>NC_071626.1:2400000-3000000 GCF_014839835.1 Dryobates pubescens
TCTCAGCTTCCTTTATAAGCTAATAATTCTCTAACTGGCAGCAGTACTGCACTATAGCAATGGTAAAGAGTAAGGGATTGTTCCCTTCCACCCCCCCATACTCAGCAATGGTGAAGCCACACTGAGGCCAAAACTGGCCTCACTCCAACATCCTTGCAGGGAGCTGAGAGAGCAATGAGTTCTCTCAACCTCCTCTTCTCCAGGCTAAATGACCCCAGCCTCCCTTGGCCATGGGCACAGGTTTCTGGAACCCCTCCAGGGATGGGGACTCCACCACCTCCCTGGGCAGCCTGTCCCAATCCCTGACCACTCTTGCAGCAAAGAAATTCTTCCTCATTTCCAACCTAACCCTCCCCTGGTACAATTTCAGGCCATTTCCTCCCCTTCTATCACCTGAGACGAGGGACAAGAGACCAACCCCCACCTCACTCCAACCTCCTTTCAGGAAGATTTAGAGAGCAATGAGGTCTCCTCCCAACCTCCCCTTCTCCAGGCTGAACACTCCCAGCTCCCTCAGCCTTTCCTCATAAGACTCTCCAGACCCTTCCCCAGCTTTGCTGTCCTTCTCTGGACATTCTCCAGCACTTCAATGTCCTTCTTGGTGTGAAGGGCCCAAAACTGAACACAGTTTTCGAGGTGCAACCTCACTAGTGCCCAAACTAAACTTCTGCAGAGTTTCCCTTCTTTGGTTTTGAAAAGAGAAGGGTGGGGTGGGGGTGGGTAAAAAAAGGTCTTCCTAATGGTGTGCTACCAACCTGGGCAGCATCTAGTAAAAGGTTGTGAAGCAGTAGCCCAATGTCATTTGTATCTTGCTACATTCTTCCTACTATCTGATTTAGCTCTAAGCTGGCTTTGGCTTTATGATAGGATCTCTCTGAACCATTCCATGTGCATTTGACTTTTACATCTCCTATTCCATATGCACATTGCAAATAAGATTCCCTGGCACAGCTGAGGGAGAGGCTGAGGGAAGAGCTAGATTGGCATGGAGACAAGGAGGCTTTGTAGGGACTTAATAGCAGCTCTCCAATACCTAAGGGGAGGTAAGCAGCAAGATGAAGCCAAACTCTCTGCTGAGGTGCGTGACAAGGGAAACTGAGATGCCAGCTTCACCTAAGGAAAAAGAAAATCCCTCTGACGCTAATCAAGGATTGGAACATGTCTCATGGAACTTCAGCCACCCAGGCCTTGAGCAACCTGGGCTAGTGCAAGGTGTCCCCACCCATAGCAGGGGGGTTGGAACTCCCCACCTCAACATGAGGAGGAACTTCTGCACTGTGAAGGTCGCAGAGCACTGGAGCAGGCTGCCCAGAGGGGCTGTGGAGTCTCCTTGTCTGGAGACTTTCCAGACCTGTCTGGATGTGTTCCTGTGGGGTGTCTGCTGGATTCTATGCTCCTGCTCTGGCAGGGGGGTTGGACTTGAGGATCTCTGGAGTTCCCTTCCAACCCCTAACATCCTGTGATCCTGTGAACTGGATTGTCTTCAAGGTCCCTTCCAATCCAAACCATTCTATGAATCTATGAAATCATCCCAGGCACCTAAACAATTTGTCTTACACCTACTCCTACTCCATAAACAGTCAGGAGGGGTAAGGAGAGGTTGATGCCTTTCACATCCCATGTGAGATACCCACGGAGCAGATCCCTGCAGAAGGCTATGTGAAGAGCCAAGATGGAAACTAAACCTGGATTTTAGAGGATCAAAGGAAGCTAAAGCTGGAGAACTCCTCCACCATTCAAACTTTCAGCCCCCCAAATTTTTTGGCCAACAAATTCTGACCCCTGAATTTCTTCCCTGCTTCAACTCTGCCCTGAGGATTATTGTCTAGCCCTGTGATGTTTTTCCTCTCCTGTATTTTGATCTGGGTTTGTAGTTACAGTCCCCTTCTGGGGAGGCAGGCAGGCAGGCAGCCTCTTTTCTACTAGAACCTGCTTGAGCTAAACAATTTGTCTTACACCTACTCCTACTCCATAAACAGTCAGGAGGGGTAAGGAGAGGTTGATGCCTTTCACATCCCATGTGAGATACCCACGGAGCAGATCTCTGCAGAAGGCTATGTGAAGAGCCAAGCTGGAAACTAAACCTGGATTTTAGAGGATCACAGGAAGCTAAAGCTGGAGAACTCCTCCACGATTCGTTGAGGAATCAAACTTTCAGGGCCCCACATTTTTTGGCCAACAAATTCTAACCCCTAAATTTCTTCCCTGCTTCAACTCTACCCTGAGGATTATTGTCTAGCCCTGTGATTTTTTTCTTCTCCTGTATTTTGATCTGGGTTTGCAATTACAGTCCCCTTCTGGGGAGGCAGGCAGGCAGGCAGCCTCTTTTCTACCAGAAAGCTGCTCGCAGTAGCAAGCCCAAACTTAGGGATAAATTGTTCATTATTTCTTCTTCTTAATACTATTTATTTACTTTCCCCTGATGTGGAATAGATGCAGATGCCATTTTCACCCCGAATTTTAATTAATCCAAATCAATTTACCCCTCTGAGCTGTCAGAGGAAGTGCCCAACCCCTCTGTGAGAGCGGCGTTGCCCAACGGAGCGCGAAGAAGCCTCTACTTGCTGGTATTTTGTTTAGCCATCAGAGGTGGTTAATTACATTCTTTTGATGTCAGTGAAATCATTTCACTTCCCCCTGAAGACATTGAAAGGCATCTGCTATATTGGAAAAGAAAAAAAATAGAAGCCAAAAAAGAGAGAGAGAGAGAGAGAGAGAGAAGGATTTTCCCAGGCCACAGTTTTGAGTTTCTGGAGCATAATTACTTGGCCAGCACAGAGCTGCACCTCCTGGAAGTTCAAAATCAGTTTTGTGCTCCACTGAAAACTCAGCCATGAGAATTTTGCTTTCCATGTGTGGTCAGTAAATGCACCTCACACAATGCAGGTGGGCCAGAACTAAGAGCCCCACAGCTGGGGGACACATTGGGGAGCTGCTTTAATGATGCACTTTGAAAGGACGTTCATAGAAACAGGGAATCAGAGAATCCTCTTTAGCTTGGAAGAAGACCTTGAAGATCAACAAGAGGAAGAGTGAAGCCAGCACAGGCAAGTCCACCACCAATCCATGTTACAAAGCACCTTGTCTTCTCCATGGGACTCCTTGTATAAAGGGAGTCTCCATCCTCCTGGGAGCCAGCCTTAGAATTAGAGTAGCATAGAATTAACCAGGTTGGAAAAGACCTTTGAGATCATCCAGTCCAACCTATCACCCAACACCATCTAACCAAGTAAACCATGGCACCAAGTGCCTCATCCAGGCTCTTCTTAAACACCTCCAGTGATGGTGACTCCACCACCTCCCTGGGCAGCACATCCCAATGGCCAATCTCTCTTTTGGGCCAATCTCTTTTCCTAACATGCAGCCTAAACCTCCCCTGGCACAGCTTGAGACTGTGTCCTCTTGTTCTGGTGTTGGTTGCCTGGGAGAAGAGACCAACCCCCACTCCTTCAGGTAGTTGTAGAGAGCAATAAGGTCTCCCCTGAGCCTCCTCTTCTCCAGGCTCCAACCCCAGCTCCCTCAGCCTCTCCTCCCAGGGCTGTGCTCCAGACCCCTCCCCAGCTTTGTCGCCCTTCATGTCCTGGTCCATGGGAATGAGGTCTCCCCTAAACCTTCTCTTCTCCAGGCTGAACAACCCCAGCTGTCTCAGCCCTCCTCCTCACATGGCAGGAAACCAGCTCAACAATTTCTCAACAAGCAAACAACTCTTCTCAATCCAAAGCAAACCACAGGTGTGGCTGATGGTGAGTCAAGGCTAGCCTGAGAGCCACGAGCATACAGCTTGAGCAGCCACAGTCTCTGTGTGGAGCTGACAGGCTAACAACAAGGGGCTAATAAAGTCCTGCTGAACATCAAGGATCTTCTTCCAGACAATTTGTTGTTCTACAATGCTGCCACAGGTGAAATCATAAAGTGTTTACAAGTGAAGCTCTGAGGGATGGCTGCTCAGCAGCCTGGCTGGCTAACCAAATGCATTTTCTTTGCTCTGTTGGTGTTTTTTTCCTTCACAGAGTATGATTAGCTGAATAAAAGATGAACTGCCAAGACATTTAATTTCTAGAGAATAATGAAATAAATCTGAGGCTATTAATACAAGATGACATCACTGGGCTTGTTACTATTCCTGCCACACTCCTCCAGGACATGTAATAATTGCCTTCAGAGTTTTAATATTCATTTGCTAATTCATTTGCACAAATGGAGAGCTGTGCTGTTCGTGCCAGGCACTGATGGTGGTAACAAAGACTGAAAGGAGCTGAACCAGTGGCTAAAGCCCGACCCAGAAACCTGGGCAAGCACCTAGCCCTTCTTTTTTCTCAGTCACTAAGAGAGCCATAGCCCCAGTTTTACTGAAGCAGGAGAGCACAAGAGCATCAATGCTGGAAGGCACAAGATTAGATCCACACCATATATCAATCTTACAAAGGAAATACATCACCCTTGTGAGGTCTTGGAGCTAAAATCCACTGTATCTGGTATCCCATCTTCCAGACTCCATGTCCAGGAGACAGTTTCTCCCTCACTTTTCTAACACATCACATTCAGAGCATATTGCTATAGAATCACAGAGTGCCAGGTTGGAAAAGACCTCAAGGACCATCTGCTCCAACCTTTCTAGGTAATAGCACAGTCAAAATGAGCTGCCCCAGCACCCTGTCAAGCTGAGTCTTAAACCTGTCCAGTGTGAGGGAATCCACCCCTTCCCCTGGGAGATGAGTCCAATGTCTGACTGCTCTCGTGGTGACAAACGTTCTTCTGGAGTCCAGTCAGAATCTCCCCAGGAGCTATTAATCATGCTCAGTATCCCAGAGATGCAGTGCTGAGAGTGCCTGTGCTCACCCCCTTGGGGAAATGCTGACTGCCAGACACACCATCCCAGCAGCATCACCTTGTGCCACTGCCACATTCACTGATGATGACAGCTTGGTTCAGTGACACTGGCGCCGGAGCTTGACACTGAATTGCTGCCTGCAGCTGAGCAGCCCAGAAGGAGCCCCTCCCCCAGGTGAACCCTGAGTCTTGGGAAAGGAGTCTTCTTTCAGATGCAATATCAGGCTCTTCAGGCTCACTTTCTTTTAAATCAGACATGAGGGTCAGGATGTTAACCACATTGCCATATTCTGGGCAAGGCTTATACCCACATGTGGCTCTCGCACACACAGGGGTGCTGGAGTGTGCCCAAAGAAGAGCAGCAACGATGGTAGAGGACCTCAGGCACAAATCTGATGATGAACTGCTGAGGGAACTGGGGATGATCAGCCTGGAGAAAAGGAGGCTAAGGGAAGACTTCATCACCCTCTACAACTCCCTCAAAGGAGGCTGAAGTGAGGTGGGGGTTGCTCTCTTCTCACATGCAACAAGTGACAGGGCAAGAGGAAACAGCCTCAGGTTGTGGCAGGGGAGGTTCAGGTTGGATATTAGGACAAACCTCTTCACAGAAAGGCTTCTCAGGCTGCCCAGGGAGGTGGGGGAGTCACCATCCCTGGAGGGATTGAAGAGATGGTTCAGCGGTTGTGGTTTAGCAGCAGTGGTGGGGTTGTGAGCTCCAAGTGAGTGGTGGGATTTGAACATAGAATCATAGAATCACAGAAGCACAGAATCATAGAATCATAGAATGACAGAATCATAGAATCATGGAATCATAGAATGCTTAGGGTTGGAAGGAACCTTAAAGGTCATCCAGTTCCAACCCCCCCCCCCCAGGCAACCTGTTCCCATGTCTCACCACCCTCATTGAAAAGAATTTCTTCCCAATCTCCAGCCTGAATCTCTCTTCCAGCTCAAAGCCATTCCCCCTCATCCCATCACTACAAGGCCCTGTAAAAAGTCCCTCCCCAGCTCTCCTGCAGCCCCCTTCAGGTAGTGGAAGGCTGCTCTAAGGTCTCACTGGAGCCTTCTCCAGGCTGAACAGCCCCAGCTCCCTCAGCCTGTCCCCACAGGGGAGGTGCTTGATGATCTCAAAGGTCTCAACCTCAACAGTTCTGTGATTCTATACCAGCAGAGACTTCACTCCCTCATACAATAAATAAGTGATGCAGCATTAAGCAAGCACTCCAAGCATCCACTGCTCTAGATGAGAGGTATCTTGAGTTCAAGGTTAGGATCAGGTCAGTTCTGCTGCTCACTAACTGCTCCACACTTTCTCACTCCTACCTCCAGCTTATTAATGAATGAAGCAACCCCAAAATCACCAAACCATTTGAACAGCACAGCAAGTGTCAGCCAGGCAGACGAGGTTGCTCACACTGTGTGATGCCTTTGACAGCAGGGAAATAGGCAGGAGAAGCTCCACTGGAGCTAATCCTGGATCACAACAGTTTGCTACTCTGTGCTGAAATGCTGCAGATTTGCTCAGCTAAAATTAACCACACTCATTTTTTCTGGGGACAAATGGCTCATCAAAGTCAAAAGGAGCCACCTATTAACCCAGAGATTCGTGTCTGAGTCATTGCACTCCTCCTAGAAGGCTAATGGGTAGTGTTAAAAATTACTGAGATCCTATACAAATATTAAGATAATGAGATACTAAAATGGATGGACTACAATTAGCTCATTTCACACAAACTATCCTGGTTGCCCACTTAGGTTATCTTCTTGCTCTCACTGAGGGGTTTTCTTATCCCTTGCTGGTTTTCTTCCTTTACACCTGTATTTACTCTTAGAATATCATCTTTAGAAGCCCACTATTAAATCACAGGATCATAGAATTGTTTCAGTTGGAAAAGACCTCTAAGGACATTGAGTCTAACTGTCAGCCAAACACCACCAGGGCCATCAAACCATCTGCCCAAGTGCCATGGCCACAGGTTTCTGGAACACCTCCAGGGATGGGGACTCCACTACCTCCCTGGGCAGCCTCTGCCAATCCCTGACCACTCTTGCAGCAAAGAAATTCTTCCTCATCTCCAGCCTAACCCTCCCCTGCCACAATTTCAGGCTGTTTCTTCATGCTAAGGAGAAGAGATCAAGCCGAGCTTCCTTTCAGGGAGCTGTGGAGAGCAATGAGGTCTCCCCTCAGCCTTCTCTTCTCCACACTAAACACCCCCAGCTCCCTCAGCTGCTCCTCCCCAGCCCTGTTCTCCAGACCTTTTCCCAGCAGGAAGTCTGGAAACATCAGCCCAAGAAGCTTGCTCAAATGTACTTCATCCTCCCTCCTCTACTCCAGCCTAAACTCCAAATCCCTCAGCTGCTCCTCACCAGCCTTATTCTCCAGACCCCTCCCCAGCTTTGTTGCCCTTCTCTGGACACCTTCCAGCAACTCAACATCTTTCCTAAACTGAGGGGCCCAGACCTCCAAAGAAGAGAGAGATGAGTCTCTAAAACCCAGCCTGGCATTTCTGTTTTGCTCACAGCCTAGTTAAACAAAAGCCTCAGAAACCAAGGTGTCCACATGGAAGTTTCCTGTGCTTCTGTTCAGCTAAAGCCTGCAAAGCCTCTGGGGCTGACAAGGATCTAATGGAACTCAGAGGATCTGCCTTAAACATAGAGAGACACCCAGGAAGAAAAGGGCTTTACTCTTTCAGGCCTCTGTGACTAATGAGAAAGCATATAAAAATGACACTACCTCTTAATTAAAACAGAATAAACACCCCCCCCACCCCTCCCACCCCCAATGACTGCACATCAAATGATGACTAATTTCCATCCCACCTCTTGACCCTGGTTTGATTAATCAGGATTTTGGTTCTTAAATAGCTCTCTAAAAAGAAAAGAAATACAAAATTAGAGATTTGGGCTTTTTTTTCCCCCCTGCTGTCTTGGAACCTGGAACCAAGGCACACTAACATCAGGCACCTCTGGTTGCCCAGGGAGGTGGTGAAATCTCCATCCCTGGAGGTGTTCAATTGAAGACTGTATCATCCAATATATCTTCACACAGCAGGGAAGATGAATTGCATTTGAGCAAGCTTCTTGGCCTGATGTTTCCAGATTGCTCACTGGAGAAGGGTCTGGAGAACAGGGCTGGGGAGGAGCAGCTGAGGGAGCTGGGGAGGTTTGGTGTGGAGAACAGGAGGCTGAGGGGAGACCTCACTGCTCCCTACAGCTCCCTGAGGGGAGGTTGCAGTGAGGTGGGGCTTGGTCCCTTCTCCTTAGTCTGAGGTGACAGAAGGAGAGGAAATGGCCTGAAATTGTGCTAGGGGAGGGTTAGGTTGGAGATAAGGAACAATTTCTTTGCTGCAGGAGTGGTCAGGGATTGGCAGAGGCTGCCCAGGGAGGTGGTGGAGTCCCCATCCCTGGAGGTGTTCAAGAAACCTGTGGCCATTGCAGTTTGGGACATGGTTTAATGGCTTTTGTTGTTGTTGTGTTCATGGTTGGATCTTAGAGGTCTTTTCCAACTGAAACAATTCTATCATTCTAAGACTATCTTCTGTCACCTACAACTGATTTTTGTCTACCCTTTCCTTACACAGTTTTGATGATACACTTTCTGTGCTCCTTCAACATGTGCAGCCCAGGAGGTTGCAGCACAGGAGGTTGCAGCACAGGAGGCTCTACCTCAACACAAGAGGGAACTTCTTCACTGTGAGGGTCACAGAGCCCTGGAGCAGGCTGCCCAGAGGTGTTGTGAAGCCTCCTTCTCTGGAGACATTCAAGGCCTGTCTGGATGTGTTCCTGTGTGACCTGAGCTAGACTGCATGGTCCTGCTCTGGCAGAGGGGTTGGACTCAATGTTCTCTTTGGCTCCCTTCCAATCCCTGACATCCTGTGAGCCTGTGACTCCCTGCAGTGATAAACATTTTCTCCCTCAACTCAAATCAGACCATTTCCCACTGCTTATGCTCATAGTTTTTGCTTCTGTCTGCTGTGGACATTGCATATGTGTTAGTTGAGCACAGAAGCTCAAGTCACTAAAACATAAAATCATTGAGGTTGGACAAGACCTCTAAGACCATCCAGTCCAACCATCAACCCAACACCACTATGGCCCAAAGAGCCATGGCCACAGGTTTCTTGAACCCCTCCAGGGATGGGGACTCCCTGGGCAGCCTGTGCCAATCCCTGACCACTCTTGCAGCAAACAAATTTTTCCCTAACCTCCAACCTAACCCTCCCTTGGCACAGCTTGAGGCCATATGGGAACTTCTGGGATCTGTAGTGACATGGGAACACATTTCAGTTGATGAGGGCTTCAGAATCATACAGTGACCCCTGTCTGGAGGGAGTTTGTGCTATAAAGATGAGATACACCAAATGGATAGGAGTGTAGGAGGAGGAGCTCTTCTAACATCAGTAATTACAACACTGCTGCCAAGTTTTGAAGCCATCATGGCAAATGAGATTCTTGAAGGAAAAACCAACCAAACAACATTAAAGAGAGCAATTAAATGAGTGGGGGGATTTTTCAGGGAGCTGCAGCTCAAGAAACCTCAAGCATTCTTGTTCCAGACCCAGTAACCCCCTGTGCCCTTTAATGCAGGATTGGGATGCACATGAAGTCAGTTTGCTGATGATCCTAAACTAGGAGGACCTGTGGACTCCCACAATGGTAGAGAGGCCTTACAGAGAGATCTGGATGGACTACAGACCTGGGCAATCAGCAGCCCCTTGAAACTGAATAACTTTGCTGCAAGAGTGGTCAGGGATTGGCAGAGGCTGCCCAGGGAGGTGGTGGAGTCCCCATCCCTGGAGGGGTTCAAGAAACCTGTGGCCATGGCACTCAGGGACATGGTTTGAGGGCCATGATGGTGTTGGGTTGATGGTTGGACTGGATGATCTTGGAGGTCTCTTCCAACCCAAATAATTCTGTGCTTCTATACTAAGACTCTTAGCTAGAGGGCAAGAGAGGTAGTTCAAGAAACCTGTGGCCATGGTACTCGGGGACATGGTCTGAGGGCCATGATGGTGTTGGGTTGATGGTTGGACTGGATGACCTTGGAGGTCTTTTCCAACCCAAATCATTCTGTGCTTCTATACTGAGACTCTTTGCTAGAGGGCAAGAGAGGCAGTGCAAGAAACCTGTGGTCATGGCACTTGGGGACATGGTTTGAGGGCCATGGTGGTGTTGGGTTGATGGCTGGACTGGATGACCTTTTCCAACCCAAACAATTCTAGGACTCTCATTAGTGCTGGCCAGTGACAGGAGAAGGGGCACTGGGCACAAACTAGCACACGGGAGGTTCCATGCAAACATAAAGAGAAAAATTCATCCCTTGGAGGGTGACAGAGCCCTGGAGCAGGCTGCCCAGAGAGGCTGTGAAATCTCCATCTCTGGAGGCATTCCAAACCCACCTGGATGTGTTCCTGGATGTGTTCCTGTCTGGTTTACTGTGGGTGATCTTGCTCTAGCAGGGGGATCAGATTAGATGATCTTCAGAGATGGCTTCCAACCCCTGCCACCCTCTGATTCTGTGGAATGTTCCTAACAAAAGCAAAGTTGTTGGTGCTTTTTTTCCCCCCCCTTCTCTCATTGTTGTGGGTTTCTTATCTTCTGATGCTACAAGACCCAGCAGCCCAGAAAAGTTGTGCAGACAAACACGTGGCAGAAGACGACGAGGAGGCAACAAAAAAGCCATGAGGAGTGAGGAGAGGCTTCTGCCCCATCCCTTTCTTCTCCTTTCATTTGTGACTCACACATGAGCAACACCTTTTGCTAAACAGGAGGATGAGTGCTAACATTTTCCCATGCAGCAGTTACCTGAGCAGTAGCAGGATCTCTCCTGAACACCCCCCCCTCACCAGATGCCTATCTTCCAAGCTGGAAGGATGTGCCTGTCCGGCTCTTTGATTCCAAGCAATTAGCCCCAGACTTCCTGAATGAGAACATGTCCTGTGGAAACAGAGGGTGGGGCCACAGCATTACTTCAGATGTTTGACCTTTTGGCACCCTGAAAGTTCATCTTGCAGGCACCTTCTGAGAGGCTTTCCACGCTTCTAGCTGCTCAGCTGCTTTGCAAGGTGCGTGGAGAGCGGCTCTTGCACCGAGGAGCCGGAGCTGCCTAGCGAAAGCTGGGCATGGTGCAGTAGAGAGAGGGATATCTTACTCTCCATCTTTTCCCTCAGTCAATAGAAACATTTTTTTTTTCTTTTCCCCCCTCTAGATACCATTTTAAAGATTGAATCTTACAAAGCAAAGAATCATAGACCCATGCAATCATGGGACCTGAGAACTGTCGGTTCAGAGATTCATGCAATGGTTTGGCTTAGAAGGGACATCAAAGATCATCCAATTCCAACCCAGGGACACCTCCCACCAGCACAGGTTGCTCAAGGTCTCATCCAGCCTGACCATGAACACCACCAGGGAGGAGGCATCCACAGCCTCCCTGGGCAGCCTGTTCCAGTGTCTCACCACCCTCATTTCTTCCCAATCTCCAGCCTAAATCTGCCCTCTCCCAGCTTCAATCCATTCCCTCTCATCCTATCACTACAAGCCCTTGCAAAAAGTCTCTCCCCAGCTTTCCTGTAGCCCCCTCCAGGTACTGGAAGGTTGCTCTAAGGTCTCCCCAGAGCCTTCTCTTCTCCAGCCTGAACAACCCCAACTCTCTCAGCCTGTCCCACTAGGGAAGACGTTGCAGCCCTCTGACCATCTTTGTGGCCCTTCTCAGCACCCTCTCCAGCCTTTCCATGTCCTTCTTGTGTTGGGGGCTCCAGGTGGGGTCTCAGCAGAGCAAAGCAGAGAGGCAGAATCCCCTTCCTGTGCTGCTGCTCTCCCTGCTCTGGCTGCAGCTCAGCACACAGCTGCCTGCTGGGCTGCCAGGGACCATTGCTGGCTCCTGGGGAGTTTGTCACCAACTGACCCCCAAGCTCTCCTCTAAACGTCCCTGCTCACTGCAGAGGACATGGACAAGATGCCCTTTGAGGTTGTCTTCCAATCAGAGGCATTCTCTGATTCTGTGACCCAGCAGAGTCAGCTGTCAAGGCTGACACCTGCACAATGACATCCAGCAGCTCCCTTGCTCCTCAGCAGCTGCCTTGAGCTACCCAAGAGCCATGTGGCCTTGTGAGCAAGGCTGAGAGCTCGAGTCACAAACTCTGCCTTGCAGCAGGGCTCTTTGGGTTTGGTGGCACAGTTAGTTGTTACACAGCCTCCTGGCTTGGCTTCCTTTGGAGCAGGAGCTCCTGGCCTTTGAAGCAAGTTGTAGTAAATATGCCCTGCAGAGGAAAAGCCAAAAATGACTTCCTACAGGAGCCATGAAAGCCACTCTGCTCTGCAGAGAGAGTAGCCTGAGGTAGGATGTTGGTGCTCCAGGAATGTTTGCTTTTTGCACCTAGGGGAGATTTCTAGGATGTCAGGCTTAGGCACATACATAAATCAAATGTGAGAACCTGGATTTCTTTTCTAGAAGGGAGCCTGGAATTAGTTTCACTCCCTAGGAGGGAGCCTAGAATCAGTTTCACTTCCTTCAATGGAAGCACATATTGAATAAAAGCTGCATTTAAAAGAGAGATCAGAAGGAAGAGGGGAAAATATCAGGGGGGGAAGGGTTTTTAAACAGCTAATTAAAGACTGTATCATCCAATATATATTCACACAGCAGGGAAGATGAATTACATTTGAGCAAGCTTCTTGGCCTGATGTTTCCAGATGGAGAAGGTTCTGGAGAGCAGGGCTGGGGAGGAGCAGCTGAGGGAGCTGGGGAGGTTTAGTGTGGAGAACAGGAGGCTGAGGGAGACCTCATTGCTCTCTACAGCTACCTGAGAGGAGGCTGCAGTGAGGTGGGGGTTGGTCCCTTCTCCTTAGTCTGAGGTGTTAGAAGGAGAGGAAATGGCCTGAAATTGTGCCAGGGGAGGGTTAGGTTGGAGATGAGGAACAATTTCTTTGCTGCAAGAGTGGTCAGGGATTGGCACAGGCTGCCCAGGGAGGTGGTGGAGTCCCCATCCCTGGAGGTGTTCCAGAAACCTGTGGCCATGGAACTTGGGGACATGGTTTGATGGCCATGGTGGGGTTGGGTTGATGGTTGGACTGGATGATCTTAGAGGGCTCTTCCAACCTTAATGATTCTATGATTCCAGGACTCTATGAGTCTATGATTTTATGGTTCCATGATTTTATGACTCTGTGATCCAATGACTACGATTTTATGACCCTATGAGTCTATGACCCTAAGACTCTGTGACTGTAATCCTATGAGTCCATGACTCTGATTCCATGACTCTGTGATTCTGTGACCCTGTGATTTTATGCTATCAATAAAAGGAGGAGACACAACACACTGATAATCTTTGTTCTGAAAAGCATCAATGGCATCTCACTCTAGGCTGCCAGCCACCCACACTCCACAAAGAGCAAGCAAGAGCAGCTTGGCAAATCAGACCAAGGATTTAGTCATTAAGGAGCTGATTTCTGCTGCTTACACTTCTGGCAGAAGAGGGCCAATGCATTTAAGGGAGGTTGGACTTGAAAATCTCTGGAGGTGCCTTCCAGCCCCTAACACCCTGGGATCTGCAGGATGCTTCTGCACTGCTCCTTTCTCCTGTATGAGGAGCAGCAGCAGCAGTGCTGAAGCTGGGAGGTAAATCAGGCAATCAATAATTCAGATGCCATCCTGTCCAACAAGCCTTTGACTCACCTGCAGTACAAGAAGGCTGTCAAATCCATCTGTAAGTACACCTAATGACCCTTTGGATATCAGAATAACATATTTATAGAGATCTTTCTTTTACAGAGGTCTGAATCTCCTGCTAGGAGATAAATATCTTCAGAGAATTACCCTGTGGAAAGCTCTGATCTTTATTTCCCTTCTGATCTCAGCCTAGAAGCCTGCTGGAAACGTGTGAAGCAGTTAATGTCTCCTGGAACATCTTGGGGAGCAGCATGCCATCACCTATTCAGTGGAATTGTGCAAGGTGATTTACTCAAAGCACTTCACACAGTTAATTATCACAGCTTAATAATCTGATAAGCAGAATCAACTCTTTCATATAGGCTTCCAAAAGATTCTTTCCTTTTTTTGTTCTCCATTGCATTCTTTCAGACATGTAATTTTTTTAGGGGGGGGGGAATGTTTCTGGCTGTAGTTAAAGAACTGCTGGGGAAACATTTGCAATATTGGGTGCTGGCTTTAGGGGGGTTGTTTTGGTTTGGGTTTTTTTAGTGCACTTTAAGCTTAAGAATATACATTTCTGTTGGTTTGGAAGCTCTGATAAGCAAGCTGGCTCCACACAGTAGCAAAGTGACTGGGGGATAGAAAGAAGCATAGAATCATAGAATCAACAAGGTTGGAAGAGACCTCAGAGATCATCAAGTCCAACCTGGCACCCAACACCTCATGACAGCTAAACCATGGCACATCCAATCCCTTCTTGAACACCTCCAGGGATGGGGACTCCACCACCTCCCTGGGCAGCACATTCCAATGGCCAATTACTCTTCCTGGGAAGAACTTTCTCCTAACCTCCAGCCTAAACTTCCCCTGGCACAGCTTGAGACTGTGTCCTCTTGTTCTGGTGCTGTTGCCTGGGAGAAGAGACCAACCCCCACCTGGCTACAACCTCCTTTCAGGGAGCTGTAGAGAGCAAGAAGGTCTCCCCTGAGCCTCCTCTTCTCCAGGCTAAGCAACCCCAGCTCCCTCAGCCTCTCCTCACAGAGCTATGCTCAAGGCCTCTCCCCAGCCTTGTTGCCCTTCTCTGAGCCCTAAGAGTGAGGAGTTGGAATTCTTATTGTAAATGTCCATCTTATTAAGAGCTCCTAATGAATGAGTTCATAAATCAAACCAAAAGGAAGAGAAAACTTCTGTCCAAATGGGAAGCTCAGCTGCATGGGGACACATTTAGCAGCTCAGATACTTCCAGAGCATCATGATGTGGCCTTCTGAAGATCTGAAGACTTTCCAACCTGCCCTAAGACACTGTTAAAAGAGTTCCCTGAAGTGCAGTGGTGGTGAAGTCAACACTAAATGAACTCAGAATGGTAGGGATTGGAAGGGACCCCTGGAGATCATCCAGTCCAACCCCCCTGCCAAGGCAGGGTCACACAGGAACACATCCAGGATGGTTTGGAATGTCTCCAGAGATGGAGACTCCACCACCTTCCTGGACAGCCTCCTCCAGGGCTCCAGCACCCTTAAGTTAAAGAAGTCCCTCCTCATATTTAGATGGAACTTCTGATGTTCAAATTTGTGCCTGTTACCCCTTGTCCTGTCACTGAGCATCACTGAACAGAGCCTGGCCCCATCCTCCTGACACCCAGCCTTTAAGTATCAGCGTTGGTACCCTGCTGCAGTTTCAAACCATTGCCCCTCTACAAACCCTTCTAAACAGTCCCTCCCCAGCCTTTCCTGTAGGTCCCCTTTGGGGAAGGCTGCTCCCTGGAGCCTCCTCTTCTCCAGGCTGAAAACCCCCAACCCTCCAGGTGCTCCAGCCCTCTGATCATCTTCATGACCTTTCTCTGGATGCACTCCATCAGTTTCATGTCCTGCTTGTGTTGGGGGTCCCATAGCTGGACAAAGTACTCCAGGTGATGTAACCCCAGAGCAGAGTGGCAGAATCCCCTCTCTCCATCTCTGGCCATGCTTCTCCTGATGCAGCCCAGGCTGCCACTGTCCTGCTTGTGTTGGGGGTCCTATAGCTGGACACAGTGCTCCAGGCGAGGTGACCCCAGAGCAGAGCAGGGTGGCAGAATCACCTCCCTGCACCTGCTGGCCACGCTGCTTCTGATGCAGCCCAAGCTGCCACTGGCCCCCTGGGCTGCAAGTGCCCATTGCTGGCTCATGTTCAGCTTCTCATCCACCAAAAGGTCTGGTCAGTTAGATCAACAGTGAAAGAAAAAGGTCATATTTCCCCCAGAAATTGATGATGCTCTTCCAGTGAAAAAATGGAACTCTTCTTTTTCTTCCCCCCACCCAGTTACATATTCCCAAACTGACCAAAAGCCTTTGTGAAGCATTTCTTAAAGCTGATTCTGCCAGCTAAGGAAGGCAGAGAGATGATTTACATGCTCCTCAGGAGCTCAAGGCTGCTGGAGAAGGGCTCAAGCTCCTGCAAACCATAACCCCTCTCTCAATCACAGCGAGATTGCCATCAAGCAAAAGGTGATTCCACAGGCTGAAACAGATGTAGGGAATTCCATCTTCATGTCACCTGTTCTGACAAGTTTCTTACTCTTTCATATCTACCAGCTGCTAAAATGAGAGCTGGAATTCCTGGGGGGGGGGGGAGGGAGGGGGGTGGTAGAGTAACTCTGTCCTGCAAACAGAAGGAATGGTTACAAACTAGGTCTGAGTTTTTCCTTTACCTCTGATACAGCTGATTGCTGTTTCTTTAAGCCTGATATATCTGAGCTTTTTCTTTACACCTGACACATCTTTTCTTTTCCTTTAAATCAGATCTCATTTTTTTAACTCTGATATATCTGACTTTTCCCTTTAAATCTGATATCTCTCATTCTTTTTCTTTAACTCTGATCTATCTGATTTTTCCCCTTTAAATCTGATATCTCTCTTTCTCTTTAAATCAGATATATCTGGTCTTTTTTTTTTTCCCTTCAAATCATAGAATCCTAGAATTGTTAGAGTTGGAAGGGGCCTCAAGGCTCAGCCAGTCCCAACCCCCTGCCATGGGCAGGGACACCTCACACTGCAGCAGGTTGCTCACAGCCACCTCCAGCCTGGCTGCAAACACCTCCAGGGATGAGGCTTCCACCACCTCCCTGGGCAACCTGTGCCAGTCTCTCACCACCCTCCTGGGGAACAACTTCTTCCTAACATCCAATCTCAATCTCCCCACTTCTAGTTTTGCTCCATCCCCCCCAGTCCTATCACTCCCTGACAGCCTCAAAAGTCCCTCCCCAGCTTTCTTGTAGCCCCCTGCAGATACTGGAAGGCCACAATTAGGTCTCCTGGGAGCCTTCTCTTCTCCAGACTGAACAGCTCAAGGTTGAGTTCATATTGAGCCAGGAAGTAAAAAAAAAGAGGAGAACAACTCTGGCAAATTCAAAAGACTGGAGGTAAAAAAGTCATTCCAGGTTCAATCCAGGACAAACTGCTTTGGTTTGAAATTAATTTCTATCTCTTCTCCCTGAGTTCTTCAAACACTTAGGTTATTCTTTCAGTGCTTCTTCTTTAGATGAGAAGGGATCTTATTGATGCTTATAAATACCTGAAGGGTTGGTGTCAAGAAGAAGGGGCCAGGCTCTCTTCAGTGCTGTCCTGTGGTGGGACAAGGGGCCACAGACACAAACTGGAACAGAGGAGGTCCCACCTCAAAATGAAGAGAAACTTCTTTGCTCTGAGGATGCTGGAGCCCTGGAGCAGGCTGCCCAGAGAGGTTGTGGAGTCTTCTTCTCTGGAGACTTTCAAGACCCATCTGGATGCATTCCTGTGTGACCTTCCCAAGGCAATCCTGGTTTGGCCAGGGGGGCTGCCCTCCATGATCTCCAGAGGTCCCTTCCAACCCCTATCATGACTCTGTGACAAAGATGAGCTTTGACTCTCAAAAGAGCATTCATCACACTGCTCTCTTCAGGTCCTGCCACGCTACAGTTTAAAGTTTCTCTCACAAACCCAAGTCTGATGACTCTTTGTTTCCATCCACCAAGGGAGATTGTGAAACACAGCCTTCACCCCTGCTCTCCACAGGGCAAAGACCACACAGTCTCACAGCAGTGCAACCATTAGGCTAAGACTGACATAGGGGGGGTGTGGAAAACACCACCACAAACCAAACCAAAAAGACAGAGAAAGCAAAGCAAACCCTAGAGGGATGGTTCACTTCTTCAGGGCAGATGCCAGCTCCAGCAAACAGCCTGACAGGCTCTGTGAGGAGAGCAAATCTCTGCCCCTTTGCCATTAGGGTAAGGATACAAGTGGAGATAAAACACCTACATGTTTTCCCTTCTCTCAGTTTCCTCAGCAATTTGAAACACTCCTTTGATGTCAGATTAGAGTCCCCTGGGGTGGTTTTGATCTCTGCCCCTGTAGCTCATGATTCCTGGGCTGCTCCTGTCCCACTTGTGGAGCCAGTTTTCTGGTACTTTCCCCTTCTTTCTCTTAGGCACAGCATGGTCAGTGGAAGACTGCCTCACACTGTCTTCCTCAGCTCCCCAAACTGAGAGCTCTTCCTTAGTTTTCTTCCTCTATCTTAAAAACTGGCAAGACAACCTGGAGGTGTTCAAGAAACACCTGGAGGTGAGGAGGAAGTTCTTCACTGTGAGAGTGGGGAAGCCCTGGAATGGGTTGTCCAGGGAGGTGGTTGAGGCCCCAGCCCTGGAGGTGTTTAAGCCCAGGCTGGATGAGGCTCTGGCCAGCCTGATCTCGTGTGGGGTGTCCCTGCCCATGGCAAGGGGGTTGGAACTGGATGATCCTTGTGGTCCCTTCCAACCCTGACTGATTCTATGATTCTAAACCTGTGGTCATGGCACTTTGGGACACGGTTTGATGGCCATGGTGGGGTTGGGTTGATGCTGGGACTCAATAATCTTAGAGGGTTTTTCCTTAGAGGTAGGATAGGATAGGATAGGATAGGATAGGATAGGATAGGATAGGATAGGATAGGATAGGGTAGGATAGGGTAGGATAGGATAGGATAGGATAGGATAGGATAGGATAGGATAGGATAGGATAGGATAGGATAGGGTAGAATAGAATAGAATAGAATGGAAGAGAATGGAAGAGAATGGAAGAGAATGGAATGGAATAGAATTAACCAGGTTGGAAAAGACCTTTGAGATCTTCAAGTCCAACCTATCACCCAACACCATCTCATCAACATGGCACCAAGTGCCTCATCCAGGCTCTTCCTAAACACCTCCAGTGATGGTGACTCCACCACCTCCCTGGGCAGCACATTCCCATGGCAAATCTCTCTTTCTGTGAAGAACTTCTTCCTAACATCCAGCCTGAACCTCCCTGGTGCAGCCTGAGACTGTGTCCTCTTGTTCTGGTGCTGCTTGCCTGGGAGAAGAGTCCAAGCCCCACCTGGCTACAGCCTCCCTTCAGGGAGTTGGAGAGAGCAAGAAGGTCTCCCCTGAGCCTCCTCTTCTGCAGGCTAAGCTACCCCAGCTCCCTCAGCTTATAGCAGGGGGGGGGAAGCATTCAAAAGCAGAAGGTTTGAAAATAGAATGGTTTCCAAAGCAGTTTGCAATGCAAGCCATGAGAAATCAGACTGCAGGAGGGGAATTACTGGATGGGAACCTACTGATGGTGCTTCACGTATGTGTGGGAATGCCAAGCCAGGACTATTGGCTAAGAGAAAGATTTCAATGCCCTTTGATCCAGATGAAAAAAACCCCAGGAAAATAGTTAAACAACTCTGGGATTGAAACCACTAATAAAGCTAAAGTGTCATGAAGAGGCAGGGTGAGAATTCCTAATGGATTGCCTTGCCATCCATCATCACAGACAACTGTTCATTACTCTGCCAGTCTGCACTCTTCATTTGGTTGAAACAGGCTGAGATGTTTGCATTTATACCCTGGAGAGCTCATTTTCTCTCCCAGGACGCTCCAAACCTTTTGGCAGGTGCTAGTGCTTTTTCCTGTCCCTCCAGGAAATGAATGGGCTGAGGAGGGCTGATAAGAGGAACTCCTTGCTGTTCCCTTGAGGACTGACTGGGCTGCGAGCTGCTTGTTTTCCTGGATGGGCCAGGAAGATGCAGCAGCCCCTGGTATCAGTGCCTTTCCCACAGCCATCTCATCAGGCCTCAGCACCTCTGTTTGGAGAGGATTTCAACACCCTTACTGATCCTGATCAAGGCAGGAAAGAAGGTTGGAGTGAGGTGGGGTTGGTCTCTTCTCCCCAGTGTCAGGTGATGGGAGGAGAGGAAATGGCCTGAAGTTGTGCCAGGGGAGGGTAGGTTGGGGAGGATGAAAAATTTCTTTGCTGCAAGAGTGGTCAGGGACTGGCAGAGGCTGCCCAGGGAGGTGGTGGAGTCCCCATCCCTGGAGGGGTTCAAGAAACCTGTGGCCATGGCACTCTGGGCCATGGTTTGATGGCCATGGTGGGGTTGGGTTGCTGGTTGGACTGGATGATCTTAGAGGACTTTTCCAACCCAAACAATTCTCTGACTCTATGATTTCTCATCTTTCCTCAAGTATCTCCAACCCAACCATTTCTTCTCTACTGACAAGAAACCAAACCTTGCATGGGAGTTGCCTCACCTGAATCATGGGAGACACTTTTGGCAGCTGAGATTCCCAGGAGGGGCTTTTAAACTGGCCACCTTAACTGCTCAGCCATTGTAATCCCCTGGACTGGAGCACTGCCCTATGAGGAGAGGCTGAGAGCCCTGGGGCTGCTTAGTCAGGACAAGACTGAGAGGGGATTTAATAAATGTCTATAAATATCTGAGGGCTGGGGGTCAGGAGGCAGGGGCCAGGCTCTGCTCACTTGCACCCAGGGATAGAACATGGGGCAAGGGATAGAAACTATAGCACAGGAGGTTCCACCTCAACATGAGGAGGAACTTCTTCACTGTGAGGGTCCCAGAGCCCTGCAACAGGCTGCCCAGAGAGGTTGTGGAGTCTCCTTCTCTGGAGCCTTTCCAGCCCCATCTGGATGTGTTCCTGTGTGACCTGTGCTGGATTCTATGGCCCTGCTCTGGCAGGGGGTTGGACTGGATGATCTCCAGAGGTCCCTTCTTACCCATAACATCCTATGATCCTGTGATAGTTATCTGAAGGAGAGCTGCTGTCCCATTGCTCTGGTAGTAAAAGTGCTGCTCCCACAGCAGTGCCAACAGTAAGGATAGAATAGAATAGAGTAGAGTAGAGTAGAATGGAATAGAGTAGAATGGAATAGAGTAGAATAGAATAGAATAGAATAGAATAGAATAGAATAGAATAGAAATAGAGCAGAATAGACCAGGTTGGAAGAGACTTTCAAGATGAGCCTGACTGCACAAGAACCACTTGAAAGCTGACATCCTATCAGAAGCTGATATCCTTTCAGGCATTTAAACAACTAGCACTAAAAGGCTGACATTTGAAGGCAGGATTGTTAACTGCATGCAAAACAAATAAACAAACAAAAAACCTCCCAAAAAGTAAATTAGAAAGTAAAGAAAAAGTAGGCCCTGTCCATGTTGGCAGCTGAAGTCTTAGACTCCATTAGCAGAAAACATTCTGCTCCTAAAATAGAGTCAAAGAGTGCAGCAGGTTGGAGAGGATCCTTGAAGGTCACCTTGTCCAACCCCCCCTGCAGGCAGCAGGGATATCTCCCAACTAGATCAGGTTGCTCAGGGCCCCCTCGAGTCTGACCTTGAGGGTCTCTGCTGAGCTATCAAATATGTTTCTTGTGAGCTATGAGCTATGAAACACTTCACAAGAGCTTAACAAAGACTGGCTTTTCTTTTATTCTTAATGACAGAAGCTAGGCTTGGATGGCCTTGACCAGCCAGAAGTTCTCTTTTGGATCAGGGGAAGATACTCTCAGTATCTTTTCAGAAGGCCTCCTGCTGAGTGGAAGCAACTGCTAGAAATCACAGTTTGCTTGCATTCCTTACCTAGAAACAGGAACTCAAGCAGCACAAAGAAAACCACTTTATCAAACAGGAGCAACAATTCCCCAGCTCTTTCTCACACAGCAGATAGTTCCACAGATGATTATATCAAAACCTCTGCTCAGTGGGGAAAAAGAAAGCCCAGTTATTCCTCATGCTACTGCCTCAGCTGAACCATCAGACCAGAAATGTTTCCCCCCTCCTCACTTTACAAATTAAATGCATTAAACCCAAACTCAGAAACTCTCAGCTCTTCTGATGCTTGCAGAGCTTCCCCAGGAAGATTTTCACACTTCCAATGGCACTATTAGATAAAAAGAAAGAAAGAAAGAAACAACCTAAACCAAGATGGTTTAAGAGCCCAGAAATATCCTCTTGTGGAATGGAATAGGATGGGATGGGATGGAATGGAATGGGATGGAATGGGATGGAATGGAATGGGATGGAATGGAATGGAATGGAATGGAATGGAATGGAATGGAATAGAATAGAATAGAATAGAGTTGGATTGGATTGAATTGGATTGGATTGGATTGAATTGGATTGGATTGGATTGAATTGGATTGAATTGGATTGAAGTGGATTGAATTTGATTTGATGGAATGGAATGGAATGGAATGGAATGGAATGGAATGGAATGGAATGGAATGGAATGGAATGGAATGGAATGGAATGGAATGGAATGAACCAGGTTGGAAAAGACCTTTGAGATCATTGAGTCCAACCTATCACCCAACACCATCTGATCAACTAAACCATGGCACCAAGCACCCCATCCAGGCTCTTCCTAAACAACTCCAGGGATGGTGACTCCACCACCTCCCTGGGCAGCACATCCCAATGGCCAGTCTCTCTTTCTGGGAAGAATTTCTTCCTACATCCACTTCTCTTTCTTGCTCTGGACATGCTCCAGCCCCTCAATGTCCTAGTAAGAAAAGAAGTGCCATTTCTTGTTTGTTTTTCTCCTTTCCAGGAAAGCTGCAGCCCCGGCTTAGCTGAGACAGACCCATGAGAAAAGCGTGCTAATTGCTCTCATTTTATCCAAACCAGTTTTCATACTTCATGACTTTCCTTTTTCACTGTGAGGGTGCTGGAGCCCTGGAGCAGGCTGCCCAGGGGGGTTGTGGATTCTCCTTCTCTAGAGACATTCAAAACCCACCTGGATGTGCTCCTGTGTGACCTGCTCTAGGTGATCCTGCTCTGGCAGGGCGCTTTGGCCTGGATGACCTTTCGAGGTCCCTTCTAACCCCTAACATTCTGTGGCTGCTACATGCTCCTGAGTCACCTGAGTGCAGCAGTAGCCATCCCATTGCTTGTGAACAAATGCTTTGGAAAATATTCCTGAAATGAGAAAATGAAAGGCATGAGCAGACAAACAAGTTATGTCAAGGCACACCAAAGTCTGAATCTCTGCCACATCAGTTTCTCTTCAGGAACTATCCATATGCAATGTTCTTACCCTGAGGCACATGCTGGTGAATGCTAAGGAGGTTAATCCTCTCCCTCTGGAGGATATGCTCTCTCATGTTTCCACAGAGGATCTGCAGGCTGTTTCAGTGGGAAAGCCTGGCTGGAAATTAGAACATTGGCTCCCTTGCCAACAAAAAAGAAAAAAAAGAAGGGGAAAAAAAAGAGCCCACCCATATTCTTAGAATGCAAGTCTCAGATACAGTTCTCACAGCAGAGAGGATGGCCTGAAATTGTGCCAGGAGAGGTTTACATTGGATGTGAGGGAAAATGTCTTTGCTGCAAGAGTGGTCAGGGATTGGCACAGGCTGCCCAGGGAGATGGTGGTGGAGTCCCCATCCCTGGAGGTGTCCAAGAAATGTGTGGCCCTGGCACCTGGGGACATAATTTAATGGGCATGGTGGTGTGAGGTCAGTGATTGGAGTCAGTGATCTGAGTCAGAGTTACAGGACTCAGTGGTACAAGTGGCACACACACACACAAAACCCCAAAACAAACGAGCAAAAACCCCCTCCTCTACTCTGCTGAGACCCCACCTGGAGTACCCTATCCAATTCTGAGGCCCCCAACACAAGAAGGACATGGGACTACTGCAGCAGGTCCAGAAGAGGCCACAAAGATGGTCAAAGTGCTGGAGCACCTCTGCTATGGGGACAGGCTGAGAGAGTTTGAGCTGCTCAGTCTGCAGAAGAGAAGGCTCCAGGGAGACCTTAGAGCAGCCTTCCACAACCTGAAGGGCTGCAGGAGACCTGAGGAGGGACTTTTGAGAAAGGCTGGAAGTGATAGGATGAGAGAGAAATGGCTTTCAGCTGGAAGATGAAAGATTTAGACTGGAGATTAGAAAGAAATTCAAGTGAGGGAAAGACACTGGAGGAGGATGCCCAGTGAAATGGGTAACTTGCTCTAAACCAAATTCATTCCCTTTCCCTCGTGTTTGTTATGAGCAGAGATAGATTCTGGTCAATAATCACACTGACCAACTTCTAAGGGTCTCCTTTCATCATGTTGATTCCCTTTCCATAATGCTTGTTATGAGCAGGGACAGATTTTGGTCACTGATCACTTTGACCATCTCCAAAAGTCCCTTTTCATTCCCTTTCATAATGTTGGAAAAGACCTTTGAGATCATCCAGTCCAACCTATCACTCAACACCATCTGACCAACTAAACCATGGCACCAAGTGCCTCATCCAGGCTCTTCCTAAACACCTCCAGGGATGGTGACTCCACCACCTCCCTGGGCAGCACATCCCAATGGCCAATCTCTCTTGCTGAGAAGAACTTCTTCCTACATCCACTTCTCTTTCTACAGCACTCACAAGCTCCACAAATCCAAGATCTTTTCCCCCTCTTTAATACATTTCTCAGCATCATGAAGAACACTGAAGATGGCTCTTACCATATGCTAGCTGCTAGCTACAGACTAAGGAAATGTCCTCATGTCCCACACAGGCATCTTCAAAAAAAGTCAAATTATCTAAGGGAGAACCTCCCAAGCTCTAGACCTGAGGCTCACATTTTGTGTCTGAACTTCCCAGGTGAAAGCCAACTCTGCCTTTACTCTGCACATTCCAATGGCCAATCTCTCTTTCTGGGAAGAATTTCTTCCTACATCCCACCATGGCTCCAAGTGCCACATCCAATCCCTTGTTGAACCCCCTCCAGTGATGGTGACTCCACCACCTCCCTGGGCAGCACATCCCAATGGCCAATCTCTCTGGCTGGGAAGAACTTTCTCCAGCCTAAACTTCCCCTGGCACAGCTTGAGACTGTGTCCTCTTGTTCTGGTGCTGGGTGCCTGGGAGAAGACACCAACCCCCACCTGGCTACAGCCTCCCTTCAGGGAGTTGGAGAGAGCAAGAAGGTCTCCCCTGAGCCTCCTCTTCTCCAGGCTAAGCAACCCCAGCTCCCTCAGCCTCTCCTCTCAGGGCTGTGCTCCAGACCCCTCCCCAGCTTTGTTGCCCTTCTCTGGACACCTTCCAGCATCTCAACATCTTTCCTAACCTGAGGAGCCCAGAACTGGACACAGGACTCAAGGTGTGGCCTGACCAGTGCTGAGCACAGGGGCAGAATGTTCATTCCCTTAGCATAATGATTCATAGGAGCAGGGATAGACTTTGGTCCATGACCACACTGACCCTCTCCTAAAAGTCATTGGTTGACACTGTTCTGAAGTGATTTCTGTAGCCTATTTACTTTTAAAGCCTGCTTTTCATTCTGCTCCCTTGAGGAATTCAGGTCAGCCTTGAGCTTCTGTAAGCATGAGCTGAGCTCAGGTAGAAAATTGGCTTTGTCTTTTAGCTTTCCCTTTGTCACTGCAGAGAAAACAACCTTCACTGCAGGGAGGAGAGCCTGGCAGTCACTAATGTATTTGAAAATGCACTGGGGTCATCTGTTCTGTCTCATCTAAAAGCAGTGGAAGACAGGGCTGAGCACTTAGTGGGAGGAAAGCATTGAGATGGATGGGAAATCTTATTCCCTAAAAACAATAAGGAGATGCTCTCCAGATTCCTCCTGCAATCTCTTCCATTTCATTCAGAGACAAAACCTTCAGTAAATTATTTCACTATTAATCTCAGCTATTTATTTTCCCTTTTCCTGGGCATTTTCATTGTTCAGGTCTTTAAATACAGACATTCACCTGTCCTAGTAGAGTAGGAAAGTGGAGGTGGGGAGGGGAATGAAAACCTGATATTTTTAGTGATTTTTCTAGTGTTCTAAGGTTCTAATCTGTGACATCTGCATGAAAAGATGGGGAAGGGTCCTGGTAGAAAAAGAAAGGCAAAAAAAATCAATGAAAATTTGATGTATGTATATTTTTTTCTAGGGTTAAAGAGTTCTAATCAGTGACATCTGAATAAAAAGGAGGGGAAGGGTCCTAATATAAAAGGAAAGGCCAAAAAAAAACCCAAATCAATGAAAATTTGATGCATTCCTGTTTTTTCCTAGGGCTAAACAGTTCTAATCTGTGGCATCTGCATGAAAAGATGGGGAAGGGTCCTGGTAGAAAAAGAAAGGCCAAAAAAATCAATGAAAATTTGATGTATTTCTATTTTTTCTAGGGTTAAAGAGTTCTAATCAGTGGCATCTGAATAAAAAGGAGGGCAAGGGTCCTAATATAAAAGGAAAGGCCAAAAAAAACCCCAAATCAATGAAAATTTGATGCATTCCTGTTTTTTTCTAGGGCTAAACAGTTCTAATCTGTGACATCTGAATGAAAAGATGGGGAAGGGTCCTAATATAAAAGGAAAGGCCAAAAAAACCACCCCCAAAATCCATGAAAACATGACATATTTCTATTTTTTCTAGGCTTAAAGAGTTCTAACCTGTGGCACTGGCATGTAAAGGAGAGGGAGGGAGGATCCTAATGTAACAGGGAAGGCCAAACATAAAGATCAAGGAAAATATGATATCATATTCTTTTTTTCTAGAGGTGAACTATTCTAACCTGTGGCACTTGAATAAAACTCTGGGGAAGGCAGGGAAGGGGGTGGGGGGGGGAGCACTGAACCAGGGTTTTCCTTTTAAAGCAAAGAATATATTTCCTGCTTCCTCTTTCAAATCAAATTAGCAGCAGGCAGAAAATGCAATTCGCTGAGCATCTGTTGAGCTTCTCCTAGATCAAATTGCTTCAAGAGGGAAAGGGCTTCTGAATGAGACAAGGCAGGAGGAGCAGGTGCTGAGCACCAGGGAGAGCCTCTCAAAGGAAGAACAAATAAAAGACATTTGAAGATATGAGAGAGAAAGATATGGAAGGAAAAGGTGTTTGGCATTCTTTGCCACCTTCTCTTCTGGTTGGCACCGTCAGTAGGAGAGCAGCTGATTTGCTGGACTCCACCTTGTACTGAATCAAGGTTGAATCATAGAATCAATAAGGTTGGAAAAGACCTCAGAGATCATCAAGTCCAACCTATCACCCAACACCTCCTGACTAACTAAACCATGGCTCCAAGTGCCACATCCAATCCCTTTTTGAACACCTCCAGTGGTGGTGACTCCACCACCTCCCTGGGCAGCACATTCCAATGGCCAATTACTCTTCCTGGGAAGAGCTTTCTGCTCACCTCCAGCCTAAACTTCCCCTGGCACAGCTTGAGACTGTGTCCTCTTGTTCTGATGCTGGTTGCCTGGGAGAAGAGACCAACCCCCAGCTGGCTACAACCTCCCTTCAGGTAGTTGTAGAGAGCAAGAAGGTCTCCCCTTGAGCCTCCTCTTCTCCAGGCTTTAAAGCATAGGGTAAGGCTTTGCACTTCAGAGAGCCCTTGCTTAAGGACAATGCCTTAAGGTGCTCTTTGCTCAGTAACTGTTGTCACTAGAAAGTCATTCAACAGGTTTGAAACCCAACAAATGGGAGTTAGGCTTTATGTGCACTCATTGCAACCTGTGAATGGGAACAGGGACGGTGACTGACTCCTAGTCGTGAGGTCTGTCGAGACAGGTTGGACTTGATGATCCTTGGGGTCTCTTCCAACCTTAGTTATACTGTGAGACTGTGACTCCACCACCTCCCTGGGGGCCCAGGGGAATGGGAATGTGCTGCCCAGGGAGGTGTCCAGTCACCATCCCTGGAGGTGTTCAAAAAAGGCTTGGATGTGGCACTTGGAGCCATGGTTTAGTTGTCAGGAGGTGTTAGGGATTAGGTCATAGAATCATAGAGTTGTTAGGGTTGGAAGGGACCTCAAGGATCAGCCAGTTCCAACCCCCCTGCCATGGGCAGGGACACCTCACACTACAGCAGGCTGCTCACAGCCACCTCCAGCCTGGCTGCAAACACCTCCAGGCAGGAGGCTTCCACCACCTCCCTGGGCAACCTGTGCCAGGCTCTCACCACCCTCCTGGGGAACAACTTCTTCCTCACATCCAATCTCAATCTACCCATTTCTAGTTTTTGTCCCTTCCCCCCAGTCCTATCCCTCCCTGACACCCTCAAAAGTCCCTCCCCAGCTTTCTCATAGCCCCCTGCAGATACTGGAAGTTGGACTTGATGATCTCCTGAGGTCTTTTTCAACCTGGTTGATTCAGTGGCTCTGTGAAAACTCCACCATTGCAGGTCTGTTTGTATTTTCTCTTTACAGCAGCCTGTCATGGGGATCTTTGCCTTGTCACCATGGCATTGAAGCTGAGAATACCTGGCCCTGACACCTAACCTCAGAGGCTCATTTCCCTGGGCTGTCTTTCCAGCAAAGCAAAAGAATTTGCTTGGAAACCTCATTTTACAGATCCTTAAGCCAGTCACAGTAGGGTCAGATATCACAGTCCCTGCCTGGGGCAGACGATTGCAGACCACTCACACTGTGGAAGATGAAGAGGATGGCATCTACATCAGCAATAAGGACATGGAGCTGCTGGGGCAGGTCCAGAGGAGGCCACAAAGACGATCAGGAGGCTGGAGCACCTCCCCTGTGGGGCAGGCTGAGGGAGTTGGGTTTGTTCAGCCTGGTGAAGAGAAGGCTCCAGGGAGACCTTGGTGTAGCCTTGCAGTCCCTGAAGTGGGGGCACAAGAAAGCTGGGGAGGGACTTTTTACAAGGGCTTACAGTGATAGGATGAGAGAATGGATTGATGCTTGAGGAGGGCAGATTGAGACTGGAGATGAGGAAGACATTCCTTCCAGTGAGGGTGGTGACACACTGGAACAGGTTGCCCAGGGAGGCTGTGGATGCCTCCTCCCTCAAGGTCACAGAGTGAGTTTCAGGGGCTGGAAGGGACCTCGAAAGCCTATCCTGTCCAACCCCCTGCCAGAGCAGGAGCACCTAGAGCAGACTGCACAGCAATGCAGCCAGGTGAGTTCTGAATATCTCCAGAGAAGGAGAGAGTTGTTCAGAGCCAGGCTGGATGAGGCTTTGAGCACCCTGGGCTGGTGGGAGGTGTCCCTGCCCATGGCAGAGGGGCTGGAACTGGATGACCTTTAAGAGATCCCTTCCAACCCAACCCATTGCCCCGGCCTATGAACATCCCTGCTCTGCTGTGCTCAGTGGGGCATGAGGCAGAGCTGTGTGTGCCTGAGTTTGGAGAGCATTCTGCCTCTCTCAGTGCATGGGAAGCTCTCTGATTTGGGCTGCTCCTAGCAGGAGGAGAACCTTCTACTTCCCATCATTCTCATCCTCCTTGGCAGCGCAGCAGACAGCGCATTAGCCTGATGCATTACTATTCATATCCGAGGGTCTTGTTTAAAGAGCAGCTCTGTGAACACTGTTCAGACTTGCAGCTAGAAAACAGTTTGAATTCCAGTTCAGCCTTCTCTTGGAATACAAACACTTCTCTTTCTACAGCACTCCACAAATCCAAGATCTTTTCCCCCTCTTTAATGCATTTCTCAGCATCATGAAGAACACTGAAGATGGCTTTTAGCACATGTTAGCTGCTAGCTGCAGACTAAGAAATGTCCTCATGTCCCACACAGACATCTTCCAAAAGAATCAAATTATCTAAGGGAGAACCTCCCAGGCTCTAGACCTGAGGCTCACATTTTGTGTCTGAACTTCCCAGGTGAAAGCTAACTCTACCTTTACTCTGCCCTGCAAACAAAGGGCTGATAGAGAATACAGAATTAACCAGGTTGGAAAAGACCTCAGAGATCATCCAGGCCAACCTATCACCCAACACCATCTAACCAACTAAACCATGGCACCAAGGGCCTCAGCCAGGCTCTTTCTAAACATCTCCAGGGATGGTGACTCCACCACCTCCCTGGGCAGCACATCCCAATGGCCAATCTCTCTTGCTGGGAAGAATTTCTTCCTAACATCCAGCCTGAACCTCCCCTGGCACAGCTTGAGACTGTGTTCTCTTGTTCTGGTGCTGCTTGCCTGGGAGAAGAGACCAACCCCCACCTGGCTACAGCCTCCCTTCAGGGAGTTGGAGAGAGCAATGAGGTCTCCCCTGAGCCTCCTCTTCTGCAGGCTAAGCAACCCCAGCTCCCTCAGCCTCTCCTCCCAGGGCTGTGCTCCAGACCCCTCCCCAGCTTTGTTGCCCTTGATCTTGCTGTACATCACCTTGGTCCAATTTGCAAAGCTATGCTCCTGGGTTTAATGATTTATTATTTTCCTTCCTCCTTAAACAAGCCAGAGGTGGCCTTGGGCAGCCTGATGCAATTGGAGATGTCCCTGCTCGATGCAGGGGAGGTTGGACAAGATGACCTTTGGGGGTCCCTTCCAACCCAAAGCAATCTGGGAAGTAGTTAAAAAATGAAAGGAAGGTTGCTCCAGGTCAGGATAGAGACTGTGTTGGATTAAACATGGCAAATTAAGCTTCAGTTGCTCCTATTCAGACCCTACTTAACTGTAATTTATGCTACAACTCTTTTACTTTAGTTATTAAAGCCAAAGAAGCAGAAAAAAAAATGTGGGGTGGGTTTGTTTCCCTCCTCCTTCCCCCAGCTCAATAAAACCTTCTCTTTGTTTCTGTGCTCCTCACTCCAGCTACAGAGGCTAATAAATGCTGTTGTGCTTGAATGCTCTCTGCTTGGTTAAGTGTTAGATGTCTGATAACAGTAATAGCCCTAGCATCAAAAGTATATGCTAAACAAACACAGAGTTAATTTTCCAGCACATAAAAATGCCTCCAATGTTTTGTCCCTCATTACTTATTTCATCATCTTCAGCTTTAGCTAATTGTAGATGTCCAGAGGCTCCTACAGGTTTATTGACTTCTTTATCAAAGGCTCTGCAAGAACTTGTTCAAAATGAGTGTTGGCATTAATACACTTTGAAGCTTTTGAGGTTTTTTCTTCTCTCTTTCTCTCTCTCTCTCTCATTTAATGATCCTAAACTTGACAGCCAACTTTGATTATGCAACAAAAGGCAGAGGTTTAGGGCCATAATTTTTTCCCCCCTTTTTGGTTGCTGTTGATAGCAAAACCTTAACTGCCCCTCAAAGAACGTGTCTGCTCTCTGTTTTGCTATGAATTTCGTTGGCAAGCTCTTTTATTACCTTGGGCCTCTTTTCACAGCATCATGGAATGGTTTCAGTTGGAAAAGACCTCCAAGAACACCGAGTCTAACCAGCAACCTAACACCACCACAGCAAACACAAGCATAAATTGGTTTACATATAACCACAGCAATTCTGTGATTCTGTGTCTTGTTCATCTACACAGAGAGGAGAAGAGAACCACATATTGCAATAGAGGCAGAGAACTCTTTGGGTTGGAAAAGACCTCCAAGATCATTGAGCCCAACCATCAATCCCACACCACCATGGCCATCAAACCATGGCCCGTGGCCACACATTTCTGGAACACCTCCAGGGATGGGGACTCCACCACCACCCTGAGCAGCCTGTTCCAAACCCTGACCACTCTTGCAACAAAGAAATTCTTCCTCCTCTCCAACCTAACCCTCCCCTGGCACAATTTCAGGCCATTTCCTCTCCTTCTATCACTTGAGACTAGGGAGAAGAGACCATCCCCCACCTCACTGCAACCTCCTTTGTGGGAGCTGCAGAGAGCAATGAGGTCTCCCTCAGCATCCTCTCCTCCACACTAAACACCCCAGGTCCCTCAACTGCTCCTCCCCAGCCCTGCTCTCCAGACCCTTCCCCAGCTTTGTTGCCCTTCTCTGGACAGATTCTAGCCCCCCAAATGTCTTTCTTGCAGTGAGGGGCCCAAAACTGAGCCCAGGTTGCTGTCACACAAGGATTTGGTCTTTCTGGAAGGCATCAGTGTTCTCAGCTACTTCCTGCTAGGACTTTGGTGCTGTGCAAACAACATCATGAAGCTTTGCTTCAAGGGCTCCCACTGCATGAGGCATTCAACAGCACTGTTAGCCCAGCTGAAACCACTCTCATTCTTTTACTGCTGAGTGGCTTCCCTTAGGTTGGAGAAGACACTTTTCACTGCTTCTTTAGGTTGGAGAAGACACTTTTCACTGCTTCTTTAGGTTGGAGAAGACACTTTTCACTACTTTAGGTTGGAGAAGACACTTTTCACTACTTTAGGTTGGAGAAGACACTTTTCACTACTTTAGGTTGGAGAAGACACTTTTCACTACTTCTTTAGGTTGGAGAAGACACTTTTCACTACTTTAGGTTGGAGAAGACACTTTTCACTACTTTAGGTTGGAGAAGACACTTTTCACTACTTCTTTAGGTTGGCAAAGACACTTTTCACTGCTTCTTTAGGTTGGAGAAGACACTTTTCACTACTTCTTTAGGTTGGCAAAGACACTTTTCACTACTTCTTTAATGCACAGAGATTTCATAGAATTTCAGAGTTGGTTAGGTTGAAATAGACCTCCAAATTCCACCTCCAAACTGTTCAAATCTCCATCCCTGGACTTCAGTCAAACCCACCCCTTTCCCTCTTGACATTTCTGATACCTACCTTGTTCAATCCAAACACAGACTGGGGTTTTTTTGTCCTCCTACCATTCTGCCTACTCTGAATAAAATTCAAGCTGCTGCTTCTCAGCATCAAAGGTTTTACTCCTGACTTCTAATCTAGTGTCCTGGAAGTTACTAATCTTTAAGGCAACCTCCTGCTCTTCCAGAAAGACATCTACATTCAGATGCTGCCTCTCTGGTTTCCACAATCCAAATTAAACAAACCAAAATTGAAGTCTTTTAAATTCATTTAACTCTTTACAACACCCAAATATTCCTTAAGGAATCCACCAGCCCTTTCTTTAAGTCTCTCCAGGATATCCTTTGAGCCACAGAGCTGTTGATGTTGGAAGAGATCTTTGAGATCACCAAGTCCAACAGCTCACCCAGGGCTCACAACCCCACCACTGCTGCTGAGCCACTGCCACTAAACCCTGTCCCCAGGCACCACATCCATGCATCTATTAAATCCCTCCAGGGATGGTGACTCCAGCACCTCCCTGGGCAGCCTGTGCCAGGGCCTGAGAACCCTTGCTGGGAAGAAAACTTTCTTAATATCCAACCTGAATTTCCTCTGGAACAACTTGATCCTGTTTAGAAGACAACCTCTCTCATTCCATTGCCATCATCCAACTGTTCCCTACCAGATGGAACAGAAATAACAGCAGAGACTGAGAAGGTGCCTCTGTGCTACCAGGTTAGCACAGATTCCCCACTCATATCTGAGTTGCAGATCTCCCATTGTGCACACTGTTTCTGCACTGAATGTGGTGATGAGTGTCCCACATAGCCTGCAGGAGGGTTTGGGACTGCTCTGCCTTTCAGCAAGATGCTGGAGGCTAAATTAAGAGCTGCAGCCTTGGAACCCACAGTGAGCTGGGCTCTGCAAGGAAGAAGTACAGAGGGGCACTTTGACATGTGATTTCAAGTGAGCACAGCAATCAGAGAATCATTTGCTTAGCCTGGAGAAGAGGAGGCTCAGGGGAGACTTTCTTGCTCTCTCCAACTCCCTGAAGGGAGGTTGTAGCCAGGTGGGGGTTGGTCTCTTCTCCCAGGCACCCAGCACCAGAACAAGAGGACACAGTCTCAAGCTGTGCCAGGGGAAGTTTAGGCTGGATGTCAGGAAGAAGTTCTTCATAGAAAGAGAGATTTGCCATTGGAATGTGCTGCCCAGAGAGGTGGTGGAGTCACCATCACTGGAGGTGTTTAGGAAGAGCCTGGATGAGGCACTTGGTGCCATGGTTTAGTTGATGAGATGGTGTTGGGTGAGAGGTTGGACTGGATGATCTCAAAGATCTTTTCCATCCTGGTTAATTCCCTTCCCTTCCCTTCCCTTCCCTTCCCTTCCCTTCCCTTCCCTTCCCTTCCCTTCCCTTCCCTTCCCTTCCCTTCCCTTCCCTTCCCTTCCCTTCCCTTCCCTTCCCTTCCCTTCCCTTCCCTTCCCTTCCCTTCCCTTCTCACTTGCACCTGTTTTTCCTTGTCCTATCAGTGGGCACCACTGAAAGGAGCTTGGCCCCTTCTTGACACCCACCTCTCAGATATTTATAGACATTATCAGATTCCCTCTCAGCCTTCTCTTCATAGAATCATAGAATTGTAAAGGCTAGAAGGGACCTCAAGGATCAGCCAGTTCCAACTCCCCTTGCCATGAGCGGCGCAGGGACACCTCACACTACAGCAGGTTGCTCACAGCCACATCCAGCCTGGCTGCAACAACCTCTAGGGATGAGGCTTCCACCACCTGCCTGGACAACCTGTGCCAGTGTCTCTCCTGCAGACTAAGCAGCTTCAGGCCTCTCAGCCCTTCTTCAGGACTACAGAAGTCATGTGAGGAGTTGAAGAAGGGTTAATGAGGAGGGATGTGGAGTCCAGAGAAACTGTAAGTAGAAGGCAGTTGTAAGGAAGAGAGATGTAGATGAGAAGAAAGTCAGGAAGGAGGAAATACAGTTCTTTCTGCCAGAAAAAAAAATAGGACTGGGAAGAGAATCCAAGGGTGGGAGAGGCAGAGGAATGATCCTGGCTTCAAATTAAAGAACAGAGGGAAAAAAAGAAGGGAGAACATGCTTTGAATGAACGGGCAGAAGCATATGGATCCAGAAGAGACTTCTTCTCTGCAAGCCTGCAGTGGAGCTGGCACAGCCTGAGCCTCACCCCACTTACTCCTCATCAAGTGTTAGAATTAGACTGTTTAGGTTTAATCTTGCAAGTTTACCATAACCAGGATTTCTCCAAGTCTCTGACAAAGCAGCTGTATAAATCCTCTGTTTGTTACTAATAAATGACTGTATTGTGAAGTTCTGATTAAAAAATCTCTTTAATGTGTTTACACAGAAACCATAAAAACAGAATGTTGCACAATCTGCTTTGCTCTGCTCTTGGCCAGAGCTAAATTAAAGCTCACAGTGAAGTGGTTCAGCTCTAGCAGCACAGCTCCGGTGGCTGCTCCGCACCTTCAAGAAGCATGGAATCACTGAGCTGCTCTTTGAGCTCATCAAACCATCCAGGGGGACTTTGCCATCCAGAGAGACCTTGACAGGCTTCAGAGCTGGGACCAAACAGACCTCATGAAGTGCAACAAGGCCAAGTGCAAGGTCCTGCAGCCGGGTCGGCGCAATCCCAGGCACTGATACAGGCTGGGCAGGGATGGACTTGAGAGCAGCACTGAAGAACAGGACCTGGGGGTGCTGGTGGAGGAGAAGCTCCACAGGAGCCAGCAGTGAGCACTTGCAGCCCAGAGAGCCAAGCAGAGCCTGGGCTGCAGCAAGAGAAGCAGAGCCAGCAGGGCCTGGGAGGGGATTCTGCCCCTCTGCTCCGCTCTGCTGAGACCACAGCTGGAGTACTGCATCCAGCTCTGCAGGTGGTGGAAGCCTCAGCCCTGGAGGTTTTCAAGGCCAGGCTGGATGTGGTTCTGAGCAACCTGCTCTAATGTGAGGTGTCCCTGCCCATGGCAAGGGGGTTGGAACTGGATAATCCTTGAGGTCCCTTCCAGCCCTGTCAGTTCTATGATTCTAAGTCCAACCACTCACCCAGAGCTCACAACTCCACCACTGCTGCTAAGCCACCACCACTAAGCCACATCCCTCAGCACCACAGCCACACATCTGTTAAATCCCTCCAGGCATGGTGACTCCACCACCTCCCTGGGCAGCCTGTGCCAGTGCTTGAGAACCCTTTGTGTGAAGAAATTTTTCCTCCTTTCCAACCTGACTGTCCCCTGGCACATCCTGAGGCCATTTCCTCTTGTCCTGCCACTTGTTGCAGGTGAGAAGAGACCAACCCCCACCTCCAGCCTCCTTTGAGGGGGTTGTAGAGGATGCTGAGGTCTCCCCACAGCCTCCTCTTCTGAGGGCTAAACAAACCAAGTTCCCTCAGCTATTCCTCATAAAGGTTCCATTCAAGGCCCAGCTTGGTTGCTCTTCTTTGGACACTCTCCAGCACCTCAGCGTCAAAGCTTCCTTTAGTTCTGCTCCAAGAGGCATGGCTCTGTGAGCAGCATGGCAACAGAGGCAGAACTAAGCTCTCAGGTGGCCAAGGGAGAGATTCACAGGGTCATGAGCACTTTTACAGTTTTCTCTCCCTGAAGTCACTTCCAGGGAGGAAAAGCCAAGGATGATTATATTATTCTCCACACTCCTAATAGGTGCAGCTTCCTCCTCCTCTGATATAAGGAGGTTATATATAATATTTTGCTCATGCCTGTCTTAGGAGGAAGGAAGTGAAGTAATCCTCTACACTGACCACATCAGGGAATCTCACTCTCCCCCCTCCCCAAGAGAAAGCTAAGGACAGAAGCTGTTAAAATTCCCCCCAGCCATCTGCAGATGTCTGAGAGGCAAGAGCCATTTTACTGCTATTTAAATCTCTTTCTGGAGGTGGATCTTTACCAGCACAATTCTGTCCTTAAAAAACACAAATAAACTGTGACAAATAAAATGGGATTATGTTTCTAATCAATTGGGGGGGGGGGGGGGGGGGGGGGGGGGTAGGGGGGGTGTTGCAACTGTTCCTTTTACAAGTAATAAATGTTCCTGTCAGGGTTCCAGTCCTGCATACTCATGAAATCTCCCACTGTGAGGCTTCCTCGTGTGCATGACAAAGAACTGCTGCAAACATGGCCTCAAGTTAGTAGAAACAGATCAGCTGAGGCTGTGCATGTCCCAGCCCTGGAGGTGTTCAAGGCCAGGCTGGATGAGGCCTTAGAATCATAGAATCAATAAGGTTGGAAGAGACCTCAGAGATCATCAAGTCCAATCTCTCACCCAACACCTCCTGACAACTAAACCATGGCACCAAGTGCCACATCCAATCCCCTCTTGAACATCTCCAGGGATGGTGACTCCACCACCTCCCTGGGCAGCACATTCCAATGGCCAATCTCTATTTCTATGAAGAACTTCTTCCTGACATCCAGCCTAAACTTTCCCTGGCACAGCTTGAGACTGTGTCCTCTTGTTCTGGTGCTGGGTGCCTGGGAGAAGACACCAACCCCCACCTGGCTACAACCTCCCTTCAGGGAGGTGTAGAGAGCAAGGTCTCCCCTGAGCCTCCTCTTCTCCAGGCTAAGCAACCCCAGCTCCCTCAGCCTCTCCTCCCAAGGCTGTGCTCCAGACCCCTCCCCAGCTTTGTTGCCCTTCTCTGGACACATGAGCAACCTGGGCTGGTGAGAGGTGTCCCTGCCCATGGCAGAGGGGTTGGAACTGTATGATCTTGAAGGTCCCTTCCAACCCAAACCATTCTATGAGTTTATGAATCCCAAAGGTCTTTTCCAACCTCAATGATTCTGTGATTCTATGATTTTATCACTTCCTTTCATAGCCTCTTCTACCAACAGTCAGCTCCTGTAATGTGTTGCCAGTAGAGAAAGTTTCTGGCCTGAGAACTTTTTCACATGGATCCACAGCCAGAGGGGTTGGAACAAGACCATCTTCAAGGTCCTTTCCAACCCAAGCCATGCTATGAATCTGTGAATCTATGAATAGATTCAACAGGCTTTAGACTAGAGCTAGAGATTCCAACCATAACATTTACACCTGCATCCCAGATGTCTTGGTAGAGTACAGAAGTTTAAATAGAATCATAGAATCACAGGATGGGAGGGGTGGAAGGGATCTCTGCAGGTCATCCAGTCCAACCCCCCTGCCAAAGCAGGGTCACCCAGGGCAGGGCACACAGGAAGGCATCCAGGTGGGTTTGGAAAGTCTGCAGAGGAGGAGACTCCACAACCTCTCTGGGCAGCCTGCCCCAGGGCGCCAGCACCCTCACACCAAAGAAGTTCTTCCTCATGTTGAGGTGTTTGTGTTCCAGTTTGTGTCCATTGCCTCTTGTCCTATCACAGGACCCCACTGAAAAGAGCCTGGCCCCTTCTTGACCCCCACCCTTCAGGTATTTGCAGCCATTGCTCAGATCCCCTCTCAGCCTTCTCTTCTCCAGGCTAACCAGCCCCAGGGCTCTCAGCCTATCCTCCTCACACAGATGTTGCAGTCCCTTCAGCATCCTCATAGGCTCCCTTGGCCTCTCTCCAGTAGTTCCCTGTCCTTCTGGAGCTGGAGAGCCCAGAACTGAGCACAATGCTGCCCACTGGCCACACTCTTCTTAGCGCACCCCAGGAGACCACTGGCTTGCAGTGAGGGGACGAGGGGCAGTGGTTGGAAACCGGAGCAGGGGAGGTGCATGTTGGACATCAGGAGGAAGTTCTGCACAATGAGAGTGGGGAAATGCTGGAACAGGTTACCATGAGGTGTGGATGAGGCTCTATCCCTGGAGACATTCAGGGTCAGACTTGATTGGGCCTTGAGCAACCTGATGTCCCTGCTCCCTGCAAGGGGTTTGAACAAGATGATCTTTGGAGGTCCCTTCCAACCTCATGCATTGTGTGATTCTATGGTTCTGTTGCTGGTAAGCAGCTGCAGCAGCAGTAGGCTCTGATCTAATGTGGTCCAGCTGCTGAAAGGGGGAACATTAGGACATAATTAAACTTAATCTTTTCTTACAAAGAGAAGAAGCAGATGCAAAAGGCAATAAACTGAAGCAAAACACAGGAGAGTTGTCACATGCAATTATGGAGAAAGTAAGAAATATTTACTCACTGAGCTTCCCATCTTAGCTAACAGCCTTTGTAGATGCTGCCTTGGCTCCATTTCCTGAAGTAAATGGTTGGATGGTCTCTGTGGTAAGCAGGCAGTTAGCATAGTGTGAGACAAAAAGAGATGAGCTCCAGTCTTGGCAGCTAGAGGCATCACATCCTGGGTAAGAAGGGAAAAAAGAAGTGGAGATTTCATAACCAGCTGCATTGCACAACTCCTGGTGGCTTTCTTCTAGCTGGCCCTTTCATTGAGAGAAAAACTGGCTTTAGGCCTAAAACTAAAAGCCAGAGTGTCAAACCACTGTAGTGCCAACCCCTTCCCCCCCAAACCCATGGAAAGATCCACCTCAGCCAGCTGCAGACTGAGGGATCAGCACTGGGATGCCTCAGTGAATGTATGTGAGTGTCAGCCTGGAGAAGAGGAGGCTCAGGAGAGACCTTCTTGCTCTCTACAACTCCCTGAAGGGAGGTTGTAGCCAGGTGGGGGTTGGACTCTTCTCCCAGGCAAGCAGCACCAGAACAAGAGGACACAGTCTCAAGCTGTGCCAGGGGAGGTTTAGGCTGAAGGTGAGGAGAAAGTTCTTCATAGAAGGAGAGATTGGCCATTGGGATGTGCTGCCCAGGGAGGTGGTGGAGTCACCATCCCTGGAGGTGTTCAAAAAAGGATTGGATGTGACACTTGAAGCCATGGTTTAGTTGTCAGGAGTTGTTGGGTGATAGGTTGGACTTGATGCTCTCTGAGGTCTTTTCCAACCTTGTTGATTCTATGAGTCCATCAGCTCTAGCAAGGAGAATGGGGAAACTGAGGGGGAGGGAAATCCCAGTGTTTATCAAGCAGGTTGGAAAAACCATCAATGAAGGCAAGCCCTCTTTATTACCTAGAAAGTTTGGGCCAGATGACCCTTGGGGTCCCTTCCAACCTGGCATCCTGTGAAGCCACTTTTGAATCTTTTTGTTCACTCTTTTCCTCTTTTTTTTTGCAACACCCCCACGCCCCCCACCCCCAAGGAGGTGAATAAGGATCTCTGGAGGTGTTTACAAGACATAGAGATGTGGTGCTGAGGGATATGGTTTAGCACTAGCCTAAGGAGAGCTACAGGATGGTTGTAATTGCCTCTGTGCTCCTCTCAATCCCTAGAATAAAATGGAATGGAATGGAATGGAATGGAATGGAATGGAATGGAATGGAATAGGGTAGGATAGGATAGGATAGGATAGGATAGGATAGGATAGGATAGGATAGGATAGGATAGGATAGGATAGGATAGAATAGAATTAACCAGGTTGGAAAAGACCTTTGAGATCACCAAGTCCAACCCATCACCCAACACCATCTAATCAACTAAACCATGGCACCAAGCACCCCATCCAGCCTCTTCCTAAACACCTCCAGTGATGGTGACTCCACCACCTCCCTGGGCAGCACATCCTAATGGCCAATCTCTCTTGCTGGGAAGAACTTAACATCCTTAACATCCAGCCTAATCCTCCCCTGGCACAGCTTGAGACTGTGTCCTCATGTTCTGGTGCTGCTTGCTTAGACACTGATGCAGCAGATTGCAGCCCACAGAATCATTTAGAGTCTCCAGCCTGGAGCTCAGAGGGAAGCTTGATGCCAGAAGGAAGAATTCTAGGAAAGCTTCTAGGGGAAATGATGGTAGCTGAGAAACTGGACAGCAGAACCTGTGGGGTTTATCCTCTGGAGGTATCTTCTCTCTCAATTCAACACAGCTGCTTTCCTCAGGCTTCACTGCCAGAAGGACTCTGTGAAACTGACCACGCTCTGGGCACGGCTTTTACAGCACTGGCAGCTGCAGCAAGAAAAGAAAAGCCAAACAAGCTCCCCCTCACCCCAAACACACACAAACAAACAGACAGACAGAGAGAAACCCCCCCAAAATAAATAAATAAAGGCATTTTGAAACAGACTCCACCAAGTTTGAAGCAAACCAAGAGCCAAGGAACAAAGATAGAGACTAAACAAATAAAGACTAAATGAATAAAGGCTACATAAAGACTAAAGAAATAAACAAATAAAGACTAAAGAAACAAATAAAGACTAAAGAAACAAATAAATAAACCCCAGACCAACCCCCCCCCCAAAAAAACACCCAAAAATATATATATAAACCAACCAAAATTAACAAAACCTTAAAAGGTTAATAAAAAATTAATAACAACTAATTAAAAATTCATTTAAACTAATAAAACTTAATAAAATAAATAATAAATAAATAAAACAAAGACAAATAAGAAAACAAATGCACCAAATTAACCCCCCCCAACCATGCAAACAAAAGTAAAGGCCCCAAAATCAACCAAAAAAAAGCAAAAGCAACCCAAAATAACCCCCCCCCAACGTTAAAATCAAAGCTATCAAAACCCCCTCAAACCCCCCCATAACCAAAAAAACAACCAACAAAAAAGAAAGGGAAAAAGGCAACAAAATGGCCAAAAGCAAAGCACTAGCCCCCCCAAAATGAAGGGAAAGCAAAGCACGCTCCAAAAATGGAGAAAACAGCCCCAAAATGCCTCAAAAAATCAAAAGCAGCTCCCGAGCTAACAAATAAAAATGTCAACAGGAGAATCAACAACCAGGGGGGAGAAGAAAGGGGGGGAAGAAGAAAGGGGGAAAGAAAGGGGGGAAGAAAGGGGGGAAGAAAGGAGGGAAAAAGGGAGGGAAGAAGGGGGGAAAGAAGGGGGGGAAGAAGGGAGGGAAGAAGGGGGGAAAGAAAAGTGGGAAGGGGGGAAGAAAGGGGGGAGAAAGGAGGGAAGAAAGGGGGAAAGGGGGGAAGAAAGGGAAGGAGAAAGGGGGAAAGAAAGAGGGGAGAAAGGAGGAAGACAGGAGGGAAGAAAGGGGGAAAGAAAGGGGGGAAGAAAGGAGGGAAGAAAGGGGGAAAGGGGGGAAGAAAGGAGGGAAGAAGGGAGGGAAGAAAGGAGGGAAGAAGGGAGGGAAGAAAGGAGGGAAGAAAGGAGGGAAGAAGGGAGGGAAGAAAGGAGGGAAGAAGGGAGGGAAGAAGGGAGGGAAGAAAGGAGGGAAGAAGGGAGGGAAGAAAGGAGGGAAGAAGGGAGGGAAGAAGGGAGGGAAGAAAGGAGGGAAGAAAGGAGGGAAGAAAGGAGGGAAGAAAGGAGGGAAGAAAGGGGGAAAGGGGGGAAGAAAGGAGGGAAGAAGGGAGGGAAGAAAGGAGGGAAGAAGGGAGGGAAGAAAGGAGGGAAGAAAGGAGGGAAGAAGGGAGGGAAGAAAGGAGGGAAGAAGGGAGGGAAGAAAGGAGGGAAGAAGGGAGGGAAGAAGGGAGGGAAGAAAGGAGGGAAGAAGGGAGGGAAGAAAGGAGGGAAGAAGGGAGGAAGAAAGTGGGAAGGGGGTAAAAAGGGGGTAAGAAAGGGGGGATAAAGGGGGGAAGAAAGGGGAAAAGGAGGAATAAAAGAAAGGGGAGAAAGGAGGGAGAAAAGAAAGGGGAGAAAGGAGGAAGAAAAGAAAGGGGGGAAAGAGGAAGAAAAGAAAGGGAGGGAAGAGGAAAAGAAAAAGGGGGAAAGGAGGGAAGAAAAGAAACAGGGGGAAGGGGGAAGAAACGATAAGGGGAGAGCAGGAAGAAAGAGGGATCAAAAAGCCAACCAAACACACAACTCCCCCAAACAAACCCCACAATCCACTCCCCAGTAAAAACAAACAAACAAAACAAACCAAGCAACCAAACAAAACCCCTTGAAAAACCCCCAACAAAGAAACCCAACCCAACCAACCCAAAACTCCCAAACAAACAAAAAAACCCACATGAAAAAGCCATCCTGATGGTGGTCAACTCCAGAAAGAAGAATGGCCTCAAAATCATCAGGCTTGTGAAAAGCAGACTTCAAAAGGTGGCTAAAAGGTGACGTCAAAACCCTGACTAGGAGAGTCAGAGCCCTGCCAACAGCAGGAGCAGAGCCCAGAGCCTAACACTGAAGGCAGAAAGGATGTGGAGATGCTTCCTGCCATGAAAGCTTGCAGGAGAACAAAAGGAAGCTCAGCAATGGTGCAGGACAGATTAGCAAAGGCAAAGAAGGCTCAGACGGAGAGCACTGAAGTGGTGCCCAAATGTGGGAGCTGGGGGCTGTGAACTCTGAGCAGGTTGAGCACAAAGCCACAGTCAGGCAAACCAGGAGACTGCTCAAGCAATATTTGAAAGGTAAACAAAACAAAGCAACCAATAATCATTTCATAGTTTTCAGAAGGATCTGGGCACTGGCACAGGTTGCCCAGGGAGGTGGTGGAAGCCTCACCCCTGGAGGTTTTTGCAGCCAGGCTGGAGGTGGCTGGGAGCAACCTGCTGTAGTGTGAGGTGTCCCTGCCCATGGCAGATTGCTGCCTAAAATGTGACATGTTCAGGAAGAACAAGCAAGCAAAAAATGGAAGCAGGCACTCTGCTGCAGAATGATATTATCAGGGAATCATTAAGGCTGGAAAAGATCTCTAAGATCATCAAGTCCAAACCTTCTACCCAACACCTCCACCACTTGCTGGGCCACAGTCATGGGAGACCTCATTGCTCTCTACGGCTTCCACAAAGGAGGTTGCAGTGAGGTGGGAGCTGGTCTCTCCTCCTTAGTACCAGGTGATAGGATGAGAGAAAATGGCCTGAAATTGTGCCAGGGGAGGGTTAGCTTGGAGATGAGGTCAGGTTGAAGAGTGGTCAGGGATTGGCACAGGCTGCCCAGGGAGGTGGTGGAGTCCCCATCCCTGGATGTCTTCAAGAAACCTGTGGCCATGGCACTTCGGGCCATGGTTTGACGACCATGGTGGGGTTGGCTTGATGGTTGGACTTGATGACCTTGGAGGCCTTTTCCAACCCAACCCATTCTCTGATTGTGTGACTCTAAGAGAGATTTAAAGGCTTTTAAGACTTTTCCTGGAGCTAGCCCAGAGCTAGAAGGAAGAAAGGCTGAGCAGTCTGTGGCAGACAGTGTCTATGGGAACACCTTAGAGGCTTACAGTTTATGGAGTTGCTTGGTGGGAATGCCTGCTTCATGCCATCATTTCCTGGGAAGCAAAAGCTCCCTCCACAAACCAGATGCATTTTTAGACACTCTCCTTAACTTTGATCACTTCTTCAGCTTGCCAGTGGGCATGAAAAGCTCAGAGGCAGAGTTTAGGCACCTTTTGAACATTATTTTGTTTTCCTATTGGCTGAGCTCACAGTGATCAAAGTGAAGAAACCTGTGTCACAGAACATCCAAACCAAGCAGTTCTAAGCCAATATTTGTATTGACTGGGGAGTGGATCTCTGCTGCCTTGTTCCTGAAGAGCTCTGGTGCTTCATTCCTGAGCAGTTCTAGGAGTAATGGCATTTTCTACCCTTATCTGGGAAGCCATGACATTTAATGGCATGCAAATGATATCCAACGATGATCCAAGAGCTGGAACACCTCTGCTCTGAGGGCAGGCTGAGGGAGCTGGGGCTGTTCAGCCTAGAGAAGAAAAGACTCTGGGGGAACCTCCTAGCTGCCCTCCAGTAACTGAAGAGATCCTACAGGAAGGCTGCAGAGGGACTTGTCATCAAGGTGTCTAGGGACAGGACAAGGGGGAATGGTTTGAAGCTGAGGGAGAGTAGGCCAAGACTGGATCTTAGGAACAAATTCTTCGGTGCCAGGGTGGTGAGACTGGAACAGGCTGCCCAGGGAGGTTGTGGCTGCCTCCTCCCTGCAGGTGCTGAAGGCCAGGTTGGACGAGGTCTTGAGCAGCTGAGTCTCATTGAGAGGTGGCCCTGCCCATGGTGGGGAGCTTGGAGTAGATGATCTCTGAGGTCCCTCCCAACCTGAGCCATTCTATGAAATCCATTACTATCAGCATTAAACATATGCAGACCAAAATAAAAGGAGGATTGTTCACTTACATTGCTTCTGTCCTGAAGCAGAATCACAGACTCAGGCAAAAAGAAACCCAGCTAGGGGCAGAACAAACTTGCTATTCACTTTTTAACCTATTTTATTTCAGGCTTTTTTTGATGTTCTCTTACAGCCAATGAATGAATTCCAGATGGTTTCCCAAACTCCCCACTTACTTCTCATAAGATGTGATGTATTTAATTAGCCAATGTTTGCTGCCTTTGAAAGGGTGTATATTTTTCCCCTCTTGGATCTGTTTTGTGTAAGTCATATGATTACATAAATACATCTCATGTTATGGGTTATATGTTGTGTAATTATCCATTCCACGTTGCAGATGGGGTTGGCACACAGCAAATGTAGCCAAATGGATTGGTTATATAAGCAAATTTAACCCATTTAACCAATCTAACCAATTTAACCAATCTAACCAATTAAACCAATATAACCAATTTAATCAATATAACCAATATATTGGTTTGTAGCTAACCCAAAGAGTTCTATGATTCGATCATTCTGGGTCATTTTCACCTACACACAGGTGAGAAGAGAACCACATATTAGAACAGGATCATAGAACAATTTGGGTTGGGAAAGACCTCTAAGCTCATTGAATCCAGCCATCAACCCAACCCCACCATGGCCATCAAAGCATGTCCCCAAGTGCCATGGCCACAGGTTTCCTGAACACCTCCAGGGGTGGGGACTCCACCACCTCCCTGGGCAGCCTGTGCCAATCCCTGACCACTCCTGCAGCAAAGAGTTCTTTATCTCCAAGCTAACCCTCCCCTAGCACAATTTCAGGCCATTTCCTCTCCTTCTATCAACTGAGGTTAGGGAAAAGAGACCAAATTCTACCTCACCCCAACCTCCACCTCACCTCCACCTCCTTTCAGGGAGCTGTAGAGAGCAATGAGCTCTCCCCTCAGCCTCCTCTTCGCCAGGCCAAACACCACCAGTTCCCTCAGCTGCTCCTCTAACCTCTTCGGACCGGATGCGGTTTGGTGCCTTGAAATGATCATCTCCATCCTGCCTGACTCATAGATGCTCCAGATGACTGCTCAGTGCTTTGGAATCTCAATTCCTGGAGAATTTCACCCAGATGGAAACCATTGCACATGTCCCAACAGCTGCTCTAGGAAGGAAGTCCACATGGCTTATTAGAGGACAACTGAGATCTAGTTCAAAAGAACACTCCAGCACTCAGGTTGGACAGTAGGAAAAACTTCCTTGCTGCAAGAGTGCTCAGGGATTGGCACAGGCTGCCCAAGGGGGTGGTGGAGTCCCCAGCCCTGGAGGTGTTCAACAAACCTGTGGCCATGGCACTTTGGGCCATGGTTTAATGGCCATGGTGGTGTTGGGTTGATGGTTGGACTCAGTGGTCTTGGAGGCCTTTACCAATGAAACAATTCTATGATTTGATTATTTCATGATCTTTAAGGTCCCTTCCAACTCAAGCCATGTTATGATTTTAATTAGACAGCAATAAGACAAACACCAAAAGGTCTTCCTCATCATTTCATAGAGTGGTTTGGGTTGGGAGGAACCTTAAGCATCATCCAGTTCCAACCCCCCTGCCACGGGCAGGGACACCTCCCACCAGCCCAGGATGCTCAAGGCTTCATCCAGCCTGGCCTTGAACACCTTCAGGGAGGGGGATTCCACCTGTTCCAGTGTCTCCCCACCCTCACTGGAAAGATTTCTTCCTAATCTCCAGCCTAAATCCACCCTCAGCCTATGACTTCTTCTAGTCCCCAGTGCAAAATGAATTCAGCACTCACAGGCCTGACCTTGGCTGAAATGAAATTGCAGAAGGTCTCAGAAAACAAAACAAAACAAGGTGGGGTGGGGGGTGGGGAGGTGGGAAGTGAAAACACCAAAGTGTTTGACATTGGCCTAAACTGTTTGCAAAGCACTTGTTTAAATCTGAAAACCCTGAGGGATTAAGATCAAGCAGAGGCATTTCTCCTCTCCCCTTGTGTGTAAGGAATGGTAAAGGTCAAGCAGAGCTTTTCTGGGCCCTGGAAAAAAAAAAAGAAATTACTAGAAAAAAAATAGATCTCTATAAAAAATTAAAGCCCTCTTTAGCATTCCTGAAAGTTAAAAAAAACCCAAAGAGACTAAATAATGAGCAATGTAAATGATCTCAGCTCCATCACAGTCAATACAAGAGGCCAATCCACCCTGGCTGAGGTTCTGGCTGCTCTTTTGTGAAATTCCAGGAGGAGGGGAAAAAAAACACAACACCAAAAAAAAAAAAAAAGAACCCCAACAAAAAGATTAGAGTGTTTTTAAAGTCATACATCCTGGAAGAGGAGATGCAGGTTTCCCTGTCTGAGCCTCTGCCAGAGGGAACAGACTCATAAATACCATAAATCACGACGAGGAGCAGAGGCAATTAAAGTCCAAGCTCTGGAGACAGCAGGTATGGGTTTGCAGCAGAAAGCCAGGCTCTGCAGGCAGGGAGGCACAAGGAGCACCACAGCTTGGGGATGCTGCTCCAAGAAGCCCAGCAAAAGTCCTGGCTTAACAAAGTGTCTCACATGCCTCTGACACAGCGGCTTGATGGTAGAAGGCCTGTTGGTGTCCCTTGGGCAGAAGCAGCAAGTCAGCAGCATGGAGACCCCGAGAGCTAAATGAGGGATTTCCTAAAGGTGACTTGAGAATGGCTGGAGAGCAGTGCTGAGGAGAAGGGCTTGGGGGTGTCAGCTGGTGACAAACTCCCCAGGAGCCACCAATGGTCCCTGGCAGCCCAGCAGGCAGCTGTGTGCTGAGCTGCATCCAGAGCAGGGAGAGCAGCAGCACAGGGAGGGGATTCTGCCCCTCTGCTTGGCTCTGCTCAGACCCCACCTGCAGCACTGCCTCCAGTTCTGAAGCCTTCAGCACAAGAGGATCGTCAGACTGGTGGAAGAGGTCCAGAGGAGTCCATAAAGATGGTCAGAGGGCTGGTGAACTTCCCTTGTAGTGACAGGCTGAGAGAGTTTGGGCTGTCCAGCCTGGAGAAGGCTCCAGGGAGACCTCAGAGCAGCCTTCCAGTACCTGAAGGGGGCTACAGGAGAGCTGAGGAGAGACTTTGGACAAGGGCTGGGAGTGATAGGATGAGAGGGAATGGATTGAAACTGGAAGAGGGCAGATTGAGACTGGAGATTAGGAAGAAATTCTTTCCAGTGAGGGAGGGGAGACACTGGAACAGGTTGCCCAGGAAGGCTGTGGATGTCCCAATCCTGGAGGTATTCAAGGACAGGCTGGATGAAGCCTTGAGCAACCTGGGCTGGTGGGAGCTGTCCGTGCCCATGGCAGGGGGGTTGGAACTGGATGATCTTTAAGGTCCCTTCCAATCCAATCCATTCCATGAAAGTCCAGGATTCAAAGGCAAAGATGTGAGTGTCAATATGGAAGCAAGTCTCAGAGTGCATCAGTACAAAGGTCTTTGGCACACAAGACAATTCATAGATCCATAGAACAGTTAGGGCTGGAAGTGTCCTCAAAGCTCACCCAGTTCCAACCCCCCCTGCCATGGGCAGGGACACCTCCCACCAGCCCAGGTTGCTCAAAGCCTCCTCCCACCTGGCCCTCATTCCTTTTGGTGCATATTCTCCCAGCATTGCCTCCCATTCTGCTCTGTGACAGCCCAGGTGGTACAAATGCTGCCTCCAAATGTGTTAAATGCTGAGGTCTAGCTTTGCTTCCTGGCAGCTCTTTTCCTCCTCTCTGTTTCCAGTCTGTTCGAATCCGCTAATAAATCTGTGTGATAATTAACATACTTTCACTTTTTTTTTGTTTGTAGTCAGTGATACAACACTTAGGGACTGCATTAAATATTACAAATAGACACAGGAGGAGGGAAACTATGCTCTGGGGGAAGCATCTTAATCATCTCTGCTCTCTCAGGAAGCACTCGCAACGTCGGCGGTTATCTGGGGAAGGAACCCCAACACAAGGAGGGCAGGGACCTGCTGGAGTGGGTCCAGAGGAAGGACACAAAGGTGAGCAGAGGGCTTGGAGCACCTCTGCTATGGGGCCAGGCAAAACCCTGTGGCCATGGCACCCTGGGACATGTTTTAATGGCCGTGGCGGTGCTGGGTTGATGTTTGGGCTCCACGACCTTAGAGAGCTTTTCCTACCCAAACAATTCTATCATTCTCTGGTTCGAGGACATTTTGTCTCTTTAGGCATCGGTCCCAAGCAGGAGAAAAAGCAGATGGAGATATCCCTGCCCATTCAGCACAACAAATACATCAAAGCCATGTGAGTGAGCCAATGGGACCCTGGGGTGCAGCAAGGAAAGTGTGGCCAGCAGGGCTAGGGAGGTTCTCCTCCCGCTCTGCTCTGCCCTGCTGAGACCACAGCTGCAATCCTGTGTCCAGTGCTGGGCTCCCCAGTTCAACAGACCTGCTGGAGAGAGTCCAAGGGAGAGCCACAAAGCTGATCACTGGAGGTGTTTAGGAAGAGCCTGGATGAGGCTCTTGGTGCCATGGTTTAGTTGATTAGATGTTGTTGGGTGATAGGTTGGACTTGATGATCTCAAAGGTCTTTTCCCACCTGGTTAATGCTATTCTATTCTATTCTATTCTATTCTATTCTATTCTATTCTATTCTAATTAGGGGACTTGAACATCTCCCCTGTGAAGAGAGACTGAGAGCCCTGGGGCTGCTTAGTCTGGAGAGAAGGCTGAGAGGGGATCTGATCAATGTCTATCAATAGCTGAGGGGTGGGAGTCAAGTGGAGGGGGCCAAGTTCCTTTCAGTGGTGTGCAATAATAAGCCAAGGAACAACAGGTACAAGCTTGAACACAGAAGGTTTCACCTCAACATAAGAAACTTCTTTACAGTGAGGGTGCTGGAGCCCTGGAGCAGGCTGCCCAGAGAGGTTGTGGAGTGTCCCTCTCTGGAGACTTTCCAAAGCCACCTGAATGCATTCCTGTGTGACCTGCCCTGGGTGATGCTACTTTGGCAGGGGGGGGGTCGGACTCAATAACCTTTGCAGGTCCCTTCCAAGCTCTAATGCTCTGTGATTCTGTGAGTGTGGCTCCAGCAGAGAGCATGTGAAGCAAGGATTAAATGTGGAACCATTCACACACCAGGCTGCACTCTCTGCACTGTCTGTAGAAAACTTCCTTCCTTCTCTTTTTTTAAGAGGGAGAGGGTGGAGGATTTTTCTGAATTGCAAATTAAGTGACATGTCCTGGGGAAAAAAAAACACCCAACTAATCTCTGAAGTCAGTGGTTCAGCATACAAGCAGACTGGAGCTGGAGTTGCCAGGCTCATTTGAATAGCTAGCAGCTAAGGCCGGCTCCTCTTCCACAGCAGAAAATGAGCCACCACCACTATTCCTGAAAGCCAAGTCCAGCCTGTTCCCTTTTCTTTCCCATCATTAGAAGGTGATGCTTTGCTGAGTCTGGAGAACAGAGACAATAGACCTGTTTGTGACCAGCAGGATGAGGGAGGTGATTCTCCCCCTCTGCTCTGCTCTGCTGAGACCCCATCTGCAGCACTGCATCCAGTTCTGGAGCCCCCAGCACAAGAGGATCTTCAGACTGGTGGAGGAGGTCCAGAGGAAGCCACAAAGATGATCAGAGAGCTGGAGAACCACTCCTATGGGGACAGGCTGGGAGAGTTGGGTCTGTTCAGCCTGGAGAAGGCTCTGGGGAGACCTTAGAGCAGCCTTTCAGTACCTGAAGGGGGTCTAGAAGAAAGCTGGGGGCAATGCGCAGCAGTACGAGAGGCAATGGCTTTGAGCTGGGAGAGGGCAGATTGAGACTGGAGATTAGGAAGAAATTCTTTCCAGTGAGGGTGGGGAGACACTGGAACAGGTTGCCCAGGGAAGCTGTGGATGTCCCATCCCTGGAGGTGTTCAAGGCCAGGCTGGATGAAGCCCTGAGCAACCTGGGCTGGTGGGAGGTGTCCCTGCCCATGGCAGAGGGGTTGGAACTGAATGATCTTTATGGTCCCTTCCAACACAAACCATTCTGTGATTCCAGGATTCTGTGAGTCCATGATTCTATGATTCTCTCTGTCTCTCCTCCAGCTTCCACTTCCACTAGGATGGTTCCAAAAGCTTCAGGCCATTTACCATTGCAGAGCAGAACAGATTGACTCTCAGGTTGTTTATGTTCAGATTGCTGAAGCTTTCCAAAAGAATCCAAGTCCCAGAAAAAGCAAATGTCTTTTTCTCTTTCTTTCTTTCTTTCTTTGTTTTTCTGGGTAACATTTTCTCATTTAGAAAAACTCCCAAAGAATTTCATAAGACAAAAGCAAAGATGTTTGGGCTTGGGTTTTTTTTCCCTCCTAGGCCTGAATTGTTGATTTGCAGCAGCCTTAGAGGAGGTATTAGAACCTTTAACACAGATAGCAGAAAAATGCAGACTGGAAACAGAACATATTAGGCAACCAGGCTGTTCCCAGCTCCCTGTGTAATTATTATAAACCTCTTTCCACTCATCTTGTAGATGTTCTGTATGTCTGGAGACAGAGTGGAGCCTCCTTCCAGCATGCAAGTTCCCCTTGTATATAATTCCTTTTCTGCCAAGTAAGAAACCTAAAGACCTAAAGTGGTTACTGGATGCTTCTATGGGCCCAGGATTCCAGAAGTGAATGCTGCCATTTGTCTCTTCCTAATTACCATCAATTCTTCCTTTGTGCATTCTAGGGTGGATTGGCTTAAGGCAGCTATTCTGTTTAAAACTCCAACCTCAGCATGCTTCCTTGCAGTGCTCTAAGTAGCTAAATTTATAGTATCTTATCTTGCTGAGGAATCTTTGCTGTGTTCCAGGCCCATTCGTTAGCGTCAGCGCCGCCATCGAACTGGCCCGGGTTCATTAGATTGTTATTGTACACACAGCATAGCAAAAAGTCTAAACAGAAGGTCAGATTCTTCATCATGTGGCTGTGGGCATAAATCAAGGATATTTCCACTGAGTAAAAATGGAATTGTTGGAATGGCTGGCCCAAGACCTCGCTTCTTCTCATGGCACCCAGAGAGACCTCAACTAGAAGTAAATATGTGGAGGAGGATGCAGGGAGCAGAAGAGAGGATAGAATAGTAGGTAGAGAATAGAGAATAGAAAGACAGAGAATAGAATAATAGAGAGAGAATAGAGAATAGAATGATAGGTAGAGAATAGAATGATAGAGAATAGAGAATAGAATAATAGAGAGAGAATAGAGAATAGAATGATAGGTAGAGAATAGAATCATAGAGAATAGAGAATAGAATAATAGAGAATAGAGAATAGAATGATAGGTAGAGAATAGAGAATAGAGAATAAAATGATAGGTAGAGAAGAGAGAATAGAATAATAGGTATAGAATAGAGAATAGAATGATAGGTAGAAAATAGAGAATAGAATAACAGAGAATAGAGAATAGAATAATAAATAGATAATAGAATCAATGAGGTTGGAAAAGACCTCAGAGATCATCAAGTCCAACCTGTCACCCAACACCTCCTGACAACTAAACCATGGCTTCAAGTGCCACATCCAATCCTTTTTGGACACCTCCAGGGATGGTGACTCCACCACCTCCCTGGGCAGCACACCCCAATGGCCAATCTCTCTTTCTATGAAGAGCTTCTTCCTAACATCCAGCCTAACCCTCCCCTGGCACAGCTTGAGACTGTGTCCTCTTGTTCTGGTGCTGGTTGCCTGGGAGAAGAGACCAACCCCCAGCTGGCTACAACCTCCCTTCAGGGAGTTGTAGAGAGCAAGGAGGTCTCCCCTGAGCCTCCTCTTCTCCAAGCTACAGATAAAGAATAGAATAATAGATAGATAATAGAGAATAGAATAATTGATAACATCTAGATTTCTTCAGCAACCCCACGAAATTCTGCAGGCTTGGGGCAGTGTGGCTGGAAAGCTGCCTGGCAGAAAGGGACCTGGGGGTTCTAATGAGCAAACAACAGAATAGGAGCCAGCAGTGTGCCCAGGTGGCCAAGAAAGCCAAAGGCATCCTGGCTGGGATCAGCAGTGCTGTGTCCAGCAGCAGCAGGGAGGGGATTGTCCCCTGGGACTCAGCTCTGGTGGGGCCACACCTTGAGCACTGGGTCCAGTTTGGGGCACCTGAGTACAAGAGAGATGTGGAGGAGCTGGAGCCAGGGCAGAGAAGGGCAAGGAAGCTCTGAAGGGCCTGGAGAATAAATCTGGTGAAGAGCAACTGAAGGAGCTGGGGATGGTTAGTGTGGAAAAGAGGAGGCTGAGGAGAGACCTCAGAGCTCTCTACAACTACCTGAAAGGACCTTGTGGAGAGGTTGGTGCTGGTCTCTTCTCACAGGTAATTGGTGATGGAAGAAGAGGGAACGGTCTCAAGCTGCCACTGGGTAGGTTTAGACTGGAAATTAGGAAGAATTCTTGGGGGGAAAGAGTGGTCAGGCACAGGAATGTGCTGCCCAGGGAGGTGGTAGAGTCCTCAAGCCTGGATGTGTTTCAAGGTGGTTTGGATGTGCTGCTTGGGGCTATGGTTTAGGGGTGAGCCTTGTAGAGTAGGGTTATCAGTTGGATTTGGTGAGACACTGGAACAGGTTGCCCAGGGAGGTTGTGGATGTCCCCTCCCTGGAGGTGTTCAAGGCCAAGCTGGACAAACCCTTGAGCAACCTGGGCTGGTGGGAGGTGTCCCTGCCCAGGGCAGGGGAGTTGGAACTGGATGACCTTTGAGGTCCCTTCCAACCCAATCCATTCTGTGAATTTGTGATGATTCTTTGCATTGAGAAAGTTCTCCTTTAAACCCCAAAGAGAATGACAAGGTGTTCCCCACATTGTGGTTTCTGCCTTTTGTGGCTGGATTGAATCTTTCATTTTACAAAGAAAATGAACATGTCACGAAAGGAAATGTGTTAGAGGAGATGAGACAGGCAGCTCAAAGCTGTCTGTTTGTCACTAGGTGCAGCATACAACTGGAGAGCTGCAGGATCACAAGCTGCCAAGGGAACAGCCACCAACTTCAGGGCCAAGGGGAAAGAAGTTGGCAAGGATACACTCTGCCTTCTCCTGTAGAGACAAAGGGATGGACAGGGAAGGGAGGACAGGGAAGGGAGGACAGCCAAGGCTCAGCCTAACAGAGGACAAAGGGCTGCTGGAGCACTGAAAGCCAAAGCTCCTGTGGAGAGGTTGCCATGAGGAGCAGCAGAACTTGTTGATGGCAGTTTTGAGCAGCTGTCTCCTGTCAGATTTAACCACATCACTGCAAGGACCAGCCTGAAGTGTGCTGTCAGCATCACTGCACAAACTTGGGTCCTGTCCATCAGAACAAACATGCTGCCTTCTCCTGCCTGAAAGGAGCTTGCTTGAGGTGGGGGGTGGGCTCCTCTCCCCCATTCCAGGTGACAGAAGGAGAGGAAATGGCCTGAAACTGTGCCAGGGGAGGGTTAGGTTGGAGAGGAGGAAAAATTTCTTTGCTGCAAGAGTGCTCAGGGATTGGCACAGGCTGCCCAGGGAGGTGGTGGAGTCCCCATCCCTGGAGGTGTTCAACAAATGTGTGGCCATGGCACTTTGGGTCAAGGTGGTGTGGGGTTGAAGATTGGACTTGATGATCCTACATCCAACCCAAATAATTCTATGATTCTATTCTTTCAGCCTCTTTTTCCTGGGGTAAGCTATGATGAACTGGCACAGGCTGCCCAGGGAGGCTGTGGATGTCCCCTCCCTGGAGGTGTTCAAGGCCAGGCTGGATGAGGCCTCGAGCAACCTGGGCTGGTGGGAGGTGTCCCTGCCCATGGCAGGGGGATTGGAATGAGATCATCTTCAAGGTCCCTTCCAACCCAAACCATTCCACGATTCCATGAATCTATTTTCCCATTAAAAGGCTTGAAAAGAGCTTGAATTATTAGTCTAGAGAAAAGAGAAGCAGGTATGTGCCAGACAGAAAACAACTAAGGGAGCATCAACAATATTCTTAGGGCCCTTTTGTCATTTCTGGAACAATTAAAGAGCAGAAGGTGACCAAATGATCTTGAAAGGCAGTTCATTTAAAATGAGGATGTAAAAAGGACCTAAGAAAATAATAACATTAGAATAGAATAGAATAGAATAGAATAGAATAGAATAGAATAGAATAGAATAGGAGTAGAATAGAACAGAACAGAACAGAACAGAACAGAACAGAACAGAATAGAATAGAATAGAATAGAATAGAATAGAGTAGAATAGAATAGAATAGGAATAGACCAGACCAGAACAGGTTGGAAAAGACCTTCAAGATTGAGTCCAACCCATCACCCAACACCACCTAATCAACTAAACCATGGCACCAAGCACCCCATCCAGTCTCCTCCTATGAAAGACTTCAATTTGACAAGATGCTTAGCTTGGGAGATCGATGGCAACATAATCATTAAGGAATACCCCAAGAAAATGGAAAGAAGAGTAAAATGGAGTGGGTAACAAAATGCCCTGCATTGCATTTTCTCTCTCTCCCTTCTTTTCCTTATGCTTTCTGAAAGAATTATTCCCTCAGTCTAGGAGTGAAAGAGAAAATAGGGCAAAACCTCCTTCTGAAAGAGCTGAGGATGGTGACTGCTAGACAGCACTGCAAGACACAGAGACTAAGAAAGAGGATCACAGACCTGTCCAGCGCTGCAAAGTGTGGGGAAAGAGCTGTTAGATGAATCTGGCCCTCTGAAAACAATGCTTTGAGTTCATGTTACAGCAGAAATCAAAGCAGGCTGAGCTATGTTCCACAGCTCCTCAGTAAAGCTAGGGAATGACTTCATAAATGGAAGATACTGATGAAAATTGCTCCTCTTTACAAAAGCTGAACTACAGCAACAACAAAAAGAAGCACAGGAAAATACCTCTTGCTTCCAACCACACAGGTGCTACCTTTCTCATGACCAGCAGAAGAGCAATGCAGTGGTTAACTTGGCATGAAACCAGCCTGAGGAATGACTCAGGCTCGTGGATGTGTCACAGCTCTCCGGTTTGGATTATTTCCAAAGTAGGGAGGTGGAAACAAATCTCATCTCCACTTTTCTTGGTTATCTATCCTGCCAGAGCTCAGGGCTTCTGCCTGGATTAGTACTGACATCTTAGTGAAGCTGAGAATCAAAGCTCAGGGGTTTAAATTGTTGCACAAAACTAATTTAGAACACTTCTCATCCTTCTCCCTGGGATTCCAGATGTGAACTCTCTCTACAGCTGCAGTGAAAGTATCCCAGTCACACCAAGGCCTTTGAAATGGAGAAGAATAATTCACTCTCTACTTTTCCTCTCTCTTTAAAGAGGTATCTGGAGGAAATCATGGAATCACAGAATCACAACATCACAGAATCACAGAATGGTTGGGGCTGGAAGGGACCTTCAAGATCATCCAGTTCCAACCTTCCTGCCATGGGCAGGGACACCTCCCACCAGCCCAGGTTGCTCAAGGCTTTGCCCACCTTGGCCTTGAACACCTCCAGGGAGGGAGCAACCTGTTCCAGTGTCTCACCACCCTCACAGCAAAGAATTTCTTCCTACCCTCCAGTCTGAATCTCCCTTCTTGCAGCTCAAAGCCATTCCCCATCATCCTATCACCACAAGCCCTTGTAATAATCCTGGCATCCACATCCTCCCTGGGCAACCTGTTCCTGTGCCTCACCACCCTCCCTGTACAGGGTCTCACTCCCTTGGTGAGCTCCAACCAACAGCAGAAGACCTTCTAGGGAAGGAAAGAACATTTTAGCACGAGATGATTTCTGCATTACCACTTTCTTTTTTCTTTTTATGCCAGTAGAATGCTTTGATTGCATCTCCAAACCTCAAAATGGAGCAAATTCCAGAATGAAAGCTCACTTTTACTCCACAGGTGCTGTGGTTGGGCATTTCCTCAATACCTCTTCCACCAAACATCCCCCTCCCCCCCCGGCCCCTTCTTCCCCCCCCCCCCAGTCTAATTTGCAAAGACTATTTTTAGTGCATGCATTAAATGAGGCAATCAAAACCACAGCTTTAAGTCTCTTGACCCATTCTCTGGCCCCAGGAGAAGTGGCAGAGGGTGGTTTGCATCCATGCAGCAAAACTCTCTTCCTTCCCCTAAAGAAAGGGGGGAAAGTGAGTGCTGGAAACGGGTCCTGACTTGTAGCTTTCCTCTGGCTGAGCTCAGGCTTGGAGAACAGCACTTGGCCAGACCAAAACCATGCCAAAATGAGTGATAAAAGTGAAACTCCAGAGACAACTGCATGCCAGGACTTGAGCCCATGCTCTGTCTCCCTTTTATTTATTAATGTGCATATTGCCAGTAGTTTGGGCAAGAGGATCAAAAAAGTAGTAGGGAATGGAAAGAACTATTTATGGTAAAGGATAACTTTGGCCCAAGAACAAACATGTATAAATTAACAATGAATATACTGGGCTTCAAATTAAAAGAAGGTTTCCAAGCAGGAGGTGAGTCAAATTCTAACCCAACATTCCCACAGAAGAGCAGGGGGAAGAAACTTAACTCATTTTATCTTAATGGTGCAGCTTCTCCTGATGGCCAGGAGCTCAGCCTAGGAAGTCCTTCTATTCTTGCCTACATTCTCATTCCTCCCTACACTCCTAATGTAATCAGATTTCACCACACAAAGACAAAAGTGGTAACATAATGTAGAATCACAGCATTGTTAAGGTTGGAAAAGACCTCTGAGGTCATCCAGTCCAACCATCAGCCCAGCACCACCATGGCTATCAAACCATGGCCCCAAGTGCCATGGCCACACATTTCTGGAACGCCTCCAGGGATGGGGACTCCACCACCTCCCTGGGCAGCCTCTTCCAATCCCTGACCACTCTTGCAGCAAAGAAATTTTTTCCTGATCTCCAGCTTAACCCTCCCCTGGCACAATTTCAGGCCATTTCCTCTCCTTCTATCACCTAGGGAGAAGAGACCAATCTCCACCTCACTGCAACCTCCTTTCAGGGACGTGTAGAGAGCACTCCCTCATGCCCTTGTAAGTTCCTCCCCAGCTCTCTTGTAGCCCCCCTTCAGGTACTGGAAGGCTGCTATAAGTTCTCTCCAGAGTCTTCTCTTCTCCAGGCTGAACAGCCCCAGTCCTCTCCAATCCTCTAAAGCCAGTAGAGAAAACTCTGTGAATAAGCTTAAATTGTCCTCATGAGCTGAGGATTCCACCAGTTCAGAAACAGGACAAAGGATTTGGGTAAATTGAGCTTAACACTACTGAAGATAGCCACTAGCAACCACCACAGCAGGGTATACCATGGTTACATGGAAACTGGAGGCCTGGAACAAAGCCAGTTTGCCTGTTCCAATATATACTCTGGTCTCTTCCTGACTGAATGCCAGGAACAGTTGGATGGGCATCATTCATCCCTGCAACCTCCCTCACCATAGAAGGCAACAGAGGCATGCCATCAGAATAATCACAGTGCTCTCCACCAGGTCCCCCTGATCTGAAGAAGCTGAATCACTCTCAAGATCACACATGGAAGCCATTTCTCAGAAGCAGATGCAGTGTTTTTGAGTGCAGTCCCAGATGAATCAGATCCCTCTCTTAGCACATATGTGGGGGGAAAAAAATCCATCAGTGAAGACCAACAACAACAACAATCAATTATGAATTGCTGCTGTCCTCTGATCTCCTTGGAACCTTAGGGGCTGCACAACTTTACAAGAGGTTTGAGGAGCCTCACAGCTCTGTTAACATCTACTGAGATGCAGAGGGTGGTCAGAAGCCAGAAAGGGATTGTCATGGATCACACAACTCCAGCAGCCATCACTTTTTCCTAAGCTATGTTCTCCATCTACCAGATTGCTCTAGCTGAGAATTCCCTCATGCCAGTAAGATCTTCAGATGCCCATTTTAGACTGCATTAAAGCTACAGCATATTGAAAGAACACTCAGGAGAAGGGAGCTGGGGTTGTTTAGCCTGGAGAAGAGGACGAGGAGACCTCATTGCTCTCTGCAATGACCTGAAGGGAGGTTGTAGCCAGGTGGGGGTTGGTCTCTTCTCCCAGGCAACCAGCAACAGAATGAGGGGACACAGTCTCAAGCTGTGCCAGGGGAGGTTCAGACTGGATGTTAGGAAGAAGTTCTTCACAGAGAGATTGGCCATTGGGATGTGCTGCCCAGAGAGGTGGTGGAGTCACCATCCCTGGAGATCTTCAAGAAAAGCCTGGATGAGGCACTCAGTGGCATGGTCCAGTTGATTGGATAGGGCTGGGGGATAGGTTGGACTGGATGATCTTGGAGGTCTCTTCCAACCTGGTTGATTCTGTGATTCTATGATTCTAAGAAAAAGAACTAATCAGGCTCCAGACTCTTTTCCATCCTCGTGGTAACCAGACACAGGGCATCCATCAATGCTTTCCTGCCATGACTGATGGTGGACTGTGATGGAGCTGAAGGTGGAGAAGGACTAGCAGTAAGTGTTTTCCATAAGGTAGGTAACTGCTCTGACAGGCTGCTCCTTCACATGTTGCAGGGCTTCTCCCCAGGAGACTAAACTGTCATCTGTTGCAAGGAGGAAGGATGCCATAACACATTAATTTCCTGGCCCTTTGCTGCATGAGTAGACTGAGGAAGCAGCTTTGGTTGGTCACCACCAGGTGAGGTACAAAATATGCTTTCACTGAGCGTGGTCCTTCAGGTTTTTGTTCTTCATTCACTGCTTCTCTATTGCTTGAACCACAACCTGTTCAAAGAGCAGATTACAATGTGCACATCAAACAGCCTGACAAAGGGCTGCACAGGAACCCCAATGTCACTGAGTGCTGTAATAGTCAAGAAGTGAACAAAACTCTCATGAAGTCATCAGCAGTGTCATGATGTAAAAGACAATTATCAGCCCATTCTTCTGGATTGGAGGCCAGAAGACTGTAGATGTTTATCTGCCCTAGCCTGAAATTCCAATCACAGCCCTGGTGAAGCTACACCTCAAATCCTGGGTTCAGTTTTGGTGGCCTCACTCCAAGAAGGACACTGAGGGGCTGCAGTGTGTCTGGGGAAGGGCAACAAAGCTGGGGAAGGGTCTGGAGTACAGGGCTGGTGAGGAGCAGCTAAGGGAAGTGGAGGTGTTTAGTGTGGAGAAGGGGAGACTAAGGGGAGAGACCTCATTGCTCTCTACAGCTCCCTGAAAGGCAATTGCAGTGAGGTAGGGCTTGGGCTCTTCTCCCTAGTTTCAAGTGATAGAATGAGAGGAAATGGCCTTAAGCTGTACCAGGGGAGGTTCAAATTGGAGATTGGGAAAAACCTCTTTGATGCAAGTGTGGTCAGGGATTGGCACAGGCTGCCCAGGGAAGTGGTGGAGTCCCCATCCATGGAGGTGTTCAAGAAATGTGTGGCCATGGCACTTTGGGACATGGTTTGATGGCCTTGGTGGTGTTGGGCTGATGATCAGACTCTGATCTTAGAGGTCTTTTCCAACCAACACAATTCTCTGATTCTAGAGTGGAGTTGGGGATGGATTCAAAACTCTTTCTGTGCCTGAAGAGCTCATCTTCACTTTGGCAGAAACCTATCTTTTGGAAACTTAGCCATTCATTCCCTCCAGTGAGATGCCTTACTGTGCACTCTGAGCAGATCTAATCTCCCTTAGGAAATGACCATTGACTTGGGCAGACTTTTCCCTCTTGGCTCTGTGTTAATGTGCCTTTTAATCAGCACCCAAGACTGCTGTCTCAGGAAATGCTGCTTCCATAAATCCCTCTTCCTTCCATTTAATGCAAGCTCCAAGACTGAGGCTGTGCTCTCTGGGCAGGACCCAACCTCTGCCAGTGCTGCTGGGATGGACTCCAAGCGGTCAGTTTTCCACACCCAACACCAACACATCATTCACAGGGGATACAAATGGTGACAAGAGCTGTAGGATCACCTTTACACAAGCATTAGGAGGCACTGCTCAGCTACTTTTCTGTGTCTGGAGCAGGTAAAAGGAGTTCTCCAGCTGTAGGTGAAATGTTTATTCCGGTGCCTAAGTTCGTGCTCAGCAGTTATGGGGCGGCAGCACTGAAATGGAAACGGCAAACCCAGAGCTGCCTGCTGGATGCAGACACTACCGCTGCTGCTGCTGGATGCAGACACTACCGCTGCTGCTGCTGGGTGCTGCACTGCGAATCCTGGGCACTTGCCGGGAGCTCTGCCAGTCCTCTGAGCCCACTGCCAGCCCTCCTGCCAAACCAGCCCACTGCCGGCTCTCTTGCCAAACCAGCCCACTGCCAGCCCTCCAGCCCACTGCCAGCCCTCCAGTGCCAGCCTTCCTGCCAACCCTCCAGCTCACCGCTAGTCCTTTGAGCCCACTGCCAGCCCTCCTGCCAAACCAGCCCACTGCCGGCTCTCTTGCCAAACCAGCCCACTGCCAGCCCTCCAGCCCACTGCCAGCCCTCCAGTGCCAGCCTTCCTGCCAACCCTCCAGCTCACTGCTAGTCCTTTGAGCCCACTGCCAACCCTTCACTGCCAGCTCTCTGAGCCCTCTGCCAACTTTCCGAGCCCGCTATCAGCCCTCCGAGCTCCCTGCCAGCCGTCGGAGCCCACCCGCCGCGGGTCCAGCGTGGGGACCCTCTCGGGACCCCACTTTCTCCCCGGGTGGCTTGAGGGCAACACAACGCAAGGGCTTTGGCTCAGTGCCGGCAGCAGGAGGCTGCTCTGGAAACTGCCAGAGCCCACGGCGGAGGCTAGGGTCGCTTCTTTGGGTACCCGCCGGGCATCGTGAGGCAGAAACCTCCCCCCGCTGCCAACCCCGGAGGCCGCTACCGACCGCCCCCCGAGCAGCTCTCTCGCGGTGGGCAGCCCGGGGAGGGGAAGGAGGAGGCTCAGCCTGTCCCTGCCTCCAACTTCCCCGAAGTTCACTCGGGCTTCCCCCTCCCGACAGGGTCTCCCTGGGCTCCCGCTTCTCCAGGAGGCAGGGAGGGAGGGAAGGAGGGAAGGAGGGAGGGGAAAGGCAAAGGCGTGTCTTGCCTGGGCTGCCGCCGCCGCTGCCGCTGCTGAAGGCAGATCGGAGATATAAAAGCTCTGGCCGGGCTCCGGCGGCGGCTCCAGTTCGGTGCGGGCGCTTTGGCTGCGGGGCAGCGGGGGCGAGGTGGGACGCAGGGCGGCGGCAGCGGGGTGAGATCGGGGCAGGCGGAGGCAACGCGGGGCTCGCCGTGGGCAACCCCAATGCGTGGACTATCCGCTGCTGCATTATGCTGGAGCTACAGTTCCGCTGAAGGGAGTGTGCACACGGCCGGCTGGGCTGGACTGCAGCGCTGCCGTTCCTTATGAAGAAGGCACAAGTGAGTGAGGCCGGGCGGCGGCGGCGGGCGGCGGGCAGCCGGCGGGGGGTTGCTCGGTGGGCAGAAGAGGGGGCTGAGGGGAGACCTCACCGCTCTCTACAACTCCCTGAAAGGAGGTTGGAGTGAGGTGGGGGTCGGTCTCATCTCCTTAGGGTCTCTTCTCCCTAATATCAGGTAATAGAACGAGAGGAAACGGCATGAAATTGTGCCAGGGGAGGTTTAGGTTGAAGATTAGGCAAAAAATTTCTTTGCTCCACGAGAGGTCAGGGATTGCATTGGAATAGGCTGCCCAGGGAGGTGGTGGAGTTATCATCCCTGGAGGTGTTCAAGGAACCTGTGGTCACAGCATCTGGGACGTGGTTTAATTGCCGTGGTGACTTTGGGTCGTAGGTTACACCCGATGACCTTAGAGGTCATTTACAACCGAAACAAATTCTGTGATTCCTGGTGCGAGAAGGTCGGCTGCGGACGGGAGAGCTGCGGGTCGGGGCAGCCCGGCGGGCAGGGAACAGCGTCCGCGGTAGGGGGTTGGTGGTGATTCCCGGGACAGCCCTGGAGGTGAGGGGCTACGAGGGGGGAAGCTGCCGCTGTTGATGAGAGATTTTAAGGGGAGCAGGGTGGAGACGGAAGAAAAACATAAAACAGAATCATAGAATCGTTTGGGCTGGAAGGGATCTTAGAGATCACCTAATTCCAAACCCCGCCGGTGCTTGCCCTCGGCGCCCGCAGCCCGTGGAAAAGTTGCAGCGAGCGGCTGGGTGAGCGGCGGGAGAGCTCGGAAAGAAAAAACAAATCGCCGTGATAAATCGGTTGCTGTGTTGTACCGACGAGCTGAGAGCGAAAACGGGAACTCAAGGGAGGCAGCGGTGCCGCGGCTGCTGTGCTCGGGGGGCTCCGTTCAAGCGGCTCCGCGTCGGGGCTGAGGGTCCCCACCGCCTTCCTCCCGAAACCCCACCGCGGAGAGCCGCTCGGTACTGTCCTGAGGGTCCCCACCGTGATTTCTCCACTTTGCAATCGATGTTTTGTGCATCATTATTTTTCTTAAAGGAAGACTGAGGACAGGCGCGAGTGGAAGGCGGGGGGGTGGACACACGGACACGACATCATTTTGTAAGAGGAAAAAGCTCAAGGAGACTCAAAAGAGGAAAAGTTTAAAGGCTTGACTTGCAAGGTGCTGGTCGACTTCGGGAAGCTCTGGGTGCCGAGACTTGAGCTCTCAGGTCCTGCTCTTGGAGGGGAGGTTGTCTTCCCCTCCACTTCTTGATTAGGAAGAAGCAAGATAATTTTTTGCTCTCTTCTGTGTCTTGGCAATTGTGATCGTCCACGCACTGGTAGCCTGAAGATATTTCATCATAATCATTGGAAATGACAGAAAATATATTACTGAAGTCTTTGGGGCAGTTAAATAGTTTTTCAGGAGATGAGAGGAATTAGAACAGGAATTAGAAATGCCTGTTTGTTTTTTCCCTTGGTGGGGGGAGAATATTTAAATCTCAGCTGGCCAAAGCGCTGGAGAATGTGCCCACACTTAGGGAGTAATAACTTGGGGAGTTAATTTTTGTGCTGCTGAAGTACAGTGAGGCATTATCTCAGATCAGTTCTGAATCCTCACAGTGTGCATCCCTTGCTGCTAACTCCCTTTTAGATGACTAAAGATGCCTTGTGCTCCTCCAAGCTGTTGTTTCAGACCCTTATATACAAACTTGGTCAAATATGCTGAAGAGTTTATTAGTTGGGAAGAGTCTCTTTAAAGTGTAAGAGCCGTATTTATGTGTGCTTAGCTATGTGCATTCATTTAATATCGGGGTGGACAGCAGTCAAAGTCACAAGATGTTATCCCAGCCCACAGAAGCATGCATGTAGGGCTGCTTCTAGAGAAAGGAAGGGAAAAAATCCCCAAAACCCAACCAAAACTCCTCAGCAAACAAATGAGGATTTATGAGTGCAAGTGGTCAAGTGTTTTATTTCATACTGTAAACTCCTAAAGCCAAGAGAGTGCTTTTGCAGCTTCAGAGCAAAGCAGAAGCAATCCCTCTCTGCCGAGCGACTGGGAAAGACAGAGGCAGTCTTGGCGTTCAGGACCATATGGCTTGACTCAGGGGCTCATGAGCTGTAGCCTGTGGAACAGCTTCTTGTCATGGTGGTGAAGCATCTGTCAGCCTTCAAGCAGTTATGCTTCCTGCTTTTTGGAGGCAGTGACAGACTCCCAGCTCTCCAAAGGATTGTTTCCCTCATTGTAAGGATTAGCAAACAAATGTGATAGCAAAGCATTAACCATTCCAAGGACGTCAGAGCGGGAGATGCTTTGAGAAAGGCTCTCTGCTAAAGCCATGAAGAGCCTTGTGCAAAGAGAGAGCAAGGGAAGCAGGTTCAAGAAAGAGGACTTAGGCACATTGGGGCACTTGGCATGTTAAATTTTCACAGTGACCCCAAGGGCCAACCTTTCTTAGGTGATCCTGTAGCTGAAATGAGATGCCCCAGCACCCTGCCAAGCTGAGTCTTAAAAGTGACTGATGTAGGGGAATCCACTGTTTCTCTTGGGAGATTAATCTGTTTGCTCTCCCATGGCTGCTTCTAGCTTCATCTAGACTGGGGAAAAGAACAGGACTGGGATGCCAGGAAAGAAGTTTTTAAGGCCAGGCTGGATGTGGCTCTGGGCAGCCTGACCTAGTGGAAAGTGTCCCTGCCCATGGCAGGAGGGTTTGAACTAGATGATCCTTGAGGTCCCTTCCTACCCTGACAATTCTCTGATGCTGTGATTCTATGACTTATAAATTACTCCACAACAGACAGAGCACAGAAAGCAAGAACCACGACACCACAGAGCCTCAAAAGCACTTAGCAATACCTGGACAGGAGTGAAAACAAATCAGGAGGTTTGGTGTTTGAAGTAATAGTGCACAAGGCTGAAATATATATAAGGTTTAGTTGATGAGAAGGTGTTGGATTTGTTTCTCAGATCCAACTCCCTTTCACATTCTATTCTATTCTATTCTATTCTATTCTATTCTATTCTATTCTATTCTAATCTATTCTAATCTATTTTCTATTCTAATCTATTTTCTATTCTATTCTATTCCCCTACAGTCCTATGTCTAGCAACTCCTTCCTTCAAGGTTTAGGTTTAGTTGATTAGAAGGTGTTGGATTTGTTCCTCAGCTCCAACTCCCTTTCACATTCCTCTATGGTCCTAAGTCTAGCAGCTTCTTCCTTCAAGGTTTAGGTTTAGTTGATTAGAAGGTGCTGGATTTGTTCCTCAGCTCCAACTCCCTTTCACATTCCCCTACACTCCTAAGTCTAGAACTTCCTTCAAGGATTAGTGGATGAGATGGTGTTGGGTGGTAGGTTGGACTCGATGATCTCGAAGGTCTTTCCCAAGCTGGGTAGTTCTGCCTTGTGTCTAAGGAGCAGAGCTGAAGGAGCAGCTGAGTCATCCGTCAGTGGGACCCGAAAGTGCTGCGAGAGGAGTCGTGCCGAGCGCAGGGCTGGGAGTGAGCAGGTTGTTCAGTTTATTTAAGTCCCTCTCAACCTGAGAAACCACAGGAACTGCAGGAGCACGTTCCCCCAGCACTGTCAGTCCTAGAAGGGGTTGTTTCTGCAAGGACACCCCACTTTGGTAAAGGCATATGATCCCCCCTGCTTCAAATGCACCAACACCTCTTGGAGGCTGCATTAAAAACTGCTAATGCCTTTCAGAAAACCCCAAAAAGGTGTGATTAAGCTTTCAGGGGTCCAGTCATACAAATCCTTTTTCAATGGGGCTATTTCCATGCATTAATCTCATTTGAAGGATTACTTATGTGAGAGGATTTGCAGGCTTATATACTTAGTAATTAAAACTATTACCAGAAGTGAGTTTATGTCTTTCATGTATTTATTTATTTATTTATTTATTTATTTATTTATTTATTCTGTCTTGTGTAAGGAAAAACACAGCACAGGCAGAGCTGCAAATCCAGCAGGCATGGTACTGGTTTCTACCACTATCAGTCCTAACAAAGTGGATAATAAGCAATACCAGCAGAGAAGTGATTTGTCAGCATCCAATAGAGACATTCACCAAGGGCTGGCAAAGCAGCCTTCTGCTGCTTGACCCAGGGCCAGATGAATTCACTACTGCCTTCCATGGTCCTGCAGCCCCACCTGAGCTCCCTGGCTGTCCACAGACCCAGGGTTTGACTCCTGCATTGATTTTGTCTGGACACAGCTAAGTTGCCCTCTAGGCAGGAAGGCTCAGGCAGAGGAGAGCTGAACATGCGTCCCTGGAGGCATCCCAAAAGGGATTGGAAGTGGCACTTGAAGCCATGGTTTAGTTAGTCGTGAGGTGTTGGGTGACAGGTTGGGCTTGATGATCTCTGAGGTCATTCCCAACCTTATTGATTCTATGATTCTGTTTATTTTGCATGCTGACATTGCCAACAAATGAAATATCCCTGATGTTTGGGCAGCTTTTGTTTGCATTCTGAACAAAATGGTGGTGGAGAGGTGCTGGCGTGGTGCAAGCCTGCACAAAACACCCTGCAGGTGTCTGCTTTGCTTGCTCTCTGCTTGATTTGAAGGTGGTCTAAATAGGATTAAGTTGCTGAGAAATGTGCTAGGAGGAGGGCTTCACCCGTGGGGCCAGCTCAGAAGGGCTGCTGATGTGTAGGTATCACAGGTATTTGGTTCAGGTGCTTGATCTTCAGCTCTGGGTTAGATGCACAGCCTCTTAGAAACTTCAGTAGTATCATAGAATCACAGACTTGTTAGGATTAGAAGGGACCTGAAGGATAATCCAGTTCCATCCCCCCTGCCATGGGCAGGGATACCTCACACTAGATCAGGCAGCTCACAGCCACATCCAGCCTGGCCTTAAAAAAGCCTCCAGAGCTTTAGATCTCCTCCTGGCTTTTTATCTCTGTGCTGACAGTTTATTGCTGATAGCTAAATGACCACCTTCAGTTGTCCTGCCTGTAGTATCTTTTGTGTCACTGAAGTGGGAGCCTCTGCAGAAGTTGTTATGGAGCAGTACCTGAAAGAGGAGTACACCAATGGCCTGCTCCAGTCTCCTAGCAGAGACACAAAGCAGCTCTCTGAGACCTTGGTGTGAGCTTGCAGAGTCATTATTTTAGGGGTCATAGTTAGCTCTTCTCTCCCATATTTCTTGCTTGTTCTGCAAAAATATGAACATGAGGCACAGGAAGACATTTGGAGCTCGTGGTTGGTGAGAGCTGCTGCTCATCAGACAGAAAAAAGAGAGCTTGCTGGAGCCAGAAGGCTGTTGCTGCTATTCAGGCTGAGCAATGGACTGAGCTCGCTTTCTCTTTTCCTCTGAATCCGACTCTGCTTAGGGGAGGCCAGTTTGCAGCTCCTGCAGCTGGAGAGAACGTCCTGGAATAAAGTGTCATATGGAGAATAAACAGCAGATGACCTGGGAGGGCTCTAGGGTGGGAGAGCATTGTGTAAGGCATGTGCAGTGAGCCTTTGTTTAGGTTTTTTTCCTGCCTGTCCTGCACGCCTGTAAGTTTTTATCTCTGGTGAGCTATGCAGCGCCTGGCTTTGTAGTTTAGGCTGAGGCCATGAACCCAGCCTGCTTCTGGCCCAGTTCTGCCAGCAAGTTTCTCTTTTCTTTTTTTCCCCCTCTTTTTTCCCCCCTTCACTGCATGTCACTCCTTCAGGTGGAGTTCTGCAAGCTGCCAGTGCCATCCCTCCCAAGTTTTGCTCCGTGACTTAATGCTATGCTGGCTCAGGGCATCGCCATATTGTAGGCAAGCGAAGAGCTGGCAAGATGCAGCCCCTTGGCTTGGGGCAGGCAATGCTCAGTATGCAGTATGTAAACACAGCACCCATTTATTTGATGCAAGGCAGGGGGGAGAAGGGACAAAAAAAGCCACCCCACAAGAAGCCTTCTCCCTACGCAATTCCAGCTGAGCGGTGTGGGAGCCGACAGAGGAAAACGAAAGTGTTTGTTCTCAGCCTGCTCTTGGGACTGCCAAACCTGAGCTTGGGCAGCTGCAAATCCACTTGTTTTCGTCTTCTTTTGGTGCTTTGTTGGTGTTTTTTTTTTTTTGTCCTGTGCACTTCTGGGAAAAAAACCAAACGAAGGAAATGGATCTATGGGAGGTGAGTGGAGAGAGGTAGTGCTGCTCTTTATTTTGTCTTTGCTGATTGCATTTGTGTGTTGCAGACTCAGTCATCTGGAAGCCTGCAAAGCCAACCTTCCTCTTTAAGAAAGATGTTGAGCTGCTGGAAGGTGTCCAGAGAAGGGCAGCAAAGCTGGGGAGGGGTCTGGAGCACAGCCCTGGGAGGAGAGGCTGAGGGAGCTGGGGTTGCTTAGCCTGGAGAAGAGGAGGCTCAGGGGAGACCTTCTTGCTCTCTGCAACTCCCTGAAGGGAGGTTGTAGCCAGGTGGGGGTTGGTTTCTTCTTCCAGACAGCCTGTGACAGAACAAGGGGACACAGTCTCTAAGTGTGCCTGGGGGAAGTTCAGGCTTGCTCTTAGAAAGATCTTCACAGCCAGAGAGATTGGCCATTGGAATGTGCTGCCCAGGGAGGTGGTGGAGTCACCATCCCTGGAGGTGTTTAGGAAGAGCCAGGATGAGGCACTTGGTGCCATGGTTATGTTGCTTAGATGGTGTTGGATGTGATGATCTTGATGATCTCAAAGGTCTTTTCCAACCTGGTTAATTCTGTGTCCTGTATTCGGTGTTGCCCACACTGAAGTACCTGGCTGTGGGGAGCACATAGAATGCAGGTTTATTTGCTGGATGGTTTTAGTTACTGACAAATGTAAATAAGTGTTCTGGTTATTGGCAAATGTAGGTTGGAATTGTCAGGAATTGCTCACAGCCACCTCCAGCCTAGCTGCAAACACCTCCAGGGATGAGGCTTCCACCACCTCCCTGGGCAGCCTGTGCCAGGCTCTCACCACCCTCCTGGGGAAGAACTTCTTCCTCACATCCAATCTCAATCTACCCACTTCTAGTTTTGCTCCATACCCCCCAGTCCTATCACTCCCTGACACCCTCAAAAGTCCCTCCCCAGCTTTCTTGGAGCCCCCTGCAGATACTGGAAGGCCACAATTAGATCTCTGAGGTCTTTACCAACCTGGTTGATTCTATGATTCTATAAACAGGGTCAGGCAGTTTTGGGTGTGAGGATGAAAACTGGAACTATGGTACAGTTTGAAACAGAAAACAAGAACAGTGTTAAGTGGTTTATTTGACTAAAGCTGGTAGCATGCATAAGATCTGAGGTGTGTGAAAGGAGATACCTTAAGGAAGGCATTATTTGTAAGTGTGGAATCCTGCATCCAGGGAGGAATAACAGCAGGCACCAGCACAGGTTAGTGATTGTCCTGCTGGAAAGCAGCTCCATGGAGAGAGACCTTGGAATCACGGTGGATGATAAGTTATCCATGGGACAGCAATGTGCCCTTGTGGCCAAGAGGGCAAATGGTATCCTGGGGTGCAGCAAGAGAAGTGTGGCCAGCAGGGCTAGGGAGGTTCTCCTGCCCTTTACTCTGCCCTGGTGACACCTCACCTGCAATACTGTGTCCAGTTTTGGTCTCCCCAGTTCAAGAGAGGCAGAGACCTGCTGGAGAGAGTCCAAGGGAGAGCTGCAAGGATGGTGATGATGGGACTTGAACATCTCTCTTATGAAGAAAGACTGAGAGCCCTGGGGCTGTTTAGTCTGGAGAAGGCTGAGAGGGGATCTTATTAATGTCTGTTTGAGGGGTGGGCATCAAGAAGAAGGGGCCAGGCTCTTTTCAGTGGTGTCCTCTGTTAGGACAAAGGGCAATGGACACAAACTGGAGATTCCAACTCAACGTGAGCAGAAGCTTCTTCGGTGTGAGGGTGCTGGAGCCCTGGAGCAGGCTGCCCAGAGAGGTTGTGGAGTCTCCTTCTCTGGATGCATTCCTGTGTGACCTGCCCTAGGTGATCCTGCTTTGGCAGGGGGCTTGGACTGGATGACCTCCAGAAGTCCCTTCCAAGCCTTAACATTCTGTGATTTCTGCTGCATGTCCTTTATTTAGACATAGCCCTAACCAATATCAGCTTAGGAGTTGATATCAGTGAACACTTTGGCTGACAGTAATCCATGCAAAGGTCTCCTCTAATTTCCTGTCATTATCTAATAAGCACTGGGTGAGTGATTGGTTGCTGCTTCTGCTGGAGCAGTGTTCAAATCACACAGATGCAGAGGGATGCAGCAGCCATTTGAAATCTGATTAGGAACTTTCTGCTTTATACATGGGGTTAAGGTTGGGTTGGGGGTTTTTTTGGTATTGTGATGGCTGTGTGTGGAGCAGAGAGAAGCTGAGGTGTGAGGTGAAAATAGCACCAGCTCTGACATGGCCCTGCAGGCATTGCCTGGAGGAGGACCCTGTGGTGCTCACTGCTTTGCAGCCAGGCTTTGGAGGGCAGATTTAGACTGAATATTAGAAAGAAAGTCTTTCCAGGGAAGGTGGTGAGACACTGGCATTGGATGTCCAGAGAGACTGTGGATGTCCCCTCCCTGTTCAAGGCCAGGTTGGATGAGGGCTTGAGCAACTTGGGCTGGTGGGAGGTGTCTCTGCCAGTGGCAGGGGGGTTGGAACTGGATGATCTTTAGGGTGTCTTCCAATGCAAACTGTTCTTTGCATCTATGGAAGTGCCTAGAACTGGTGCTAGAAGAGAGAACTGAGGCTGAGGAGGGACAAGTGTAGGACCTTCTTGTACAGCCAGTGGCAGTGGTCATGGCTCCTGGCAGGCTCTGTCGAGCAGGTCATCTGTGGATCCTCCTCTCCCATACCTGCTAGCCCCAAACCTTCACTGCTGTCTCAGTGCACTTTTGACCATGCAGGGACTGCAACGTTGGGTTCTTTGGTTTTGCTGCAAAACTCAATTGGATGGAGAGTACTGCATATGGATATGGCATAGTAGTGGCCCTGGTAGAGTTAGGTAAGGATTGGGCATGATGATCATAGAACAATAAAATGGTTTGGTTTGGAATGGACCTCAAAGGTTGTCTACTTCCAACCCTGCTGCCATAGAGGGGGACACCTTCCATTAGATCTTAAAGGTCTTTTCCCACCATAGTGATTCCATGAGAAGCCCATACATAGAATACATACATGGAATGTATTCAGGAACAACCCTCAAGGTCATGTTTAGCCCAAACCTGAAGTGATTCTTCTTGTCCCACCTGTGATTTGGCCCCTGCTTACAAAAGCCATCCACATGGTATTTCTTGGTGTCCCAGGGAAGAGCTGCTAGAAGGCAGGCTGAGTACTCCTCTGCCTTCACCCACTTCTCCCTGATTCTGGACAGCAGGGCTGGGAAGGCTGTGAGCTGGCAGCCTTGGGGCCCTGGCAGAGGTGGGGTGCACACTTCAGCTTCACCTGGTGTTCTGCAAAACCTGCAGGTTTAGGCTGGGCTGTCAGAAGAGGATGAGTAGTACAGCCTACAGAAATCACCTCTGGCTTTGTGAGCAACCTGGGTTGAATCCAGACAGAAAAAAAAGCGAATCTAGAAGAAGTTCCCTGAGCATGCTTGTTGGAGTGGTGAGAGACACACAGGTTCACATCTTTTCTTGGGTAGGAACTTAAGTCTCCAAGGAAGGATCTGACCATCCAGTCTGTCTTGCTGAAGCTGTTCTACTTTGTGTAAGTAATTATGCATTGTGCCAGAGGGAAGGAAAGAGGGAATAAAATTGAGTGCAGACTCTGAATCTGAAGTGCAGCTTCAGTGTTGCTCCAAATCTGAACTGGATCAGTGTGGATTAAGAGCTGAACTCTCCTAAATCATTGTTTAAGACCAAGGTAACTGAGCTGCTAGGTTTATTTCTTTAATCTTGAGGTGGCTGACAGATGAATTAAGAGTGTAGGGGGGTCCTGTATGTCAGGCCACAACTCCAAATTCACAGATTCCTGATCATGCCAACCTCTGAAGCTCCATTCAGAAAGGTGGAGCCATCTGCAGATCAGAGCCTGAAAACATCAGCCTGCCAGTCCTGTGTGTTCATGCACCTTGGTGTGTTTCCAGGCATAGGCATCCCTTGTGACTGAACCTGACTTCAGTGTAATCACTTTAAGTGGCTCAGTGGCAACACATCCTCACCTCACCCACTGTCTTCCTCAGCTGGTCTTCTGCCTTTCTTTTGTTCCACTGCCATCAGCTCCAGGGCCATCAGTTGGCTGACAGCTAAGGCCAAGGATTGGTGTCTCACAGAATAACAGAATCATTCAGGGTGGAAAAGACCTTGAAGATCAAGTCCAACCATTCCCCAGCTCCACCCAGTCTGGTGCCAAACCGTGTCCGCCAGCACCGCATCTCCGCGTCACGCCAACACCTCCGGGGATGGGGATCCAACCACCCCGCTGGGGAGCCCCTTCCAGTGCCTGAGAACCATTCCAGTCAAGAAGTCATCCAGTATGGTCTCCCATCTCATCTTCAGAAGGACCTGAAGAAGTTTTAGAAGCACCTTACATACAGCTTTAGGAATACAGGCAGAGCATGTGGTGGAGTCACCATCACTGGAGGTGTTTAGGAAGAGCCTGGATGAGGTGCTTGGTGCCATGGTTTAGTTGGTTAGATGGTGTTGGGTGATAGGTTGGGCTCAGTGATCTCAAAGGTCTCTTCCAACCTGGTTAATTCTATTCTATTCTATTCTATTCTATTCTATTCTATTCTATTCTATTCTATTCTATTCTATTCTATTCTAGTCTGTTCTATTCTATTCTGTTCTATTCTTGTCTGTTCTATTCTGTTCTATTCTATTCTGTTCTATTCTATTCTACTCTACTCTACTCTACTCTACTCTACTCTACTCTACTCTACTCCACTCCACTCCACTCCACTCCACTCCACTCCACTCTACTCTATTCCTTTTTTGAGTGATAGGACCCACAGTCTGCATTTGCTTTGGTTGGGTCTCTCTGCTTGATGGAGGTAGGATCTCCTGTGCTGAGAGTTTGCCAGTGTCTTTTTTCCCCTAAATGAACAGCACAACTAATGAAAGTTAGGAGGGAATCCAGGTATCTTACCCCATTGAACCATGTGCACAGAAACACCTGCCAAGGGTGTGTACTTCCTTGACAGCAGAGACAGTGAGGCTGTGGAGACACTGGAACAGGTTGCCCAGGGAGGTCATGGATGCCCCCTCCCTGGAGGTGTTCAAAGCCAGGCTGGATGAGGCCATGAGCAACCTGGGCTAGTGGAGGGTGTCCCTATCAATATCAGAGGGGTTGGAACTAGATGATCTCCCAGGTCTCTTCCAACCCAAACCATTCAGTCTGTGAAGGAGTAACACAGGTGTGAGTTTGCACCATGCTTTGTCATGAAAGAAAGGAGGCAGAGGACAGCACAATGGAACCTCCTTGGAGTGAAGGCTTCTCAGGGTTCTATACAGGACAGGCTTAAACCTTTCATGTCAAAGGATTTATAGCTTTTTCTTTGCAGAACTTTGAGCTTCACAGTGACAAGTCAAAATAATTCCTTTTTTTTAAGGGATACCTTCACATGCTCAAATTTATTCAGAGATTCATAGAATGCCAGGTTGGAAGGGACCTCAAGGGTCACCTGGTCCAACCTTTCAGGGTAGGAATATAGCTTAAATGAGCTGGCCCAGCACCCTGCCAAGCTGGGCCTTGAGACTGTTTAATGTAGGGAAATCCACCACCTCCCTTGGGACTTTATTCTAATGTCTAAATAGTTCCTTTTTTTCCCTCCTCTTGAAGGAAGAGCTTAATATGCTCAAGTGTTTTCTTATTAATGGTTTTCTGATGCCAGGTGTAGAGACTTTTAACATGAATTTGGAAATAGGAAGAAAAAAAACCCTCAATTTTTCCTTGCTACCTCCTGCTTGCTTGGTAGCAGCAGACCCAATACACGTCCCAGAATCGTGCAGAACCACAGGTTGGAAATGCCCTTTGAGACCATCAAGTCCAACCCATCACCCAAGACCATCTGATCAACTAAACCATGGCACTAAGTGCCACATCCAGACTTAAAACACTCCCAGGGATGGTGATCCCACCACCTCCCTGGGGGGGGGGGGTGTCTTCCATTTATGTCTGCAGTATGATGATGCATCATCACTGGATGGATTCTTTGGTCTGCTTAATAACAGAGGACCTCTAATTATATTGGAGGGGGAAAGAAAGAAAGAATAAAACATAATGATGATAATAATAATAAAACCCCATAGTGTTAATAATGTTAATAATAATGTTAATAATGCTAATAATAATGCTAATAATAATGCTAATAATGCTAATAATAATAATAGGGGCATTATAAGTCAGACTGTAAAATCTTAAGCTGTTCATGCCCTGATAAATCTACTTCTGTTCAGGACAGAAAATAAACTCTGCAAATGATGCAGGAGCTCTTTTTGTAAGAGCTGCTCCTGGGTGAAAAGAAACAAAACCCCAAAAAACTTAAAAGATGTCTAACTACTGACCAAAAAAAAACCCCAGAAAAACTGTCTGCGTACTGAATTTTCTACACTGAGGTCCAAACCTCATTATTTGGGCTGCCCAGGTGGGGTCACCAAGCCTGGATGTGTTTAAAGGTGGTTTGGCTGTGGTGCTTGGGGCTATGGTTTAGGGGTGAGCCTTGCAGAGTAGGGTTCTGGGTTGGACTTGGTGATCCTGAGGGTCCTTTCCCACTTGAATGTCTCTGTGATTCTGTAGAGCAGGGTTCTGGGTTGGACTGGGTGCTCCTTAGGGTCCTTTCCCACTTGAATGTCTCTGTGATTCTGTCAAGGAGGGTTCTGGGTTGGACTGGGTGCTCTTGGGGGTCCTTTCCAACCTGAATGTCTCTGTGATTCTGTCAAGGAGGGTTCTGGGTTGGACTGGGTGCTCCTGAGGGTCCTTTCCCACCTGAATGTCTCTGTGATTCCGTCAAGGAGGGTTCTGGGTTGGACTGGGTGCTCCTGAGGGTCCTTTCCCACCTAAATGTCTCTGTGATTCCATCAAGCAGGGTTCTGGGTTGGACTGGGTGCTCCTGAGGGTCCTTTCCAACCTGAATGTCTCTGTGATTTCCAAGTGTGGAGTTCAGGACAGTGCCTGTGAAGGTGGAGGTTGCAAAGTGTGTAGGGAAATTTGTTCCTCTGTTTGATGTTGATCCAAGCAAACCAACAAACAAAACCCTTTCTCTTTCTGGAGATTTCATAATTGGGAGTAGGATATCAAGGTGCTGACTTGTGTGGTCTGACTGAATTAAGGGACTGAAGCAAAGCAGTGAGGAGTCAGGCCATGATGTATTTAATACGCTGCATGTATGCAAAATCATTCCCTAAATTAAAAGAAGAGCTTAGAAATGTAGGGAGGGTGAAATTAAAGCATGCAAATGATTCAGTGGAAAGAAGCCCTCAGTCCCAGCCCTCTAATTTCCAGCCTCCATTTGCTTGCTGTTCAGTGAACTCAGCAGAATCTGCCTTTTGCATTCAATGGCAAGCAGACAATGTTATGTTTGAAACTGATAAGAGAATCTGAATGGCAGTGACAGAATACAGAATTAACCAGGTTGGAAAAGACTTCGAGATCATCCCGTCCAACCTCTCACCCAGCACCATCTGATCAACTAAACCATGGCACCAAGGGCCTCATCCAGGCTCTTCCTAAACACCTCCAGTGATGGTCACTCCACCACCTCCCTGGGCAGCACATTCCAATGGCCAATCTCTCTTTCTATGAAGAACTTTCTCCTCACCTCCAGCCTAAACCTCCCCTGGCACAGCTTGAGATTGTGTCCTCTTGTTCTGGTGCTGGTTGCCTGGGAGAAGAGACTAACCCCCACCTGGCTACAACCTCCTTTCAGGTAGCTGTAGACAGCAAGAAGGTCTCCCCTGAGCCTCCTCTTCTGCAGGCTAAGCAACCCCAGCTCCCTCAGCCTCTCCTCCCAGGGCTGTGCTCCAGACCCCTCCCCAGCTTTGTTGCCCTTCTCTGGACACCTTCCAGCAACTCAACATCTTTCCTAAACTGAGGACGCAGAACTGGACACAGGACTCAAGGTGTGGCCTGGCCAGTGCTGAGCACAGGGCACAATGACTTCCCTGCTCCTGCTGGCCACACTGTTCCTGATGCAGGCCAGGATGTCATTGGCTTCTTGGCCACCTGGGCACACTGCTGGCGCATGTTCAGCCTACTATCAACCAGTACCCCCAGGTCCCTTTCTGTCTGGCTGCTCTCCAGCCACTCTGACCCCAGCCTGTAGCACTGCCTGGGGTTGTGGCCAATGTGTAGAACCTGGCACTTGGATGTGTTCAATGTCATGCCCTTGGACTCTGCCCATCTGTCCAGCCAGGCAAGGTCCCTCTGCAGAGCTCTCCTACCCTCCAACAGATCAACTCCTGCCCCCAGCTCAGTGTCATCTGCAAACTTACTGATGATGGAGATTTGGTTTTGATTCATTTCTTTCTTTCTCTTCCAACTTTGCAGCAGGCAGGAATGGGAATGTTAATCAGCCAAATGAATTGAGGAAGCCTTGTCTAAGACTGCTTGGCACCCTCTGTGGTTTGGTTTCAAAAGTATGTTCCTGACCAAACAGAGCCTTTTTTTTTGGTGGTTATTTTATCAAGGAAGGGGGACTAAAAAAATCTCTCAAATATTCACAATTGCTGCTTTGTTTCCCCCCCCAAATTAATGTGTTTGTGCAGCGTGCAGGTTGCAGTTCTGCTCTGTTTGCCACCAGTTCCAAGGATTCTGGGGTGCATTGCTTTTCTTTGCAAGGCAATGTGAACCTTTGCTTGCAAAGGGTAAGTTTAAATCCTGGCAGTGAAGCTGCTTTGATCTCCTGTGGGATAATCCCTAGCAGAGAACCTGCCCTAAGATTTGCCATGCATTCTCTAAATCCATGGCTGTAAATGTTCTAGACATAACCATTGTTTGGTTCAAGCTGTTCTGCCAAATTGCTTCAGTGTTTGTTCCTTTAGCAGTGTAAAGCTGGGCTAAATCCAGTTGAAAATTAGCCTCCATGCCCAAGCAAGGTGGTGCTCATGTTCCCCTACCCAATTTCTTCTGCCATGGATGGGGAAGATTTTCTTCTCCCTTCCTATCTGGGACCAAAAATTCTGCCTTGGTTTTTTTTGTATCATCAAATCTACAAAGGAATGCTTTTCTTTTCATCCTTCAGTTTCCTCTCACCTTTCCCCATTCAGACAGAAAATGGAAAGTGCTCCCCTCAGCTTTTGGTGCTCCTTTCCTCACCTTGGTTGCCTTTAAGCATCGTCGCCTCTGACAAGAGAACTCCAGCACTTCTGGCAGCCAAAATACTGAAGGCATCTCTGTCACCATCCTGTTTTCTTCCACACAGCCTAAGCTTCATCTCTGCTGAATCACAGAATGGCTTGGGTTGGAAGGAACTGTAAAGATCATCCAGTTCTAATCCCCCTGCCATGGGCAGGGACGCCTCCTACCAGCCCAGCTTGCTCAAGATCTCATCCAGCCTGGCCTTGAACACCTCCAGGGAGGAGGCATCCACAGCCTCCCTGGGCAGCCTGTGCCAGTGTCTCACCATGCTTGCTGGGAAGAATTTCTTCCTAATCTCCAGTGTGAACCTGCCCTAGGTGATCCTGCTTTTGGCAGGGGAATTGGACAGGATGATCTCCAGAGGTCCCTTCCAACCAGGTATCATTCTGTGCTACCGTTGGTATCTGGGAAACTTGTGCCATATATACAAAGCTTTGTGTTATTAGACACCACTGGAGCAATCAAGCCATAACTGAGCAGCCCTTCCTGTCTTCAGATATGAGTGGACTACATCATTACATGTTCCTTTCATTGCAAGGGTGGTGGAACAGTTATGACAGGGCTCTGGGGCAACCTGATCTAGTTGAGGATTCTCCTGCTTGCAGCAGAGGAGATTGGGCTGGGTGACCTTTGGAAGTCCCTTCCAAGCCCTGTGATTCTGTGAGAAGCTTTGACCAAGGAGTTGTTCAAACTCTGACTCAGGAGTGTGATGAGCAGTATAATACAGACATGAACCAAGTGCAGCTTCTCTCAGCAGAGAAGCCAACTACCATGAAAGGAACTGCTGAGAATTTACTTCACTGCCAGCTCTGCAGCAATTGGAGCTCACCTTAGCCTGAGCTTTGTGGGGACAATCTTCCTAGCAGGGTCTGTTGTGGCAGGACAAGGGGTGATGCTTTTAAATTAAAAGAGGGGAGGTTTGGACCAGAGAGAAAGAGGGAATTTGTTACACTGAGGGTGTGAGACACTGGCCTGGATCACCCAGAGGGATCGCAGATGCCCCATCTCTGGAAACATTCCAGATCAGGGTGGATGGGCTCTAAGCAACCTGATCTCGTTGAAGATGTCCTTGCAGGGTGGTTAGAGTAGGTGAGCTTTAAAGGTCTCTTCCAAGCCAAAGCATTCTGTGATTCTGTGAAATGTTTCACATCACAGAAAGTCAGAAGGTGCTGAAAGAGGCAATGCTACCTTCACAGAATTGCCAGGTCAGAGAGGGCTTTGCCCTTAGGTATAATGTAGCTTGAAGTGGAGCTTGATATATGCTAGAGTCAACCCAAGAGGTCACTTCCACTGAAAGGAGCAGTCCTAATCTTGTCATCCTTGCAGATCTGTTCTCCTCCTCCACTCATTCCCCAGGGATTAGTTTGCTGTCTCAGAGCTGAACTGGCCAGGCACTGTCTGTGAATTTAGTGACTTACAGAGGGGTCAGCTGAATGTCAGAGGGAGGGAAGGAGACACTGAGAGCCCTCTCTGAGCAGAGGGGAGCTGTTAGATTGCTTCAGACAGTCTCATTAATCTCAACTGAATAAGAAAGGATTATACATTGAGGTAGGTGAAAGGCCATGGATACTTCCAGTTTCCACTCAAGATTGCTTAGCTTCTAGTTCATGCCCCGAGGAAGCCCTCTTCATCCAGGCAGTACGCTCTGTGAGTGTGAGTGCTCAGGTGCCTTCGGTTTGCTGTGGCCACCAGACTGATTATGCACTGAGCTGACACTTCTTGTTTTCCAAATCTTCCTTGCCTTAATTGCACAAGTCAGATTTGGCCTAATTATAAACTCAGTTGCATGTACAACCATCTGCCAAAATCACCATCTGTAACAATCCAGCCTTCAGCTCTGAGAGGAGGAAAACACTTTGAAAGAGAGGCTGTAGCTGAACTCCAATTGCATGGGAGAGTAATGACAGCCCAGGCATTGCTACTGGAAGAGCTTCCTTTTAGCATGGGAGTATGAATGGTTGGAACTCCCCAAACGTGGTGCGGAGCTGGCATGTTGGACAGCTGCAGCCACTGATGCCTGTGGAGGGGAGATTTAGACTGGAGATGAGGAAGAAATGCTTTCCAGTGAGGGGGGGGAGGCACTGCAACAGGTTGCCCCATGGAGGTCGTGGATGTCCTCTCCCTGGAGATGTTCAAGGCCAGGTTGAGGCCTTGAGCAACCTGGGCTGGTGGACTTCATCCTGGTACATGGCAGGGGGGTTGGAACGGGATGGTCTTGAAGGTCCCTTCCAACCCAGAGAATTCTGTGAATCTGTGAACCCCTCCTATAGGGACAGGCTGAGAGAGCTTGGGCTGTCCAGCCTGGAGAAGGCTCCAGGGAGACCTTAGAGCAGCCTTCCAGTACCTGAAGGGGGCTACAGCAGAGCTGAGGAGGGACTTTTGAGAAGGGCTGGGAGTGATAGGATGAGAGGGAATGGATTGAAACTGGAAGAGGGGAGATCTAGACTGGAGATGAGGAAGAAATGCTTTGCAGTGGGGGTGGGGAGACTCTGGAACAGGTTGCACAGGGAGCTTGGGGCTGTCCCCTCCCTGGAGGTGTTCAAGGCCAGGCTGCATGAGGCTTTGAACAACCTGGGCTGGTGGGAGGTGTCCCTGCCCATGGCAGGGGGATTGGAACTGGATGATTTTTAAGGTCCCTTCCAGCCCAAGCAATTCTATGAACCTGTGAATTGTCTGATTGAGCAAAGAAATCCCACAACTCGTATCCAGGTCCTGCCTTCAATACCTACTCACTGATTTTACTTCCAAACCAAAAAATGCTTAGCATTTTATTACCTACACAATTTGAATCCTATCCCTTCCTAATACATACTCAAAACCCGAAGTGAACAATCCAGCTTTAAGGTAATGACCTGTGAAAGAAGAAAGCAACCCCACATTTATCAGAACACATTAAGAATGGCTCTGCCTTAGTGTGTGAAAACAATATTTCTCCAAAGTGCTAGAATCCTGGAACTGGCTTGGGTTGAAAAAAACACCTCTAAGAACATTGAGTCCAACCAGATGATGGATGAGACTCACTTCACATGCCTTGAAGTTACAGTCTGGGAGGCTGCAGACAAAGCAGGTAAATGACCTATCAAATTAAACACTAATCTTCAAAACATGGCAGGGTGCTTGTAATACAACCTCAGCACTGGGCAGGCATGAAGCCATTTAAGCCAGCAAGCTGGAATTCCAAGTACTGAATAGAACAGAACAGAATGGAACAGGATAGAATAGAATGGAGTGGAACAGAATGGAATGGAACAGAATGGGATGGAACAGAGTGGAATGGAACAGAGTGGAATGGAACAGAATGGGATAGAACAGAATGGAATGCAACAGAATGGGATGGAACAGAATGGAGTGGAACAGAATGGGATGGAACAGAATGGAGTGGAACAGAATGGAATGGAACAGAATGGGATGGAACAGAATGGGATGGAACAGAATGGAATGGAACAGAACTAACCAGGTTGGAAAAGACCTTTGAGATCATTGAGTCCAACCTATCACCCAACACCATCTGATCAACTAAACCATGGCACCAAGTGCCTCATCCAGGCTTTTCCTGAAGATCTCTGGGGTCTGCTTTTGGAAGTCACCAGGAGGAGAGGAAAAAGATAAAGAAAATAATAATAGAAGGAATCAAAAAAGCTTCTTCCCCCCCACCCAAAAAAACCCCACACAAACAACCAAAAAACCTCCAGGGTGTTTAGTGTGAAGAGGAGGCTGAGGGAGACCTCATTGCTCTCTACAGCTCCCTGAAAGGAGGTTGCAGTGAGGTGGGCTCTTCTCCCTAGTCTCAGGTGATAGAAGGAGAGGAAATGGCCTGAAACAGTGCCAGGGGAGGGTTAGGCTGGAGATGAGGAGTAATTTCTTTGCTGCAAGAGTGTTCAGGGATTGGCAGAGGCTGCCCAGGGAGGTGGTGGAGTCCCCATCCCTAGAGATGTTCTAGGAATGTGTGGCCATGGCACCTGGTTTGGTGGCGTTGGGCTGACATCTGGACTTAACCTGAGAGGCCTTTTGCAACCCCAAACAATTCTGTAAGGGCTTTTCAGCTCTGCTAACATGGTCCAAGATAATTATGTAGGTTTAGGATAGTGGCCATAAGAGTATCTGCTGTGTTCTGCAAGAATGAGCACCAGCTTTTATTGCTTATGTTCAGAATCCGAGGTGTCACTACTGATCAGGGAAGGAAACCCAAAATATCCATTAAGGATTTCCCACCAGATCCAAGGTTTCAAGCAGCTGAAAAGCAGAATCACTTTCTTTCATCAGTGCTGAAACCTTTGACCACAGGCTTGGCTGAATGTCTGCTTGGTTTGGCTTGGTTGGTTTCTCTTAAAACACAAGATTACTTTTCCTTACCAGCATGTTGCAAGAGAGGAAAAAGGCGGGGGGGAGGGAAGTAGATGTTACATCATAATTAAAGTTAGGAACTGGGGTTTGGGGGGTGGGGGGATCAAAGTGAAAACTTCTCAGTCCTGGTGCATTGTTAAATTTCCTGTTCCAAGCCTTTTTAAGTTGATGCAGGTGCTCCTGCCTGGCACAGCTCCAGAGAAAGTGGCTTTTGTGTGAGTAAGTTGGGAATACCTTTCATGTCAGCTGTTACTTACCAAAGGGAGAAGCTGCTCTGACTGAACGAGGAGGAGCCAGTGCCGTCTGAAAGTGGCAGGACCTAAAGTGTTGATGTGAGGTTTGTTTGCTCCCCTCCCTTCTGAAGCACTCCCCTGGCTGGGAGCTGCATCCATTGTGAGAGCCACCACAATGCCCAGGAAGAGGTAGGGTCACCCTCTATTGACAGCTGCTGCAGCTGAGAGTCTGTGAAACCAGCAGACTATAGAGGGTAAAGGGGGAAAAAAGACAGTTTGTGATCTGAGAAAAGGTAAGGGAAAGGGAGTTGCTTTGTTTGTTTTCATAGAGTCATTGAATGGTTTGGTTTGGAAGGGACCTCAAAGATCATCCAGTTCCAACCCCCTGCCATGGGCAGGGACACCTCCCACCAGCACAGGCTGCTCAAAACCTCATCCAGCCTGGCCTTGCACACCTCCAGGGAGGGGACATCCACAGCCTCCCTGGGCAACCTGTGCCAGTGCCTCACCACCCTCCCTGTCAAAGAATGTCTTCCTCATGTCCAGTCTCAATCTGCCCTCCTCAAGCTTCAATCCATTGCCTCTCATCCTGTCATTACAAGCCCTTGTTTAAACATCCCTCCCCAGCTCTCCTTCAGCACCCTTCAGATACTGGAAGGCCACCCTACAGACTCTCCAGAGCCTTCTCTTCTCCAGGTAGAACAACCCAGAGAGATCTGCACAAAGCAGAGGGACTGAAGAGAGTTGCTAGAGATCAATTCCATGATCCAAGGGCTGGAGCACCTCTGCTATGAGGACAGGCTCAGGGAGCTGGGGGTGTTCAGCCTGGAGAAGAAGAGTCTTGGGGGGTGGAGGGCTTAGAGCTGCCTTCCAGTACCTGAAAGGGTGCTACAGGAAGGCTCCAGAGGGACTTTTCCTGAGGGTGTCTGGAGACAGGACAAAGGGGAATGGTTTGAAGCTGAGGGAGAGCAGGTTGATATTGGATCTTGGGAAGAAGTTCTTCAGAATGAGGGTGGTGAGACACTGGCTCAGGCTGCCCAGGAAGGCTGGGGATGCCTCCTCTATAGGGGTGTTCAAGGCCAGGCTGGATGAAGCTTTGAGCATCTGAGTCTATTTGAGAGGTGTTCCTGCCCTTGGCAGGGGGATTGGAGTAAATGATCTCTAAGATCCCTCCCAGCCTGAGCCATTCTCTGATTCTATGCTTCTATGACCTTTATCATTATGCAAACCATACAACTGATGTAACCTCTGTTCCTCACCTTGCTGTGTGTGCTCTTGAAGACCAACGAAGGCAGCAGCTGTGGAACGTCAGAACATGAATAGTCTCATGACAGATATTGTAATGAGGGTGTGAAAGCCTAGCACCCCTCAGTGTTGTCAAGGCTTATACTGGTGTTGGCATACCCAAGAGGTCCAAACAGTACTGGTTAATCACATCTAAGCCTGTAATTGTAAGGCTGTATTATGATTATGTAGGTGGATGAAACACAATCTCCCCTGCACCGACACCCAGCTTTACTCTGCATTCAGCAATTATCCTCTCCGTAGAATCATGGAGTTATTTCAGTTGAAAGAGGCTTCTAACATCACTGAGTCCAACCATCAACCCAGCACCACCATGGCCATCAAACCATGTCCCCAAGTGCCATGGCCACAGGTTTCTTGAACACTTCCAGGGATGGGGACTCCTCCACCTCTCACAGAACCATTCAGGTTGGAAACGACCCTCAGGATCACCAAGTCCAACCATTAACCCTGCCCCTCAAAGTTCACCCCTAAACCATATCCCCAAGCACCACATCCAAACCACTGTTAAACACATCCAGGGTTGGTGACTCCACCACCTCCCTGGCAGATAGAGTACAGAATGCAGAACTAACCAGGTAGGAAAAGACCTTTGAGATCATCCAGTCCAACCTATCACCCAACACCATCTGATCAACTAAACCATGGCACCAAGGGCCTCATCCAGGCTCTTCCTAAACACCTCCAGTGATGGTGACTCCACCACCTCCCTGGGCAGCACATCCCAATGGCCAATCTCTCGTGCTGGGAAGAATTTCTTCCTCACCTCCAGCCTGGACCTCCCCTGGCACAGCTTGAGACTGTGTCCTCTTGTTCTGGTGCTGGGTGCCTGGGAGAAGAGACCAAGAGACCAGAAGAGACCAGAACAAGAGGACACAGTCTCAAGCTGTGCCAGGGGAAGTTTAGGCTGGAGGTGAGGAGAAAGTTCTTCCCAGAAAGAGTATATGACCATTGGAATGTGCTGCCCAGGGAGGTGGTGGAGTCCAAAAAGGGTTGGATGTGACACTTGGAGCCATGGTTTAGTTGCCAGGAGGTGTTAGGTGGTAGGTAATAGGTTGGACTTGATGATCTCTGAGGTCTTTCCCAACCTTGCTGATTCTATGCTTTTATCACTTTCATAGTTCTCCCCCCCCAAATTCCAAGTCCTTTGTGTTAAGAACTGAAGATCCAGGAGAGACTTTCTCCAAGAGCTCTTCTTCCATTTCTCTCACTGGTGCTTGAAGGTTTCATATGAAGAAAGGGTGGCTCTGGCTGCATTTTCATGCTAATTCAACAGAACATTCAGGACAGTGGATTGTTTAATTCATTAATTAGATAGTAGTAATTTTTTTTCTGCACAAACTTGGCAAACAAGCAAGACATCTGAAACAGATCTTTGAAAGCCATCTTTAATTAAGGCTTTGCCTTGAGAGAATGGCTTTTCATTCCCTGGGGGAGTCAAATCACCCACCTCCACACAATGTGAGAATCCTGTCCTCCCTGCTGAGATAATCTGCTCTCTCCTTTTGCCTTCCTCTTTCCAACTGCTGAACAATGCCTTTGGGTTGCTGCTGGACAAAAATGCTTCTGGAAGTCACCAGGAGGAGGGGAAGGAAAAAAAAAAAACAGATAAAGAAAATAATAAAAAAGGAATCAAAAAAGCTTCTCCACCCCCCCCCAAAAAAAACCAAACCAAACTCCAAGGAAAACAAAGCCAACAAAAGAAAAAAATAATAAAAAGCAAAAAAGCAAAAGAAAAACCAAAACAAGGACAAAAAACCCCAAGACAAACATGAGCACAACCCCCCCCCCAAAAAAAAAACCAACCCCAGACCTAAGTCCCCCAAAATAAAATACAATTAAAAAACTCCACAACCAGAGAGAAAAAGCCACCAAAAAACGACCCCCCAGATGAACCCCCCAAACCAAAAGCCCCTAAGCAAAGCAAATCTTCCTCTCTCTGGAGTTTCTGAGGTAATGGCAGGTTGTTTTGTTGAGCCCACCGAGGTCTGGTCTTCTGCTCCTTCCTGTTTTGGCAGTGGAGGCATTTTGCATCTCAGTGTCCCCCATGAACAGAAGAAGTGGTGAGAGCCTGGCACAGGTTGCCCAGGGAGGTGGTGGAAGCCTCATCCCTGGAGGTGTTTGCAGCCAGGCTGGAGGTGGCTGTGAGCAACCTGCTGTAGTGTGAGGTGTCCCTGGCCATGGCAGGGGAGTTGGAAGTGGCTGAGCCTTGAGGTCATTTCCAACCCTAACAATTCTATGATTCTAGGTCCATATTGGTAGTGATCACTCTAATGTAGGATAAAGAATATGTCTGTGCAGAGGTCCTCCTAGTCTGTAAGTCACCATCCCTAGAGATGGTCAAGAATGATAGAGTCATAACATTGAAAAATGACCTTGAAGATCATGGAGCACAACACAAGCACCATGACCACTGGGTCCCTCACTCCAAGAAGGACATTGAGGAGCTGCAATGTGTCCAGAGAAGGGCAATAAAGCTGGGGAAGGGTCTGGAGAACAGGGCTGGGGAGGAGCAGCTGAGGGAGCTGGGGGTGTTCAGTGTGGAGAAGAGGAGGCTGAGGGAGACCTCCTTGCTCTCTGCAGCTCCCTGAAAGGAGGTTGCAGTGAGGTGGGGGTTGGGCTCTTTTCCCTAGTATCAGATTATAGAGGGAGGAGAAGAAATGGCCTGAAATTGTGACAGGGGAAGGTTAGGTTGGAGAGGAGGAAGAATTTCTTTGCTGCAAGAGTGGTCAGGGATTGGCACAGGCTGCCCAGGGAGGTGGTGGAGTCCCCATCCCTGGAGGTGTTCCAGAAATGTGTGGCCACGGCACTTGGGGCCATGGTTTGGTGGCCATGGTGGGGCTGGGTTGGTGATTGGACTCCACCTTGGAGGTGTTTTCCAACTCAAAGAATTCCCTGGCTCTGTGATTGTGATTTAACAGGAAGAGCTCTTTCAAAATGTGTGGTTGGCTTGGGGGTTTTCTTAGTTTTTTTAACCTTCTGTGGTGGGTTGAAGTTTCCCCAACCCCCAGCACTACCTTTGCCAGACCAACTCAGTTAGAAGCAAATGAAGCTGTAATTACCAGCAAGAACTGCACACCTTTCTTCCAGCTGAAGCCTTTTTGCCCATTCCCAGTGCTGGTTCTTTGCAGAGCTAGCAGGCCCCCTGATGGATGATGCTCAGTCAATATTTATTTGGGTGCTGTTAACAGAAGCTCCAGAGGCAACTTGGATAATTACCTGTCTCTTGGTAACTTCACTTCCCCAGTGTTTGAGAGCTGAACAAGCTGGCTGGCACCCAGGCCTGATTTAAGATGCATGGAAACTGCTTGAAGCCCTGATTGCCAAGTGGGATTCAACAGTGGGCAAAAATGTATTATGGGACAGATAACATTTCTGAGGAGCCAAAACCAACAACGTGGTTTGGAACAGAAATCCTTTCCAGGGGTGTCCTGGCAGGGGTGGAAAAGAAATGCATTCATTGAAGCACTGAAGGCACTGGTTGGTTAGTTGACTGCATGGGATTACAAAATACCTGGCCTGCATGGATTTGCAAGGCAAAGCCAACAGCAATTTACACTTCTCCTTGCTTATCGTGTCCATCTCGGTTCCACCTGAAGCACGCAACCCAAACCCAGCAGCAGGGGTTCAGCTGCACCTTGCTGCGGGCAGCAGCAGCAGCAGGTTGGCTGGGGCAGCCTGCTGCTCCTGCTGCTGTCAAGGAGAGCTGTAAGGGGTAGGGGATGATAGCAATTAGCCTGAGGTTGCACCAAATTAAGTTGGCATCAAGTCTAAAGCAGCTTCCTCGTTTTCCCAGGATCTGGATGGTGGGAAAGAGTGGTGTGATTCATCATCTTCTCAGCACTGCAAGACCATGGATCTTAGATGTGTCTGTCTCAGAAGAAAAAAAAACAAACACCAAAAAACAGGAGGAAAAAAAAGAGGTGTTCAAGAAATGTGTGGCCATGGCACCTGGGACCTGGTTTCTTTGCCTTGCTGGTGATGGGCTGATGGTTGAATTTAGTGATCTTGGAGGTCTTTGCCAAGCCAAACTATTCTTTGATTGTCTGATTCTACATCTAAAGCACTCCAAAACTGACTGTAAAGAGAGTGGCCTGCATAGAGCCATGGAACTGTTGATGTTGGAAGAGACCTTTATAATCAAGTCCCAGCCACTCACCCAGAGCTCACATCCCCACCACTGCTGCTAAGCCACTGCCATTAAACCACATCCCTCAGCACCACATCCACATGCCCTTTAAACACCTCTGGGGATGGAGACTCCACCACCACCCTGGGCAGCCTCTTCCAGTGCCTGAGAACCCTTGCTGGGAGGAAATTTTTGCTGATACCCAGCTTGAACCTCCCTTGCTTCAACTTTTTACAAGGGATTTCAGTGAAAGGATGAGGAGCAATGGCTTTGAGCTGGAAGAGGGCAGATTTAGACTGGAGATTAGGAAGAGATTCTTTCCAGTGAGGGTGGGGAGACTCTGGCACAGGTTGCCCAGGGAGGTTGTGGATGTCCCCTCCCTGGAGGTGTTCAAGACCAGGCTGGATGAGGACTTGAGCAACCTGTGCTGGTGGGAGGTGTCCCTGCCCATGGCAGGGGGCTGGAACTGGATGATCTTTGATGTCTCTTCCAACCCAACCCATTCTGTGAACCTATGAACTTGAGGACATTTCATCTTGTCCCAACCCCCACCTCTCTCCAACCTCCTTGCAGGGAGCTGTGGAGAGCAACAAGCTCTCCCTTCAGCCTCCTCTTCTCGAGGCTATCCAACCCCAGTTCCCTCAGCCGCTCCTCATAAGACTTGTGGCCAAGGCCCTTGCCCAGCTTTGTTGCCCTTCTCTGGACCTGCTCCAGCCCCTCAATGTCCTCCTCAGAGTGAGGGGGCCCCAAAAGAGAACCCAGTACTCCAGATGTGGCCTCACCAGTGCCAAGCAGAGGGGCCATTACCTCTATCACAACTAAGAGTTAAACAGATTGGAGGACATGTGAAGGAATTGTTTTGCTTTTATGTTTCTGGATGCTTTGTGATACAGAAAGAAAAGAAAAGAAAAGGCAAGGAATATTTTTCTTGTTATTTTCCATTGTGGGGAGTGTTGTTGCACTGCTTTAAGGCTTAAGTCTGAGCATTGGTTTAGCTCCCCACGAGTGCCCAAGCCATGCTGTCTGCGGCAGGAGTTCACAAGCTGTGCCTCAGAGGAGCAGCATGCAAGCCCTGCCCCAGGAGCCGATGTTGAGAGCTGTTTTCCTACCTCAGGATTAAGCAGCAGTTGAAAAATACCGTTGGGAAGCCTGGCCCAGGGTGAGTGCTGTCCCACATTGTTAGCTAAGCCCTGCTGGAGCTGTGGCTTGGGGTTGTGGTTAATTGGATGACTTGCTTCGAGAAACTGGGCTGAAAACAATTCCATGGCTAATATGATTTGAATGCAAGGAGGTTTATAATGAAGAACCCATTCTGCCTTCCCTGTGCTTCGTGGGTTTGGTATGGTTTATTGTTTGCCCTTTGTGTGTGTGTGTGATTTTCCCCTCTTTGTGATTAGATCCAGTATGAGACAGATCACAGAATCACAGAATGGTTTGGGTTGGAAGGCACCTCAAAGATCATCCAGTTCCAACCCCCCTGCCATGGGCAGGGACACCTCACACCAGCCTGGCCTTGAACACCTCCAGGGAGGAGACATCCACAGCCTCCCTGGGCAACCTGTGCCAGTGTCTCACCACCCTCACTGGAAAGAATTCCTTCCGAATCTTCAGTCTAAATCTCCCCTCTCCCAGTTCAAAGCCATTCCCCATCATCCTATCACTACAAGCCCTTGTGAAAAGTGCCTCCTCAGCTCTCCTGTAGTCCCCTTCAGATACTGAGGTCTCCCTGGAGCCTTCTCCAGGCTGAATAGCCCCAAGTTTCTCAGAGAGTCCTGCTCCAACAGCTCCAGGTCCTTCTTGTGTTGGGGGCAGCAGAACCAGAGGCAGTGCTGAGGTGGGGTCTGAGGGGCAGAATCCCCTCCCCATGCTGCTGCTCTCCCTGCTCTGGATGCAGCTCAGCACACAGCTGCCTGCTGGGCTGCCAGGGACCACTGGTGGCTCCTGGGGAGTTTGTCATCAACTGACACCCCCGAGCCCTTCTCCTCAGCACTGCTCTCAAGCCAGACCTTGCCCAAGCTTGGCTTTGTGCCTGGGCTTCAGGACTTTGTTGACCTTCCTGAGCTCTTTGGGAATGTCCTGACTTCCCAGCGTTTGGCTTGCTGATCGCTGTGGTATTCCCCTTGCTGCTTTCCACTGCAGGAATGAGCTGAGCATTGATGAGCATGTCTGCCTGGGAGAGCAGAGTGTGAAAAAGATGCTGAAGCGCTCGCTCAGCAGCCTGTGTCAACACTTCAGGGTGCACATGAAGACCACAAGCGAGAATGTTGTTGGTTTAACAGCTGAAAGCATGTCCTCAACACACTGAATCACTGCTTAAGCCCTCAAAAAATGCTGATAGCTGAAATGGTAGATTTGGGCTTCTAAGCACTCATTAAAATCATTTGCAGGATGACTGCAAGTGTCTGCTTGAAATCTTTAATTTGAATTATGCTTTCCAGTCTAATGATTTATTTATATATATATATATATATATATTTATTTTTCCCCCTTCCACAAAAGCAGCTTAAATATGCAGATTTCAGAATCCCAAACCAATTGAAGGGCCTGAAGCTGTGCCAGGTATGGTTTAAGTTGAAAATGAAGAACAATTGCTTTGCTGGAAGAGTGGTCAGGCACTGGAAGAGGCTGCCCAGAGTGGTGGTGGACTTACCAGCCCTGGAGGTGTTTAAAAGCCAGGTGGATGTGGTGTTTGAGGATATGGCTTAGTGGTGGGCTTGGTAGAAGAGGGTTAATGGTTGGACTTGATGATTTTGGAGGTCTTTTCCAACCTAAATGATTCTGTGATGTTCTCACTTTCTTCATAGCCTCTCCTACCACCAGGCAGCTCCTGCAATGAGTTGCCAGTAAAGAAAGTTTCTGGCCTGAGAAACCTTTTCATGTGCATCCACAGCTTAAATATTCAGTATTAAAGAGATTTCAGAATATGAAAGCAATTTGATGGCCTGAAGTTGTGCCAGGGGAGGGTTAGGTTGGAGATGATGAGGAAAAATGTCTTTGCTGCAAGAGTGGTCAGGGATGGGAAGAGGCTGCCCAGCGAGGTGGTGGAGTCCCCATCCCTGGAGGTGTTTAAAAGCCAGGTCGATGTGGTGCCTGAGTTCAGTGGTGGACTTGGTAGAGGAGGTTTCATGAACTGATGACCTTGAAGGTCTTTTTCAACCTAAAATGATTCTGTGATTCTATGATTTGATCTCTTTCTTCATAGCCTCTTCTGCCACCAGGCAGCTCCTGCAATGAGTTGCCAGTGAAGAAAGTTTCTGGCCTGAGAACCTTTTCATGAGGGATGTGTGGCCATGGCATTTGGGCCATGGTTTAGTGGCCATGGTGGTGTTGGACTGCTGGTTGGACTTGATGCTCTCAGAGGTCTTTTCCAACCCAACAATCCTATGATTCTACTCTATGCCCACAGTTTGATTCCATCCCTTAACACAACCTCTACAGTATCTTTTTGGAGCCCACCAGCAGAAGAGACTCTTTGCTACCCGGATCCCCTCCTGTCTGCTATCTCTCTGCCTTCCGTTTAATCCCAGCAGCTGCTGTGTGATTAAATCCCGTGGCCAGCTTTGAAAAATCCTCTTTGGGGGGTTAGTTAATTATGTATGGAAATGTGGGCTGAGTCCTCCCATTGCTGCTGAGGAAAGTGTTAAAGCTGGACTCTCTATTTATAAAGCCCTTTTTTTTTTGGTTGAGGCTCCCTTTTGTTCTGTCCTCGCTTTTAATTCAGCCTGTGCGAGTTTTGCCCAAACAGCAGGTTTGGCCATTAGTTAAGAGTTGCACAAAAATAGCTTGGCCCTTTGATCTAGGCAGTCCTTATAGACAATGTGCCTGCAGGCATCTGCAATATAAATATTTGGTAAGTGCAAATAATTAAAAGATTTTGGATAATAGGCGTGTTGGAACGAGCAGGGTTTGTGCAGATCTTCAGTTCCTGTTGGATGACACAGGGAACAAACAAGCGAGGAAGAGCTCAAATCCTCTCCAAATTTGCAGAGCATTGGGTTTGAACAGCAGTTCAGAAAAAGAAAAAGGCTGGGTTTGAATGTATGAAGGGAGGGGGAAGTGTTTCTGGTTGATCTCCATGGTTAGAAAGCTTGTCGTGATTTTAAGCCTCAGTGTGAGCAGCTTTTATTCAGTGAAGGGTTTTAGTTGGAAGGGACCTTCAAGATCAGCCAGTTCCTACCCCCCTGCCATGGGCAGGGACACCTCCCACCGGCCCAGGGTGCTCAAGACCTCATCCAACCTGGCCTTCAACACCTCCAGGGAAGGGGCACCCACAGCCTGTTCTGTTTTGGATCCAGAAGGATGAGAATTGCTAAGGTGGCACCAGAGTCCTGGGCTTATGGAATCATGCTGCTCCTTTTATCAATGTTACTCAAGTGAGCTGAGGAGACTGAGCAGAGATCATCCTGTGACACTGACACAGGTCAGAGAACAAATCCCATCTTTACATACTGCTCATAGAATCCCAGGACTGTTTGAGTTGGAAAAGTCCTCTAAGACCATCAAGTCCAGCCATCAACCCAACCCCACCATGGCCACTACACCGTGTCCTCAAGTGCCACGGCCACAGGTTTCTTGAACCCCTCCAGGGATGGGGACTCCACCACCTCCCTGGGCAGCCTGTGCCAATCCCTGACCACTCTTGCAGCAAAGAAATTCTTCCTCATCTCCAAGCTAACCCTCCCCTGGCACAATTTCAGGCCATTTCCTCTTGTCCTATCATCTGATACTAGGGAGAAGAGACCAACTTCCACCTCACTGCAACCTCTCTCAGGGAGTTGTAGAAAGCAATGAGGTCTCCCTTCAGCCTCCTCTCACCATCCCTGGAGGTGCTGAAGAAACCTGTGGCCATGGTACTTTGGGACATGGTTTGATGGCCATGGTGGGGTTGGGTTGATGGTTGGACTGGACAATCTTAGAGGCCTTTTACAACTGAAACAATTCCCTGATTCTCTGTTGAGGAACTCAGTAAAGAAACTGACTCCATCTCCAAAGAAAACATCAGGGAAACATCCCTGCAAGTGTAACCTCCTGGGTCCTGTTTGAAGGTGGAACTACTGGGTTTGTTCCTTCCTGGAAGCTCAGTTTGGAGCTGGTTGTCATCCACAACTTGTCTCACCTTTTTGTCTCACGGCTTTGTTGCCAAAATTGCAGTGAGGAAGCCGTTTGTTAACTCGAGGTCCCTGGCCTTGAGCAGCCTGTGCTGGGAAAGGAAGATGTTTGTTTCTCTGACCACTTCAAGCCACTTCTTAATATTTTTTTGAACTCTTAGCCCTGCAAGGAGCACTGCAAGGTCTTTTCAGAGACTGGCAGCATCTTTGTCCCATCTCTGCAGAGCCTCAATTCATGGAATCCTGGAATCATGGAGGTTGGGAGAGACCTCTAAGATCATCAAGTGCAACCTTCAGCCCGGCACTGCCATGACAACTGAGCCATGCTCTGCAGTGCCACGTCCACGTGTTCTTTCAACACCTCCAGGGCTGGTGACTCATAACTGCAAGGCTAAGTTCCTCACCTGGATAATTATCTCAGTGATCATTTGTACAAATAGAAAAATCAGAAACCTATCTAAATGCCAGCCGTGTCGGAGCAGGAGCCATTCTCAGCCTGCAGACTGTGCTCAGAATATTCTTATTCGTTCCTTCTGGGGAAGTCTACTCACCACCCCAGGGCCCTGTGCTGTCTGAAGGTGCACCACAGGCTGAGGAAGGGCTGTGGGATCTGGGGTTGCTTAGTCTGGAGAAGAGGAGGCTGCCGGGGACCTCGTTGCTCTCTACAGCTCCCTGACAGGAGGTAGGAGCCGGGTGGGGGTTGGTCTCTTCTCACATGCAACAGGTGACAGGACAAGAAGAAAAGGTCTCAAGTTGTGCCAGGGGAGCTTCAGGTTGAATATTAGGAAAAATTCCTTCCCAGCAAGGGTTCTCAGGCACTGTCCCAGGCTGCACAGGGCGGTGGTGGCGTCACCATCCCTGGAGGGATTTAGAAGATGCATGGATGTGGTGCTGAGGGATGTGGCTCAGCAGCAGTGATGGGGCTGTGAACTCTGGGTGAGCAGCTGGGTTTGGTGATCTCAAAGCTCTCTTCCATCCTCAACAGTTCCATGGTTCTGTGATTCTATGAATTCCATCCTCACCTTGTTACAGGTTAGGGACAGCCAAGTGCAGTCTCTGCCAGTCCTGCCATGTCCCATCTGTAATGGAGCATTTCTGCTGTCTCAGTTGCCTCTATCAGGAGGCTGCTCTGCCTGAAAAATGGCTAAGGGAGTCAGAAATGGGAGCTGTCTGCCTGGTACAGCTGGTGGAACCATCTCACCAGGACAAGTGCAGGAGGCAGGGGGGAGGAGGCTGGGTTGTCTTTCCAGCAGCAGTCCGCACTGGGTTTACCTAAGTGAGTCAGAGAAGCACCCTCTAAGAAAGAAAATGACCAGTTTCATTTGAGATCCACACAAGATTGGAGAGATGTAAGCTGCAAGAGAGAGATTAGCTTGTCATTTAACAGCTGCAGGTAGAGCACCTGGCACTGTTCCATCAAGTTGATGTAGCTCCCAAGTAATCCTTGTCCTCATGCTTTATTAGCCCCTCTAGGTTCCTGTCGTGATACTTACCCTTCCACCTCTGTGACTGTCTCTCTCTCTTTTCCTAGAGAGCTTCATCTTGGGTTGCTCAGCCTGGAGAAGAGAAGGCTCTAGGCAGGCCTTAGAGCAGCCTTCCAGTACCTGAAAGGGCTCCAGGAGAGCTGGGGAGGGACTGTTTTTTCAAGGAGTGGAGAACAGATTGAAGCTGGAAGAGGGCAGATTTAGACTGGAGACGAGGAGAACATTTTTGACAGTGAGGGTGGTGAGGCACTGGGACAGGTTGCTCAGGGAATTTCTGGATGCCCCCTCCTTAGAGGGGATCAAAACCAGGTTGGATGAGACCTTGAGCAACCTGGGCTGGTGGGAGGTGTCCCTGCCCATGGCAGGGGGGGTGGAGCTGGATGATCTTTAAGGTCTTTCCCAACCCAACCCATTCTATGTCTCTCTGAGTCTGTTGTTTGGTCTGTTTGGGTCTTAAAGGGAAAGGTTACATAGTGCTTGAAGGCAAGGCTGGAGACAGGAGCTCTCTGCCTGTCAGAAGGAACAGACAGAGCTGAGAAGCATCAGATGGGGTTCGTGCAAAAGCAAATCCTGGTCTCGGTCCTGCCCTCGTGGAGGCTCGGGAGCCTGCACAGACAAATGCCATACTTGCAGTAAATGTACAGCATCATCGGCTCCTGCTGACAGCTTCACTCAGCTGGCACAGGAAGCTTCACCACCCGAGGCAACTTTTGATTATCCATAACTTAAATGCTTTAGCATTCTGGAAATGAAGGATCTGCAGCTTAGAGTTGGCAGAGGGCTCTGTGGGAACCCAGCGAAGCACAAGGAACAACAGAAGGCGAGGAAGAAGTTCAGGCGGTGTAGCCAAGGAGACACCCAGGTGCATCTCAGCTAGTTATCTGCTGCTCTGCTGGCTGGGGCTCCCAAGCCTCTCTGAGCACATTGCTCTGCTCTTCCTAATAGGATTTGGGGGGGGGGTGGTAGTGCCAAAGCCAAGCTGCTGCTCCTGAGAAGCCAGGACGTGTCGCTTAGAGAAGATGGATTTTATTGTGGCTTGAGACTTCAGAGTTTGGGCAGAGTCCCAGCCGTGGTTGAGCCTGCAGTTGGAGTAGCCAAATGCAGTGGCTGTGGGTGATGAAGTTGCTCCTTTTATCTTGCTGTGGGCTGGGGTAGTTTTGTCTCCTAGAGGCACAGGCTTATCAAATCCTTTCTCGGGTGAACGGCAAGTCTTTCATTAGCTATACACAAGCAGCAGCCCAGGCGGGGTGGGGAGTGGATTGAGAGCACTCTGGAGGAGAAGGGCTTGGGGGTATCAGTTGATGACAAACTCCCCAGGAGCCAGCAATGGTCCCTGGCAGCCCAGGAGGCAGCTGTGCGCTGAGCTGCATCCAAAGTGTGAGCAGCAGGGTAAGAGAAGTGATGCTGCCCCTCTGCTCTGCTTCTGCGAGACACCAGCTGGAGCACCACAACCAGTTCTGGTGCCCCCAGCATAAGAAGGACATGGAACTGCTGGAGAGAGTCCAGAGGAGGCCACGAGGATGATCAGAGGGCTGGAGAACCTCAGCTGTGGGCACAGGCTGGGAGAACTGGGGCTGTTCAGCCTGGAGGAGAGAAAGCTCCTGGGAGACCTTAGAGCAGCCTTCCAGTACCTGAAAAGTGCTGCAGGAGAGCTGGGGAGGGATTTTTCACAAGGGCTTGTAGTGACATGATGAGGGGTAATGGATTGAAGCTTAAGGAGGGCAGATCTAGACTGGAGATGAGGAAGAAATTCTTTGACAGTGAGGGTGGTGAGACACTGGAACAGGTTGCACAGGGAGGCTGTGGATATCCCCTCCCTGGAGGTGTTTGAGGCCAGGCTGGATAAAGCCTTGAGCAACCTGGGCTGGTGGGAGGTGTCCCTGCCCACGGTATAGGGGCTGGAACTGGATGATCTTTGAGGTCCCTTCCATCCCAAACCATTCTATGATTCATGCTGCTGCTGGAGTATTGCCAGGTTCATCTTCTTCTCTTGTTTGGCACCTGTGCATTCTGCAGGAGCTCACCTCAGCAGGATCCTGCACGAGTCATCTGATGGCTCCCTACCAACTTTCTCATTAGTACTCTAAATGCATTTGCTCCCAGAAAAGATCAATTGAGTGCACTTCTGTGGATCCTTGCCATGAAGGTGACCCTATGGTGATATGGAGGTCATTCTGCCCCTGTGCTCAGCACTGGGTAGGCCACACCTTGAGTCCTGTGTCCAGTTTTGGACCACTCAATTTGAGAAGGACATTGAGAGACTGAATGTGTCCAGAGGAGAGCAATGAGGCTGGGGAGGGGTCTGGAGCACAGCCCTGGGAGGAGAGGCTGAGGGAGCTGGGGTTGCTTAGCCTGGAGAAGAGGAGGCTCAGGGGAGACCTTCTTGCTCTCTACAACTCCCTGAAGGGAGGTTGTAGCCAGGTGGGGGTTGGTCTCTTCTCCCAGGCAACCAGCAACAGAATGAGGGGACACAGTCTCAAGTTATGCCAGGGGAGGTTCAGGCTGGATGTTAGGAAGAAGTTCTTCACAGAGAGAGAGATTGGCCATTGGGATGTGCTGCCCAGGGAGGTGGTGGAGTCACCATCCCAGGAGGTGTTTAGGAAGAGCCTGGATGAGGCACTTGGTGCCATGGTTTAGTTAGTCAGGAGGTGTTGGGTGATAGGTTGGACTTGATGATCTCTGAGGTCTTTTCCAGCCTTACTGATTCTATGAAGTTGCCCTCCTGAAAGATGAAGGAGGGTTGTTGCCTCTGCACTTGGTTTCTGGGTAACATCCCCACAGTCTCTTGTTTGGAGATTTGGGGCTGGCTTTCTTGGGGGTTCTGTTTGTTTGTTTATTCCCTTGTTTACTTACTTCCCTGTGCCTTTTTGTCCTTCTTTCACTCACCAGACTTGGATTATCGCTTGCTTTTGTCTTCAACTCCTCCTGCTGAATCCTCTTGTCAAAGCCCAGAGTTCCTGCGGGAATCCAGTGACAGATGATGTGAATGACATTGCCAAGCTGGTGAGTGGCTTTCAGGTGATGTCCTTCTTGCTGGTCAGCAATGATCAGTGGCTCAGTGGTGCTTCCTTGCTAGGGCCCTGGGGAATATTAAAATTCACTAAAAATCCATCCATGTCATTTGGTCAAACCCAAAGCCTTTATTGCAGAGACAGGAGGATAGCTCACTGAGGTGATTACCTTCTTGACCAAGCTGGGGTGGATGTACCTTTGTGTTTTCCTCCCTCCAGCCTTCCATAAAAATTGTCCAGAAGTTTTAGTTTCATCAAATACTGCCTGGGATCAGCTTGATTGCCATGAAGATAAGAGCTGATAGTCTCTGTGTGGTGCAGACTGGTGGCAAACACAACTGAGGTGACTGGAAGATGTCTTTCCTCAGGAAGGGCTGAGGGACCTGGGGCTTCTGAGAGTGGAAAAGAGAAGACTGAGAGGAGATCATGCTGATGCTTGTAAATACCTGAAGGGTGGGTGTCAAAATAAAGGGGCCAGGCTCTTTCCAGTGGTGCCTAGTGATAGGACAGGGGTCAATGGACACAAACTGCAACCCAGGAAGTTGTTGGTCAGCATGAGGAGAAGCTTCTTTGCTGTGAGGGCGCTGGAGCCCTGGAGCAGGCTGCTCAGAGAGGCTGTGGAGTCTTTCAGGGCCCATCTAGAATCATAAAATCAATAAGGTTGGAAAAACCCTCGGAGATCATCAAGTCCAACCTATTACCTAAGACCTAACACCTCCTGGCAACTAAACCATGGCTCCAAGTGCCACATCCAATCCCTTTTTGAACACGTCCAGGGATGGGGACTCCACCACCTCCCTGGGCAGCACATCCCAATGGCCAATCTCTCTTGCTGGGGAGAACTTCTTCCTAACATCCAGCCTAAACCTCCCCTGGTGCAGCTCCAGACTGTGTCCTCCTCACCCATTCTATTCATATCTCTCTACCAGGTGCAAAACATGGGTGAAGGTCACTAGGAAGTTCAAAGAGATGCTCCTTGTGGCCCCTTCCAACCCTGACTGATGCTATGATACTATGTTTTGGGTTGGAGAAATAATGGAGAGGTGCAGAAAATGCAAAGCACAAACAGCTGGATTCTCTCTTCTGTTGTTTTGGAGGTGTGCACCTGAGAAGGTTTGGGGGATCATCTGCATCCCTCTTTTGTCTGTGTTGGTGTTTGCTGAGATTCTTTTTTTCATGTGGAAGTGATTCCCATAAAGCCCCTTGAATATTGGAAGGCTAACCCAGAAGGAACTTTTTGTATCTTAATTTTAGTTTAGGGAGGAAGTTTAGGATCTTAATCTTAGTTTAGGAGCTCTTGGTTCCAATGAAACTGACTGCACTGCACGCTGATCCTCCTCTACGCCGTGACAACTTGACATGAAGAACAAAATGGGGGAGTTGGGGGTGGGGGGAAGGCAGAAATGTAGGGGAAGGTTTAAAATGCTTTTAAAACAAACTATCATTGTCTGGCAGCATGACTATGAGAAGGGAGAAAGGCACAGAGAATACTGACTGATCACATTGCTATAAGGTACCATGTTCCATGCTCTGTGGAGTAAATCCTTAGTAGCAGTAAGAAGGGGTTTTGTGCCATGTCCACAGGGTTTTTGAACACCCCTGGCACAGTTTCAGGCCATTAAGTTGCTTACATATTCTGAAATCTCTTAAATGCTAAATATTTAAGCTGTGGATGCACAGGAAAAGGTCCTAAGACCAGAAACTTTCCTTACTGGTAACTCACTGCAGGGGCTGCCTGGTGGTAGGAAATGCTATGACCAAAGAGATAAAATCACAGAATCACAGAAACATTTTAGGTTGAAAAAGGCCTTCAAGGTCATCAATTCCAACCATGAAACCTCCTCTGCCAAGCCCACCACTGAACTCAAGCACCACATCTACCTGGCTTTAAACAGCTCCAGGGATGAGGACTCCACCACCTCCCTGGGCAGCCTGTGCCAATCCCTGACCACTCTTGCAGCAGAGACATTGTTCCTCATCTCCAACCAACCCTCCCCTGGCACAGTTTCAGGCCAGGAAATTGCTTTTATGTCCTGAAATGTCTTCAATACTGAATACTTAAGTTGTGGATCCCCAGGTGGGGGGCCCAACACTCAAGCCAGGATTCCAGGAGCGACCTCACCAGTGCCTAATACAGGGCATGATCACTTCCCTACTGCTGCTGGCCACACCATTGCTGGTCCAGGCCAGGCTGCTGCTGGCCACCTGGGCACACTGCTGGCTCTTGTTCAGCTGCTGTCAACCAGCACCTTTTCTGCTGGGCAGTTCCCAGCCATACTGCCCACCTCAGGCTTGATGCTCACCTTTAATGAGGACATGCACAGCAGATTCCTCATTTCCATGCAAACCCAGAGCCACAGTGACAGGCATGCAGCTTGTTTTGCCACTCACTGTGCTGCAAAGAACAATGGGGCCAGGCTATACTGACAGCTGCTGCAATTACTTTCAGAATATGGAACTTCTTTTTTTTCTCTCTTGTTTTTTTTTTTCTCATCAAGGAATGTATTTACCTCCAGAGATGCTCATTAAGAAAAGAAGTAGGAGTGCAAGTCATTAGCAATGAGAGAATGAACTCTCTCCAAACACTTTTGTTCTCTATAGGTCTGAAATTATGCTCTTTTCAAGATCTCACCATGAGGAAAAAGAAAAAAGGAGAAAAAAATGAGACAAAGATGTGATGGTTCCATTGTTCTTTCCTTCTTGAAATAAGGTGACTTGGGGCACATCCTTCAGAGGGCAAAATGCTGCTGTGAAAACGTGAAGACTGTGATACAGGCTACAGAATTAACCAGGTTGGAAAGGACCTCTGAGATCTTGCAGTCCAACCTATCACCCAGCACCATCTGATCAACTAAACCATGGCACCAAGTGCCTCAGCCAGGCTCCTCTTAAACACCTCCAGGGATGGTGACTCCACCACCTCCCTGGGCAGCACATTCCAATGGCCAATCTCTCTTGCTGGGAAGAATTTCTTCCTCACCTCCAGCCTGAACCTCCCCTGGCGCAGCTTGAGACTGTGTCCTCTTGTTCTGGTGCTGGGTGCCTGGGAGAGGAGACCAACCCCCACCTGGCTACAACCTCCCTTCAGGGAGTTGGAGAGAGCAAGAAGGTCTCCCCTGAGCCTCCTCTTCTCCAGCCTAAAGGTTCTGTTTGTTTGGTTTTTTTCTGGTAAGGATATTTAAAGGCCTGGATATTTAGTGACATAGGTCAGAAACCCCCCCCCCAAACCCCCAAAACAACCCAGTAAAATTAAATCAATGAAGAAGCAGAGGCCAAATCACCAAACAGAAAGCTTCAGAGATGGTCAAGGACTAACACTGCTTTGCTTTTTTTTTGAGGGGGGGCTTTTTTTTTTGCCCTTTTTTGGACTTGATAATTTCTGAGGTCTTTTCCAACCTGGTTGATTCTGTGCTTAGCCAGCAGCAGAGCCCCTGGCATGTGGAGTTTAATCAATAGCACTAACAAGGCTTTTCATCTTAAGGCAGGGCATATATTTGGTGCTTGACACCTTCCCCTCCTCCCCCCACAGCCATCTCCATTTTCAGGAGGAGACTCCAAAATACCTTTTCTGATTCCCAGTCTGTCAAGGAGAAAAAGCTCTGAGGTTGAGCTGTGGTCTCCAAAATAGTGTGAGGAGCTGAGAGGGCTCTTGGGCAGCTACCTTTATTTAGGTAGTTAGTTATTTCTTTATTCTGCCTGTGCCTGAGAAGTGCCTGGCAGGCTCTGATGCCAGGGAAGTTGATGGTATACATAATGCATCTCACTTCTTGTAGTGTTCATTGATTTGGAACAAATTGAATCTTCCAGTGACCTTTCTTAAAGAGCTGTGGTTTTGCTGACACTGCTAAGGCTTGAATCCCTCTAGGTTGAGTAGGGGAAACTTGGAACATAAAGGAGCAACTTCTGCTAACTTTTGCTGCTTGAAGTGCTGCTTGCTGGCTGCTTGCTGGCTTCTCTAGGCATGAGAAGGAAGCTGGAAAAGAAACTGCAGCAGCTGTTAACCTGTCATGGTGCTGAGATGCTTTGAGAATCATAGAATCACAGAATGGTAGAGGTTGGAAGGGACCTCTGAAGATCATGCAGTCCAAAACCTCTTGCCAAAGCAGGGTCACCTAGGGCAGGACACATAGGAACACAGCCAGGTGGGTGCTGAAAGTCTCCAGAGAAGGAGACTCCACAACCTCTCTGGGCAGCCTGCTCCAGGGCTCCAGCACCCTCACAGCAAACAAGTTTTTCCTCATGCTGAGGTGGAACTTCCTGGATTCCAGTTTGTGTCCATTGCCTATCACAGGACACCACTGACAAGAGCCTGGCCCCTTCTTGACACCATCCCTGCAGATGTTTGTAACCATTGCTCAGATCCCCTCTCAGCCTTCTCTTCTCCAGGCTGAACAGCCCCAGGGCTCTCAGCCTTTCCTCATCACACAGATGTTGCAGTCCCTTCAGCATCCTCATAGCCTCTGCTGGACTCTCTCCAGCAGGTCTCTGTCTCTCTTGAACTGGGGAGCCCAGAACTGGACACAGTATTCCAGATGTGATCTCAGCAGGGCAGAGCAGAGTGGGAGAAGAACCTCCCCTGACCTGCTGGCCACACTCTTCTTCATGCACCCCAGGATGCCATTGGCCTTCTTGTCCACAAGGTCACATTGCTGTCCCATGGATAAATTCTTGTCCACTAGCACTCCAAGGTCCTTCTCCATGGAGCTGCTTTCCAGCAGGTCAACCCCTAACCTGTGCTGGTGCCTGGGGTTGTTCCTCCCCAGGTGCAGCACTCTCCACTTGTTCTCGTTGAACCTCATGAGGAAGAACCTCACGAGGTTCCCCTTTACCCAACTCTCCTGTCTGTCCAGATCCTAGAGGAAACAATTGTGGATGAAGCTTTAGAACAAATCAGATGCTGTAAAGGAAGAACAAATGTTTTGCAATGTTCTGTCAGTATTTGTAGCACCTTGAATCAAACTCCCCCAAATGCCAGGCAAATAGAGCTTGATGTAGGTCGCTCTGGTGGCACCTCTGCAGCTGCTGCTTTGGGAGTGTGTGGGTATAAAGATAAAGCAACAACCAAAACAAGTCTCTTGTGGGAAAGGATCTCCCAGGATCATTTGTATCAAACTTGTGTTTTTAAAGCTGTAGGAAAAAGCTGGATGTCCTTGAGCTGAAAACCCACGGCTCAAATGGACTCCACTGGTGGCTGAGTATTGTCCTTCATCATTTCTGGAGCCCTGGCACATTGAACTGGCTGGGTTGGTTTGGAATTGAAGCTCCATTTTAGTGGACAAAGGAGATGTTCTGCTGCATCCAACAAAACTGCCTACCTAAAAAAGAAAAGAAAAGGAAAAAAAAAACCTGCACAGAAAAGAAAATAAAGAAATCCTTCTGCTGGTTGCTATAGCAGCAGAATCCAAAGCAGCCATAAGAGAATGATCTTTAACCTGAAGAAGTGGAAATGATTTGCTGAACAGAGTAAGGAGGCTGCTTCACCAAAGGTGTTCTTTTTGTCTTTTGCCTAAGTGGATTTCAAGCCAGGATGAGAAAATAGGAATTGGATCTTTCATTGATTCGTGGAATGGGTTGGGTTGGAAGGGACCTTCAGGATCATCCAGTTCCAACCCCACTGCCATGGGCAGGGACTCCTCCCACCAGCCCAGGTTGCTCAAGGCCTCATTGATACAAAAGAAAATAGATTTCCTGCCCCATACAAGCACCCTAATATTGGGAAGCCTTCTGGACAAAGTACTTCAGGAGACTCTGGATTGTGGCAGCATCTCCCTCTCTTCATCTCCCTGCTTGGCACTTTCCCCAGGTGATGGTCTGAAACTGTGCCAGGGGAGGGTTAGGTTGGAGATGAGGACAAATTTCTTTGCTGCAAGAGCAGTCAAGCACTGGCACAGGCTACCCAGGGAGGTGGTGGAGTTCCCATCCCTGGAGGTGGTCAAGAAATGCGTGGCCACAGCACCTGGGGACATGGTTTGGTGGCCATGGTGGTGTTGGGCTGATGGTTGGACTCAGTGGTACAATACTCCAGATGTGGTCTCCCCAGGGCAGAGTAGAAGGGGAGAAGAACTTCCCTTGACCTGCTGGCCACACTCTGGATGCCCCCTAGCATACAGTTTTCCTTCCTGGCCACAGGGACACATTGCTGTCCCACGGATAACTCCTTGTCCACCAGGACTCCAAGGTCCTTCTCCATGGAGCTGCTTTCCAGCAGACCAGTCCCTAATCTTCACTGGCACCTGGGGTTGTTCAGTGTGTAAACTTTTGCTCCTGGTAGGGTCACTGAATATTTGTGGTGAACATTTGAGAGACTTTTGTGGACTGCAGTGATGGGACTTCAGTTTTCCTTTGTGTGGTCAGCAGTCACATTTGGGTTGTCTGTTTTCTTGCAGGTTGGAAATCTCCCAAATGATTATATGATAACCCTGAAATATGTCCCGAAGATGGACAGCCTGGTAGGTACAACCACTTCCACTTAACCCCAGTTAAAAGAACCCACTGGAACCAGTGATGGGGAACTAGTGGTGGCCATAATATTTTGTCCCTAAGCCTGTGGCTTGGTGACTTAAAAATTCAAGAGTGCTTACTTCACTTTCTGTGTGCTTCAGTTACTCATTGAAGAGAAACATGGAGAGATTCCTGCAGGCACTTCAAAGCTTTCTCATTACAGGAATCTTAGAAGAAATGGTTCTTCATTTTAAATGTGAGGGGTTTCTTGTCTCATGTTGTCTGGAAACAGCCAAACTATAGGGGATTATTTCATCATGTCAGTTAAAAGTGGTGGCTTTGCTAAAGAAGTCATTTGGAAGGGGGAGTGTGGACGGGGGAGCATGGAGGGGGGTTGTGGAAGGGGGAGTGTGGAAGGGGGAGTGAGGAAGGGGGAGGGTGGAAGAGATGGTTTAGAAGAGGTGGTTTAGAAGAGGTAGTTTGGAAGGAGTGTGGAAGAGGTAGTGGGGAAGAGGTAGTTTGGAAGAGATAGTTTGGAAGGAGTGTGGAAGAGGTAATTTGGAAGAGGGAGTGGGGAAGAGGTAATGTGGAAGGAGTGTGGAAGACGTAGTGTGGAAGGGGTGTAGAAGAGGGAGTGTGGAAGAGGTAGTTTGGAAGAGGCAGTTTATAAGTACTCTGGAAGAAGTAGTTTGAAAGAAGGGGGTTGGAAGAAGTGATGTATAAGGAGTCTGACATTGGCAGAGACCCCCTACTCAAGACCACATTGCTTGTTGCATGCTATGATGAGACTGACATCTGTGGAGGGCAGCTGCAGCCCAAGCACTGCTCCCCATGCTCTGCTGGGTGGGAGCTGGGCTGGACTGGGGCTGTTCAGGGCGCTCCTGGGGAGGTTGTCTCTGTGGATGAAGAAGGCCAGGAGAGGCTGCTTGAGCCATGAGTCCTGGTGCTTCTCCCTGCTCAGCTGTGTGGCTGGTTTGGCTGCCAGCTGCAATGCCATGTCATCCTGCTGCCTCATGGCCAGGGGCTCCCATCCAGTTTACGTTTGCAACCGGCAGCCAAGAAATAAAAGAGGAAGAAGCAAAGTTCAGGGCTGGGATTTCCATATTCCCTTTGTTCCTATGCCACTTTCAGTCATGGTGATGGAAGGTGCAGCTCTTGGCCAGATGCCTTCCCAGGAGGAAGCGTTCGGCGGTACTCCCGCCCCGCTTTGCCAAATTCCTTTCTAGGGATTTCAGGTTGTGTTACTCATGCCACAGCAAAGGCTTGCCTGAATGAGTAGGGTTTGCTCTCAAGCTCTGCAAGGGCCCTGTGAGCTGGGAAACTCACAGCTTTGCATGAGGCAAATGCCCTCTGTTCATGCGGTCGTGGAATGGTTTGGGTTGGAAGGGACCTTCAAGATTCATCCAGTTCCAACCCCCCTGCCATGGGCAGGGACACCTCCCACCAGCCCAGGTTGCTCAAGGCCTCATCCAGCCTGACCTTGAACACCTCTGGAGCGTGTCCAGAAAAGGGCAACAAGGTTGGTGAGGGGCTTGGAGCACAAGCCCTATGAGGAGAGATTGAGGGAGCTGGGGTTGCTTAGTCTGGAGGTGAGGAGACTCAGGGGTGACCTTATTGCTCTCTACAACTACCTGAAGGGGGGTTGTAGTGAGGCGGAGGTTGGTCTCTTCTCCCAGGCAACCAGTACCAGAACAAGAGGACACAGTCTCAGGCTGCGTCAGGGGAGGTTTAGGCTGGAGGTTAGGAGGAAGTTTTACACAGAGAGAGTGATTGCCCACGGGAATGGGCTGCCTGGGGAGGTGGTGGGGTCGCCGTCGCTGGGGGTGTTCAGGGCGAGGCTTGACAGGATGCTTGGTTGTATGGTTTAGTTGATTGGGTAGTGTTGGATGATAGGTTGGACACGATGATCTCGAAGGTCTCTTCCAACCTGGTTAATTCTATTCTATTCTATTCTATTCTAACATCCACAGCCTCCCTGGGCAACCTGTGCCAGTGTCTCCCCACCCTCACTGGAAAGAATTTCTTCCTAATCCCCAGTCTAAATTTCCCCTCATCCAGCTTCAATCCACTGCCCCCTTGTCCTGACACTACAAGCCCCTGTAAAAAGCTCTTCTCCAGCTTTCTACTAGAGCCCCTTCAAGTACTAGAAGGCTGTTCTAAGGTCTCCCTGGAGCCTTCTCTTACAGCCCAAACTCCTTCAGCCTGCACCCCCAAGGGGAGGCTCTCCAGCCCTCTGATCATCTTTATGACCTCCTCTGGATGCTCGCCAACAGTTCCATGTCCTCCCTGTGTGAGGGGCACCAGAACTGGACACAGCATTCCAGGTGGGGTCTCACAGGAGCAGAGAAGAGGGGCAGAACCACCCCCCTCATCCTGCTGGCCACACTTCTTTTGCTGCAGCCCTGAAAAGGCTTCATCTCTGACAGGACTGACACGATGCTCTGCGGTTTGTGGGTTTATTTGTCCCAATGGATTTCAAACTTCCTTGCGTGCATGAAGTGGGAAACAGAGCCAAGGTAGCAAGTCTCAAATGCAGATGACTAAAGGGAGGAAGGCAGGGGGAATGCAAAGCAGATGGGAAGGCAGTGTAGTGCACCTAACAGGAACAGACTGAGCCAATCCATTAAGCAGAAGAGTTGTTGCATTATGCACTAGGCTCAAGGCAGCTGAGTGGCTTTAAAAGTGGTCTCGTGTAGCCTCAAGGTTAAAAGGCAGAGCTGACAGCAGCAAGGGATGAACTCAGAAGAGGAGATAAAACACCAAACTTTTAGACAGGTGTAGAAAGAAAAAGCTAAGTGAAGGCTTTTCATAAGGGTGTCTAGTGGCAGGACAAGGGGGAATGGTTTGAAGCTGAGGGAGAGCAGGGTTAGACTGGATCATAGGAGGAAGTTCTTCAGTACAAGGGTGGGAACAGGCTGCCCAGGGGATTGTGGATGCCTCCTCCCTGGAAGTGTTCAATGCCAGGTGGGATGAGGCCTTGAGCAAGCAAGTCTAGTTGAGAGGCATCCCTGAAGCTGAGGGAGAGCAGGGTTAGACTGGATCATAGGAGGAAGTTCTTCAGTACAAGGGTGGGAACAGGCTGCCCAGAGGATTGTGGATGCCTCCTCCCTGGAAGTGTTCAAGGCCAGGTGGGATGAGGCCTTGAGCAAGCAAGTCTAGTTGAGAGGCATCCCTGCCCATGGCAGAGAGGTTGGAAGTAGATGATGTCTAAGGTCCCTTCCAGCCTAAGCCATTCTATGATGATTTGATGATGCTAAGGACTAACTGGATGTCTCATGGGAGTCAGATGTGCAGTTGGCTTAGAGTCATAGAATGGTTTGGGTTGGAAGGGACCTTTAAAAGCCATCCAGTCCAACCCCTCTGCAGTCAGCAGGGGCATCCCTGACTAGATCAGGTTGCATAGAACCCCATCAAGCCAGATCTTGAATGTCTTCAGGGATGGGGCCTGCCCCACCTCCCTGGGCAGCCTGTTCCTCTGTTCCACCACTCTCATAGTAAGGAGCAAAGCTGGTGAAGGGTCTGGAGAGCAAGTTTTATGAGGAGCAGCTGAGGGAATTGTTTTGTTCAGTCTGCAGAAGAGGAGGCTGAGGGGAGACCTCATTGCTCTCTGCTGCTTCCTGAAAGGAGGTTGCAGTGGGGTGGGGGTTGGGCTCTTCTCCCTAGTCTCAAATGATAGGAGAAGAAGAAATGGCCTGAAATTGTGCCAGGGGAGGGTCAGGTTGGAGAGGAGGAAAATTTCTTTGCTGCAAGAGAGGTCAGGGATTGGAAGAGGCTGCCCTGGGAGGTGGTGGAGTCACTGTCTCTGGGGATGTTCAGAAATGTGTGGCCTTGGCACTTGGGGACAGGGTTTAGTGGCCATGGTTGGACTCAGTGATCTTAGAGGTCTTCAACCGAAACAATTCTATGAACCTCATCTTGGTCAAAATGTACACCCAGTGAAGCAGAGCCCAGCTTCCATTTCTCCTTGCAAACAGCCTCCCATTTCTCAGTTGCAGCACTCTGGAAGGTCCTGAGCTAGGAAATGATTGCACAGCTTGCTGTTGCTGAAAAGCAAACTGGCAGCTCTAGTGAGGCACTGCTTTGTGGGTCAGAATGGTTCAGTGGGAGCAGCCTCCCACACACAGCTAAACCATGGGAGCAACAAAACAGAATCCCTGCTGGAAGTGCCAAATGCTCACTAGGAGCAGTGGCAAGCTTCTGCTGGCTCCTTGCAGAGAAGAATGCACACCCACAGATCCTCACAGGGAAGGAGTTGCCAGGTTTGCACTTCAGGGAAAACCAGAAGCTCTCTGTCCAGGTTTCTGCACGCTAAAGGAGAGGAAAATATGGGGAGATTCCCCTCCCCATCTACTCTGCCCTGCTGAGACCACAGCTGGAATCATGTGTCCAGTTTGGGGCTTCCCATTTTAAGAGAGACAGGGATGTACTGGAGAGAGTCCAGTGGAGGGCAGGGCTGTGAGGATGATGAAGGGACTGGAACAGGTTGGACTTGCTGATCTTTGAGGTCTCGTCCAACCTTGGTGATTCTGTGAAAGCCTGAGAGCCCTGGGGCTGTTTAGTCTGGAAAAGAGAATGGTGAGAGGGGAGCTTATTGATGCCTGTAAGTATCTGAGGGGTGGGTGTCAAGAAGAAGGTGCCAGGCTCTTTGCAGTGGTGCCCAGCAATATGAGAAGGAGCAATGGGTATGAGCTGGAACCCAGGAAGTTCTGCTTCCACATGAGGAGAAACTTCTTTGATGTGAGGGTGCTGGAGCCCTGGAGCAGCCCAGAGAGGCTGTGGAGTCTCCTCTGGAGACATTCAAGGCCCATCTGGATGTGTTTCTGTGTGACCTGCCCTGGGAGATCCTGCTTTGGCAGGGGGATGGATGAGCTGCACAGGTCCCTTGCAACCCCTAACGCTCAGTGATTTATTTCCTTCTGCCTCTCCCCTCTCCCTGTGCCTGAAGCTGCAAAGGGAAGCCCAGTCAAGCCAAACTCCATCCAGTTCACATGTTGTTTCTCCTTCTTGTTTTAAGTCACTGTTGAGATGATTGCAGAAGGGGACAGCACTGGCTTGCCACTTGTTGTCAGTGTGTGAGAGAGTTGCACAGAAGAGTAAAAAGCCAGGTGGAACTGAGCAATGTGTTTCCCTTTGGTTCTCCAAGCATGGAAGCCTAAATCAGTTTGGTGAGACCCCACCTGGAGTACTGCATCCAGTTCTGGAGCCCCTATTACAAGAGGGATCTGGAGGTGCTGGAAGGTGTCCAGAGCAGGGCCATGAGGATGAGCAGAGGGCTGGAGCACCTCTCCTGTGAGGACAGACCGATGGAGTTGGGGCTGTTCAGTCTGGAGAAGAGAAGGCTCTGAGGTGACCTCATTGTGGCCTTCCAGTATCTGAAGGGGGCTACAGGAAGGCTGGGGAGGGACTGCTCAGGCTCTCAGGTAGTGATAGGACTGGGGGGAATGGAATGAAGCTGGAGGTGGGGAGATTCAGGCTGGAGGTGAGGAGGAAGTTCTTCCCCATGAGAGTGGTGAAGCCCTGGAATGGGTTGTCCAGGGAGGTGGTTGGGGCACAGTCCCTGGAGGTGTTTAAGCCCAGGCTGGATGAGGCTCTGGCCAGCCTGATCTAGTGTGGGGTGTCCCTGCCCATGGCAGGGGGGTTGGAACTGGATGATCCTTGTGGTCCCTTCCAACCCTGACTGATGCTATGATACTATGATTCTATGACTCTGTGATTCTGATTCTATGATTCTGTGATCCTGACTCTATGATTATGGTTCTATGACTCTATGACTCTATAACTCTATGATTCTATGATTCTGTGATTCCATGATTCCATGGTTCCATGGTTCCATGATTCCATGTTTCTATGACTCTATGACATGAGAGGATGTGGACTTCATTGCAGAGGCCCAGATGTGGCAGATGCCACAGGAGAGCCCTCTTCTCTCTCAGAACTCAGGGAGAAGTCAAAAAAAGCCTTTCAGTTGCAGCAGCAGCTCTCAGGAATGGCATTTAGTGCAAAAGCTGAAGAGAGAGGGGGAGGTTAACTAAGCCAAGCAGTTTAAACAGGGATAAAAGCACACATGCAAAGCATTCACAGAAGATATTAAAATCAGATATCTTTAGGGGTGAACTGGGTCACGTAGGGTAACAGTAATAAAGTGAAAACTGAGAGTGGCTTAAAGAAAAGTCTGGGGAAAATTGTGAAAGGAGTAGTTATGTAAAGAAAAAACAACATAAAGAGGTTAATGAAAGCATGGGCTAGGGGTTCAGAGCTGTATGTCCCAAGGCTCAGCTTCTCAGCAGACTGATGCTTAGCATTCATTAAGGATTTAATGAAGGGATGGCATGTAAGAGGCAGCCATAAATATGTCAGTATCAGAGAGAAGAGCAACTTCACCAGAAGGACTGAAGAGAAAGTTGGCCACACTAAAGGAGGTGAATATTAATTTAGCCTTTCAAGATAATTTAAGTGGGCAAGGAGCAGTCTAATCTGCTTTTGCACACCGAGCTGCTCAACCAGTTTGGGGCTGGGGTGGTTTTTTTTGTGCAAAACTCTGAGATTTAATCTACCCTCTTCAGTTTCTTTCTTCTTTTTTTTTGTTCCTTGTCTATCCCCTGACAGCCTAATCACTGTTGGTTGCATTTGATGGTGCCTGAATTTTCCAAGAGTCTGCATAACCTTCTCCAGAAGTTTTCAGATCTTTCAGACATGGCTGATGTTTTAAGCAACTATTCCATCATCAATAACCTCACCAGGATCATGAATGACCTGATGGCATGCCTAGCTTTGGATAAAAATAAGGTAAGCACATCCAGAGGGGGCTGTGGGTTTATAGCATAGAATAGAATAGCATTAAAGAGAAGAGAAGAGAAGAGAAGAGAAGAGAAGAGAAGAGAAGAGAAGAGAAGAGAAGAGAAGAGAAGAGAAGAGAAGAGAAGAGAAGAGAAGAGAAGAGAAGAGAAGAGAAGAGAAGAGAAGAGAAGAGAAGAGAAGAGAAGAGAAGAGAAGAGAAGAGAAGAGAAGAGAAGAGAAGAGAAGAGAAGAGAAGAGGAAGAAAAGAGAAGACAAGAGAAGAGAATTTACCAGGTTGGAAAAGACATCAGAGATCATCCAGTCCAACCTATCACCCAACACCATAAACTAAACCATGGCACCAAGTGCCTCATCCAGGCTCTTTTTAAACACCTCCAGGGATGGGGACTCCGCCACCTCCCTGGGCAGCACATCCCAATGGCCAATCTCTCTTTCTATGAAGAACTTTCTCCTCACCTCCAGCCTAAACCTCCCCTGGCACAGCTTGAGACTGTGTGCTCTTGTTCTGGTGATGGGTGTCTGGGAGAAGAGACCAACCCCCACCTGGCTACAACCACCCTTCAGGTAGCTGTAGAGAGCAAGAAGGTCTACCCTGAGCTTCCTCTTCTCCAGGCTAAGCAACCCCAGCCTCTCCTCCCAGGGCTGTGCTCCAGACCCCTCCCCAGCTTTGTTGCCCTCCTCTGGACACCTTCCAGCATCTCGACATCTCTCCTACACTGAGAAGCCCAGAACTGGACACAGGACTCAAGGTGTGGCCTGACCAGTGCTGAGCACAGGAGCAGAATGGCTTCCCTGCTCCTGCTGGCCACGCTGTTCCTGATGCAGGCCAGGATGCCCTTGATTTCCACTTTCTGTTGCACAACAGTTGATAAAAAAAAAGGAAGAAAGAAATGCCCCAAAGCCTCATTAGGGTTTGTTCTCATTTCCATTCCTGTACATCTGAAGCTCTGCTTTGTTTAGAAGTGAGCTGAGCACACTCTGCTAACACTGCCTCGTCCCTGCCTCCTGTTTCAAAGGGAAATGGCTTACAAGGAATTAAGAGTTTATACAATGACCTGCATACAGCTAAGTAGTCAGAAATGTACCCTTCAGCTGGAAGGTAATTAATTCCTTCTGATATGTTTGAAAGTGGCAGAAATCTCCCTCCTGCATCCAGCTTCAATTATTCATCCTGCCAGTGATCCTAATGTAAATTTAAAGATGATGGAGCTGCAGCTATTAATATACTCTGAGTGTGTAGCACAGCTCTGTGTGGAGCTCTGAAAGCTTCACCATGGCTTAATCAAACTTTTTGGGGGGCTGTTTTTTTTGTACAAAGACTGAAGGCTCTTGACCCATTTCCATGTGTGTCTGGATCTGAGCAGCAGCTGGAAGGATTCCAGGAGCCTCATTCGAGAGACATTTGATTTTTCTTGTGTTAAAATGATAAAGGGGGGGGGGGGGGGGGGGGGGGGGGGGAATAAATTAACTTTCTAATCCCTTAGCCAGCTCCAACCAGTCTGCCAGTAATTAAAAAGAAATTCTGTAGCCAAAGGTTTTGTCCCACTGAAGACAGCTGACAAAATCCCTCACGTTCTTGAGGGCAAATATTACATCTCCCATATGTTTATCCTTGTCAAGTGAGTCCTTCGCTGCTTCAGTTGCACCTGTGTAGCATCCAGAAAGGATCAAATGTGTTACAACAATCTCATTTACAGTGGCATAACCTTACAACCCAGTCAAGTACTAGCTGGCATTCATAGAAATGCAGACTCCTTTAGGTTGGGAAAGATCTCTTAAGATCACCCAGTCCAGCCATCAACCCAACCCCACCGTGGCCATCAAACCATGGCCCAAAGTGCCATGGCCACAGGTTTCTTCAACACCTCCAGGCATGGGGACTCCACCACCTCCCTGGGCAGCCTGTGCTGATCCCTGACCACTCTTGCAGCAAAAAAGCTGTTCCTCATCTCCAACCTAACCCTCCCCTGGCACAATTTCAGGCCATCACCTGGGGAAAGTGCCAAGCAGGGAGATGGAGAGGGAGATGCTGCCACAATCCACAGTCCCCTTTGTCCAAAAGGTTTCCCAGTATTAGGGTGCTTATATGAGACAGGCCATGAGCAACCTGGTCTAGGAGAAGGTATCCTTGCCCTTGGCAGGGGGTTTGGAACTAGATGGTCTTGAAGGTCCCTTCCAACCCAAACTGTTCTCTGAATCTCTGTGTAATCAATATGTTGTTTGAAATGGTTAAGGAAAGTTTCTTACAAAACCAAACTCTTCCACAGAGTCACAGAACCACAGAACTGGTTGGGTTGGAAAGGGCCTCTGAGATCATGGAGTCCAACCATCAACCCAGCACCCCCATGGCCATCAAACCACGTCCCCAAGTGCCATGGCCACAGGTTTCTTGAACACCTCCAGGGATGGGGACTCCCCCACCTGCCACTACATTGCTGAGAGCATTTAGATGTTCCCTCCCTTTCCACTGCACCCCGAATCCTGGCCCATCTTCAAAGTAGCTCTGCTTTTATTCTGCTCCTGATGGTTCAAATCACTCAGCAGAGATGTGGTTGGGAAAGAGGGGTTGGATTTTGTAGGGTGAAGAGATAGAAATCCTGTGTTTCATGGGAGCAACAAGCTATTCAGCTCTTCAGGGAAGGATTATCATGGAGCCTGGTACTTCCAGCCTCAAACATGAAACCATTGTGGAGGCAGAACTCGGGAGTTTTGCTCAGTATTTATTTAATCCATGCTGTTCTTGGGAGAACAGAGTAACCTCAGGCCAGGTTTGACCTTCTGGCATATGAAATGCTTGTTATGAAAGCCAGAGTCAGGTAGAACAGGGGGGGGAAACCTAAAGGAGATAACCATCAATGGTCTTTAACATGGACTTCAATCTTGTTTAGTCTGGCAATAACAGACTTGTCTGTTAGAGCTGAGAGTGACTGAGCTTCCTTCTTTGTAGTCATGCTCTTATTTTTAGGTACATTATCAGGGCTCTCAGCCTGCCTGTGTGCAGGAGAGGATTCCACCTATTGTATTCTGGTCCCTGTGCACTTCTGACAACAGCTCTGGGTCGTGTTCCTGTGTGCTCAGATGAAAAGGATCACGTGGAGGCTTGCAAAGTAATGTGAGAGAGCTGGGGTTTGATGAGGGAAGTCAGAAAGGAAAAGCACAACAAGCAAAAAGGTCTCTTGTGGTTTGTTTTCCAGAAGGAGATGGGAGACTGCTTTTCATTCCTTGGCAATTTTCTACCCCTGGATTAATAATTCATTCCTATCTGCTGAGCTGATCTGCAGCTCTCAGATCAGAGGGCTCCTATGTTTTATGAAGGGTGCATGCAGCAAACTTGCTCTCCTGCAGGTTAAAAATTCAAGCTCCTTCGTGCCAGCTTTGGCTGTTTCTTGTCATCTGTTGGGGTGTGGAAGTGGGCATCTCCCTTGACCTCCTCTCAAGCTGAAATTCTCTCTTTTGCCCCAGGATTTTGTGAAAGAAAATGGTCACCTCTATGAAGAAGGTCACTTCGTTCCTGAGGAGTTTTTTAGGCACTTTAATAGCACCATTGAGGTCTACAAGGAGTTTGCAGACACGTTAGAGAAGAATGACTGCATTCTGCCTTCCACAGTGGGAACACCAGAGAATGGTAAGATGACTCTCAGAAGCTGAAGAGGGTGATGCTCCTCCAAACAGTGATGCTAAAGATCTGACATGGGACCTCCATGGCTCCTTTTTACTGCCAGTTCAACAGCAAAGCTTGTGTTTCTGGCCTGGGCTGAGTTGTCTCTGGCAGTGAAACCACTGCCATCACTCTTTAATGTAACCCAAATAACCTCACAGTCCTCTGCTGTGTTTCCCTTTCCTCCCAAATACATCCTGGATTGTCTCTTGACATTGTTCTTCTTATCTTCTATTAAAGCCCTGTTTCATTTATACAAAGCAGCAAAGGAGCTGCAGATTGTGCTGCTGAGAGGACAGGAGGTTAGGTCAGGTTGTAAATTGCAGCAGCCTCATGTCACCTCCATATTAATCACAGAACCCTGGAATCATAGAGTGGTAGAGCCAGAGAATCAGAAAATCAGAGAACAGATTGGGTTGGAAAAGATCATCAAGTCCAACCATCAACCCAGCCCCACCCCAGCCGTTAACCCACGTCTCCAAGAGCCGTGGCCACAGGTTTCTGGAGCACCTCCAGGGATGGGGACTCCACCACCTCCCTGGGCAGCCTCTGCCAATCCCTGACCACTCTTACAGCAAAGAAACTTTTCCTCACCTCTTCCTAACTCTCCCCAGGCACAATGTCAGGCCATTTCCTCACCTGAGACTAAGGGAAAGGGGACCAACCCCCACCTCACTCCAACCTCCTTTCAGGGAGCTGCCCAGACACCCCCCCCCCCCCCAACAAAGGGCCATGGTTACTTAGTTTAAAACAGTGTGAACAATCTCCAGACAGGCTCCTGCAGTCCAATCTCCTCCTTCTAGTCCATGGAGCTGTTGTGCTCTCTTTTGTCTCCCTGCCTTTAGTGACAGCTATTAGCTTCTCCTGAGGGCAAGGTACCCAGTTGCACAGTGACACCAGCAGTAGCTAGGAGTAGAGCAGTGCCATCACCCAAGCAATTGCTTGTCCAGAGCAGCTATTCAGAGGCAGCTCAGTGTGTTGACACATCTGCCTCTTAATAAGGCTGGCTGGGGGAGGGGTAGGAGTAATTTGGCTTAATCCACCTTATGAATAGCCCTGTAGCCAAACAAGCCTCAGAGGAGCCCTGGAGTAGAGGGAAGAGTAACCTTACGGGGGTGGGGGAGAGTGGATCTTCAGTTGCATAATGCTGACACCCTGGTTTTTCTGTTCAGATTCCAGGGTTGCTGTCACAAACCCATTTTTGTTTCCTCCTGTTGCTGCCAGCTCCCTGAGGAATGACAGCGTTGGCAGCGACAGTAGCACTAACAGTAAGTACCAAGTGATTGCATTAAGAGCTGTGTCTCCAGTTGGTTCTGCTGGCTGGGCTGTTCTGAGAGCTCAGAGGGAAAGAATGTCATTAATTGTGCAAATTAATGGGAAGTTAACTTGTGCCTGATGGTGTGCCATGTGTTTCTCAGCTGTCCTTAACCCAAATGCAATCAGCTCAGCTAATCAAAGTGGAGAGCTCCTATCCACTTAGAAGGATGTGACAGCTCTCTCCAACTTGGAGGGGGCAAGGCTCTAAGGTTCTGCCTGGGAAGCGGTCTCTCCACTCATGTGGCCTCAGCAAACTTGGCTGTCCCAGGGCACCTCAGTTTAGCTCTCAGGGAAAGGAGTTACTCCAGACAATCAAAATCTCATAGCATGGAATGCTTTGGGTTGGAAGGGACCTTAAAGATCACCAAGTTCCAAGCCCCTGCCACAGCCAGTGACTCCTCCCACTAGTCCAGATCCAACCTGGCCTTGAACACCTCCAGGCAGGGGACATCCACAACCTCCCTGGGCAACCTGTTCCAGTGTCTCACCTCCCTAGCTGTCCTAAACCATGCCCAGGGCACTCCCAGGGACAAAGAGCCTGACTTTGAAAGGACCCTCAGTCTCAAGCTTGACACCAAACCTGAAGAGAGTCCCCATGTTTGCTTGCTGGAGTCACAGCAGGGCCAGCTCCACAGTCAGCATGCTTTGGGTGGAGGTCAAAGGCAACATCACTACACTTTTGAGAGGCTAGACTCTTCCCTCTGGCATGGCCACCTCTGTGTTCCTCATTTGTCTTGGTCAGTGTATTACATGACTGGTCACTGACAGATCAGAAAGCCTTGGAACTGTTGCTGTGAGAGCCTCAACATTGCCCCTCACAAGGTCAGAGGAAGAGGAACATGAGGTGAAGAGAAGCAGCAAAGCTTCAGGGGCTTTTAGCAGTGTTGTGTACAAGGTGAACACCCTCTGGAGCTTCCCCTGTGAACAGAAGCAGAGGATTTTCCTTAGAGGTTCCTGAAATGGTGGTTAAAGCTTAACCATGTCCTTGTGTCCCTTGTTCCTGTTTCCTGGAAGCACCAGGATGGCAGTGTGTCTATCAATATCAGGATGGCAGTGTGTCTGTCAGTCACTCAGGATGGCAGTGTGTCTATCACTCAGGATGGCAGTGTGTCTGCCAGGCTGACAGTGTTGTCTCTCTTTTACAGTTGCCCCCTTTCACTTCACAGCCATCCACCTTATCTACATCACACAGTCACAGGATGCATCAGGTTGTAAAGGATCCTCAAAAGTCATCTTGGCCAAACTGCACTGCAGGGGGCAGGGACACCTCCAACTAGATCAGGCTGCCCAGGGCCATAGCAAGTCTGATCCTGAATGTCTCTGGGGATGCCACTTCAACCACCCCTCTGGGCAGCCTGTTCCAGTGTTTCACCACTCATTGTGCAGAACTTCCTCCTGATGTCCAACCTAAATCTCCCCTGCTCTAGTTTCACACCATTACCCCTCATGCTGTCACCACAAACCCTTCTGAACCTCCCCAGCCTTCCTCTAGGTCCCCTTCAGATACTGAAATGCAGCTGGAAGGTCTCCCCAGAGCCTTCTCCAGGCTGAACAACCCCAACTCTCGCAGGCTGTCCCCATAGTGGAGGTGCTGCAGCCTCCTCTGGACCCATCCCATCAGGTCCATGACCTTCTGGTGTTGGTGTGTGGTGATAAAGTGTGTGGCTGGCAGGCAGGCTTGGTGCTTCAGAAAACATGGGCGAGGAGACAGCCTGATGTAGCCTGGGTGGGCACAACAGCAGCTTCTGACAGGAACCACTGAGCTGCTTCTCATGCTGCCTCTCTGGGGAGTGTGTGATTTAGTCATTCTCTGGGGTGTTTATCCCCATGCTTGCTACCTCTTAGCTGGCTCACAGCTGCTGTCAGATTTGAAGCCTTTCCTGATTGCTTTCTAATTAAGAGAAGGTCTTAAGTCATCACTCCTCAGAACCCTCTGAGTAGAAGATTGGAAGAAAAGAGGGGGGAAAAAAACCCCAACAAACCACCTCTGGCTCCTGGCTGCCAGCCTGCCCCTGCGAAAAGAGAAAGCTCACTGCCATAAATTCTGTGCCAAGAGGTCACAGAGCTGGCTGCAAAGAAGCTGATGAGCCCAGGGCCAATTATGAGGCACCAGGAGGGGGCTGAGGAGCATTCTCAGGTCTGAACCTGTGATAATTTTCATGCTGTCACTGCCAGAGGAACAATTTTCAGCTGCAGCCTGAAGCAGGGGGGTGGATCTAGGAGGCAAAAGGAAGACAGAGAGATTAGAAGAGCAGTTGAGATGAAAGGAGTTTGACCCAGGACAGTAAGAGGAGGGCTGCTGGGCTGTGTGGTAAAGAGGGGGGTTACAAAAGCAGGTTCATGCATCTTGGTTATTAACTGGAACTGATAATGAAGCAGGGCAGGGGTGGGGGGAAGCTAATTAAAATAATGCAGTAAGTCCAAGCAGTGGCCTGGCTGGCCATATGCTGTACAGGTGTGTTTTAATTGCTCATTCTCTTAAGCAATTGATTGGAAAATGGGATAGCAGTTAGCAGCCTTCTGTAGAAATGCCATGGGGGCTGTGGGGCTGGGGCCAGGGCCAGGCTGGGCTTCTAAGCAGATTAAATGACATCCATTTGGACATTGGGTGCTGACTTGGTTACACTGCAGTCACTTGTTTGGAGCTGGGTTTTTTGGGGGGGTTGTTTGCTGAGAGGCACCTGTGGTGTATTTGCTGCCCAGGGAGGTGGTGGAGTCCCCATCCCTGGAGCTGTTCAAGAGGGGACTGGATGTGGCACTTGGAGCCATGGTTTAGTTAGGCATGAGGTGTTGGGTGATAGGTTGGACTTGATGATCTCTGAGGTCTTTTCCAGCCTTATTGGTTCTATGATTCTGTTTATTGGTGTCTCTCTCACTCCCTGAAGGTGATTTTCAATATTGATTCTAGCTTTTGTCTTGGCCTTACTGCTCACTTTTCTGTTTTTAACTCCACCCCTACCTTCTTGGAAGGAACCACAATGAATCAAGCTTGCAGCTCTTCACTGCTCATCTCACAACAGCAGCACCACTGCATTCACATTTCAGACCTGAAGGGGGGGGAGGAAAAGAGAGCATCCCCAGACACAAACCACTGCAATTTGATTGTGTGGGTTTTTTTCCCTTCTTCTAATTACCCTCTTTAATTTTAAGCACTTTTAAAATGAGCCATTTGAACTTAATGCTTTCTGGACCATTTAGAAGCATTCAGTTTGCCAGAGCAGCCCTCCAGATTCATAATGAGTTGGGGAATGTGTGAATAAACTCTGTGCAGGCAGATGACTTGGCCTGCTTTGAATTCTAAACCCAGCTTAGACCATACCTGGAGAGCCTCAGCTAATAAAAGCATTTGTGGAATAATTACCCTAGAAATTGGCTATAATAGAAGAGAAATTACTTCTCATTTCTCATGCTGTTGCTCCATGTTCCTGACTCATATTTCATGGCTTCTTTGGTTTATTACACAACAATCAAATTCAGCTGCTTTCATAGAGGAGAATCTGGCCTGAATCTGCACCAAATATCTTACCCCCCCCCCCCAACTAAGGGTCCAGAGGAACAACTTAAGTTGTTCTAAGGTACAGTTCCTCTATTGCATGGCAGTAGTGCTGTTTTCATCCTTGGAATGCTGACTGTCCCCCTGTAGCATGTTCCTCACTCCATCTTCTCCCCCATAAAACTCTCAAAACACCTCCAGCCTCCCCAGTTTATTTCATAAAACCATAGAACCCATAGGATGGGTTGGGTTGAAGGGACCTTAAAGATCATCCAGTGCCAACCCCCTGCCCTGGGCAGCAGCACCTCCCACACAGCAAAGGAAAAACAAATCAAGCCAGGGCTTTGAGTGGTCGGTTGCCAAACTTGCACCCATGGCTCAAGGTGGAGAGCAGCTCCATGACCTCACTGTGTAGCTGAGTGGCTTTCCCATGTTTTGGTCACAGCTTGACAGCACCATCCCAATGCCCATGAAAACTGCACAGGAGTCTACATCAGATGAGCTCACTCCATAGATTCACAGATGCATGGATTGGTTTGGGTTGGAAGGGACCTTAAAGATCATCCAGTTCCAATCCCCCTGCCATGGGCAGGGACACCTCCCACCAGCCCAGGTGGCTCAAGGTCTCATCCAACCTGGCCTTGAGGGGACATCCACAGCCTCCCTGGGCAGCCTGTTCCAGTGTCTCATCACACTCATTGGAAAGAATTTCTTCCTCACCTCCAGTCTCAATCTGCCCTCTTCCAGCTCAAAGCCATTCCACATCATCCTATCACTCCAAGCCCTGCCAAAAGTCCCTCCCCAGCTCCCCTGTATCCCCCTTTCAAGTACCTGAAGGCTGCTCTAAGGTCTCCCTGGAGGCTGGAAAACCCCAATTCTCTTCAGCCTGTCCCCACAGGGGAGGTTCTCCAGCCCTCTGATCATCTTTGTGGCCTCCTCTGGACCTACTCCAGCAGTTCCATGCCCTCCTTCTGCTGAGAGCTCCAAGTCCAACCTCCCCCTGCTAGATCAGGATCCCCTGGAGTAAATCACACCTGATTAAAGCCTGAACTGGGGGAGTTGTTCCTAACACTCCTCACTGAGCTGAGTTCCACGATACCATCTGTGTTTTCATGGAAAGCTCAGTGGTGCTTTCTTCTGTAATTTCCTCACAACAATTGAGCTTTATTATTCAGTACTGAGCAGCTCCAAGAACACTGTAAACACCCAGAGCTCTGGAACTGTTATTTTAGGAAGGAGTCCTGCTTTCATGATTAAGGCAAGAATACCAGCATTTAATTCAGTTAATTGCACAATTTGGCAAGGTTCACCCATGGCTGAATGCTGTTGGTGTTGCCTTCTGCTCCTGTGTTCCAACTTTAGAGTGGAGGCAAACCCCCTAATGAGCAGGTGAGGGCTGCTCTGGTGTTTTTACAGATAAGATCTTGTGTGGTAATTGTGGTGGAGCTGAGCAGAAGTGAACTGAAAATTCCTTTGGGATGTGTACAGCAAAAAAATAGAATCAAGCCAGGGCTTTGAGTGGTTGGTTGCCAAACTTGCACCCTTGGCTCAAGGTGGAGAGAAGCTCCATGACCTCACTGTGTAGCTGAGTGGCTTCCCATGTTTTGGTCACAGCTTGACAGCACCATCCCAATGCCCATGAAAACTGTACAGGAGTCTACATCAGATGAGCTCACTCCATAGATTGCTTTGGGTTGGAAGGGACCTTAAAGCTCATCCAGTTCCAATCCCCCTGCCATGAGCAGGGGCATCTCCCACCAGCCCAGGTTGCTCAAGGCCTCATCCAACCTGGCTTTGAACACCTTCAGGAAGGGGCAACCACCACCTCCCTGGGCAACCTGTTCCAGTGTCTCACCAGCCTCACTATAATCTTGCTAAGGGTTTCTTGCTTAAGGTGCAGAGAGAGAGCTCTGAGAGATGCTGGCTTCTTTCTACTCCCCTTTTGCACCTTGGTGGCTAGAGCAAGCAGCTCCCCTGCTGCTGCCCAAGGAACTGACCAGTCAGGTTGAGAAGCTCAGCTGATGCCCACAGCAATTTGCAGTCCCTGTGGTGTCCAGAGAAGGGCCATGAGGATGAGCAGAGGGCTGGAGCTGCTCTGCTGTGAGGACAGACTGAGGGAGTTGGGGTTGTGCAGGCTGGAGAAGAGAAGGCTCTGAGGACACCTCATTGTGGCCTTTCAGGCTCTGCAGGGGGCTATAAGAAAGCTGGGGAGGGACTTTTGAGGGTGTCAGGGAGGGATAGGACTGGGGGGGATGGAGCTGTCCCTGCCCATGGCAGGGGGGTTGGAACTGGCTGAGCCCTGGGGTCCCTTCCAACCCTGTCAGTTCTCTGATTCTATGGTTCTTGCTGCTTGAGATGCTCTTGTGTAGGTGTTGCTAGCAGAGTTGCCCTTAAGACAGTTCTCTGCTCTAACTCTGCCTCCACTAATGAGAACATTTGCACTTACAGAAGAGGCCCTTGGCTTCATTAGCAGCTCCAGCCTGCAAGGGATCAGCATAGCACTGACATCACTGCTGTCTCTGCTCAGTGGCTTTATTCTGGGAGCCTTATACTGGAAGGTAAGAAAAATTCCCTTTTGTTGTTGATGTGGTGATACTGCAGCCCTGAGCTGGGAGGAGGTGGGAAGAGCAGCCCTGTTCTGAGGCTGATGACAGCAAGAGACATCTCTTTTGATCTTCACTCAGCTGTGTGACATGCAAATGGGAAGCTGTGTTGTCAAATTCCTCGGTTCCAACCACCAACGTGCAAATCCTGTCTTATCAACATGATAGCTGTCGAACTGCAAGGGGAAAACATGGGATTCTCCCAGCTTCCCACTTTTATCTTCTCTTCAGAAGATGCTTTTGCTTTTGCCCCTTCTGCCCTCAACACTCTCTTGCTTTTGCCTCTTCCATCCTTCTTTCCTTCCTTCCCAAATTCCTTCCTGATTTTCTCCCTCAATTCCTTTTGAATTCCTTCCTTCCAAATGCTTTCTTGAATTCCTCCCCAAATTCCTTCCTCAATTCCATCCTTCCTTCCTGAATTCCTTCTTTCCTTCCTTCCACTCTTTCTTCCTTTCTTCCTTCCTGAATTCCTTCCTTCCAAATTCCTTCTTTTGAAATTCCTCCCTTGCTTCCTTCTTTCCTTCCTTCCAACTTCTTACTTCCTTTCTTCCTTCATTCCTTGCTTCCAAATTCCTTCCTTCCAAACTCCTTCCTCCCTTCCCTTCCCTTCCCTTCCCTTCCCTTCCCTTCCCTTCCCTTCCCTTCCCTTCCCTTCCCTTCCCTTCCCTTCCCTTCCCTTCCCTTCCCTTCCCTTCCTTCTCTTCAACACTGACATGGGTACTGAAAGCCTGAAGCCAGCCTAAACACCCAGCAGCTGTGCAGGGGGGAGCTGTTGAAGCCCCTTCTCTGTATTTGCTATATTTCATACATTTTCCTCCTAGAAAACACATCCCAAATCCAGAGCTGAAAGCGATGAGAGCACGCAGTGTCACGACTGTCAAGAGGAAAATGAGATAAGGTATCTTTGCTTCACTTTATAGACATCCATAAAACACATTCTCTGGCAGAGCTGCTTCCTGAAGGCTCCTGAAGCTTTTAGAGCCAGAGGCTCCAAGCCAGACACAAACCTCCCTCCCCCAAGCCCTTGCTGGAGAGGCAAAATGCCTGCTCAAGATGCTTCCCTTACAGGCAACTCCTCTCCCTTTCTAGTTTGAGCATAAACACTGATGTGGAGCAAGGTGTGTGCATACAACACTTTTGGTTTATTATCTTTGCCTATCAGTAACTCCCTCTGTGAGGAGGAATTGCTGAGAAACCACCCCAAAAAGGTGAATCTTCTTACCTGTTTTTATTGTCTTCCTTGTTAGAGCTGGGGGGCCCTGGCTGGGCTCCTAAGGCCTCCTAAATACTTTTCTTGCCTTAACATTTTTTATGCTCTTTCACTTTATTTTGGCATCCCCAAGGGTGTCTCTTCTGTGCTATCCTCATGATAAGCCCCAGCTTATCAGCTGTGTTGATAAAAAAGACTTAATGAGAGCTCATTCAAATTCTTAAGATCCTTCTGAAATGATTCATGGCTCTGCACACATTAAGCCATGGCTCTGCACACGTTAAACCATGGCTCTGCACACGTTAAACCATGGCTCTGCACACATTAAGCCATGGCTCTGCACATGTTAAACCATGGCTCTGCACACATTAAACCATGGCTCTACACACATTAAGCCATGGCTCTGCACACATTAAGCCATGGCTCTGCACACGTTAAACCATGGCTCTGCACACATTAAGCCATGGCTCTGCACATGTTAAACCATGGCTCTGCACACATTAAGCCATGGCTCTGCACATGTTAAACCATGGCTCTGCACACATTAAGCCATGGCTCTGCACATGTTAAACCATGGCTCTGCACACATTAAGCCATGGCTCTGCACATGTTAAACCATGGCTCTGCACACATTTAGCCATGGCTCTGCACATGTTAAACCATGGCTCTGCACACATTAAGCCATGGCTCTGCACATGTTAAACCATGGCTCTGCACACATTAAGCCATGGCTCTGCACATGTTAAACCATGGCTCTGCACACATTAAGCCATGGCTCTGCACATGTTAAACCATGGCTCTGCACACATTAAGCCATGGCTCTGCACATGTTAAACCATGGCTCTGCACACGTTAAACCATGGCTCTACACACATTAAACCATGGCTCTGCACATGTTAAACCATGGCTCTGCACACATTAAGCCATGGCTCTGCACACGTTAAACCATGGCTCTGCACACATTAAGCCATGGCTCTGCACACGTTAAACCATGGCTCTGCACACATTAAGCCATGGCTCTGCACACATTTAGCCATGGCTCTGCACATGTTAAACCATGGCTCTGCACACATTAAGCCATGGCTCTGCACACATTAAGCCTTCCTTTATCTTCACAGGAAATATAAAACCTTGCTTTATAGGAAGAAAAGAGGAAAGAACCAATTAGTTAAATGCAGGAGATGACCTTAACAGGGAGTTGAAACTGGCTGCATTCTCCATCAGACATCTTCTTAAATCCTTTTTGTTTCTCCTTCCTCTTCATGAAGCTTGTCAAAGTCATCTGTAAATAGGAAGACCTAAGGGCAAAGAGAAATTCTAATATGTTAAGGTCCTTTTTATTGCACCTTATGGATCAGTCCTTCCCTTCTCTGTCCTTGAAACACCAACATTGGAGTAAGAAAGTTTATTGATTGTTTGGTTTTGGTGTGTTTTTTCCCCAGTATGTTGCAGCAAAAAGAAAAGGAACATCTACAAGTGTAGCTGTTGCTTTTTCTCCCTCAACACTGTTACTGATTCGTGTACTGGTAAGTTCATAGATCCATAGAGGCCACAGCTTGGCTACTGGGCTCAGTTCTGGCACCACAGTATAAGAAAGACAGGGTGGAGGGTGTCCAGATAAGAGCAACAAGGCTGCTGAGGGGTTTGGAGAACATGTTGTATGAGGAGAGGCTGAGGGAGCTGGGGTTGTTTGGTCTGGAGAAGAGGAGGCTGAGGGGAGAGACCTCATTGCTCTCTCCAGCTCCCTGAAAGGTTGCAGTGAGGTGGGGCTTGGTCTCTTCTCCCAGCCAAGCAGCACCAGAGCAAGAGGACACAGTCTCAAGCTGTGCCAAGGGAGGTTCAGGCTGGGTGTTAGGAAGAAGTTCTTCCCAGCAAGAGAGATTGGCCTTTGGCACATTGCTGCCCAGGGAGGTGGTGGAGTCACCATCAGTGGAGGTGTTTAAGAAGAACCTGGATGAGGCACTTGGTGCCATGGTTTAGTTGATGAGATGGTGTTGGGTGATAGGTTGGATTGGATGATCTCAAAGGTCTTTTCCAACCTGGTTAATTCAATTCTATTCTATTCTAGTCCTATTCTGTTCTGTTCCATTCTATTCCTGTTCTGTTCTATTCTATTCTTATTCCTATTCTATTCTATTCCTATTCCTATTCCTATTCCTATTCTATTCTATTCTATTCTATTCTATTCCTATTCCTATTCCTATTCCTATTCCTATTCCTATTCTATTCTATTCCTATTCTGTTCTGCTCTATTCTATTCTATTCTATTCTATTCTACCTAAATTAGTCCTTTCTGGTTTATTTCCTCTGCAGGCAGGTAACAGTTCCATGTTCGCTTCATAACTGAAGCAGCTTTAAGCACATTGGTATTCCTTCTGGAGTGACAGACTGAGTCTGCATCTGTTGTTGCTGCCCATGACTCCACAGACACGAGAGAGAAACCAGAACAATTTGTGTTTGTTACTGTGAAACCAACACTGAATTGAACAACAGCGAGCGGAGTGCGCACTTAGCAGGGCTGCATCTCGTGTCAATATGGACCCTGGCTGGGGGGGGAGGGGGGCACCTGGAGATTTTGCATTGCATTGAGACTTGCAGCTGACTCTGGCCAGCGAATTAAAGCCCATCCTCAACCTAAAAGGCCATCTTTGAACTGCCTCCAGCTACGTGTAATCATTGAAATACCCTTTGCATCCTTAATTTAAGTTCTGTGTCCTCTACCCTCGCCTTGGTGTCTTCAGGTGGAGTCCTCTGGACTGACAGGAAATGCAGGAATGGATACAGAGAATGTGCTCTTCCATGTTGTATATAAAACTTGAAAGCCAAGTGGTGCCATGGGTGGCATGCCAAGTCGTGCCAGGCCATGGCCTTTTGATTGCAAGGAGCTGTGCTTAAGCCTGGCAAAAGATGCATGTCCAGCAACCTGTGGTCGCTGTTGAGTGCCAGGTGGCTGGTTGCCCATCCCAGAAAGCCTCAAGAGTTCATCAGTGTTGGTGGTGGCCTCCATGAGCAAAGTCCCAACAGAAAGCCTCAAGAGTTCATCAGTGTTGGTGGTGGCCTCCATGAGCAAAGTCCCAACAGAAAGCCTCAGGAGTTCATGAGTGTTGGTGGTGGCCTCCATGAGCAAAGTCCCAACAGAAAGCCTCAGGAGTTCATCAGTGTTGGTGGTGGCCTCCATGAGCAAAGTCCCAACAGAAAGCCTCAGGAGTTCATCAGTGTTGGTGGTGGCCTCCATGAGCAAAGTCCCAACAGAAAGCCTCAGGAGTTCATCAGTGTTGGTGGTGGCCTCCATGAGCAAAGTCCCAACAGAAAGCCTCAGGAGTTCATCAGTGTTGGTGGTGGCCTCCATGAGCAAAGTCCCAACAGAAAGCCTCAGGAGTTCATCAGTGTTGGTGGGGGCCTCCATTCAGGAGAAGCAAAATGCTGGCTGAAGACAAAGTGAAGAGGTCAGCAAAGTTCAGGAGGTGACCAAGTGGCCCTGTGAACGCAGTTCACCAAGAGGTGACCCAGTAAAGAGGTGACTGTATCTCATGGAGCTGTGAAGTATTGACTGCTGGCTGTGTGGAGGCTGCTGAGCTTCCCAGCCAGGCCAAGGGAAAGTGAAGAGTCTGAACTGTGTTCAACCATCAGGCTGAAGACCAAGCCATGAATGCATTGTCAGTGCTGCAGATGCATGCCATCCAAACCTTGTCTTGAAATGTTAGAGCTTAGGAAAACCCCAAAGGTGTTGAGAGTGTATTTAGCTTTGACTTACATCAGCTGTAATTAGTGTTTGCATTGTGTTTTAGGTGATTAGTAAGCTTTCTGTGTCCTGGCATTCCCCACTTGGCAAGGGAATTCTTTGGAACAAAAGAGAAAGGCCTCCTCACTTCCCACTTGTCTTCTTCACCCATGGAATCTGGCCAGGCCTGATGTACAGAGATGCAAATCCTAGAAAGGAAACCATGGTGAAAGTTCCCAGTGTGGTTGTGCATCTTTCCATCCTGGCTCTCTCCAGATCCTGGCTATGAATTATGTACCTGGCTTAGGGGGTTGCACCTCAGAATGTGATGGTGGCCAACCTCAGATGGCCAGCTGACATCTGCCCTTAAACTGACCAGGTCAGCAAGAGCTTTACTTCAAGAACTTGTGAGTTTTCATTCTAATGATGGGACTTGGTGATCTTAAAGGTCTTTTCCAGCCTAGGCAGTGCTGTGATTCTGTGGTTCTGCATAGGATGGCAACTTTACACATCAGTGATGGCTGCTGAGCACCTCCCTCCCTTCCTGTGCTGTCATTCAACCCTGCACTTTCTCACACCATGTCTGCTCCTTGCACTGGAGCTAGTAACAGCTGGAGAAGCTCCCCTATGGGGACAGGCTGAGAGAGCTGGGGCTGTTCAGCCTGGAGAAGAGAAGGCTCCTGGAAGACCTCAGAGCAGCCTTCCAGTACCTGAAGGGGACTACAGGAGAGCTGGGGAGGGACTTTTGACAAGGGCTAGGAGTGGATGAGGAAGAAGGGATTGAAGCTGGAAGAGGGGAGATTGAGACTGGAGGTGAGGAAGAAACTCTTTGCAGTGAGGGTGGGGAGACACTGGAACAGGTTGCCCAGGGTGGCTATAGTTGCCCTCTCCCTGAGGGTGCTCAAGGCCAGGTTGGATGAGGCCTTGAGCAACCTGGGCTGGTGGGAGGTGTCCCTGCCCATGGCAGGGGGTTGGAACTGGATGATCTTGAAGGTCCCTTCCTACCCAAACCAATCTATGCATCTATGCATCTATGGAGTGAGCTCATTCTAGGAATCTATGAGGCATCTTTGAAATCAGTGGAGATGAAGTGACTGCTCCATGGGACTAGGGGTGGTAGAAATAGTCCTTGAATTGCTTCTTCTTTATCCAGGGGGAAGCTGTTCAGCTTCTGTAGGGTCATCAGTTTCTTCTTAGGTAGGCAGAGCCCTCTCATCACCACAGCACATGAACAGCCTTGCTTTTTACAATGGAAAATAGCAACTCTTGCATTCTAGTTTATTTTTCACACAAAAGCCAACCAAATCTGCTCCCCAGCTCCCCGTGGGTTGGTGAGAAACCATCAGGTTCGAGGTTTCCTGTGGAGCAGTTGAACCTTGCATGCAGACAGTAGTGGCCTGGTGAGGATAAAGCAGCAGCTGGTGATCCCTGGAGTCACTCAAGCTGCTGCTTTAGCTGTGTGTTTACTTGAATCAATTGATGGTACTTATTTCACCAGGAGGTCACTGTCTTCAGTCAGCTTCTCCAATGTGCTGTCCTATGGAGCTTCGTGGTCAGCCTCCACATTTGCTCTCTGGACCTTCTGATCTCCACCAGCTCTCTGCTTTCTCTGTTGCTCTCTCTTTGTCACAGGCTGAACTTGTTTAGTCCCCACACCTATTACATGGAACAGCAAGGAACAAGGTCTGCACCATGAGGGTGGTGGAACACTGGAACAGGTTGCCCAGGGAGGTGGTTGAGTCCCCATCCCTGGAGATCTTCAAGGTGAGGCTCAACAGGGCTCTGGGCAGTCTGACCCAGTGGAGGATGCCCCTGCTGACTGCAGGGGGGGTTGGACTGGATGAGCTTTGGAGGTGCCTTCCAACCCAGACCATTCTATGGTTCTGTGACAACATTTTGGAGTGCATTTAACAGGTAACAATTACCCAAACATTCTTCCAGCCAGGACTTCCCACTCTCTCCTCAGTGCAGCTCTGCAGGAGTGGTGGCAGGTTGCAGTTCTCTTCTCAAGTCGATGGAATGCCAAAGTTCAGACTCTTTAGTGGTGGAGACACAGACCTTTGCTGGTTGCTTGGTAGGGCAGACCCCTTTGATTCCAGTGTCAGTGTCAGCACTGTCTTGCAGAGTTAAAACATTGTGGCTGAAGGTAATTGACAAAGGTGATCAAGAAATGTGATGTGGATGTAAATATGTGTCCTCTTCAAAGATAGATGTTTGGTTGTTTGGTTTTGTTTTTTGGGGGGGGGGGAGGGGGGGGATTATTGTTGTTTGATTTTGGTTTTGGTTTGTTGGTTGTTTGTTGGATTTTTTTTTGGCCCAGATCCTTTTTTTATACCAGTTCAAATTTGGAATTTACATTATATTCATATACTTTATTGTTCTAAATAAAGATATTATGCACTGCTGCAGAACTCACAGATTGACCTTTGGGGGGTTGTGGTGGTGGTGGTGGAAATTCTGTCATCTCCTGCCAGACTCTCCTTGGAGTCCTGGTGGTCAAGAAGCTCTCCATGGGACAGCAATGTGCCCTCGTGGCCAAGAAGGCCAATGGGATCCTGGGGTGCATTAAGAAGAGCAAGGCCAGCAGGTCATGGTTGGTTCTCCTCCCCTTCTACTCTGCCCTGGTGAGGCCACATCTGGAGTATTGTGTCCAGTTCTGAGTCTCCCAGCTCAAGAGGGACAAGAATCTACTGGAGAGAGTCCAGTGGAGGCTAAAAGGATGCTGAAGGGACTGCAACATCTGTGTGATGAGGAAGGGCTGAGAGCCCTGGGGCTGGTCAGCCTGGAGGAGAGAAGGCTGAGAGGGGATCTGAGCAATGGTTACAAATACCCTAAGGGTGGGTGTCAAGAAGAAGGGGCCAGGCTTTTTTTATCCTGTGATAGGGTAAAGGGCAATGGACACAAACTAGAGCACAGCAAGTTTCATCCTCAACATGAGGGAAAATTCCTTTGCTGTGAGGGTGCTGGAGCCCTGGAGCAGGCTGCCCAGAGAGGTTGTGGAGTCTCCTCTGGAGACTTTCCAAACCCACCTGCACCCATTCCTGTGTGACTTGGCCTAGATGATCCTCCTTTGGCAGTGGGGTTGGACTCAATAATCTTCAGAGGTCCCTTCCAACTGCTACCAATCTATGATTCCATGATTCTGTGATGCATGGCTGCTGGGTACAGGCTCATCCATAATACATTTCATTTCCTGACCATCCTTTTGGAAGTCTTGTGCTACCAAAGCATGTGTCCAGATAGCCAGCCTAGGTCCAGAGGGACCTAGACATGCTTGAGAAGGGAGCCCAAGTGAACTTCATGAGGTTCCAGAAGGGCAAGTGCAATGTCCTGCACGCGGGTCGAGGCAGTCCTTAGTATCAATACAGGCTGGGGAATGAAGGGATGGAGAGCAGCCCTGTGTAGTGGTGAATGGAAGCTGGACATGAGCTGACAATGTCCTCTTGCAGCCTAGAAAGCTAACCATGACCTGGGGCTGCATCCAAACAAGCATGGCCAGTGGGCTGAGGGAGGTGATTCTGCCCCTCCGCTCTGGTAAGACCCCACCTGCAGAGCTGTACCCAGATCTGGAGTCCTCAGCATGGGAAAGCCATGGTCCAGAGGAGGGCTGGAGCACCTCTGCTGTGAGGAAAGAGTGAGTGGGTAGGGGTTGTTCAGCCTGAAGAAAAGGAGGCTCTGGGGAGACCTTACAGTGGCCCCTCAGTGCTTGAAGGGAGCTTATAAGAAAGATAATGATAGAATGCTTTGGGTTGGAAGGGACCTTGAAGATCATCCAGTTCCATGGGCAGGGACACCTCCCACTACCCCAGGTTGCTCAAGGCTTTATCCAAGCTGGCTTTGAACAGCCCCAGGGAGGGGGTTTCATTTTCTTCCATGCTCAAACATACCCATTCCTAGAGCACCTTTTGTGCTCAGAGCCTCTGAGTGATTGGTGACGCATGAGATGTTTTGAGTCAAGGAGCTTCTGAGTCAAGAAGTTTTGAGGGAAGCTATTTTGAGTCGAGGCATTCCGAGTTCTAGCAGGCAGGGTTGTTTCAGGACTTCACACCACACCAACCATTCCTGGAGACACTTCATCAGCACTCTTGGTGTAGCCAGGCTGATGAGAATTTTTCCTCTCCCAAAGCTCCAGCGTTTCTCAGATGGATGAAGTTTCCCAAAGCCTCCACCCGAGCGTGTGCTAACACAACCAAGTCTCCTGGGGTTTACATGCTCAAAGGGAATCATTTGGTGCTGGTGTGGTGCAGAAAATAAGCCTAAATCAAAGCAGACTGCCCAAACTGGGAAGATTTTAGAGCTGAGCCCTCTGGTTTTTTTCTCTCCACCATATCCTGAGGAAAATTCTTTCAAGACATCCCAGGAAAAGATCCCCAAAGGGGATTCTAATTGCCCTGCCTCGTGTCCCTCTCTGCAAGATCCCACGAGAAGCCAGCAGGCAGGGGCTAAAAATACAGATTTGACTTCTTCCAGACTGATTTGAGCCTTTGGGCTTCTGGCCAGTCACAGAACATAGGCACAACTTTCATTCTTCTCTTGGCAAAGAAGAGATCCTTCTTGAGCTCATGGGAAGAAAGAAAGGGGTGGTGGGGGTGGGGGTGGGGGGAAAGCCTGATTTGAGATCACACAAAAAAGCCTCTTTGTTTGTCACCAGTTCTGCTGTGCAGGAGAACAGCAAGAGAGAGTCAAAATTGGCCCAATTAGAGTTAAAGAAGCTGTAGAGCACAAAAAATGTATAGTTTCTGTCAGTGGAAGTGACTACCCCAAGTGACAAAGTGTCAGCTGAGAAATTTCACCTTGTCATCTCCTCCATTGTGATTGATGATTATTAGGACCCCACAGGTTATTTAATCTGTCATGTACTGAAAGTTAAATACTTGAGGCCTTCCTTTTTTCTCAGCAGCGCTGTCATCAGGAACAAAACACAGCACAGCCCTCACCTTCAGAAATGACAAAGTGGGGATGTGCCTCAAAGCCAATTAGCAGCAGCGCTGAAGGCAGCCGCAGAGCACCTACGGCTTCTGAATCACCTCCTGGAAATAAAGGGATGAGATCTGGGGGACAATTACTGCTTAGCTAGATGTTAAGACTGGGTTCAGGTTTGGGACCTTCACTCCAAGGACACTGAGGGGCTGGAGTGTGTCCAGAGAAGGGCAACAGAGCTGGGAAAGGGTCTGCTGGTGAGGAGCAGCTGAGGGAGCTGGGGGTGTTCAGTGTGGAGAAGAGGAGGCTGAGGGAGACCTCAGTGCTCTCTGCAGCTCCCTGAGAGGAGGTTGCAGTCAGGTGGGGGTTGGTCTCTTCTCCCTAGTGTGAAGTGATAGAAGGAGAGGAAATGGCCTGAAATTGTGCCAGGGGAGGGTTAGGTTGGAGATGAAGAAAAATGCCTTTGCTGCAAGAGTGGTCAGGGATTGGCACAGGCTGCCCAGGGAGGTGGTGGAGTCCCCACCCCTGGGGGTGATCAAGAAACCTGTGGCCACGGCACTTGGGACCAGGGTTTGATGGCCATGGTGGTGTTGGGCTGATGATTGGATTTGATGATCTTAGAGGTCTTTTCCAAGCACAACAAGTAATTGATTCTGTGATCCCATTGACGTGGTGGGTACTGCTCTGGAGGTCATTGCTGGCTCTGTTTCATGCTGCTTCAGTGGAATACAGCTGACTGTTACGTGCTGCCATAGAATCACAGGATGGTAGGAGATGGAAGGGACCTCTGGAGATCATCAACTCCAACCCACCTGCCAAAGCAGGAGCCTGGCCCCTTCCTCTTGACACCCACCCTTCAGGTATTTGTAACCATTGCTCAGAACCCCTCTCAGCCTTCTCTTCCCCAGGCTAAACAGCCCCAGGGCTCTCGGCCTTTCTCATCACACAGATGTTGCCATCCCTTCAGCATCCCCATAGCCTCCATTGGACCCTCTGCAGTAGTTCCCTGTCCCTCCTGAAGTGGAGAGCCCAGAACTGGCCCCATCTTGACAGCAGTGCTCTGCACTTGGAATAGACTCAGTGCCCCCCAGGGAAGCTTTCAGCAGGGGTACTCAGTGTCCATGAGAAGTTCTGGGCGGGGTGGTGGGATGGAGGGGGCTGGAGGGGGGGCTGGAGAAGGAGGTAGTGGTTGGATTTAGCAGACTCAGAGGTAAGTACCAGCAACTTCAATCATCCACCCTGAAGGCATGGAGGCAGGTTACAGAAACTCTTCACAAAGCCAACCCCTGGCAAGGGCGAGCCTGGGGATTGCCAAGTGCCACAGAGGGATCCAAAGGTTCTCCTGGCAGCTCCACCCTACACTCAGCTCCCCAGTCACCAGCAGCTCAGCACTGTCACCCTTCCTGCTCCCTGGCAGCGTGTGCCACAACCACACACACCTTACCCCCTCCCTGGGGGCACCTAGAATGGATCCACCTAGATACTCAGGCAGGCCACCAAGGTTTGTTTTGTTGGGTGGTTTTTTTTTCACTGAGAGTGAAAATCTGGCTCCAGGTTGCATGACTCAAGCAAATCTTCTGCATTTCAACCTGGACCAGTACTGGAAAATCCCCAAAATCCCCAGGCTTCCCCTTTTGCACACCTAAACCTTTGTGTCCTGCCACTCTTTCAGCCCCCACCCTGCCTTCCCATGCTCTTCCACTGAGTCACGCTCTGCAGTTGGAGCCTCCTGGCTCCTGGTTGTGCTCTGCAGCCCTGTGCTGAGCAGTTTTGCTGTAGGCAGGAAACAGCTGAGTTGTTATTATTTTGGGGGGTGGGGAAGAGAAAAAAAACCACTTCAAATTGTTTAGGAAAAGATTGGGCTTCTGAAGTGCTCCCAGGTGGCTTCAGCTCAGCAGCTGCTGTGCAGGTAACGGAGGTGAATGGAAAGGGGGCCACAAGAAAGCTGGGGAGGGACTTTTTACAAGGGTTTGTAGGGATAGGAGGAGAGGGAAGAGGTTGACATTTGAGGAGGGGGGTTGCAGGCTGGTGATGAGGGAAGAAAATCTTTACAGTGAGGGTGATGAGACGTTTCCTCTTGTCCTGTTACTTGTTGCATGTAAGAGACCAACCCCCACCTCATTCCAATCTCCCTTCAAGGAGTTATAGAGAGCAATGAGGTCTCCCCTCAGCCTCCTTTTCTCTCCACTAAACCACCTCAGTTCCCTCAGCTGCTCCTCACCAGACTTATGTTCAAGTCAGTTCTGCAGGGCAGAGAGATGAGCACAGCCTTGGTCCCGACCTGGCAAGCAGGTGGCTTGAGAAAATCATTGCCTAGTTTTAACTTCTTCCTGGGCAAGGCCTTTCATGATTAAGCTATTAAGTAAGAGGAGGAATACCAATCGTTCTTGTGTCCAGGGATGGGCAGGTGGGATCCTGTTTTATGGCATTAAAAGCTCTCTATATTTAGATGTCTGCAATCTTGTGGATGGCATGATATATAAGAAATATTTACTAATAGCATTCTATCACTTATTTGGAAGGGCAGAATAAGCATCAGAGGAGAAAAAGACCAAGCTAGTCATTCATAGACTCATAGAATCATAGAATTGTCAAGGTTGGAAGGGACCTCAAGGCTCAGCCAGCTCCAACCCCCCTGCCATGGGCAGGGACACCTCACACTGCAGCAGGTTCCTCACAGCCACATCCAGCCTGGCTGCAAACACCTCCAGGGATGAGGCTTCCACCACCTCCCTGGGCAACCTGCTCAGGGGAGACCTTCTTACTCTGTACAGCTACCTGAAGGGAGGTTGTAGCCAGGTGAGGGTTGGTCTCTTCTCCCAGGCACCCAGCACCAGACCAAGAGGACACAGTCTCAAGCTGCACCAGGGGAGGTTCAGGCTGGATGTTAGGAAGAAATTCTTCCCAGCAAGAGAGATTGGCCATTGGAATGTGCTGGCCAGGGAGGTGGTGGAGCCCCCATCCCTGGAGGTGTTTAGGAGGAGCCTGGATGAGGCCCTTGGTGCCATGGTTTAGTTGATGAGATGGTGTTGGGTGATAGGTTGGACTGGATGATCTCAAAGGTCTAACCTGGTTACTTCTGTGTTCTGTAATTCACCCCCAAACCTTCGCCTTTCACACAGGGATTCCTGAACCCAACGTGCCGAGCCCCTGCTGCGTTGCATCAGTATTTGTTTAACCTGAGCTGTAAGAGATAAGCAAGCAAATCTCAGCTGCAGAAAACTGTCATTATGTTTTAAAACATATATATAAATCATTAAGTTTCATTTCCTTTCCACCTCCAGCTTTGCTGCAGCCTTCTCTAGGATGCTAACAGTGCTCCGCTGAGGGCAGAGTTCAGCGGCGGGAGACAGCAGCGCTTTGGCACTTAGGTAAAGCAGCTGAGCTATCAGGATCTTCCATGAGCTATCAGGAGGATGTGCCATGAGCTATCAGGAGGATGTGCCATGAGCTATCAGGATGTGCCATCTACCTGATAAGAGCTTGCTCCTCTTGGAAATGCAAAGAGCTGCTCAAGCAGGAAGCAGCAAAACAAGAAGGCAGAAGGGCTTGGCTGGGGGTTGGGGTTGTTCTGCCTTTGAAGAGCATTCACAGTCACCTCTCTGACCTGAAATGAGTTACATGTGTCAGGTATTTAAACTTGCTTGGAAAGAGGCAGAATTTCTTTTCACTGTGAGGGTGACTGAACTGTAGAACAGGCTGCTCAGGGCGGGTTGTGGAGTCTCCCTCTCTGGAGACACTCCAAAGCATCCTGGGTGTGTTCCTGTGTGACCCTGCCTTGGCAGGGGGCTGTTGGACTGGATGATCACCAGAGGTCCCTTCCAGCCCCTACCATTTTGTGATTTCATTGTAGTGCTGACTCAACCCCCCTCCTGGATGTGCTCCTGTGTGATCTGCTCTAGGTGATCCTGCTCTGGCAGGGGGGGAGGACTGGATGAGCTTTCAAGCTCCCTTCCAGCTCCTAACACTCTGTGATTCAAAGCCACCAAATACATTTCTGGCCTGAGCTTAATTCATGCCTGCTTCTGCTTCTTCCTTAATTGATTCCAGCTTCATTACAAGTTTCTGTCTGTTTCAACACATGTTTGGAACATGAGCACTACTGGAAACTAACCAAAACTACAGCTCTAGTTAAGGGGGCGGGGGGGGGGAGGGATAAATAAAGAGAGGAAAAGCAAAATGATCTGCAGAGAAGCCTCTGGAGGCTGTGTGTGTGAGAGTTTCCCATCATTTATCATAGCTCCTCTGCCTGAGGTTACTGCTGCAGAGCAGCCTTGGCAGCTTTGCAGCTAACAGCTCAGGTTAGCATTTCTCACCCATTTGCTTACAAGATCAACCAGGCCAAGCTGAAAGGCTTGAAATAAAAAGAAACAAAACCCCCACTGCTGTTTCAGAAGTTAAGCTAAGGTAGGTGATACAAGGCTTGAGGATCCATCTCTCTCCTCACCCTGCCAGCTCCCAAGGGAGAATCAGAGAATTGCCAGGGTTGGAAGGGACCTCAAGGCTCAGCCAGTTCCAGCCCCCCTGCCATGGGCAGGGACACCTCACACTACAGCAGGTTGCTCACAGCCACCTCCAGCCTGGCTGCAAACACCTCCAGGCAGGAGGCTTCCACCACCTCCCTGGGCAGCCTGTGCCAGGCTCTCACCACCCTCATGGGAAACAACTTCTTCCTCACAGCCAATCTCAATCTCCCTATTTCTAGTTTTGCTCCATCCCCCCCACTTCGATCACTCCCTGACAGCCTCAAAAGTCCCTCCCCAGCTTTCTTGTAGCCCTCTTCAGATACTGGAAGGCCACAGTTAGGTCTCCTGGGAGCCTTCTCTTCTCCAGGGACTGAACAGCCCCAACTCCCTTTAGTCTGTCCTCATAGCAGAGCAGCTCCAGCCCTCTGCTCATCCTTGTGGCCCTGCTCTGGATGCTCTCCAGCACCTCCAGACCCTTCCTGTAATAAGGACTCCAGACTTGGGTGCAGTACTCCAGGTGGGGCCTCAGCAGAGCAGAATAGAGGGGGAAGCAACATCCAGCAAAGAAGGACACCTGAGTATGTGCACAATCCCCTCCTAGGCTGCAATGATCATGGGAGTGCAGGCTGCTACTAGGAATAATCAGACCAACAGAGTGAGCACATCACTGATCCAAGCAAGAAGCATGCTGGCTGGGCCCTAGCAACATAAAAAGCTGATCCTTGGCCATGCCATATGATCTTCAGAACTGCCAGAGCAGGAGCTCCAGTTTTAAAGCTACTCCCTAGAAAGTCCATTTATGACAAGCAGGGAGCTGAATCCCTCCCTCCTTGCCTCATTTCCAGTCAGAGGAGGCAGACTCTGTTCATTCCAGGCAGTGCTGCTGAACGGCAGCCAGGACCTCAGAACATCAGTGGGGCAAAAAATAACCAAACCTGCCAGCTGCCAGCACATGTGGCAGGCAAGGGAGTGGCAAAGTGCTGCTTCTAAAAGGATTCATTGAGTGGTTTGAGTTGAAAGGGACCTTAAAAATCATCTAGGTGCAACCTAATGGGTTTTGTTCTCTCAGCAGGAGGTGCAGGGAACAGAGGAGCCATGAGCTCCCACACCAGTTCTGCTCCTCCATGTGTCCTACTCCTTCGGTGCACATTCAAAGAACAATCATAGATTGCTTTGTGTTGGAAGGGACCTCAAAGATCATCCAGTCCCAACCCCCTGCCATGGGCAGGGACACCTCCCACCAGCCCAGCTTGCTCAAGGCCTCATCCAACCTGGCCTTGAACACCTCCAGGGAAGAGGCATCCAAGACCTTCCTGTGCAACCTGTTCCAGTGTCTCCCCACCCTCACTGCAAAGAACTTCTTCCTCATCTCCAGTCTCAATCTGCCCTCCTCAAGCTTCAATCCATTGCCTCTCATCCTGTCACTGCAAGCCCTTGTCAAAAGTCCTTCTCCAGCTTTCTTGGAGCCCCCTTCAGGTACTGGAAGGCTGCTCTAAGGTCTCCTTGGAGCCTTCCCTTCTCCAGGCTGAACAGCCCCAGCTCTCTCAGCCTGTCCCCACAGGGCAGTTGTTCCAGACACTGTTAACCTCAGTGCAAGGAGGACTCAGATGAGGCTGTGGATGTCCCCTCCCTGGGGGTGTTCAAGGCCAGCTTAGATGAGGCCTTGAGCATCCTGGGCTAGCAGGAGATGTCCCTTCCCATGGCAGGAGGGTTGGAACTGGGTGACCTTTAAGGTCCCTTCCAACCCAAACCATTCTGTGAGCAAGCAAGTGGGAGGCTGAATGACAGCAAGGCCAGGACAGGTTGAATGACTGGAAGGAGGGAGGTGCTCAGCAGCCAGCACTCATTTGCAGGCTGCCAGCCTGTGCAGAATCCCAGCATCATAGCACTGCCTGGGTTGGAAAAGTCCTTAAAGATCACTGAGTCCAATCATTAGAATGGAAATCAAACTCAGGCTTAAAGCTATGTCCACAGCCACCTGCAGGTACCTCTCACCACTCCAAGTGCAGACAGCATTAGGTAAGTGCCAGCTTGCTCTTCAGGAGTGAGCTTCCTTCCCCCTGCCCTGGCACACACTCACCCAGCCACAGCAGCACAGCAGAGCACACTGGAGCATATTTCATCTGAACATACAGAGCCCCATCACACATTCTTGTGCAGATGCCAGCTTGCAATGGCTGGACACCACAGGCCAGCCTCCACTGAAGGCAAGAAAAGCAGAGCCAAGTGTCTCATGGAAAGGGCTGTAGGGGAGGATGAAAGAACAAACTCTCCATTGTTGGCAGGGACACTGCAGAGTGCTTGGGGCCTGCAGATTGTTTTGCTGGGTTATTTTTTTTCCCCTGCATTAGGAAAGCTAAAGGATTAGCAGAGAAGCAGATGAACATCTGTTTTCTCAGGCATGTGGAACCACACAGAAAGCCAGACCCAGTGCTTGACCCATAAAAGGAGCAGTTCACTCCCCAAAGTTCTTGGAGTCCCCTTCAGATCCTGGAAGGCTGCTCTGAGGTCTCCCTGGAGCCTTCTCTTCTCCAGGCTGAACAGCTCCAGCTCTCACAGACTCCTCAGATTGGAAGCCACCTGCTCACTTGTCCATGCTTAAACCACAGAACCGATTCAAAGTCACAGGATAAGGATGCAGATTGGAAGGGATTCCTGGAGACTGCTTAGTCCAACCCCTGGGGACACTGAGCAGCTCTATGACCACAGTGATAGAAGGTTCTAACCTTTCAGAGAAGATTTGGCTGCTTTCTGGTGTGGCAAGAATTTTAAGCAGAATCATAGAATCATTAAGGCTGAAGAAGATCAACCAGCCCAACCAGCAGCCCAGCACCACCATGGCCATCAAACCATGGCCCCAAGTGCCATGGCCACAGGTTTCTTGACCACCTGCAGGGGTGGGCACTCCACCACCTCCCTGGGCAGCCTGTGCCAATCCCTGACAAGTATTTCCTAAGGAGACTGAGAGAGGAAAGGGCTTCTCCATCTTTGAAGAGTCTACATCTCCCCTCTTCCAGCTTCAGTCCACTCCTTCCCAGTGTCCAAGGTTAATCCATGGGATTTGGTTTCCATTCATTATTGGTTTCTGGACAATGAAAAATAACCAACCAACCAAACACAAAAGCAGAGGAAAATGGAAAAGAAACGCAGAGCTGGGAAAAATGAGAAGCTGAATGAGAAGAGAAGAGAAGAGAAGAGAAGAGAAGAGAAGAGAAGAGAAGAGAAGAGAAGAGAAGAGAAGAGAAGAGAAGAGAAGAGAAGAGAAGAGAAGAGAAGAGAAGAGAAGAGAAGAGAAGAGAAGAGAAGAGAAGAGAAGAGAAGAGAAGAGAAGAGAAGAGAAGAGAGAAGAGAGTAGAATAGAATAGAATAGAGTAGAGTAGAGTAGAGTAGAATAGAATAGAATAGAATAGAGTAGAATAGAATAGAATAGATTTGAATTGAATTGAATTGAATTAACCAGGTTGGAAAAGACCTTTGGGATCATCAAGTCCAAGCTATCATCCAACAATGACTACTGGTTTCCAAGGGGCACAGACATCTCCCTGGGCTCATTTAGTGTGGAATTTTCCTAATCACTGGAAAATTATCTTCTTTCTTTCTTTTTTTTCCATACCAGCAACTCTACATATTCCCTAGAAAAGGGATTTCCTGCCTCTTGGGGTTCCCAATGCCCAAAGAGAGTTACTACACAGAAAAAACTCTTTAGGATATCCCCCATGGAAGAGCTTGTCCCAAAGTTTTATGTCCTGATTAATTTTCCTGTCTCACAACAGACGCAGAGCCTAAGCCTCTGCTTCTTTCCCAACCTCTTGCTCTGCAGAAGGGAGCAAATGGCTGCAAGATGACACAAATCCTCAACTAAAAAAAGAGCAACTCGTGGAGCCAGTGAGTTTCCCAGGCACAACAAAAGCCCAACTAAGCTCTTTCAGATATTGAACCAACCACTCATGTGGAAGGAAATGCCAGAGCCCTGAGATGTTGGACACTAGCATTCAGCTGATGAGCTTCATAAATCTCCATTCAGTTTGGTATTCCACCAGCACTGCACAACAAGCCTGGAATAAAATAAACCTCAGATTAATGAAATAAAAAAAAAGTAGAAGAAAAGAGAAGGGCTACTGTTCAAGTATCCCATGATGAGCTCTCTTCAGCTCTCATCTAGGAGCCACTGTAGGAGTGAGAGGATCAGCACCAGCTGTAGGTTTCTGAGAGGCCAAAGGGGCAAAGGGAGAAGAAGAGAAGAGAAGAGAAGAGAAGAGAAGAGAAGAGAAGAGAAGAGAAGAGAAGAGAAGAGAAGAGAAGAGAAGAGAAGAGAAGAGAAGAGAAGAGAAGAGAAGAGAAGAGAAGAGAAGAGAAGAGAAGAGAAGAGAAGAGAAGAGAAGAGAAGAGAAGAGAAGAGAAGAGAGGAGAAGAGAGGAGAAGAGAGGAGAAGAGAGGAGAAGAGAGGAGAAGAGAGGAGAAGAGAGGAGAAGAGAAGAGAAGAGAAGAGAAGAGAAGAGAAGAGAAGAGAAGAGAAGAGAAGAGAAGAGAAGAGAAGAGAAGAGAAGAGAAGAGAAGAGAAGAGAAGAGAAGAGAAGAGAAGAGAAGAGAAGAGAAGAGAAGAGAAGAGAAGAGAAGAGAAGAATAAACCAGGTTGGAAGAGCCCCTCAAGATCATCATGTCTCAACCTATCATCCAACACCACCTAATCAACTAAACCATGGCACCAAGCACCCTATGAAGTCTCCCCCCTGAACCCCTCCAGTGATGGTGACTCCACCACCTCCTCAGGCAGCCCATTCCAATGGGCAATCACTCTCTCTGAGTTTAAAGATAATGTTAGGAAGAGGGAAAGAAGCCAAAGCTTTCTCAGCAAGAAGCTTGCTCAGGGGGCATAGCTATCATGGAAGTGTTTGGTTGGACTCCCAAGATCATGGAGTCCAACTGTCAGCACAACCCCACCATGGCCATCAACCCATGGCCCCAAGTGCCATGGCCACAGGTGTCTTGAACACCCCCAGGCATGGGGACTCCACCACCTCCCTGGGCAGCCTCTGCCAGTCCCTGACCACTCTTGCAGCAAAGAAATTTTTCCTCATCTCCAACCTAACCCTCCCCTGGCACAGTTTCAGGCCAATTCCTCTCCATCTATCACCTGATACTAGGGAGAACAGACCAGCCCCCCACCTGACTGCAACCTCCTCTCAGGGAGCTGTAGAGAGCAATGAGGTCTCCCCCCAGCCTCCTCCTCTCCAGAGTAAACACCCCCAGCTCCCTCAGCTGCTCTTCACCAGCCCTGTTCTCCAGACCCTTCCCCAGCTTTTGTGCCCTTTTCTAGACCTACTGCAGCCCCTCAATGTCCTTCTTGGAGTAAGGGGCCCACAACTGAGCCCAGGATTCAAGGTGCAGCCTCCCCTGCGCCCAGCACAGGGCACAGTCAGTTCCCTGCTCCTGTGGCCACACCATTGCTGCCCCAGGCCAGGATGCTTCTTGTTCTCTAGATGTCCTTGCCCTCCCCTGGTCCTGCTCCAGCAGCTCAATGCCTTCCTGTAATCCTCCTCTGTCTCCTGCCTTCACTGAGCTTACAGGATCAAGAGTACATTTCAGGGCAGCTTAACAGTTAGGTTTCAAGCAGCAAGAGGTAGCTATCCATCCAGCTGATGTTCAGGCTCTGGCTGACCTCAGTGAAAGCTGGGGAAAACTGAACCTCTCCATGTCAATCAGGTCAGAGGAGTGGGTAGAAGAGAGTCAGCACAGCTCTCAGCTGGTGGAGCCCTCAGGTTGGCCTGATGGTGTGCCCCAGGCTCCCAGCACTGCTCCTTCCACAAGCAATACTGCCAGGGGCTTGAGAAGCAATGTTGGAAGAGTCTGAGAGAGTTTGTGGTAGGCTTTCAGTGATGACCAACCTCTGCCTCATCCTTCATTCATCCCAATGGCCAATCTCTCTTGCTGGGAAGAACTTCTTCCTAACACCCAGCCTGAACCTCCCCTGGCACAGCTTGAGACTGGGTCCTCTTGTTCTGGTGCTGGGTGCCTGGGAGAAGAGACCAACCCCCACGTGGCTACAGCCTCCCTTCAGGTAGCTGTAGAGAGCAATAAGGTCTCCCCTGAGCCTCCTCTTCTCCAGGCTAAGCAACCCCAGCTCCCTCAGCCTCTCCTCCCAGGGCTGTGCTCCAGACCCCTCCCCAGCTTTGTTGCCCTTCTCTGGACACCTTCCAGCACCTCAACATCTTTTCTACACTGAGGGCCCAGATCTGGACACAGGACTCAAGGTGTGGCCTGGCCAGTGCTGAGCACAGGGCAGAATGACCTCCCTGCTCCTGCTGGCCACACTGTTCCTGATCCAGGCCAGGATGCCCTTGGCCTTCTTGGCCCCCTTGGGCACACTGCTGGCTCATGTTCAGCCTACTATCAACCATTTTTCTCTTGGCAGACTTTGCTCCTCAGACATGAGGGACCAAATGCTCCTGATTTTGACAGAAGATCCTCCTCTTAGTCTTCAGTTCCCTCTTGAAGAAGGAGAAAGTATCAGATCTGCTTCCTCCCATATGGAACGTCTCTGGGACACTGTGAGGGGAAGCCAGCAGTAGCCACTTCAGATATATTCAGCTTGTTAGCTCCCTTCTCCCTTGCTCCACTTAAAGATCAGGGCAAGACAATGAACTGCTGAAGGGTTTTGCTTATAAAACATTGGGCTTTCCCCAGTTTTAATAGCTGGAGCTTTGGGGAATGAACAAAATTGTCCTATGGATCCCCAGTGTGTTAAGCTGACAGCTACAGATTGAGTGTGTAGATATCTTGCTCAGTAGGGAAGGAAGCCCACAAATGAGCATGGAATTCCTACTGCACTGTTCCCACCTTCCTCCTCCCACCCCCTTCTCCTGAGTGAATGAAGCTATACAAACTTAGAGTGCAGGCAGGCTAAAAATAACTCCATCTCAAATCAAAGTCACTTTTTTCTCAGCCAAGCATTAACTGCTAGCAGGCTACATCACATCATTCTGATCAGTTCCATCAGAAGGAGTAGAGTTTATTGTGTTGAAGCTCTTCCTTTTCACAGGGTTTTATCTGCTGGAGGGTAGGAAGGCTCTGCAGAGGGGCTTGGCCAGGCTGGATCGATGGGCTCAGGTCATGGGCATGAGGTTCAACAAGGCCAAGTGCCAGGTCCTGCACTTGGGTCACAACAACCCCATGTACTCTCCAGGCTTGGGGCACAGTGCCTGGAAGTTGCCCAGCAGAAAAGGACCTGGAGGTGCTGGTTGACAGCAGCTGAACTTGGGCCAGCAGTGTGCCCAGATGGCCAAGAAGGTCACCAGCATCCTGACCTGGACCAGGAATAGTGTAGTCAGAAGGAACTTGAGTACTGGGTTCAGTCTGGGGCCCCTCACTCCAAGAAGAATATTGAATGGCTGCAGAGTGTCCAGAGAAGGGCAACAAAGCTGGGGAAGGGTCTGGAGAACAGGGCTGGGGAGGAGGAGCTGAGGGAGCTGGGGGGTGTTTAGCCTGGAGAACAGGAGGCTGAGGGGGACCTCATTGCTCCCTGAAAGGAGGCTGCAGTGAGGTGGGGCTTGGTCTTCTCTCCCTAGTCTCAGGTGATAGATGGAGAGGAACTGGCCTGAAACTGTGCCAGGGGAGGGTGAGGTTGGAGAGGAGGAGAAATTTCTTTGCTGCAAGAGTGGTCAGGGATTGGCACAGGCTGCCCTGGGAGGTGGTGGAGTCCCCATGCCAGGGGGTGTTCCAGAAACCTGTGGCTATGGCACTTGGGGCCAGGGCTTGATGGCCATGGTGGTGCTGGGTTGAAGGTTGGGCTCAAGGAACTTTTCCACCCCAAACAATTCTATGATTCTGTGACTAACCAAAATTACCTCCACGTCACACAGGTCAAAAATGACTCACTGAAGGGAGCAGCATCCAAACAGTACAGAAGTGCCCTTTGATAGGAGCCCAGCCTAAGGAGCTAGCAGCCTTTGACTCACTGCTTGAGCAATTCTGCCTCTGAGATGTGAAATGTACTTCTTGTTCTACTGGCTATTATTTTAAGGATGCCAGGTGGAAATAATTCCCTCCTAATCTCAGGAAAACTCAAACTCCCCTCTGACATTCACAGACTAAGAACTAGACAACCACAGTAGCTGGAGGAGATTTAATTCATCATCATTGGTCCTGAGAATGAGAGAGAAAGGGAGGGAGAGAACAGGCTGCCCCAAATCCATTTCATTAATGCCTGGTGAGTATTAAATGCTATTATGCACCTTAGCTTATGGGATATATTGCAGTGACAAAACTCTCTCTCTCTCTCTCTGCCTTTATTTTGTGCAGACAGAATTAGCTTTTCCTCCTCATTCTGTCTGTCTGTCTGTCTCTCCTCTGTATGACAGCAAGCTTTGCTGGCCTCAATCCAGACACAGTTAATAGAGGGTTTGTGCTTGCTAGGTCTTAGCTGGTCTTAAAAATTACCCCCCCTAGGTTGAGATCTCATAGAACCATGGAATTCAGAGATTCAGAGAATGGTTTGGGCTGGAAGGGTCCTTAAAGATCTTCTAGTTCCATCCCCCTTGCCATGGGCAGGGACATCCTCCACCAGGCCAGGCTGCTTGAAGCTCTGTCAGCCAACACTGTGTGCAGCTCTGGAGCCCCCAGCGCAAGAAGGACTTAGAACTGTTGGAGAGGGTCCAGAGGAGGCCACAAAGATGCTCAGTCATAGAATCATAGAACTGTCTGGGTTGGAAGGGACCTTAAGGCTCAGCCAGTCCCAACCCCCCTGCCATGGGCAGGGACACCTCACACCACAGCAGGTTGCTCACAGCCACATCCAGCCTGGCTGCAAACACCTCCAGGCAGGAGGCTTCCACCACCTCCCTGGGCAGCCTGTGCCAGGCTCTCACCACCCTCATGGGGAACAACTTCTTCCTCACAGCCAATCTCAATCTCCCCATTTCTAGTCTTGCTCCATCCCCCCCAGTCCTATCCCTCCCTGACACTCAAAAGCCCCTCCCCAGCTTTCTTGTAGCCCCCTTCAGATCCTGGAAGGTCACATTAAGGTCTCCTTGGATTCTTCACTTCTCCAGAGGTGAAATGTAACAAAATAAGTTACACAGGTATTTACCAATATTTATAGAGTTACAGTTATCTACACTTAAATAATTTCTATCACCTATAAACACATGAAATATTTCTCTATTTCAACATGAATGTATATAGAGAGATATTTCCATCCTTGATATAATATGTGAATATATTCAACCTGGGCAACCTGTTCCAGTGTCTCAGCAGTCATTGATAAAAATATTAGACAGAACAGGTCCCAGTACAGACCCTGGTACAGAAGGCCACCCAAAAGTAGTTTTATTGGGACTGAAATCCTTGGCCTCTTCACCGTGAGTTGGGGCAGTGTTGATTCATTTCTGCTTGGAGGAAAGGAGCCTCATGTTAGGGATAGGATAGGATAGGATAGGATAGGATAGGATAGGATAGGATAGGATAGGATAGGATAGGGTAGAATAGAATAGAATAGAATAGAATAGAATAGAATAGAATAGAATAGAATAGAATAGAATAGAATAGAATAGAATAGAATAGAATAGAATAGAATAGAATAGAATTGAATTGAATTGAATTGAATTATCCAGGTTGGAAAAGACCTTTGAGATCATCCAGTCCAACCTCTCCCCCAACACCATCTGATCAACTAAACCATGGCACCAAGGGCCTCATCCAGGCTCTTCCTAAACACCTCCAGGGATGGTGACTCCACCACCTCCCTGGGCAGCACATCCCAATGGCCAATCTCTCTTGCTGGGAAGAATTTCTTCCTAACATCCAGCCTGAACCTCCCCTGGCACAGCTTGAGACTGTGTCCTCTTGTTCTGGAGCTGGTTGCCTGGGAGAAGAGACCAACCCCCACCTGGCTACAGCCTCCCTTCAGGGAGTTGGAGAGAGCAAGAAGGTCCACCCTGAGCCTCCTCTTCTGCAGGCTAAGCAACCCCAGCTCCCTCAGCCTCTCCTCACAGGGCTGTGCTCCAGACCCCTCCCCAGCTGTGTTGCCCTTCTCTGGACACCTTCCAGCATCTCAACCTCTTTCCTACCCTGAGGGGCCCAGAACTGGACCCATGTTTGGCCATGGAGCAGCCAGCAGCAGTGATAAGAGTGGGGCTGCTCTCTTTTTACATCCAGGGACATTTCTCATGCTGCACAGGGATGAAACAACAGGAGCACAATGCTGCCTGCTTCCTTCAACAGAAAGGAAGAGACTTATTTGTTTGTGGGCTTGTTTGGTTGGGTTTTATTATTTTTGGGGCCTGCTGGACAATACAATGGTGGGAGCCAGTTTATGATAACTTTTCCCACAGGCTTCCCCTTGGGAATAGCTCTCTCTACAATCCCATTCTTGTGGCCCTGCAGAAATAGAACCCAGGGGGCTTTTTTTAGCTTGAAAATGACTCCACCAGGCACCTTGCTGCAAGTGAGCTGGAACAAAGCTGTGTCCTGCAGCCTGATGCTGATCTCTCTGAGTATCTCTCTGTGTATTTAGGGAAAGTGGCACAGCCACAAAGTCTATAAACAAAGACTCAGGGGATGTGGCAGTCTCAGCTTTTAGTATTATTTTGGAGTGCCCTAAATGGAAGTGGATTTTAAAATACAAGCAGTTGCTTTAGCTGGACATTCTGGTGAGTCCGAGAAGGACAGCAGAGGGCACAGCAAAGGGCTGCAGAGATGCTGAGGGGATTGGAACAGCTCTGTGATGAGGAAAGACTGGGAGAATTGGGGCTGTTCAGTGTGGAAAAGAGCAGCCTGAGGGGGATCTCAGCAATGCTGATCAGTACTTGAAGGGTGGCAGTCAGGAAGAGGGGAGCAGGCTTTGTTCAGTGGTGCACAGTGACAGGACAAGGGGTAACAGGCACTGATTTGAACATTAGAAGTTCCATCAGCACTGGTTAGGCCACACCTTGAGTCATAGAATCATGGAATCAGTAAGGTTGGAAGAGACCTCAAAGATCATCCAGTGCAACCTATCACCCAACACCTCCTGACTAACTAAACCATGGCTCCAAGTGCCACATCCAATCCCTTTTTGAACACCTCCATGGATGGGGACTCCACCACCTCCCTGGGCAGCACATCCCAATGGCCAATTCCTCGTTCTGGGAAGAACTTTCTCCTCACCTCCAGCCTAATCAGAAGTTCCTAACACCTTGAGCCTAATCAGAAGCCTAACAACAGAAGTTCCATCTAAACATGAGGAGGAACTTCTGTAACTTAAGGATGATGGAGCACTGGAGCAGGCTGCCCAGAGAGGTGGTGGAGTTTCCATCTCTGGAGACATTCCCAACCCACCTGGATGTGTTCCTGTGTAAGCTTCTCTAGATGCCCCTGCCTTGACAGGGGGGGTTGGACTGGCTGACCTCCAGAGCTCCCTTCCAACCCTTATTTTGTAGCTCTGTGTGATGAGACCTGCCCCAGTCACCCTAGCAGGGACATGGAATAGCCATTCTCCACCTGTAATGCTTAGCATAATGCAAATCAAAGCCCTCAAAAGCAAGGAAATATTTCTATAGCATCAGCAAAACATCCATCAGCAGGCTGGCATGAAGTGTACACAGAGCCCAGAGCAGCCTGCAAGGAGCACAGGACCCAGCCAAGCCCTGGGGATGCTGCTGCAGATCCCTCGGGATTGTGCAGAGCGTCTGGTGGAGCTGCAGGCGTGCTGATGGCTTTAGAGAATAGGAAGAGCTTGCCAGAGTTTGGCAGGGGGGTGGGGATGGGAGGGGAGAGAACATCCTCCCCTCACACAGCAAGGTTAGATGCAAAGTGACTTTTAGCAGGGGTAAGCCTGCTAAGACACCCTGAGTAATCCCCAGACATCCTCAGCCTTTAACTGAGAGAAGTCATTGAACTGCATCTGCCTCTCTCCAGCGTCACTGCAGTGTGCAGACTGCTTCCTGCCTGGAGTTCTGCAGAATCTGCTGCTGGGACCTTGTAAGGAAGGGGAGGGGAAGGAGAAAGGGGGGGAGAAAATAGCCACAAAGCAGAAAAAAAGCAGATGCAAAAGTAGATTCACTTTCTAGGGGAGCTGCCACTTGTCACTGCTCTGCAACATATTGATGCAGAAGCTGCTGAGCCCAGGGGGCTGGAGCCAAGCATGCAGGCAGGCTGTGATGGATGTGGAGATCAATTGCTTGTGAAGGCAGAGAAGGTTCTAACCCAAGCTGATACTTTTCACTTAAACAAATTCTGTCACTTTTGGGGTTTTTTTTCCCCTGTCCCTAAGCAAACTGTTTACAGCTCTCCCCTGCTCACATGGCATGGTCCTGGCTTTCCAGAGAGGAAGAGCCTGAATTAGGCTAATTGCCATAGATTCATAGCATGGGTTGGGTTGGAAGAGACCTTAAGGATCATCCAGTTCCAAACCCCCCCTGCCATGGGCAGGGACACCTCCCACCAGCCCAGGCTGCTCAAAGCCTCATCCAACCTGGCCTTGAACACCTCCAGGGAGAGGACATCCACAGCCTCCCTGGGCAACCTGTTCCAGTGTCTCACCACCCTCACTGCAAAGAATTTCTTCCTCATCTCCAGTCTCAATCTTCCCTCTTCCAGATTCAATCCATTGCCTCTCATCCTGCACAGCCCTGGGAGGAGAGGCTGAGGGAGCTGGGGTTGCTTAGCCTGGAGAAGAGGAGGCTCAGGGGAGACCTTCTTGCTCTCTCCAACTCCCTGAAGGGAGGTTGCAGTCAGGTGGGGGTTGGGCTCTTCTCCCAGGCACCCAGCACCAGAACAAGAGCACACAGTCTCAAGCTGTGCCAGGGGAGGTTCAGGCTGGATGTTAGGAAGAAGTTCTTGATAGAAAGAGAGATTGGCCATTGGGATGTGCTGGCCAGGGAGGTGGTGGAGTCACCATCACTGGAGGTGTTTAGGAAGAGCCTGGCTGAGGCCCTTGGTGCCATGGTTTAGTTGATCAGATGGTGCTGGGTGATAGGTTGGACTGGATGATCTCTGAGGTCTTTTCCAGCCTGGTTAGTTCTGTATTCTGCATCCTGTGAAAGACTCATTTGCTGCAGGGCAAAACAAGGTTAGCCCTGGCTCATGCCCAGGGGACATTAACTTTTCCAGCTTAGGCAAAGCAGACACTTTTCTGGTGGCAGGAAAGCTGAGACTTTGCCCAAAAATCCTGAGTCTTGCAGAGGCAACTTTCACTCTGTTCAGTCTCAGCAGGAGAACGATGACATTTGTCAGGCAGGAGCAGTAAATCCAGGCTCCACTTCCATGAATGCAGTTGGATGAAGTGAGGTTGCTTACAGCAGAGGCTTCAGACAGGAAGGCTGGGAAGCATCTGCAGGGTGGAATGGGCCTTGGAAGCTAAAATGCTAACTGATTGTGTACTGCTCCTTACTTCTGCTTGCTTGCAAGCAGCAGCCTCTAGTTACATTTGGGAAATAAATACTTTTGGTCTTGTGTAGCCTGCTGGGAGATAAAGGAGTTGTAAGCATGTGGAGCATGTTGCCTGACCTGACAGCACTCCATGCTTGCTGACCCTCAGAGCTTAAGAGCAGGTCCTGGGCTAGGCTGGCAATGCTCAGCTCCTCAGTGTATTTTACTGAAGGATCCAAGAGTGCTTCCCCTCAGGCTGAACAAGCTGATTTCTAAAGCCACTCATAGAGCTGTCTTAAAAAAGCAGGGAGACTTTTCTGGTGAGATAACTGAAAGGGAATTTGAGGAGGTTGGACCAGCTGACCTTTGGAGGACTCTTCCAACCAGGACCACCCTATGATTCTGTGACTCTAATTTCTTTCCTTGCATACAGCTCAGCTTTAGTGTGATGAACACAAATATTGTGGAGGGTCTGGAGAGCAGGGCTGGGGAGGAGCAGCTGAGGGAGCTGGGGGTGTTTAACCTGGAGAAGAGGAGGCTGAGGGGAGACCTCATTGCTCTCTACAGCTCCCTGAGAGGAGACTGCGGTGAGGTGGGGCTTGGTCTCTTCTCCCTAGTCTCAGGTGATAGAAGGAGAGGAAATGGCCTGAAACTGTGCCAGGGGAGGGTTGGGGGTGAGGACAAATTTCTTTGCTGCAAGAGTGGTCAGGGATTGGCAGAGGCTGCCCAGGGAGGTGGTGAAGTAATCATCCCTGGAGGTGTTCCAGAACCCTGTGGCCATGGCACCTGGGGCCATGGTTTGATGGCCACGGTGGGGTTGGGTTGCTGGTTGGACTCCATGATCCTGCAGGTCCTTTCCAACTGAAACAATTCTATGGTTCTGTGGTCTTTAAGGTCCCTTCCATGGTTTGATGAGCAGACCTCTCCTCATGCATGTGTGCTCTGCACACCCCACAATCCTGCATGTCTGGCTCTAAGAGCTCTGCTTTCTCCTCCTGTCAGTTTTGCCTTTCCTTTTTCTGCCTCATTTGCCTAAGGAGGTTTTCCCTCTGTTGCTGTCACAGCTTTTTAAGGCTGCTCAGCCCACGCAGGTCTTCCCTGTTCTCTCTCATCAGAAAGAAACTATCTCTTGTTTGTAAGTAAGGGACTAAAATACAGCATCCTGCCCACTTCCTTATGAATTTTCTACTATTTGGTTGCCATGGTACCACAGGCTTGTGAGTGCTGGCTGGAGAGTGTCCCTTGGTGCTCACTGCCCAGCCTCATTTGCCTCTGCACTGCCCTTCTTCTCTCAAGTACACAACTTGAGGCCAGCGTGTAAAACCCTGCACCTAGATGTGTTCAACCTCCTGCCCTTGGACTCTGCCCATCTGTCCAGCCTGGCAAGGTCCCTCTGCAGAGCTCTCCTACCCTCTAACAGATCAACTCCTGCCCCCAGCTTGGTGTCACCTGCAAACTGACTGATGATGGACTCAATCCCCTCATCCAGATCATCAATAAAGATGTTGAACTTGTATTGCCTATAACTCACCTAGGAAACTCTTTGTGGGAGACCAAACATATTCAATGCAATTCCCTGGCATCTGTGTGCTGCTGTTTGAAGCACAGGCTTGTGAGTGGACCTAAGAATGAGCTCAGATAGTAGAGGCAGCTGCTTCTCCTGGAAACTGGGAGAAGTGACCTCCCTGAAGTGGAAGGCAGCATTAGACCTTCACTTCTCACTTCCTCTGCAAGTAATCACAGCAGAAACAAGTTATTTCCTAATGCTGTACTGCTGAGGAGAGAATCAATCATCTCATCCAAGATTAGCAAGGCATATTAATCACAGAATCATAGAAGTGGGAGGGTTGGAAGGGACCTCAAGGACCACCCAGTTCCAAACCCCTGCCATGAGCAGGGACCTCACACTAGAGCAGGTTGCCCAGAGCCACCTCCAGCCTGGCATATAAAGTAACCCCCACACTCTTCCCATCAAAACCTGGAACGTGTTGAATTTGTGATGGCTTCCAGAAGTCAAAGAGACTTTGGACAAATGACTGCAGTGCCAGCAGAGCTGGGTGACTGCAGGCAGAGGTTAGCTGCAGACAAGTCTTGCCACATTCTTCCTCTGCTTAGTGCAAAGAGATGAGCTGCTCCAGTGGGCAGCTCAGGTCCTCTTAGGGCTTCTGAATTGTCATCTGAAATAACCTCTTTCTATTAACACCTTTCTAGTTCTCTTTCCAAGAACCTCTTGCTTGCCCTAGGGAGAAGCCAGTAAAATATTCTTGGTCTTTCAGCCTCTTCATCCTTTCACAGTGAAGGTAAATTCTGCCTTACTCAATCCTCTTAGCAAATGAAATTTCAGCTGTCTCTACTGATCTATACTTCTGTTAGGACTTTCTTTCTCTCTCTCTTTCTTTCTTTCTTTCTTTCTTTCTTTCTTTCTCTCTTTCCCTCTTTCTTTCTCTCTTTCCCTCTGTATCCCTTTCTTTCTTTCTTTCTTTCTTTCTTTCTTTCTTTCTTTCTTTCTTTCTTTCTTTCTTTCTTTCTTTCTTTCTTTCTTTCTCTTTCCTTCTGTCCTTCCTTTCCTTCTTTTTCTCCTTCCTTCCTTTCTTTCTTTCTCTCTTGCCTGTCTTCTCTTTTCTTCCTCTTTCTCTTCTTTCTTTCTCTTTCTCTCTTTCCTTTCTTCTCTTTCATTCCTCTCTTTCTTCTCTTTTCTTTCTCTTTCTTTTGTTTCTTTTTCTCTCCTTCCTTTCATCTCTTTTCTTTCTCTCGTTCTCTTTTTTCCCCTTTTCCTTCCTTCCTTCCTGAATTCCTTCCTTTATTCCTTCCTGAATTCCTTCCTGAGTTCTTTCCTGAATTTCTTATTTTCTTCCTTCCTTCCTTCCCTTAGATTCTCTCCTGACATTGCCCAAACTTGCAGGAGCATCCTGTAACTTCTTATCCTACTGACAATCAGGAGCAGAATATGAGACTCCACCAGACCTAGAGACTTGTTTCACACAGTCAACCAAAGAGGCATCACACCTCAGCAGATCAAATCTGCCATAATTACAATTGATACAGACATTTTCCTGTGAAATAACTCTTGGTGAAAGATGCTGATAGGCAAAGGCCAAAATGTTTATGCAGTTACTCACTTCTGGGATGAGGTAGCTGATGAAAACTTGTGCAACTAGAATGGATCAGGTCTGGAGCAGCTCTGTAGGGACTACAGCAGCTCAGTAGATAGCTATGAAACTTATGGACTCCAGCAGTCATCTATTGCTCAGGTCAAGGGAGGTTCTCCTGCCCACCCACTCTGTCCTTATCAGACCACACCAGGAATACTGTGCCCAGTTTTGGGCTCCCCAGTTCAAGAGGGCCTGGGATCTACTGTAAAGAGTCCACAAGAGGCTACAAGGATGCTGAAGGGACTGGAACCTCTGTGTGATGAGGAAAGGCTGAGAGCCCTGGGGCTGGTTAGCCTGGAGAAGAGAAGGCTGAGAGGGGATCTGAGCAGTGGTTACAAATATCTGAAGGGTTGGTGTCAAGCAGGGGCCAGGCTCTTGTCAGTGGTGTCCTCGATAGGAGAGGGGGCAATGGACACAAACTGGAACCCAAGGAGTTCCACCTCAACATGAGGAAAAGATTCTTTCCTGTGAAGGTGCTGGAGCCCTGGAGCAGGCTGCCCAGAGAGGTTGTGAAGTCTTCTCTGGAGCCTTTCCAAACCCACCTGGATGTGTTCCTGTGTGACCTGCCCTGGGTGACTTTGCTCTGGCAGGGGGGTTGGGCTGGATGTTCTTTCAAGGTCCCTTCCAACCCCTCCCACTCTTTGACTCTATAATTCTGTGACTTGTTCTATCTGCATTTTTATCATAGAAGTGTTAGGGTTGGAAGGGACCTCAAGGATCATCCAGTTCCAAGCCCTCTGCCATGGGCAGGGACCCCTCTCCAGATTAAAACTGCTAACTGGATCTGCTGCACATTCAGAACTGCTTGCTTCACAAAGCAAAAAAGAAGCTTGCATTAGCTAGAGGCAAGGCTCCTTTGGTCTGTGGGAGATCCAGCTTGGAGTTCTCCCTCTAAATGAGGAAGAGATGGGAACTTAACTTGGCCTCAACACCGCTGATGTGAATGGTTTGGCTACTCAGTGGGTTCCCTTCTTGCGGAGGTGTGAGAAATTCCAAACCCATCGGTTTCAGCTGTACAGGAGCACAGCTCAAACTCCCTGAAGCCACATTTAAACATGACACAGCCTGACTTTCACCAAGCAGCCTCAAATTGTAGGGCTCTGATGCTCCAAAACCTCTCTTGCATTTGCTTTTATGCAAAACAAGGAACAGATGTGCTTCCAGTCCTTACTGGCCCTCTTCCCAAAGTAGGTGGATGAGAAGCAGGCCGAGGAAGAAAGAGAGATTTGGGCAAATTCTTTCCCATTCCTCCTGTTTCTGAGTTGCTAGAAGGCAAAACTGCTGCCAGCTGACCCTTAAATGAATAAGGCTGTCCAGATCTAGCTTTTTCCCTTGTGCTTTCACTTCGTAACAGAAGTGTTTGAGAGCTTAAAGAAAGACCTTTCCTTGATGGAGTGATGGCTTCTTATCAAACCTATCAAAATATTATGGTTGCTAATGATATTCAGTATGATCAGTGCTTGTCAGAACACATCACTCTGTGCCCCTCTTTGGTGTAACACTGATGGGGATTTGGAAAGATTTGGAAGCTGATGAATCTTCTACCCCTCTAAATAACTCCAGGACAAGCCAGGCACGTTTCTTGCTTTTATTGTCACCTTTTTGCCTTACAAATGGGTTCATCAAGTGCCATTCATCAAACACTCTCACCAGGAAGGTGTTTCGAGGAAGCTGGGGCTCAGTGCTCCTCTTGAAATCACCCTGCAGACAGAGCAGTTGGTTCTCATGAGCTGAAGCAAAGGCAAGCACACCTCCAGCATAGCCCCAGGACTGCAGCCACACACACACACACCCCACAAGAAAATGTAAATGGCAGAGGCTGGAAATGATGATCCAAGGCAAAACCCTCCAAAGCACTCTGCAGTTTCTGCTCCCTTCCCAAGGTGCTAAAGCACAGAGCAGACTTAAGGCTTGCAAATTAGAAACCTGAAGTTCAGCCTCTGGATGTGGCCAGAAGTGCTGCATCTCACCTTCTGCTAGACAGCTGTCTCATGTCTAAGCCAGGTAATAATTCAGAGGCTGGACATTTTTTTCTTCTCCTTTGTGCCTGGACTCAGGGAATTACAGAGTTGTTGGGGTGGGAAAAGCCCTCCAAGATCACCAAGTCCAACCAGCAAGCTACCACCGCCGTGGCCATTACACCTTGTCCCCAGGTGCCTCTGAACACCTCCACTGGCAGTGACTCCACCACCTCCCTGGACAAGCATCTTGCATAAGGGGAAGAGTTAAGCATGCAGAACACATTTCACTCACCCCAGTCATCATGAGACTTCACCAGGGGCAGAACTGAAGCTCTAGGTGCTACCTGTTCTGGTTTGGGCCAGAAGGATGGACTCCAAAATCCAACTTCAGGGTTTTTACAGAGATTCTTTCTTTCCCCACTATGCCCTAAGAGATCCAGTGGGAGAAAAAGCATCCAGCAGCTTCAGGGTTTCTTGGAAAGCAAGATATTAAAGGTCTGCTCCTTCCTCTGCCACTGTCTCCCAAACATCACCAAACAAGCAGTTCTGAAGCCTTTTGTAGCCAAGCATCACAGGAGAGCTCTGGGGTCGCTCTGGGGTCCATCTGTTGTCACCCCAGAGCACCTCTCCATGATTCCCTGCTTTCCTGCACCCTGCCCAGGGCTGCTTCCTACTCTCTCACCTCACTGCTCTGTAGATTTAACTCTTAACAACCACATTTTCATGCTTTCAGAGCACCCACTGCTGAGAGAACTCATTTGCTTGGCCTGTGTCTGGCATCTTGGGTGAAAACCATGCTTATTACATGTTCAGGGCTGAGGTTTCTCATTATCACCCATTTAAGCTGCTCCACTTTACACAGCAGAATTAAACATTAATAAGACAGGAGAAGGGAAGAACGAGTGAGATCCTGAGGGCATTCACCTGGGGAGGAGGAGAAATGGATTCCAATGTCTGCTCCAATTAACATTTTAATTTCTGCTTGCTTACATTGTCTCTGGTTCAATGAGTATTTCCCCTGCCGAGCTCAGCAGCTCCCCCAGATGTGCTTGAGAGAAAACCACAGCTCAGAGCTCTTCCTAGCAAAGCTCAGAAACCCTGCAGCCAAGGAGGGCCATGTCCCTTCTGCTGCAGGAGAGGGGCATTGGTTCTGTTGCCTTACTCCTTGCCTCATTCATGACACTTCCTCCACGAGACCCAAACCCACATCACCTAAAAGAGACTACACAGAGCTCCAGGTGCTAAGGGGATGAGTGGTAGGTCAGAAGAAATTCTGCCTCACCTTTGGTTTCCAAGGTGTCCTAACTACCTGAAGGGAGGTTGTAGCCAGGTGGGGGTTGGTCCCTTCTCCCAGGCAACCAGCACCAGAACAAGAGGACACAGTCTCAAGCTGTGCCAGGGGAGGTTCAGGCTGGATGTTAGGAAGAAGTTCTTCCCAGCAAGAGAGATTGGCCATTGGGATGTGCTGCCCAGGGAGGTGGTGGAGTCACCATCCCTGGAGGTGTTTAAGAGGGGACTGGCTGAGGCACTTGGTGCCATGGTTTAGTTGATCAGATGGTGTTGGGTGATAGGTTGGACTTGATGATCTCAGAGGTCTGTTCCAACCTGGTTAATTCTATTCTATTCTATTCTATTCTATTCTATTCTATTCTATTCTATTCTATTCTATTCTATTCTATTCTATTCTATTCTATTCCATTCTATTCCATTCCATTCCATTCCATTCTACTCTATTCTATGCTATTCTATTCCACTCCACTCTATTCCACTCTGTTCTAAGTGCATAGCACGCCGGGGTTGGCCAATACTGTCAAATAAAACACACAATGATTTGGATTTTCAAGCACCAGAACATAGGCATCAAAAGTACTCACTTGTCAAACAGGCTGAAGAGATCAACCAGAACAGGAAAGCTGTTACAAAGCTGCTAGGATGGAAGAGGGGAGATTCAGAATGGAGGTCAGGAAGGAATGCTTGGCAGTGAGGTGAGACACTGGGAGAACTTGCCCAGGGATGCTGCAGATGTCCCCTCCCTGGAGGTGTTCAAGGCCAGGCTGGATGAGGCCTTGAGCAACCTGGGCTGGTGGGAGGTGTCCCTGCCCATGGCAGGGGGTTGGAACTGGATGATCTTCAAGGTCCCTTCCTGCCCAAACCATGCTATGGTTGTATGATTGGAAGCACATCATATGAGCAGTGTGGGAGTGAGGTAGGTGTGGTAGTTTCAGGCTACACCACAGAATGACATATTTTTGTTGTGAGGATACAGAGTGCAGTTTTTCTGTGCTTTCTCCAATGTGATGGGGCAGAAAGAAATGCTTACTCCTTGGGAAAAAATCAGGTAACATCTGGAAGAAAACAGAAACTGCCCTGGCTCAGGTTTCTGCTTCGTTGTGTGGCCGCTCTCTGGGCATACACGCAGCAGGAGGCTTTGCCACAATGCCACATTCATTCCCACTCTTCAAGGATGGAGAAGCCTTTTCCTCTCTCAGTCTCCTTAGGAAATATTTGTGAGGGATTGGCACAGGCAGCCCAGGGAGGTGGTGGAGTGCCCATCCCTGCAGGTGGTCAAGAAACCTGTGGCCATGGCACTTGGGGCCATGGTTTGATGGCCATGGTGGTGCTGGGCTGCTGGTTGGGCTGGTTGATCATCTTCAGCCCTAATGATTCTATGATTCTGCTTAGAACTCTTCCCACACCAGAAAGCAGCCAAATCTTCTCTGAAAGGTTAGAACCTTCTATCACTATGGTCATAGAGCTGCTGGACTAGGCAGTCTCCAGGAATCCCTTCCAATCTGCATCCTTGGATGCAATCTTAGAGGTCTCTTCCAACCAAAACAGTTCTCTGATTCGATGTTTGTAGCTGTTGGTGTTACTGATCTGACTGCTCAGCTGAGGAAGCCAATCTGTGACTCCAGTGTCATGCCAAAGCTGCTCCTTCTAATCATAGAATGGTTTGGGTTGGAAGAGACCTCAAGAATCAGCCAGTTCCAACCCCCCTGCCATGGGCAGGGACACCTCACACTACAGCAGGTTGCTCACAGCCACCTCCAGCCTGGCTGCAAACACCTCCAGGCAGGAGGCTTCCACCACCTCCCTGGGCAACCTGTGCCAGGCTCTCACCACCCTCATGAGGAACAACTTCTTCCTCACATCCAATCTCAATCTCCCCATTTCTAGTTTTGCTCCATCCCCCCCAATCCTATCCCTCCCTGACACCCTCAAAAGTCCCTCCCCAGCTTTCCTGTAGCCCCCTGCAGATCCTGGAAGGCCACGAGAAGGTCTCCTGGGAGCCTTCTCTTCTCCAGACCGAACAGCCCCAACTCTCTCTTCCCAACTTCTGCCACAAACTGAACCATTCCAAAGCTCTATCAGACATGGGAACAGAGCTGAGGCATAAGACTCATCTCCACAGAAGGATCACTTGCTTTCAGATGGAAACAAAAGGGTAATTGTCTCTTCTGGGAATCCAGGATCATGACTGCCTAGCAATATGTTATTACTTAACAATCCCCATGTGTGCTTTCAGGTAGAAGAATGGTGTCTGGCTTGCTTTGTAAGCAGCCTGGCTTTTATTGCTTCCCTGGTGGTACAAGAAGCTGCTTTGCAAAATTTATGCTAAACATCACTTTTATTCTCACCTCCCATTGCCCCCTGGGGAAGCCAGAGTTCAATCACCAGGGCACGAGGGAGTTTGGAGAGCAAGGCTGAAGCTTGTTTCCAGGGAAAGGGGAGGTCAAAAAGACAGCCACCCAAGAGAGGTGTGATAGAATCAGCAATACAACAATGACACTTAGGCCTGAGTGCCTTAATTAATGGGATTCTCCAGGCAAATCATTGACAACAAATAGATACTGAATAACAAATTAACAGCCTGTGAAGGGCTCCATTGTGAGGTTATGGAATGGAAAACTTGCTGGAATATGAGTCACTGCTCCACAGAAAACATTGCCTCTCACAAGGGCATTGACAAGCTCTCCATGGGACAGCAATGAGCCCTTGTGGCCAGGAAGGCAAATGGTCTCCTGGGTGGCCTTCAGAAGAGTGTGGCCAGCAGGACGAGGGAGGTTCTCCTGCCCGTTCACCCTGTCCTTGTCAGACCACATCTGGAACATCGTGTCCAGTTCTGGGCTCCCCAGTTCAAGGGGCACAAGGATAGGACAGGACAGGACAGGACAGGATAGGATAGGGTAGGATAGGATAGGATAGGATAGGATAGGGTAGGGTAGGGTAGGGTAGGGTAGGGTAGGGTAGGGTAGGGTAGGGTAGGGTAGGGTAGGGTAGGGTAGGATAGGATAGGATAGGATAGGATAGGATAGGATAGGATAGGATAGGATAGGATAGGATAGGATAGGATAGGATAGGATAGGATAGGATAGGATAGGATAGGATAGGATAGGATAGGATAGGATAGGGTAGGGTAGGATAGAACAGAACCGAACCGGAAGAGATCTTTGAGATCATCAATTCCAACCTATCACCCAACACCATCTGATCAACTAAACCATGGCACCAAGCACCCCATCAAGTCTCCTCCTAAACACCTCCAGTGATGGTGACTCCACCACCTCCCTGGGCAGCACATCCCCAGGGCCAATCTCTCTTGCTGGGAAGAATTTCTTCCTCACCTCCAGCCTGAACCTCCCCTGGCACATCTTGAGACTGTGTCCTCTTGTTCTGGTGCTGGGTGCCTGGGAGAAGAGACCAGCCCCCACCTGGCTACAGCCTCCCTTCAGGGAGTTGCAGAGAGCAAGAAGGTCTCCCCTGAGCCTCCTCTTCTCCAGGCTAAGCAACCCCAGCTCCCTCAGCCTCTCCTCCCAGGGCTGTGCTCCAGACCCCTCCCCAGCTTTGCTGGAGAGTCCAATGGAGGCTGTGAGGATGATGGAAAACCTGTCTGATGAAGAAAAGCTGAGAGCCCTGGGGCTGTTCAGCCTGGAGAAGAGAAGGCTGAGAGGGAAACTGATCAATGTTTGCAAATACCTTAAGGGTGGGTGGCAAGAATGTGCTGCCCAGGGAGGTGGTGGAGTCACCGTCCCTGGAGGTGTTCAAAAAGGATTGGACATGGCACTTGGAGCCATGGTTTGGTTAGTCAGGAGGTGTTGGGTGATAGGTTGGACTGGATGATCTCTGAGGTCTTTTCTAGCCTTATTGACTCTACAGAGAAGAAGGGACCAGGCTGGTTTCAGTGGTGTCCTGTGCTAGGACAAGAGGCAGTGGGCACAAACTGGAACCCAGGAGGCTCCACCTCAAGATGAGGAGGAACTTCCTTGGTGTGAGGCTGCTGGAGCCCTGGAGCAGGCTGCCCAGAGAGGCTGTGGAGTCTCCTGCTCTGGAATAATAAATGGCCTGAGTGAGTGAGTAGCTCTGATATTTACAAACATTTTTGCCAGCCCAATGGTTATAGATGGAGGGGGTGGGAAAAGCAGGCAGGGCAGCTCTCTAATTACTCCTCACCTTCTTCCCCTGCATGCCTTCTTCCCCTGCCAAAGATAAAATCTGCTCTGTCAAACACTTCTCCAATCTCTCTTTAACATCTTCCAGCTATGGAAAATGAACAACCTGAGGTGAACTTCCCTGCACCTCTTCTTTTTTTTCCTTCCTCCTTCTTCTTCTTTGGTTTTTCCCTTGGAGACTTTTTCCTTGGTGCCTACTGCTACCAGAGTTTGCATTTAAAACACCCAACTTGTATTTTATTTGTCTTTTTGTGGTTGTTTCTTTCTCTCTCTTTTCCTGTGGGTGACATACAGCAATTTCTCTGCATTGAATGTGTCATTTTCTTCCAAGAATTCACTGCAGCTCACTTCTCTGCTGGGGGCAGGAGCTGAGCTGTTTAGAGGGTAGGAGAGCTCTGCAGAGGGACCTTGCCAGGCTGCACAGATGGGCAGAGTCCAAGGGCATGACATTGAACACATCCAAGTGCCAGGTTCTGCACATTGGCCACAGCAACCCCAGGCAGTGCTACAGGCTGGGGTCAGAGTGGCTGAGAGCAGCCAGGCAGAGAGAGACCTGGGGGTAGTGGTTGATAGTAGGCTGAACATGAGCCAGCAGTGTGTCCAGGTGGCCAAGAAGGCCAATGGCATCCTGGCCTGCATCAGGAACAGTGTGGCCAGCAGGAGCAGGGAGGTCCTTCTGTCCTGTACCCAGCACTTGAGTCCTGTGTCCAGTTCTGGGCTCCTCAGGTTAGGAAAGATGTTGAGGTGCTGGAAGGTGTCCAGAGAAGGGCAACAGAGCTGGGGAGGGGTCTGGAGCACAGCCCTGGGAGGAGAGGCTGAGGGAGCTGGGGTTGCTTAGCCTGGAGAAGAGGAGGCTCAGGGGAGACCTTCTTGCTCTCTACAACTACCTGAAGGCAGGTTGTAGCCAGGTGGGGGTTGGTCTCTTCTCCCAGGCAACCAGTACCAGAACAAGGGGACACAGTCTCAAGCTGTGCCAGGGGAGGTTTAGGCTGGAGGTTAGGAAGAAATTCACCCCAGCAAAAGAGATTGGCCCTTGGGATGTGCTGCCCAGGGAGGTGGTGGAGTCCCCATCCCTGGAGGTGTTTAGGAAGAGCCTGGATATGGCACTTGGAGCCATGGTTTAGTTGTCAGGAGGTGCTAGGGATTAGGTACTAGGTTGGACTTGATGATCTCTGAGGTCTCTTCCAGCCTGGCTGATTCTATGACTCTCAGAACATTCCTAGGCTCACAGAATGGTCAGGGTTGGAGGAGTCCAAGCCCTCTGCTGGAGCAGGATCCCGTGGAGAGGCTCACACAGGATCATGTGCAGGTGGGCTGGGAAAGGCTCCCTGCTGTACTCTGTTTGCTTAGGAAATATTTGTGGGCTTTGGTTGTTTGTTTGGAGTTTGATGTTTGTTTGGGATACTGAGTGATACTGTTTCAGCTGTTTGGGTTGCTTGGGAGCTGAAATGGAAGGGACTAGCCTGGAGATGACTTGCTCCTTGATTTTAGTAGATACAATTGGGTTACTCTGTCAGGGCTTCAAAGTCTCTGCAACTCACCCAGCTCTTGTATTATCCATCCCTCCCCTATTGAAGCAGTGTAAACACTTGTCCCTTTCAGTGCTGCACCTGTGCCACCTGACCAACCCCTGCTGAGCTCTGAAGTGAGAACAAGGAGGTGTAGCAGAGGCTCACATCAACATCGCAGCTCTCTGTCCTACCACAGGAACTGAGCTTCTTCTCTGAGTCAGTATTAACCCTTCTGTCACTTCTTCAGTTTGCACCCCAGGCTTTTTGCCTCTGTCCCTTTCTGGCTCCTTCCTGTGCTCTCCACTTCCTTGTGGACTGAAACCTGATCCAACCACGGTGATCTTTGTGATGGTTCTTGACAGTGAGGGTGGGGAGACTCTGGAATAGGTTGCCCAGGGAGGCTGGGGATGCCTCCTCCCTGGAAGTATCACAGTATGACAGTATCACAGGATCACCAAGGTTAGGAGAGACCTCAAAGATCATCAAGTCCAACCTGTCACCACAGACCTCATGACTAGACCATGGCACCAAGTGCCACATCCAATCCCCTCTTGAACACCTCCAGGGACGGTGACTCCACCACCTCCCTGGGCAGCACATTCCAATGATGAACAACTCTCTCAGTGAAGAACTTTCTCCTCACCTCCAGCTAAACTTCCCCTGGCACAGCTTGAGACTGTGTCCCCATGTTCTGGTGCTGGTTGCTAGAGAGAAGAGACCAACCCCTCCCTGGCTACAACCAAGGCCAGGTTGGATGAGACCTTGAGCAGCCTGGGCTGGTGGGAGATGTCCCTGCCCACGGCAGGGGGTTGGGACCAGATGATCTTTAGAGCCCTTCCCAACCCAAAGCATTCTATGATCCTTTCCAATCTGAGAATGAATCAACCTTGCAGCCTCTGTTTCAACAAGCAGTGCAACCCTGAAGCTTCCAAATGCAACCTGTGTCTTTTGTGACAAGGCTGTGGGCAGCAGAGAAGCTCCCTGCCCTGGCTGCCATGCTTCTCGGTGCCACTCCTGCTAGAAAGGAAGGGGAGAGGAATTTGTTCATCTCCTGAGACCAGCTGAGCATATCCAAGTGCAGAGAAGCTATGAACAGCAGCAGCACAGGGCAGGCAGCCAAGGACAGGGAGCAGAGTGGAAGCATGAATCATTGACATATAAAAAGGAGCAAAGGTTCTTTCCAGGCCAGGTTGGATGAGGCCTTGAGCAACCTGGGCTAGTGGGAGGTGTCCCTGTCCAGGGCAGAGGGGTTGGGGCTGGATGATCCTTGTGGTCCCTTCCAACCCTGACTGATACTATGATCTTTAAGCTCCCTTCCAAACCAAACCATTCTATGATTCTGAATCAAGAGGCAGGTCAAAAGCTAAGACTCAAAAGCAAAAGAAAGCAGGAGAGACCCAGACAAAATGTTGTGGATCTGCTGGAGGTGAACCTCGTGGAGTTCAACAAGGGCAAGCGCAGAGTCCTGCACCTGGGGAGGAATAACTCCCTGCAGCAGCACAGGTTAAAGGGGGATGTGCTGGAAAGCAGCTCCAGTGAGCAAACAAAGAACTGCAGGGAGGAGAAGTGGCTATCAAGAAAGTCCCTCCATTTAGTGTCTGTGCCAGCATCTGGTGGGTTTATCTGGAACACAGAGGGGAAGGCTGGATTGAGCATCATTATGAAATACTTCCTCAGAATAAATACTGTATGAAATTACCCAAGGGTAAAGGCCAACTTGAAAGAAAAGGTCAACAGAGTATTTCTGGAGTTCCCCTTATTTGCTCTACCATTTGTTCCATCTCCTGCCCCACTCCCAACAATCCTCTTCTCTGGCCTCCCCTTCTCCCTCCAGCTGCCATGGGTTTTCTTTCAGCAGCATTCAGATGACTTCCCCTGGACTTCCAGGTTTGTGGTGATTCAATCTGAGAAAGCAGGGGGAGCCCATCTGCCAGAAGGGAGTGTTCTGCCAAGCCTTTGCCTGTATCAGGAGCAGGGTGGCCAGCAGGAGGTCCCTTCCAACCCAGACCCTCCTAGGATTCTAACATGCTCTTTACCATGAGGGTGGTGGACCACTGGAACAGGTTGCCCAGGGAGGTGGTTGAGTTCCTATCCCTGGAGATACTCAAGGTGAGGCTGGACAGGGCTCTGAGCAACCTGATCTAGTGGAGGATGTCCCTGCTGAGTGCAGGGGGGTCGGACTGGGTGACTTTGGAGGTCCCTCCCAACCCACTGCATGACTCTGTGATCCCAGCCATGATTAATGCTGGGAGGTTGTTGGAACAAACACTGTGAGCACACAGAACATTTCCTGCACGCAACCAACCAACCCTTCCTGCAAAACAAGACATCCCAAGCAACTCTAAGGGAAGATATACCTAGACCTTCAGTGTTTAAAGATGTTCCAACATATTTGAACCATTTTTTCCCCCCACCCACTATTCCTACAGGAATGGGGAAGGGAATCCCAGGAAGCTTTTCCAGGCTCAACACACCAAACTGCATTACTGCTCTTTTCTTCCTGTTCTGTCTCCCAGGCTAGAGATTACAGAGCAAGAGAGAAAATAAACAAAATGCTAGCTAGTCTAAACAAGCAAATGAAGGCTGCTAGCAGAACCACATTTTTTTTGGTCCTCCTGGTTTAAACTTCCTCCCACAGCAGTCATAACACCAGAAGACATCTCTCAAAGGATTTCAAACGTGGTTGAAAATAGCTGAAAGCTTAAGAGGGTTTTGACAGAGCAGCAGAGAATCCCAGAACTGTTGCAGTGGGAGATCATCTCAGCCCCATCCTCCTTCACAAGCAGGGTCAGCTGGAGCAGATTGCTCAGCACTGTGTCCAAGCCAATTTTGAGTAGCTCCAGAGATGGAGACTCCATAACCTCTCCAGGCCACCTGGCCCAGCATTTGCAGACCTGCACAGTAAATGAGTGTTCTCCTGTCTTCAGATGCAATCAAGGAAAGTGTGGCCAGCAGGGCCAGGGAGGTTCTGCTCCCCCTCTGCTCTGCCCTGCTCAGACCACAGCTGCAATCCTGTGTCCAGTGCTGGGCTCCACAGTTCCAGAGAGACAGAGACCTGCTGGAGAGAGGCCAAGGGAGAACCAGGAGGATGCTTAGGGAAATTGAGCATCTCCCCTGTGAAGAGAGAATGAGAGCCCTGGGGCTGTTGAGTCTGGAGAAGAGAAGGCTGAGAGGGATCTGATCAATGTCTATCAATAGCTGAGGGGTGGGTATCAAGTGGAGGGGGCCAAGCTCTTTTCAGTGGTGTGCAATAATAAGCCAAGGAACAACAGGTACAAGGTTGAACACAGAAGGTTTCACCTCAACAGGAGGAGAAACTTCATTAGAGTGAGGGTGCTGGAGCCCTGGAGCAGGCTGCCCAGAGAGGTTGTGGAGTCTCCTTCACTGGAGGCTTTCCAAACCCTCCTGGATGCATTCCTGCATTACCTGCCCTGGGTGATGCTGCTTTGGCAGGGGGGTTGGACCTGATGACCTCTGGAGGTCCCTTTCAACCTCTAATGTACTGTGGTACTGTAATTTCATGGGGTTTAATCTAAGTTAGACACCTGAGACAGTCACCTGAGAAGACTGGCAGTGTCTCACTTGGCTTCTGCTTACTGGTCCAGAAGGGTAAAGATACCCTGCAGCTGTCAGATTTGCCAGCTTCACACAGACACCTGATTCTCTGTGGCATCTCAGCTCACATTAGATGCCTGTGTTTGGGTGAGTCAGCAGAGCTCCACAAGACAGATCAAGATGATCAAAAGATGGGCACCTCCCTACAAAGACAGGCTGAGGAGCTGGGGAGTTTCAGCCTGGAGAAGAGAAGGCTCCAAGGAAACCTTAGAGCAGCCTTCCAGTACCTGAAGGGGGCTACAGAAGAGCTGGGGAGGGACTTCTGAGAAGGGCTGGGAGTGATAGGATAAGAGGGAATGGGTTGAACCTGGAAGAGAGGAGATTGAGACTGGAGATCAGGAAGAAATTCTTTGCAGTGAGGGTGGTGAGACACTGGAACAGGCTGCCCAGGGAGGCTGTGGATGCCTCTTCCCTGGAGGTGTTCAAGGCCAGGTTGGGTGAGACCTTGAGCAACCTGGGCTGGTGGGAGGTGTCCCTGCCCATGGTGGGGGGCTTGTAATTAGATATGATTAAGGTCCTTTCCAAACCAAACCATTCCTTGACTCCTTGGATCTATGATTCCTCTAGGCTTGCTCTCACTAGCACAGGGGATCAGAATCATAGAATCAATAAGGTTGGGAAAGACCTCAGAGGTCATCCAGTCCAACCCTTCACCCAACACCTCCTGACTAACTAAACCATGGCTCCAAGTGCCACATCCAAACCTTTTTTGAGCACCTCCACCACTGCTACCAAGACAAATCTTTCTCCACCTCTGGCTAGGCCAGACCATGACCATATCCTGAAGGAGAAACCATTTTAGGCAGGGAAATAGAATAAAAAGAGGTTGCAAGTTCTCCCTAGGAATAGGTTAGGGAAGCACAGCTCTGCTTTGGGCAGCCCTCTCTTTTCAAGCCATGAGGATCTAGGTCTTTACTGGGAGCATGGCATTTGTTATCCAGAGTTTTCTGAGACCACTCTGGTTAATCTCAGTCTCTGAACACAACAGCTTCCCTGCACAAACATTCACATGTGCCTTGAATTTCTGGCTGCTGGAAGGCTTGGAACCTATTGGATTTATGGAAGGGAAGGATAAAGGCTGTTGTTGTTGTGTGGTTTCAAGTGATTCCTTGTCAGGAGGATGTGTGCAAAGGGCACTGCTAGTGACAGGAGTGTGTCCTCAGAGCAAGCCCTGTGAAGATTTAAAGCTGGAGGAGTACACAGAAGTGAGGGGGAAAAAAATCACACAATCATAGAATGTTAGGGGCTGGAAGGGATCTCTGGAGGTCACCAAGTCCAACCCCCTGCCAAAACAGGGTCACCTAAGGCAGGTCACACATCCAGGTGGGTCTTGAAAGTCTCCAGAGAAGGAGACTCCACCACCTCTCTGGGCAGCCTGCTGCTGGGCTCTCCCACCTTAAACTAAAGAAGTTCTTCCCCATGTTTAGGTGGAGCTGCTGATGTTCAATTTTATGCCTATCACCCCTTGCCCTGTCACTGGGCACCACTGAAAACAGCCTGGTCCCATCCTCCTAGACCTACCCTGTAAGTGTTGATCAGCACTGATGAGCTCTCCCCTCACTGTTCTCTTTGCCAGACTAAAAAGCACAGAGGAATGTCCAATGAGGGCTACAAGGATGCTGAAGGGACTGGAACCTCTATGTGATGAGGAAAGGCTGAGAGCCCTGGGGCTGCTTAGCCTGGAGAAGAGAAGGCTGAGAGGAGATCTGAGCAGGGTTGGTGTCAAGAAGGGGCCAGGCTCTTGCAGTGTGCCCTGTGCTAGGACAAGGGACACAAACTGCAACCCAGGAAGATCCACCTCAGCATGAGGAAAAACTTCCTTGCTGTGAGGGTGCTGGAGCCCTGGAGCAGGCTGCCCAGAGAGGTTGTGGAGTCTCCCTCTCTGGAGCCTTTCCAAACCCACCTGGATGTGTTCCTGTGTGACCTGCCCTGGGTGACCCTACTCTGGCAGGGGGGTTGGGCTGGATGCTCTCCAGAGGCCCCTTCCAACCCTTACCACTCCATGGATTCCACTGAGGTTTCATTGCTCTCACTGGGGTTTGTCCCAGGTGAGGGGGAGAATTCAGGGCTCTATGTCTCCAGGGTGCTGCTGGCAATAACAGCACAAAGGAATGGCTGAGGATCACAAGACCATCAAGAAAAACTGTGGCAGGTTGGTCTGTTGCTGTTGTTGTTGTTATTTCCCTCCCCCTGAAAACCTCCCCACAGCACCTTCCCTGTAAGCTTATGTAAACCCCACAGATGTCTGCATTTTATAACACAGAGGTATTTTTAGCCAAGCCATCATCTGTGCCTTCCTGCACCAAGCAGCTCCACACAGGCCACCAGTGGGATGAAACCCTGGAGGAACCAACACCTGAATCATCACCAGGGGCAATATTCACATTCTCAACCTCATTTGCCTTCAGGGCTTTGCAGATGCTGAGCAGGTTGCCCAGGGAAGCAGTGGAAGCCTCAGCCCAGGAGGTATTTGCAGCCAGGCTGGAGGTGGCTGTGAGCAACCTGCTGTAGTGTGAGGTGTCCCTGCCCATGGCAGGGGGCTTGGAACTGGCTGAGCCTTGAGCTCCCTTCCAACCCTGACAATTCTGTGACTCTATGCTACTGCTAAGATGCATGCTAGGCAAAGATGGCACGTGTTGGGCACTCAAAAACGGTCCCACAAATGCAAAGACCTTAGCTGTGAGGTTGGTTGGTAGAGGGGGTGCTTAAGCACCGCCAGACAGAGCTGTGTGGTGGCCTCTGCTACATGCCACAGGGAGGAATTGGTGCAGCCCTCCTCATGTGGTATGCACAGAATTACAGAACTGTTTGGGTTGGAAAAGACCTCTGAGCTCATTGAGCCCAACCTTCAACCCAGCACCACCATGGCCATCAAACCCTGGCCCCAGGTGCCATGGCCACAGGTTTCTTGAACACCCCCAGGCACGGGGACTCCACCATCTCCCTGGGCAGCCTCTGCCAGTCCCTGACCACTCTTGCAGCAAAGAAATTCTTCATAACCTCCAACCTAACCCTCCCCTGGCACAATTTCAGGCCATTTCCTCTCCTTCTACCACCTGAGACTAGGGAGAAGAAACCAACCCCCACCTCACTGCAGCCTCCTCTCAGGGAGCTGTAGAGAGCAATAAGGTCTCCTCTCAGCCTCCTCTTCTCCACACTCAACAACTGCTCCTCACCCTCAGCTGCTCCTCCCCAGCCCTGTTCTCTAGACCCTTCCCCAGCTTTGTTGCCCTTCTCTGGACCTGCTCCAGCCCCTCCATGTCCTTCTTGGAGTGAGGGGCCCCAAACTGAACACAGGATTCAAGGTGCAGCCTCCCCAGTGCCCAGTACAGGGCACACTCAGTTCCCTGCTCCTGCTGGCCACACCATTGCTGCCCCAGGCCAGGATGCTGGTGGCCTTCTTGCCCACCTGAGCACACTGCTGGCTCATCTTCAGCTGGATGTCAGCCAGCACCTCCACATCTTTCTCCACCAGGCAACTTTCCATCCCCTCTGCCCCAAGCCTGGAGCATTCCTGGGGATGTTGTGACCCAAGTGCAGGAGCTGGTACTGCTTTGGCCGTGTCATTTGTCAGCCAAACTAATTTCCTTGCTTGCAGTTTCTTAGAGGTTCTCAGTGCAGGTCTCCAGCACTGAGCCTGCTCTGTGCTGGCCTGGGTACCTCTGTGATGTTCAGTTTTGCTGTGTAGACTGACACCCAAGAGGAATGCTGGAGGCTTGCTTCACTGCTCACCATGAGAATTCACAGCTCTTACATGAACTAGCAAGGACTCTAATTATGGAGCTCTGAAAATGGAGAACTTGACAGCCCTGGGGTCACAGAGAGGCTGAGAATGCCAGAAGGTTTCTGTGGCAAGGATTTTGGGATCCTGAGTAGATGATGAATCCTCAATTTATATATGAGAAACTAACTAGAGCTGTGCAGAGGAATTTGAGAGCCTGTTTCATGGGATTAAGGGATGATTAAGGTGAGGGGAAGGTTTATTTCCTTTAATTACAGTCCTTCAGAGAGGAGAAATGAGGTGCTTACACAATTCAAAGGTGGATGACAAATGCTGCTCCTTACCAAGGGGTTGATCTTTCCAGTGAGGCTGGTGAGGCACTGGCACAGGTTGCCCAGGGATGCCCCCTCCATGGAGGTGTTCAAGGCCAGCTTGGAGGATGCCTTCACCTCATGGAAGCTGTCTCTGCCCATGGCAGGGGAGTTGGAACTAGATGGTCTTTAAGGTCCCTTCCAACCCAAACCATTCTACAGAGCTATGAATCTGTTGTGGATTTGTTTGCACAAGGAGTCTCCTCCCTCTCAGGATGATTACTGAACTCCTCAGATATCAAATAAATATATCTATATGAAAACTGTCCTGGGCTGACTCCCAGGTTCATTTTCCACATGTAGCAAGCTTCAAGAATCACTGCAGTTTTCTTCCACACAATCATGACACTTGGTGCCATGGTTTAGTAGCCAGGAGGTGTTGGGTGACAGGTTGGACTTGATGATCTCTGAGCTCTTTTCCAACCTTATTGATTTCTATGATTCAGGTTGGGAAAGACCTTTAAGGTCATGGAGTCCAACCACAACCCAACTCCCAGAACCACTGAACTCCCTGAAGCATCACGGAGTCTTGAGTACCTCCAGGGATGGTGACTCCCTGGGCAGCCCCTTTCAATCCCTGACCACTCTTGCAGCAAAGAGGTTTTCCCTAATCTCCAACCTAACCCTCCCCTGGCACAATTTAGGCCTTTTCCTCTCCTTCTATCACCAGAGTCTAGGGAGAAGTGACCAACCCCCAGCTCACTGCAACCTCCTTTCAGGGAGGAGTAGAGAGCAATGAGGTCTCTTTCTTAACTGAGAGCATAGCAGTGCAAAGCCAGGTGAGATAAATCATTTCTAACAGCTTTTAAACCCCACACTCACGTGAAAACGTGGCTGATGGAGAAGTATGAGACACTTCTGCAGCAATACAGACACATTTCCTCCTGGGAGGTGACTGGAGGGATGTTAAAAACACACAAGATGTGCTGGAACCCTCAAGAACTGCAAAGACTGAGGGCTGGGTAAGGAGAATCCCACAAGAAAAGCCAGGAGTAAGGAGAAGTTCAGTTATTCCATCTAACCATGCTGCCAGAAGGGAAAACATGTCTTGGCCTGAGACTCTGCCCTGCAGGTAGGGAGGAGAAGCAGCTCTGGTTTAGGAAATAGTTTTGGCTAGCAGGTAACATGGAAAATAGAAGGTTGTGCTTCCTGTGATTCCCAAAAGGAGATAATGAGAGGGAGAGGAGGGAGGGGAGGGAGGGGAAGGAGGGGAGGGAGGGAGGGGAAGGAGGGGAGGGAGGGAGGGGAGGGAGGACAAGCCTTCAGTTCAATGTGTCTGATGTCCTGCCTGAGATCCATCTGGCTGAACAAACACCAAATGCAGATTTCTGATGAAATCCTCCAAAAAAAAAAGTAGGTCAGATCTGAAGCTTCTGGAAGAGTCACAGAGCTTGCAGTAGGAAACAACCCAGAGTGTTGCTGGATGCAGGCTGTGGCTCACCACAGAGCAGCATGCAGACACCTGTACCTACACACACAGCCCCAGTCACACTCACACTGCACGACTCAAGCTGTCATAGGATCGTAGAATGGGTTGGATTGGAAGGAGCCTAAAAGCTCATCCAGTTCCAAACCCTCCTGCTGTGGGCACAGAGAGCTTCCACCAGCCCAGGTTGCTCAAGCCTTCATCCAGTGTGGCCTTGAACACTTCCAGGGAGGGAAGACCCACAGCCTCCCTGGGCACCCTGTTCCAGTGTCTCACCACCCCCACGGGAAACCATTTTGTCCTACTCTCCAGTCTCAATCTCCCCTCTTCCAGCTTCAATCCATTGCCTCTCATCCTATCACTCCAAGCCCTTGTCAAAAGTCCCTCCCTAGCTCTCCTGTAGCCCCCTTCAGGTTCTAGAAGACTGCTCTAAGGTCTCCCTGGAGCCTTCTCTTCTCCAGGTTGAGAAGAGAAGGCTCTTCCTCTGCTGTCTTAAACTACTGAACATTTGCAGTGGATTGCAAAAGCACTCTGGAATTATCTGACAGTGGATGGTAAACACAACTCAAGGAAACCCTAGGCTGCAAACCTTCCTGCATGCCCCCTCCAGGAAGGTGATTGAGGCCAGAATGGATGATGCCTTAAACAAGCAAATCAAGTTAAGAGCCATCCCTGGCCGTGGCAGGGGGGTTGGAGTAGATGATCTCTGAGGTCCCTTCCAAGCTAAGCCATTCTATGACTTCTTACAGCTGCACAGACTGTTAAAATGTGTGCTACAAATCCATCAGTCACCAAAGCAGAGCCCCCACATCATCCCCAGCCTCTGGCAGTGGGCATCATGCCCTACTCTGCTGGGTTGAAATCTTCCCCCTGAAATTTGCCCCTGGGCTCAGCACTGGCCAGGCCACACCTGGAGTCCTGTGTCCAGTTCTGGGCTCCTCAGCTTAGGAAAGATGTTGAGGTGCTGGAAGGTGTCCAGAGAAGGGCAACAGAGCTGGGGAGGGGTCTGGAGCACAGCCCTGGGAGGAGAGGCTGAGGGAGCTGGGGTTGCTTAGCCTGAAGAAGAGGAGGCTCAGGGGAGACCTTCTTGTTCTCTCCAACTCCCTGAAGGGAGGCTGTAGCCAGGTGGGGGTTGGTCTCCTCTCCCAGGCAACCAGCTCCAGAACAAGAGGACACAGTCTCAAGCTGTGCCAAGGGAGGTTCAGGCTGGATGTTAGGAAGAAGTTCTTGATAGAAAGAGAGATTGGCCATTGGGATGTGCTGCCCAGGGAGGTGGTGGAGTCCCCATCCCTGGAGGTGTTTAGGAAGAGCCTGGATGAGGCACTTGGTGCCATGGTTTAGTGGTGCCATGGTGTTGGGTGATAAGCTGGACTTGATCTCAAAGATCTTTTCCAACCTGGTTGATTCTGTTCTATTCTATTCTGTTCTGTTCTATGCTTTGTTCCATCTGACCCACAGGCTCCACACACTCAAGGCTTTGTCAGCTCCTCTTGTGATCACCGTGGCTCTCTTTCTTCCCATGGGTCAGATCTAAGCCTCAGGCAACATGTGGTAGCCTCTCACACTATCTCCATCTGGAAACAAGGACTTCTTCACATCTTGAGCCTTTTCAGCATGCAATTTTTCACATGGATATGATAAAACATTTCCCATGAAGGCCAAAACAGCTTCATTCTATTTACCCTACTCTGAAGCCTAACTGCCCATTAGATTGCTAAACTGAGTGCAAATTAAAGTATTCTGTGTGAGAGATTCCCTTCCCTGATTTGAATTCTCAAGTTGCCTCTTTGAGCTGGGACAGGAATGGCAAAGGAAATCTTGCAGTGTTTTAAGCTGTGCAAGCCAGCTCTGGACAGTGTGTGGCCTCAAGCCTAACTTGTTTGGGTGGCTCTTTCCCTGCTGCTCTTCCTCAGCTCCTCCACATTAATACCCCAAAGCACAGATCTCGTTAATTTGGTTTTGGCTCTCCCTCTGCCAGTTCCATCCCATAAGTTTCTATCAGCTTTGGTTCTTGGGAGGTCTTCCTGGCTACAAATAAGAAGGATTTGGTCATACTGTGGGACCTGAGATAATCTCCTCTCTTCAGGTCATGGAATCATAGAATTGTCAGGGTTGGAAGGGACCTCAAGGCTCAGCCAGTCCCAACCCCCTGCCATGGCCAGGGACACCTCACACCACAGCAGGTTGCTCACAGCCACATCCAGCCTGGCTGCAAACACCTCCAGCCAGGAGGCTCCCACCACCTCCCTGGGCAACCTGTGCCAGGCTCTCACCACCCTCCTGGGGAACAACTTCTTCCTAAAGCAATTAATCTTATTTCAGCCTGCTATGACTCTGGCCAAGCCTCACATAAGGCTTCAACACTCCACACTTGGCTCTTAGGAACATCTCTGGATCTAACCAGGGCTGCTTCATCAGCCAGAGGTTTTTCCTGCCTTGCATGAGATCCTCAAAGAGACAAACCATGCAAACATTTGTTGCAAGGGTGTTGATGATGTGTTTCCACAGTGATTCTTACAGGGAACAAAGCAGCCACCAGGGACTCTGGGCACGGAGCCTGTCTCTGGTCCCTTTTCAGCTTCCTTCTCATGGAAGGAGCTTATGAAACGGCTGGGTGCCTGCCCCTGATGCCTCTGCTGTTTGTGTGCTGTTCATTGAGACTTACTGCTGCACTACTGCTTGGTAGTAGGCTGAACATGAGCCAGCAGAGTGCCCAGGGGGCCAAGAAGGCCAGTGGCATCCTGGCCTGCATCAGGAACAGTGTGGCCAGCAGGAGCAGGGAGGTCACTGTGCCCAGCACTGGTTAGGTCACACCTTGAGTCCTGTGTCCAGTTCTGGGTCCTCAGTTTAGGAAAGATGTTGAGCTGCTGGAAGGTGTCCAGAGAAGGGCAACAAAGCTGGGGAGGGGTCTGGAGCACAGCCCTGGGAGGAGAGGCTGAGGGAGCTGGGGTTGCTTAGCCTGGAGAAGAGGAGGCTCAGGGGAGACCTTATTGCTCTCTACAACTCCCTGAAGGAAGGTTGGAGCCAGGTGGGGGTTGGGCTCTTCTCCCAGGCACCCAGCACCAGAACAAGAGGACACAGTCTCAAGCTGTGCCAGGGGAGGTTCAGGCTGGATGTTAGGAAGAAATTCTTCCAGCAAGAGAGATTGGCCATTGGAATGTGCTGCCCAGGGAGGTGGTGGAGTCACCATCACTGGAGGTGTTTAGGAAGAGCCTTGATGAGGCACTTGGTGCCATGGTTTAGTTGATCAGATGGTGTTGGGTGATAGGTTGGACTCAATGATCTCAAAGGTCTCTTCCAACCTGGTTAATTCTTTTCTGTTCTATTTCTCCATCCTGTTAAGTGGGAAAGTCATGTTTGCTGCACACATGACAAGGCTGCAGCCCAGAGGGAAATCTCTCATTTTGTAACAGGGTAGCTCTCAGAAAACAGCCCCAGAGAATTTCATCCTAGAGGCACAGAACTGTTTTGGTTGGAACTCACCTCAAAGGTCATTGAGTCCAACCATGGAGCTAACACCACCATAGCCACTAAACCCTGTCCCAGAGTGCCATGGCCACACATTCCTTGAACACCTCCAGGGTCAGTGATTCCACCAGCTGCCTGGGCAGCCTGGGAGCTTGAATGCAGCCCCTCAGCAGACAGAGGCTCACTGCAGCTCTGCTGCACACCTTCCTCTGCTGAGAGCAGATCACCCCAGCTGGAGAGAGGCTGCAATCAGCTGTTTCATTTGGTTATAAATAAAAGATTGAGAGATCAGCTCTCCCATCCTGACAGATCCATTGATTTCCCACACTTTTGGCAGGTTTGCTGTGGCAGATGTGTGCAGGAGAGCTGAAGGCTGTGCTGGTAGCTGCTTACAGATTCTTGGAAGCTGCTGTTTCTGCTAAGTTATTCAGTTTAGAGCTGGAAGCCCACATCTTAGGATAAAACTTGATGACATCTGTCACAGCTTGATGGCTTCTGGGGAGGTAGTCCCTCAGCAAGAGCAAACACCAGTGTGATCATTCATGTGCAATGCTGCCATCTATCCAAGGCCTGCCATCAGTTTCCCATCAAACCTTAGCATCACACAATCAGAATTATGGCTGGAAAAGGCCTTGGAGATCACCAGGTCCAACCTTCAACCTAACACCCTGCACCAGGAGAGGTTCAGGTTGGATATTTGGAGGGATTTTTTACTACAAGAGTGGTCAGGGATTGGCTAAGGGGAGACCTCATGGCTCTCTACAACTCACTGAGCAGAGATTGGAGTGAGGTGGGTCTTGGTCTCTTCTCCCTAGTCTCAGGTGATAGGATGAGAGGAAATGACCTGAAATGGTGCCAGGGGAGGGTTAGTTTGGAGATGAGATCTTTGCTGCAAGACTGGATTGGCACAGGCTGCCAGGCAGCTGGTGGAGTGCCCATCCCTGGAGGTGCTCAAGAAACCTGTGGTCATGGCACCCTGGGACATGGTTTGATGGCCATGGTGGGGTTGGGTTGCTGGTTGGTCTCAGTGCTCTTAGAGGTCTTTTCCAACAGAAACAATTCCAACCTAAACTCCCCCTGGCAATTTCAGGCCATTTCCTCTCCTTCTGAGACTAGGGAGCAGAGCCCAAGCCCCACCTCACTGCAGCCTCCTCTCAGGGAGCTGTAGAGAGCAAGGAGGTCTCCCTCAGCCTCTCCACACTGCACACCCCCAGCTCCCTCAGCTGCTCCTCCCCAGCCCTGCTCTCCAGACCCTTCCCCAGCTTTGTTGCCCTTCTTTGGCCATGCTCCAGCATCTCAAAGTCCTTCTTGGAGGGAGGGACCCAAAACTGAACCCAGCACTTGAGCTGTGGCCTCACCAGTGGCAAACCTCTTACAGAGCTGGCACTGAAGGGCTAGGAGTCAGGGGGCTTTGGAGGAGCCTAAAGGACTGTGCAGTGCCAGGAAATCAAACATGAGGTTTGTGTTTATCATGCAACCAAAAGTTCTCTCCAGAGATGAAATGTCTCAGATATTGATGGAGTCTATTAAAATTTACTGGAATGTGGAAAGCCTGGGCTAAGGCTTGAGGAGGAAATGATTTCAGGCCATGTGAAAAGTTAATGGGCTTGTCCAAGGGTTTTGTTTCTAATTAAGGCAGGACACCAGGGCAGCATGTACCAAGCATCCACAGTGTGGATCTGCTTCGATTTGTGTAGTGTAGCTATGAAATAAAGAGGAATAAGGCAGTGATCATTATCTTTGGCTAGCTTGGAGCAAATTCAGGTTGTAATCCCAGAACTAGGTCACTCCTGGTTCTGCTGCCCCCAGCCTAAGGAGGACATTGAATTGCTGGAGAGGGTCCAGAGGAGGCCATGAGGATGATTAGAGGGTTGGAGAATATCCCCAGGCTGGGAAAGTTGGGGGTGTTCAGCCTGGAGAAGAGAAGGCTCCTGGAAGACCTTAGAGCAGCCTTCCAGTACCTGAAGGGAGAAGCAGGGGAGCTGAGGAAGGACTTTTTACAAGGGCTGGGAGATAGGGCAGTGGGGACTGGATTGAAGCTGGAAGAGGAGAAACTTAGACTGGAGGTGAGGAAGAAATCCTTTCCAGTGAGGGTGGTGAGACCCTGGCACAGGCTGCCCAAGGAGGCTGTGGCTGCCTCCTCCCTGGTGTTACCTTTGAGTTTGGGGAACTAGAAGATGCTTTGATGAGAAACAACTGGCCTTGAGCAGCTCCAGGGAAGGGACATCCACAGCCTCCCTGGGCAGCCTGTGCCAGTGTCTCCCCACCCTCACTGCAAAGAATTTCTTCCTCATCTCCAGCCTAAGTTTCCCCTCTCCCAGCTCTAGGCCATTTCCTCTCATCCTATCACTCCAAGCCCTTGGCAAAAGTCCTTCCCCAGCTCTCCTGTAGCCCACTTCAGGTACTGGAAGGCTGCTCGAAGGTCTCCCTGGAGCCTTTTCCTCTCCAGACTGATCAGCCCCAATTCTCCCAGCCTGTCCCCATAGCAGAGGTGCTCCAGCCCTCTGATCATCTCCATGGCCCTCTTCTGGACCTACTCCAGCAGTTTGATGTCTCTCTTGTCTTGGGGGGCCCCAGGACTGGATGCAGAGCTGCAGGTAGGGTGTCCTGAGAGCCGAGCAGAGGGGCAGAATCCCCTCCCTCACTTCAGCAGATGACTTTAAAGTGCAGGTGGCTGGGCTTTGACTGCCCAAGAAAGAAGCAGAGGGGAAAATGGGCAGAAGCATTAATGAAATGAATGCCTCCAGAAACCAGAGCTCAGTGAGACAGCCCTGCATAAAGCATCTGTGCCAAAGAACTCTCACACCAACAAAACATAGGAAGAGAGGGAAAGCTTAGAGTAAATTTACTGCAAACTGTTTGCTGGTGGAAATAAATAAAGTAAATCAACTTGTGAGGGAGGCTTCTTAGTTAAAGACAACTGAGGACACAGCATTTTGGGGTCAGTGCAACCCAGCCAAACCCCAAGGCCACTTAAAGTACAACAGTTGAGGGTCAGGCCTTTTCCTGACCTCAATTAGTTTATTTGTTCTCTTCCTCTCATTCTGTCAAGTTCCTAGGACAAGCCACAAGAAGCCCCTGCCTTCTGAAGGGGGTCAGTTAAGGACCTGGAAAGCCTGGAGAAGAGAAGGTTTAGGGGAGACCTTATCCCCATGAATCAGTACCTAAAGGGTGGCTACCAAGAAGGTGGAGACTCCCTTTTTACCAGGAGGCATGTGCAAAAGGCCAGGGGGAATGGGGGCAAGTTACTGCTGGGAGGATTCCTGTTGGCACTCCAGAAGGAAATGTTTGCCCATGAGAAGAGGCAGACATGGAAACCACAGAATTGTCAGGGCTGGAAGGGACCTCAAACACCAGCCACTTCCAACCCCCTGCCATGGACACCTCACACTGCAGCAGGTTGCTCACAGCCACCTCCAGCCTGGCTGCAAACACCTCCAGGCAGGAGGCTTCCACCACCTCCCTGGGCAGCCTGTGCCAGGCTCTCACCAAATCTGAATCTCCCTACTTCTAGTTTTGCTCCATCCCCCCCAGTCCTGGAGGTGTTTAGGAAGAGCCTGGATGAGGCACTTGGTGCCAAGGTTTGGTTGATGAGATGGTGTTGGGTGAGAGGTTGGGCTTGGTGATCTCAGAGGTCTTTTCCAACCTGGTGAATTCTCTTCTGTTCTCATCATTGGTTCCCTCCATGTGCCTCAGCTCCACCATGCTCCTGAAACACAGAACTTATCAGGCTATTTATAACCCCCCCATCTATTTCTGGTGTTTTGAATCCCCAGCTCTTCTGGAGTGAGATGTCAGTGGTTGATAGTAGGTTCATCTCTGCTATTCCATAGCAACCATGCTAAATATGGATCAGGGGCTGACTGAATTCTTTTTTAGCACACATTTTTATCACCCTGATTATTTTCTTTCTCCCCAGCAGCCTGTGTCAGTGGGTTACAAGGACTAGCAGCTACAGATCTAAATCCCTCAGTCACTGGAAGCTGCCTCAGCTGTGCCCACATCTCTTGACAAACCTCAGGCTGGGAATAAACCCCAGCTGAAAATCAAACCCCAGAGCTGATACACTTCACCCAAGAGGAGGAAAAGAGTCTAATGCCAATGAGCTTGCACCCTCAGCAAGCCTGCAGATGATCCCAAGCTGACTGAAGGGTGGGATGGGTGCCATCCAGAGGGACCTCAGCATGCTGGGCTCAGAAGAAGCTAATGAGGTTCACTAAGGCAAAGTGCAAGGTCCTGCACCGAGGTTGGGGCAATCCTAGATATCAGTCCAGGCTGGGGATGATGAGACTGAGAGCAGCCCTGCAGAAAGACTTAGAGTGCTGGTGGAGGAGAGGCTGGACATGAGCCAGCAGTGAGCACTGGCAGTCCAGAAGGCAAATGGCAGCCTGGGCTGCCTCAAAAGATGGAGGGAGGTGATGCTGCCCCTCTGCTCAGGCCTCACCTGCAGTAGTGCCCAGCTATGGGACCCTCAACACATGGACCTGCTGGAGCAGGCCACAAGATGATCAGAAGGCTGGAGCACCTCTCCTACAAAGAAAGGCTGAGAGAATTGGGGCTGCTCAGCCTGGAGAAGAGAAGGCTCCAGGGAGACCCTAGAGCTGCATTTCAATATCTGATGGGAACCTATAGGAAGGCTGGGGAGGGACTGTTTAGAGGGGATTGGAGTGATAGGGTGAGAGGCAATGGATTGAAACTGGAAGAGGGGAGACTTAGGTTGGACATCAGGAGGAAGTTCTGCACAATGAGAGTGGTGAGACACTGGGACAGGCTGCCCAGGGATGTGCTTGAGGCCCCATCCCTGGAGATATTCAAGGGTGAGCTTGATGGGGCTCTGAGCAACCTGACCTAGTTGTGCACATCCCTGCTGACTGCAGGGGGCTTGGACAAGGCCACCTTTGAGGGTCCCCTTCCAACTTGATGCAATCTGTGGCTCTGAATAATTTGTCTGGTAAAAGCAAACCTTTTCATAGATGGCTTCAGAGCAGCTAAAACTGCAACTGGAAGTGACAAGAGGGACAGTCTTTGTGCTCAAAGAACAAAGGCAGTGTCAGCTTTTAGAGCAGGGAGCAAGGCCCTGACTGAAGTTAACAGAATCTGTCCAGGTGCCAGAGACAATTCCAGGAAGTTCAGCAAAAGTAGCCACCTTTTAAAAACAATTCAGGGGAGGACATCAAAGGGGGGGAAAAAATAAGATCCTGGCAAGATCTTTTAGCTCCTTGAAATAGAATCACAGAATGCTAGAAGGGACCTTGAGGGATCACCCAGTTCAACCCCCCCCCAGCCAAGGCAGGATCACCTGGGGCAGGTCATACAGGAGCAAATCATCCAGGTAGGTTGGGAAAGCCTCCAGAGCAGGAGAACTCCACCACCTCCCTGGGCAGCCTGCTCCAGGGCTCCAGCACCCCCACAGCAAAGCAGTTTCTCCTCATGTTGAAGTGGAACCTTCTGTGTTCTAGGTTGTACCTGCTGTGCCTGCCCACATCCCTGGGCACCACCAAAAGGAGCCTGGCACCTTCACCTTGACCCCCACCCCTCAGCTATTGAGAGACATTGATCAGATCCCCTCCTCAGCCTCCTCTTCTCCAGACTAAACAGCCCCAGGGCTCTGTCCTTCTGCACAGGAGAGATGTTCCAGTCCCTTCATCATCCTCATAGCTCTTTGTTGGACTCTCTCCAGTAGTGCTCTGTCTCTCTGGAACTGGGGTGCCCAGCTCAGCACATCCCATACTCACCCACAGCTGCAAAGCTTACATGTGAGGAAGCTCTCCTCTGCCCCAGGAAGGGATGAAAGGTTGAGGAGGGCAGATTGAGACTGGAGATAAGGAAGAAATTCTCTGCAGTGAGGGTGGGGAGACACTGGCACAGGTTACCCAGGGAGGTTGAGATGCCTCCTCCCTGGAGGTGTTCAAGGCCAGGCTGGATGAAGCCTTGAGCAGCCTGGGCTGGTGGGAGGTGTCCCTGCCCATGGCAGGGGGGTTGGAACTGGATGACCTTTAAGGTCCCTTCCAACCCCAACCAATCTATGCTATAAAATAGATCTTGCCAGTGGCCCAAATCACTGTAAAGCTGAAGCTTTCTGCTTTGGGGTTTCTTCAGGAGCAACAGCCTTTAGAAGAAGAAATGGCACCCAGAGCAGTAGAGCTGCTCCAACAATCAGTATTTTCATCTGCAGGCAGAGGAGGAGCTGGCCATGGCTGAGACACCACCTGAAATCCTGCCATCAGAAGTCTCTTATGGAACAGCACTCAGAGCCTAGCTCCTGTGCCTTCAAACCAGGCTTCAGAGGGATGACCAAAGGCCATCTTCCAGCAAAGGCAGGAGGTGCTCACCCATGGTACTGCCAATAGAGTTACAACATGAGGATGAGCAGAGGGCTGGAGCTGCTCTGCTATGAGGACAGACTGAGGGAGTTGGGGCTGTTCAGTCTGGAGAGGAGAAGGCTCTGAGGAGACCTAATTGTGGCCTTCCAATATCTGCAGGGGGCTACAAGAAAGCTGGGGAGGGACTTTTGAGGGTGTCAGGGAGGGATAGGATAAGAGGGGAATAGAGCAAAACTAGAAGTGGGGAGATTGAGATTGGATATGAGGAAGAAGTTGTTCCCCAGGAGGGTGGTGAGAGCCTGGCACAGGTTGCCCAGGGAGGTGGTGTCAGCACATCCTGGAGCCAGGCTGGATGTGGCTGTGAGCAACCTGCTGCAGTGTGAGGTGTCCCTGCCCATGGCAGGGGGATGGAAGTGGCTGAGCCTTGAGGTCAATTCTATGACACACCCCCACCCCTTGCAAGCCAGCATTCTGCTCTGACACAATTTGTTTGCTGTTTCTGAGGATTTTCCAGTAAATTGGAAGGGCCTGGCCCTGCCTCTCCCATTCCATGTTCTTGGCTACCTCATTGCTAAGAGAATGAGCAGATCTCCTAAGAGGCTCACTCTTCTAAGGTCATTTACCAGGTCATCACAAGACTGGTGGCCACTCTGCCTCCAGCAAGCTTGTTTTCCTGAACCTGCTGTGCATCCACCACAGCCTGCTGGCAGCTTTCACCTCTCCCAGTGAGACTCCTGTGTTGACATTCCCCTAAAACTCAGCTGAAGCCTCCCAAGTTCATTTGGCCTAAGCAAATCTCCATGAATTGGCTTTTCCAGCAATGCTTTCTTTGCTTCAAAGGATTTATTGCCCCTTTTTTTTTTGCTGCCAAGTGACTCCAGCTGGGACTCTTAGGGGTAACATAAATAACGTCCCTGTGTCCCTCTCATGTTAAACACAAGGTTTCCTGGAGCATGGGAGCAGCTTTTTAACAACCTGTGTAAAACCTGGGCCCTCTACAATGGGAATAGCTCACAGAATCACAGAACAGCTTCTGTTGGAAGAGCTCTCTAAGATCAGGGAGTCCAACCTTCAGCCTAACACCACCATGGCCACTACACTGTGTCCCATGGCTGGAGCTAGTTTTGGGCTCCCCAAATCAAGAGACACTGGAGAGCTATGAGGATGAAGAAGGGACTGGAACATCCCTCCTATGAGAGCCCTGGGGCTGTTCAGTCTGGAGAAGAGAAGGCTGAGAGGGGAAATCTGATCAATGTCTACAGATAGCTGTGGGGTGGGGGTCAGGATGAAGGGGCCAGGCTCTTTTTGGTGGTGCTCTGTCACAGGACAAGGCACAACAGGTACAAGCCAGAACAGAGGAGATTCCATCTCAACAGGAGGAGAAACTACTTTGGTGTGAGGCTGCTGGAGCAGGCTGCCCAGAGAGGTTGTGGAGTCTCCTTCTCTGGAGGCTTTCCCAACCCACCTGGATGTGTTCCTGTGTGACCTGCCCCAGCAGGGAGGTTGGATTGGATGATCTTTCAAGGTCCCTTCAACCCCCTAACATTCTCTGACCTTCTCTCCTTCTAGGGTCCTCTTGCTCCACTTCCCACACAATTTGCTTCCCACTCTGCTTTGACTTTGCCATCTGTGGGACATGCCATCTGCACACAGATGTGAACATTAAAGGGATGCTTCTGCCTGGAGGTTCCCAACTGCAATTCCCCAAGAGGAAAGGAAAGAGCAAACCCAAGTGGAAACTGTGCTGCTGCTTTATGTTTGGAATGTTCCCAGTGTGTTTCCATAGCACAACAAGATATGATGTAGCTGTGAAAACAGCTCTGATCATGGCTCACAAAGTGATTTTTTAAGTGCTATTTGCACAGGGAATACAATAAAACCTCCCCCTCAGCATCATCTAAGTCTCCTCTTGCACAATTCTGCCTCTACTCAATTATCAGAGCTCTTTTTGAAGTGGATTTTGTTCCTCATTTGAGCAACAAGGCAAATTGAGAAACAGGCACCAGAGTGACCACTACAAACCTCCCTGAAGTTTTCCAGACCCCTTCTCCTCTAGGACCTGGCCCAAGGCTTCCTGCCTTAAAAATAAAGGGTGAAGAAAAGGGGAGGGAAACAAACAAGCAAAGAGAGAGACACAAACCCCTGGAAGAAACTCACTGAAAAGTGTGATCAATAATGAAGTGAAGCAGCCAGAGCACTGCATTTAATAGCACATACAAAATATAGACCAGAGAACATTGCAAGTTGTTAATCACACAGTAGCATAATTGTATTAGGGTCAATTAATAGGGGACTGTTAAACATCCATATAGTGCTCATGGACTAGGTGTGTGCACATCTGCAGTCCTGTGTCCAGTTCTGGGCCCCTCAGTTCAGGAAAGATGTTGAAGTGCTGGAAGGTGTCCAGAGAAGGGCAACAAAGCTGGGGAGGGGTCTGGAGCACAGCCCTGGGAGGAGAGGCTGAGGGAGCTGGGGTTGCTTAGCCTGGAGAAGAGGAGGCTCAGGGGAGACCTTCTTGCTCTCTACAGCTACCTGAAGGGAGGCTGTAGCCAGGTGGGGGTTGGTCTCTTCTCCCAGGCAAGCAGCACCAGAACAAGAAGACACAGTCTCAAGCTGTGCCAGGGGAGGTTCAGACTGGATGTTAGGAAGAAGTTCTTCAGAGAGAGTGATTTGCCCATTGGGATGTGCTGCCCAGGGAGGTGGTGGAGTCACCATCACTGGAGGTGTTTAGGAGGAGCCTGGATGAGGCCCTTGGTGCCATGGTTTAGTTGATCAGATGGTGTTGGGTGATAGGTTGGACTGGATGATCTCAAAGGTCTCTCCCAACCTGGTTTATTCTATTCTATAAATATCCATGGATCTCCTTTCCTGCAGGGCTGCTCTCAGACTCATCATCCCCCAGCCTCTAGGATTGCCTTGACCCAGCTGCAGAACCTTGCACTTTGCCTTATTGAGCCTCATGAGGGGGTCCTGAGCCCACTTCTCCAGCATGCCTAGGTCCCTCTGGATGGCATCCTGACCTTCAGTTTTACATTAAGAGATATCCAACATGTCTATATGTAAAGAGATCTCTAATATACATATTCTCATATAGACTATACACACCTTACATGTATATTTTCAATGTATTTTATATCATGTCTATTATATTTATAATATTTCCTATACATTATTTCTGAAGCTAGAGGTAAGTGATACAAGTTCTAAGCATCCATTTGAACAGACCTTTCCCCCCCCTAGAGGAAAAGCAACCTCCCAGCTTTCCTCATCAGATCCACATCACAGAAGAAAGCAACAAAAATCCTACTCTGGAATAGCAGTGACCCAAAAAATAAAGGAGGAGGGAAACATTTCCCCTCCCCCCCAGCATCTAGCCTCATCTGTCCTACACTTGGGATAAGTCTCATCAAGACCCTTTCATTGCATGAGCTGCATCTGGGCTGCGAGTTCAAAGTGGAGCAATTAAGGAATTAGCTGTTGCAGGCCAGAAGTCTGAGAGCTTTAACAAGCAAAAGCCTTGTGGTCATCTGTCAGGTGGGTTAAAAAGTGATGACTGCTCCTCTCCCCTCACAAAACAAACTGGTGCAGCCAGCAAAACAAAGCTTAACAAAACCCAACCCAAACAGGAACATTCCAGAGGAACAGGCTCTCCTCTGGGGGTACAGGAGAGACTTACACAACAACAAAACTGTCACTTCCCATCAAGATTAGATAAAGCAGCACCCAAGAGGGAGGGATGCAAGTTCTCAGATGTGATGGGAATGGTTTCAGTGTCAAGGGAATTCCCCTTCAGGCCTCACAGCTTAGGTCTTCATGGAGCTCTAAACTAAATCCCTGCTGCTCTCAGCTGAACCTTCTCAAAAGCAGGGCATGAAAAACAGCCCTGGAAATGGAGCCTGAGAGCAGCCCCAAATCAAGAGGCTCCTTCTCAGCCCTGACCTTCTGCATGCAAAGCAAATCTCTGCTAACAGATTGGTAGAGACCTGCCCCAACCCCACCAACACTGAACATTTCCTTGACTCATGTGTGGTGCAAGGCTGGATCCTTCCAGTGGATTTGAAGAAAAGGAAAGGGAGGAAGTCCCCACAGGAATGCAAACTCAAACTGTTTGGGTTTGAAAAGAGCTCTAAGATCCAGCCCAGCCATCACCCCAACCCCAGCATGGCCTTCAAACCACATCCCCAGGTGCCATGGCCACAGGCTTCTTGAACACCTCCAGGCATGGGGACTCCACCACCTCCCTGGGCAGCCTGTGCCAATCCCTGACCAGTCTTGTATCAAAGATATTTTTCCTCCTCTCCAACCTAACCTTTCCCTGGCACAATTTCAGGCCATTTCCTCTCCTAATCACCTGAGACTAAGGAGAGGAGACCAACCCCAACCTCACTGCAACCTCTTTTCAGGGAACCACAGAGAGCAATGAGGTCTCCCCTCAGCCTCCTCTTCTCCACACTGAACACCCCCAGCTCCCTCAGCTGCTCCTCCAAGCCCTGTTCTCCAGGCCCTTCCCCAGCTTCATTGCCCTGCTCTGCACCTGCTGCAGCTCCTCAATGTCCTTCTTGAGCTGAGAGCCCCAAACTGAACCCAGAACTGAAGGTGCAGCCACGCCAGTGCCCAGCACAGGAGCACCATCACTTCCCTCCTGCTGGCCACACCATTGCAGATCCAGGCCAGGAGGCTGGGAGCCTTCTTGGCCACCTGGGCACACTGCTGCCTCCAGAATAGTTGGCTGCCAACCAGCACCCCAGCTCCTTTTCTGCTGGGCAGCTTCCCAGGCACTCTACCCTAAGCCTGGAGCCTGGGATAGAAATGGGATCCCTGGAGCCTGGGACAGCAATTCTCTAATCCCACAGCTGAGAGGGCTTGAAGGAAGCAAAAAATGAGAATCAACCTCCTGGATCACAACACTTTGCTGGTCTTGACTGCCTGCACCACTGAGAGCACTCCCTTCCAGAACTCTTCAGAGCCTTGGCTTAAAATAACTTTTTCTTTTCCTCCCCCAGAGGTCCTCCTGGAAGGAGAGTCCCCAAATCCATTGTTCCAGCAGGCTGGGCCCTTGGCCTCATTTCCAGCAGGACTTGATTTACAATTGTCTCCCTTTTTGTTCTTGTACAAACATTGGCTTTTGGCCTAAAGGTTCATTTTGCTGCCAGTTTTTTTCCTCCTCAATACCTGGCTAACCACACACACACTGTTGACTTTCTCAGCCTCAGACAACAAGCTCTAGCTCTCTGCAGAACTTCAGCCTCCTCCTTTCCTTATTCACCCAGCAGAGATTCTGGTAGAGTTGTTTTGCAATAGGTCACCTCCAGAGATCCCTTCCAGCCCCTGCATTTATTGATCTTGGATGCAGAGAGCCAAACCTCTGTACTTCTGATGAGCATCAGCAGTGTCTGGCAGGAGGAGCATCTCCATTTCCCCCTCCCTGCAGGCCAGGTTGGAAGAGGCACCGTGGGCCATGGGGTGCTGCTAGGTTGATGCTTGGACTCAGTGGTCTTGGAGGTCTTTTCCAATCCAAACAACTCTGATTCCATGAGTTTGTATTGCTGGTCAATGCCAGGGAGGCTGCAACTAGATGGTCTCAAGGTCTGTGATGAAGAGGTTATTAATATGGATTACATAATTATTATTTTTATTAATAACATCATCAATAACCCATTAATCACTGTTTTAAAGAGATCCTTTAGTGCACCATTGTGAAATACGTCCCATAAGTGATTTGGTATTTGCACTTCGGACCCAATCAGAGTAGCTACCGAATGCATTTCTCCTCAGGGCACGCAGGGTGCAATTCCGCCGCTTGTCCACCAGGCGGCGACTCGAGAGAGCGCTGCCGGCTTGGCTCCCACAGAGCGTTACCCCGGGCCAGGGGCTGGGAGTGGGAACGCGCCGCTAGGCACCGTCCCGTCCCCTGCCCCAGCCGCTCCTGCTCCCTCTACAGCATCCTCCCCCCGGCCTCAACAGCCCCTGCCCCTGCTCCACCGCCACCCATCCCAGAGCCAGGGACAGACCCCCAACCAGCCAAGATACCACCCAGGGGAGCTCAGCCCCACGAGGAGCCCCAGCCAGTGCCCGTGGAGGATATCGGAGCAGTCATCAATGTTGGCCCTAACAACCGGGGGGCCACCAGGCCCCCCGGCCTTTGTTGTCACCACCACCAACACCCAGTGTGCACCAGGGGCACTCACCAGGGAAGAGAGGAGGATCCTCAGCCCAGATGGGCTCAGCTTAGGGCTGCTGCCTCTCCTGGAGGGGATTAAATAGGGGAGTGGGTGGGGAGGGCCAAGTGGCCACACCTGGGGTGGGAGGAGACTCCAGCAGAGCCCAGGTGCTGTGGGTTTGAGGGGAAAATGGGGTGAGTGGGGTGGCAAAGGGGCAGAGCTGGTGGGGAAGGAGAGCTGGTGGTGGAAGGAGAGGGTGTTGCAATAAATCTTTCATGGTGCACAACTGCAGCTCCTGCTTGGCAGAAAGAAGAGCCCCAGCAATGCTTCACAACATAAAGCACAGTGGTGGCTAGTGCAGTGACAGCTTTCCAGCATCAAAACTCTGCTTGGTGGGAAAATCTCTGCTCTGCAGAGCAAGAGAAGAAGCTTCAACAGCAAAAAAATGTTCTGCAAGAGTGAATTTTGCCCCTGGATAGCAGCAGCCAAGAGCAGGATGAGTGAGGGACTGCAGCACTGCCCTGTGAGGAGGGGCTGAGAGCCCTGGGAGCTTTTAGTTTGGAGAGGAGAAGCCTGAGAGGGGATTTAATAAATGTTTATGTATATATCTGAGGGCTGAGGGGCCAGAGGGAGGGGACAGGGACAGGGACAGGGACAGGCTCTGCTCACTTGCACCCTGGGATAGGACAAGGGGCAATGGATGGAAACTCCAGCACAGGAGGTTCCACCTCAACCTGAGGAGGAACTTCTTCACTGTGAGGGTCACAGAGCCCTGGGGCAGGCTGCCCAGAGAGGTTGTGGAGTCTCCTTCTCTGGAGCCTTTCAAGCTCCATCTGGATGTGTTCCTGTGAGACCTGTGCTGGATTCTGTGCTCCTGCTCTGGCAGAGGGGGTTTGGACTGGATGATCTTCCAAGGTCCCTTCCAAGCCCTAACATCCTGTGATCCTATGGTCCTGCTCTGGCAGGGGGTTTGGACTAGATGATCTTTCAAGGTCCCTTCCAAGCCCTAACATCCTGTGATCCTATGGTCCTGCTGTGGCAGGGGGTTTGGACTGGATGATCTTCCAAGGTCCCTTCCAAGCCCTAACATCCTGTGATCCTATGGTCCTGCTCTGGCAGGGGGATTGGACTGGATGATCTTCCAAGGTCCCTTCCAAGCCCTAACATCCTGTGATTCTTTCTAGGAACACCACCACTGACCACTGTGCAACAAGGCCTTCTGGGGCTGCTTGTTGCTCCTTCCCTCTGGGAATGCTTCTATCCAGGATCACTTGGCATTTGTGCCTCCTCTCTTCTCCTCCCTCTCTACTCTGCCCTGGAGAGGCCACAGCTGGAGTATTGCATCCAGTTCTGGGCTGTGCAGTTCAAGAGAGACAAGGAACTGCTGGAGAGGCTCCAGTGGAGGCTCTGAGGATGCTGAAGGGACTGGAGCATCCAGGGTGCTGATCAAAAGCAAATCAGTGTTTTTCCCTCTAATTATGCAGCTGCAGACAAGCAATAAATTCCCAAGAACTAAACTCCTGCCCTGGAGGGCTGGTAAGAAGCAAGGCCATGAAGACTGTTGCCATTCTTATTTATTTCCAAGGTGAGATCATCACATACTTCCACGATGATAAGCTTCTCAGGCCAGAGGCCACATCTTCTAGTGGTGCTGTACAGAGCACTGCAGCTGATCCTGTCCCAGGGAGAACTGGATTGGTGCCTAAGATTTATTTTCTTACTGCCCTAAACTGTAGCACAACTGCTACTAGGATCAGAAGGAAGACTGAATGCAGGATGGAAGTATAGAGCACTGCTGTCTTCAGTTCATCCTTATCTGTAGACCAGCTGGGTGTGATACAGAATAGAATAGACTTAACCAGGTTGGAAAAGACCTCTGAGATCATCCAGTCCAACCTCTCCCCCAACACCATCTGATCAACTAACCCATGGCACCAAGGGCCTCATCCAGGCTCTTCCTAAACACCTCCAGGGATGGGGACTCCACCACCTCCCTGGGCAGCACATCCCAATGGCCAATCTCTCTTGCTGGGAAGAATTTCTTCCTAACATCCAGCCTGAACCTCCCCTGGCACAGCTTGAGACTGTGTCCTCTTGTTCTGGTGCTGGTGGCCTGGGAGAAGAGTCCAACCCCCACCTGGCTACAGCCTCCCTTCAGGGAGTTGTAGACAGCAAGAAGGTCTCCCCTGAGCCTCCTCTTCTGCAGGCTAAGCAACCCCAGCTCCCTCAGCCTGTCCTCCCAGGGCTGTGCTCCAGCCCCCTCCCCAGCTTTGTTGCCCTTCTCTGGACACCCCCCAGCAGCTCAGTGTCCTTCTTGGAGTGAGTGGCCCCAGACTGAAGCCAGGACTCGAGGTGTGGCCTCCCCAGAGCCGAGGGCAGGGGGCTGGGTGCAACACAGCCAAGTGAAGGTGAGTACATGCTCAAGGGGGTATGCTGAAAATGAAGATTTATGCCTTCTACTTTTGGGTGAGACATCCTGCCATTGTTGCATCTTCCTCCCCCACCTCCTCTCATTGTGCCTGGATGAATACACATCCAATTAAAAACACCTCCCTCCGTGTATGGAAAAAGACAATGCCCTGACAATGCACCTCAGGAACAAGCACAGATGCTGGGGAGGTAGAGAGAACCTCCACAGCATGCTGGGCTTTAATGCTCACTTCCACCTGCAGTCCTTCAAGGCTCCACATTCCTGGTAACAGTGGAGAGAGGACAGAGAACTCACAACCTCACCTAAAACCTGCAAGATGGTTTAGATGGTAGGAAGAAGCTCTTCACCAGCCTGGCCTTGAACACCTCCAGGGAGGGGACAGCCACAGCCTCCCTGGGCAACCTGTGCCAGTGTCTCCCCACCCTCACTGCAAAGAATTTCTACCTCACCTCCAGTCTCAATCTCTCCTCCTCAAGCTTCAATCCATTCCCCCTCATCTTACACTCCAAGCCCTTGTGAAAAGTCCCTCCCCAGCTTTCCTGTAACCCCTTTCAGGTACTGGAAGGCTGCTCTAAGGTCTCTCCAGAGCCTTCTCTTCTCCAGGCTCAAGAACCCCAACTTTCCCAGTCTGTCCTCACAGGAGAGGTCCTGCAGCCCTCTGCTCATCTTTGTGGCCTCCCCTGGACCCTCTCCATTAGATCCATGTCCTTCTTAACCTGCAAGTTAAAGCTTCTCCAAAGGTCACACCCCAACTGTTTAACCTCCAAGCCCCCAATCTATCCAGAGAGGGTCAGACAGCAACTTTCAAGCTGTGGCCAGCAGATTCTTCACTAGAAGCAGCACTTAAGCCATGTGTATGAAGAGCAGCAGCACACCACATACCTGCTCTTGCCTGGAGCTTTTAAATCATGCCTTTTAAACCCCCATGTTTTACCCCCTCCAACCCCTTCCCTCCCTGCACTCCACTTATTGCCATGCAATTGTTGTGGCAACCTCTGCAAATGATCCATGACAAGGAAGAGGTCCATGCAAGGCCTTCAAGCAGGGCAGATCTCTCCCAGAGATAAGTGGCACATCTCAGGAGCTGGCTCCCTGCCCAAGGCAGAAAGTTGAGCAGAGAGGATTAAGTTTAAACAGCAGCTCCACAGCATGAAATGAGAGACAAGATGAAAAGCAAGAGCCAGGTTTAATGCTTCATTAAATTATTCCTCAGCCCAGCTCTTGCCTCTCTTTTTCTTCCTCTCTTTTCTTTCCTTCTCACCATTAAGGACAAAAATTTGGTTTAGGTGGTAGATTGAAAGGGATAAATAAAGGCACTGCAGGAGGATAAAAGCAAGAGTGGAACTGGGAAAGGTTTTCATTCTGTGTCAGAGATCAGAATGTGGAGAAGGAAACATTTGAGTAGTCAAAGTGTTTCATAAAACCCACACACCTGTGGCAAAGGAGCAGACCAGCAGTGGCTGCAAGGAGGGCATCCACACTTCCCTGGCTTAACCATGGCTGCAGTCAGAGAGGCATAGAATGGCAGGGGATGGAAGGGACCCCTGCAGAGCATCCAGCCCACCCCCCCTGCCAAAGCAGGGTCACCCAGAGCAGGCCACACAGGAACACATCCAGGTGGGTTTGGGAAGGCTCCAGAGAAGGAGGCTCCACCACCTCTCTGGGCAGCCTGCTCCAGGCCTCCAGCAGCCTTAAGGAAGTTCCTCCTGATGTTTAGATGGAACTTCTGGTGTTCAAGTTTGTGCCCATTTCCCCTTGCCCTGTCACTGGGCAGCAAGTTTGCTACAGACAGTGCAGAGACTGCAGCCTGGTGTGGGAATGGTTCCACATTTAACCCATGCTTCACATGCTCTCTGCTGGAGCCACACTCACTGAACCACAGAGCATTAGAGGTTTGAAGGGACCTGCAGAGATCATCCAGACCAACCCCCCTGCCAAAGCTGCATCACCCAGGGCAGGTCACACAGGAAAGCACCCAGGTGGCTTTGGAAAATCTCCAGAGGAGACTCCACAGCCTCTCTGGGCAGCCTGCTCCAGGGCTCCAGCACCCTCACACCAAAGAAGTTTCTCTTCATGTTGAAGTGAAACTTCCTGGGTTCCAGTTTGTGTCCATTGCCCCTTGTCCTAGCACAGGACACCGCTGAAAAGAGCCTGGCCCCTGCTTCTTGACACCAACCCTTACACATTGATCAGATCTCCTCTCAGCCTTCTCTTCTCCAGGCTAAGGAGCCCCAGGTCTCTCAGCCTTTCTTCACAGGTGAGACACTCACATCCTTTCACCATCCTCACAGCCTCCACTGGACTCTTGCCAGCAGATCCCTGTCCCTCTTGAACTGAGTAACCCCAAACTGGACACAGTATTCTCACACAGGAGAACCTCCCTAGACCTGCTGGCCAGCCTTTCCTTGATGCACCCCAGGATGCCATTGGCCTTCTTGGCCACAAGGACACATTGGGTAACTTGCTGTCCACAAGGCCTCTAAGGTCCTTCTCCATGGAGCTGCTTTCCAGCAGGAGGATCCCTAACCTGTACTGGTGCATGGGCTTGCTCCTCCCCAGCTGCACTTGTGCTTATCCAGTGGCTTCATTATTATATTCATTATTATATTAAACTCCTGGCCAAGCTGTCAGCCCATGGCTTGGATGGGAGCACACTGCGATGGGTTAGGAACTGGCTGGAGGGCCGAGCCCAGAGAGTGGTGGTGAATGGTGCCACATCCAGCTGGCAGCCAGGCACCAGTGGTGTGCCCCAGGGATCAGTACTGGGCCCCATGCTCTTTAACATCTTTATTGATGATCTGGACGAGGGCATCGAGTCCATCATCAGTAAATTTGCTGACGACACCAAGCTGGGGGCAGGAGTTGATCTGCTGGAGGGTAGAGAGGCTCTGCAGAGGGACCTCGACAGGCTGGGCAGATGGGCAGAGTCCAAGGGCAGGAGATTGAACACATCCAAGTGCCGGGTTCTGCACATTGGCCACAGCAACCCCATGCAGAGCTACAGGCTGGGGTCAGAGTGGCTGGAAAGCAGTCAGGCTGAGAGGGACCTGGGGGTGCTGGTCGACGGTAGACTGAACATGAGCCTGCAGTGTGCCCAGGCAGCTAAGAGGGCCAATGGCATCCTGGCCTGCATCAGGAACAGTGTGGCCAACAGGAGCAGGGAGGTCATTCTGCCCCTGTACACTGCACTGGTTAGGCCGCACCTCGAGTACTGTGTCCAGTTCTGGGCCCCTCAGTTTAGGAAGGAGGTTGACTTGCTGGAACGAGTCCAGAGAAGGGCAACAAAGTTGGTGAGGGGTTTGGAACATAAGCCCTACGAGGAGAGGCTGAGGGAGCTGGGGTTGCTTAGCCTGGAGAAGAGGAGGCTCAGGGGTGACCTTATTACTCTCTACAACTACCTGAAGGGAGGTTGTAGACAGACGGATGTTGGTCTCTTCTCCCAGGCAAGCAGTACCAGAACAAGAGGACACAGTCTCAGGCTGCGCCAGGGGAGGTTCAGGCTGGATGTTAGGAAGAAGTTCTATACAGAAAGAGTGATTGCCCATTGGAATGGGCTGCCTGGGGAGGTGGTGGAGTCGCCATCACTGGAGGTTTTCAGGAGGAGACTTGATGGGGTGCTTGGTGCCGTGGGTTAGTTGTTTGGGTGGTGTTGGATTGGTTGATGGGTTGGACGCGGTGATCTTGAAGGTCTCTTCCAACCTGGTTTATTCTATGTATTATCACCCTCATTTCAGCAAGCTGCTTGTAGTGGTGGTGTAAGAAGGCATGGGAAGAGAAACTGTGATCTTGACAGAAAGAGTAAAGCTACTTTGCTAGAAACAAAGACTTTACTACACCAAGGGCTCAATCCAGATACAAAGTGAGTAAGGACCACTGCATAGCATACTGGTTACTGTGCCAAGAGTGCCTGGATCAGCATCCAATGCACTGGGGGGTGAGAGAAGGGGGAACCAAAAGAGTGAGAAAAGCAGCCTTTTGGACATCAGTTTTTAAAGTAACCAGAGGAATGACAGGTGAAGGTGAAAAAAAAACCCAAACCCACACAAATCCTTTAAAACAAAAGCAGGAAGATCTTGACAGCACCACCAGATTCTAGCAGGTCAAACTACAAACCAGGACTGTGAGTAACAAACAATTAACAGGGGTTTGCATCCAGCTTTAGAAGATAGCTTGTTCCACCTTTAGGACACTCAGTTCCATCTAGAACACTCAGGTCCACCTTTAGGACACTCAGCTCCATCTAGAACACTCAGCTCCACCCTTAGGACACTCAGTTCCATCTAGAACACTCAGCTCCACCTTTAGGACACTCAGCTCCACCCTTAGGACACTCAGTTCCATCTAGAACACTCAGTTCCACCTTTAGGACACTCAGTTCCATCTAGAACACTCAGCTCCACCTTTAGGACACTCAGCTCCACCCTTAGGACACTCAGTTCCATCTAGAACACTCAGCTCCACCTTTAGGACACTCAGTTCCACCTTTAGGACACTCAGTTCCATCTAGAACACTCAGCTCCACCTTTAGGACACTCAGTTCCACCTTTAGGACACTCAGTTCCATCTAGAACACTCAGCTCCACCTTTAGGACACTCAGTTCCATCTAGAACACTCAGCTCCACCTTTCATTCCATCCTTTCAACATCTGTAGCTCCATCTTTAGCACACAACTGAAGACCTAAGTGTGGTGTTTTCCCCTCCCAGTCTACCACCAGGGGCAGTTGGATGACTCTCTGGTAAGTTCTGCAACCAAACACTGTAAAGAAAAGGGCTGGGTGTTGTCTACAAAGGTGTCAAGGGATGATGTGTAAACTGAAATCACAGAGTGTATCAGATTGGAAGGGACCCTCAAAAGTCACCTTGGCCAACCCCACTGCAGTCAGCAGGGGCATCTTCAACTGGAGCAGGTTGCTCAAGGCCACATCAAGCTTGATCTGGACTATCTGAAGGGATGGGGCCTCCACCTACTCTGTTCCAGTGCTTCACCACTCTCACTGTGAAGAGCTTCCTCCTAATGCCCAACCCCAATCCATGAAATGCTGATAATGTTAACACTGTCAAGAGGAGTGTGGCCAGTGGTGCTAGAGAGGGGATTCTGCCCCTTGACTCTGCTCTGCTGACACCCCACCTCCAATCCTGCCTCCAGTTCTGGCTCCCCAGCAGAAGGACACAGAGCTGGTGGAGTGAGTCCAGAGGAGGGCCACAAGAATGAGCCAAGGGCTGGAGCAGCTCTGCTGTGGGGACAAGCTGAGGGAGCTGGGGCTGTTCATCCTGGAGAAGGGAAGGCTCCAGGGTGACATTGCAATGGCCTTCCAGAACCTGACTGGGGCTACAGGAAAGCTGGGGAGGGACTTTTGACAAGGGTTTGGAGTGGCAGGACAAGAAGGAATGGATTGAAACTGGAAGAGGGAAGATTTAGACTGGAGATGAGGAAGAAATTCTTTGCAGTGAGGGTGGGGAGACACTGGCACAGGTTGCCCAGGGAGGCTGTGGATGTTCCCTCCCTGGAGGTGTTCAAGGCCAGGCTGGATGAGGCCTTGAGCAACCTGGGCTGGTGGGAGGTGTCCCTGCCCATGGCAGGGGGATGGAACTGGATGGTCTTTGGGGTCCCTTCCAACCCAGCCACTGTATGAATCCTGTTGAAACCCTGCACTTTCCTCACACCAAGCACTGCAATGCCTCTTGCTGCCTGCTCAGTGATATGCAGTCAGTTATTTCTCAGACCACTTTCCAGCTGGAGCACAGACTCCTAATCAGAAGCAGCCTCCTGCCCTGCTCCTGCTGGCAGCTGCTGAAGACTATTCACCATTCAATATCCTCTCAATCTCCTCCAGCCTTTTCAGAGCAGCCACTCTCTTTTTCTCAATATCTCTGATTTCTTCTGAGGACTTTTTGGGGCTCTCTTTGTCCACACTGACTTTCTCTGTTCGTTTCTTGCTTTTGGAGTGTCCTTTACTGTCCTCAGCTGTTGCTGGGCTACCTTTCTGCTCGCTTTTGACTTTGTTCAAGTCTTGAAAGGAGGTTTTTTTCCCTTCTGCTGCTGCAGCTGCAGTCCCTGTCCCAGTCCCACCTGCTGGAAGTGCTGGTTGTTCTGCAGCACTGGAGGAGGCAATTTTACTTCTGACTATGCTTAGGTGACGTTGGATGTACTCCTCCTGAGGTGCCAGGGCCAGTGTTTCAACCAAACACCTCTCTGCTTTCACCAAGTCTCTTTCCTCAAAGTACACCACACAGAGATTATGTTTGCCTTGGACGTTGGTGGGATCCAGCTCCAAAATCCTCTCAAAACACCTTTTGGCCCCAGCAATGTCCTTCTTTTGGTTCATCAGGATGTCTCCTTTCAAAATCAAACCTTTGGTATGATCTGGGTAGTATCTGAGGAGGTCTTCCAGGACAGGCAGAGCCATCAGCTCCTTCGCTGTCTGCGAATAGAGCAGCGCCAGGTTGAAGAGCGCGCTGCGGAAGTTGGGCTGCAGCCTGATGGCTTTCTTCATCCAGGCTTCTGCTTCTGTGTCCTTCTTGTCATCCATGGCCAGCATCCCCAAATTGAAGTAGCCATTTGCATCCTGGGGCTCCTCTTTCACATAATGCAGCAGCCTCTGCTTGGCCTCAGGTCTGAGCTGAGCATCACCTGAAAGGACAGGAAAGAGATTTCAGCCCTCGCTCTGCTCTGAAGGAGCTTCAGAGCAGGCCTCTAAAATGTTCATTCCTACTACAAAGCAGCAAATGTAACATCTTGAAGCACAACTGTGACAGAGAGAGGGCTTTAAATGCTGCCTCTCAGCATGGCTGTGTAAGGGCAGAACAGATAGAACCACAGAACCATTGACCTTGCTCACACAGTGACTGCATCCACGGGCTGGGCTCAGTGGGGTGTGAACAAAGCCAAGGCTTGGCTCCTGCACTCGGGCCACAACAACCCCAGCAATGCTCCAGGCCTGGGGCAGGGTGCATGGAAATTGCCCAGCAGGAAAGGACCTGGGGGTGCTGCTTGACAGCCAGCTGTACTTGAGCCAGCAGTGTGCCCAGGTGGCCAAGAAGGCCAACAGCATAGTGGCAATGGTGTGGCCAGCAGGACCAGGGAGGTGACCATGCCCTGCACTGGGCACTGGTGAGGCCACAGCTTAAGTACTGGGTTCAGTCCTGGGCCCCTTACTCCAAGAAGGACATTGAGGGACTGGAGCAGGTCCAGAGAAGGGCAACAAAGCTGGGGAAGGGTCTGGAGAAGAGGGCTGGGGAGGAGCAGCTGAGGGAGCTGGGGATGCTTAGTGTGGTAAAGAGGTAAATGAGGGGAGACCTCATTGCTCTCTACAGGTCCATGAAAGGAGGTTGCAGTGAGGTGGAGGTGGTCCATTCTCCCTAGGATCAGGTGATAAGAGAGCAAATGGCCTGGAATTGTGCTAGGGAAAGGTTAGGTTGGAGATGAGGAAATATTTCTTTGCTGCAAGAGTGGTCAACTGAGCAGAGCCTGTCTCTGTCCCTGTCCCCTCCCTCTGGCCCCTCAGCCCTCAGATATATACATAAACATTTATTAAATCCCCTCTCAGGCTTCTCCTCTCCAAACTAAAAGCCCCCAGGGCTCTCAGGCCCTCACTCATCCTGCTCTTGGCTGCCGCTATCCAGGGGCAAAATTCTCTCTTGCAGAACATTTTTTTGCTGTTGAAGCTTCTTCTCTTGCTCTGCAGAGCAGAGATTTTCCCACCAAGCAGAGTTTTGATGCTGGAAAGCTGTCACTGCACTAGCCACCACTGTGCTTTATGTTGTGAAGCATTGCTGGGGCTCTTCTTTCTGCCAAGCAGGAGCTGCAGTTGTGCACCATGAAAGATTTATGGGGAAGAAAGTTATTGTAACACCCTCTCCTTCCACCACCAGCTCTCCTTCCCCACCAGCTCTGCCCCTCTGCCACCCCACTCACCCCATTTTCCCTTCAAACCCACAGCACCTGGGCTCTGCTGGAGTCTCCTCCCACCCCAGGTGTGGCCACTTGGCCCTCCCCACCCACTGCCCTATTTAATCCCCTCCAGGAGAGGCAGCAGCCCCAAGCTGAGCCCATCTGGGCTGAGGATCCTCCTCTCCTCCCTGGTGAGTGCCCCTGGCGCACACTGGGTGTTGGTGGTGGTGACAACAAAGGCCGGGGGGCCTGGTGGCCCCCCGGTTGTTAGGGCCAACATTGATGACTGCTCCAATATCCTCCATGGGCACTGGCTGGGGCTCCTCGTGGGGCTGAGCTCCCCTGGGTGGTATCTTGGCTGGTTGGGGGTCTGTCCCTGGCTCTGGGATGGGTGGTGAAGCAGGAGCTGCTTAGGCAGGGGGGAGGATGGTGCAGAGGGACCAGGAGCTGCTTTGGGAAGATGAGGTGGGGGACAAAGGCCTGGTGGCCCCAGGTTAGGTAGAGAGCTCATGGAATGGAGCAAAGCAACATTGAGAGGCCACCTGCACTAAAATGACTTTATCCAGACAGAGGACAAGCAAACTAAAAGCCAAGGATTTCAGTCTTAAGAGCTCTCACTGACAGCACCTGAATTGAAACTTCTCCTGGGGGTGGCAGTATCTTTATCCAGAGAGCTGCCTCAACCATTCCAGTCAGGTTACTGAACTACCTTCCTTTCATGAGCCCAAGAGGAAAATGTGAGGAAGAAAAAAGCCTGCAAACCACTTCTGTACCTTGGGACTTTTAGAAGGACTTAGGTTTAGTTTATTTTCTTGTGAATTAGTGGTGGTCTCCTCCCAAATACAATGTCTAACACCACTTGTGGGTGTTACATAAAGGGGGGGGAATCCCTGATTTAGCAGCAGATGGACTCTCTGCTCCCCACCCAGTGTTTTGTCACTGTTTTCAGCCTGCCTTTGAGCACCAAGTCACAAGCCAGAAGAGGTTTCCTTAGGAGATCATCTCACATTTGGAAAGCTCTTCCCCTCAGGATACTTCTCCCACTACCACTCTGCCTTTACTTTTCCTTGACCCTGCTCAACCTCTATTAATTATTTACTTAGTAAGTATTAGAGTGGGTCACACAGGAAGGCATCCAGGTGGCTTTGGCAAGTCTCCAGAGGAGGAGACTCCTCAACCTCTCTGGGCAGCCTGCTCCAGGACTCTGCACTTCACTCAGTTTCTCCCTGCCCAACTCTCCAGCCTGTGCAGCTCTCACTGAATGGCAGCACAGCCTGAGGGGTGTCAGCCACTGCTCCCAGTCTGGTGTCATCAGCAAACTTGCTGGCACTGCCCTCTGTACCCTCAGCCAGGTTGTTGGCAGTGAAGTTCTTCAGTATTGCCAAGAGTGGCCCTGGTGGAAATAGGTGAAGTGAAAGTGCTGCTTGTAGCTGTTGAGAGCATCCTCTGTGTGCATTGCCCAGCCAGGGCAGGGGAGTGGAGAAAAGCAGGGCAAAGACAGAAGTAGTGCAGCTCACTCTTAGATGACCTTCAGTAGCTGCTGATAGGAGGTGATGCAGCCTGCTCCTGCTCTCAAACTCCTGCTGAAGGACAGAGGTTAGGGAAGGGAACTTGGCTGTCCTGCCTGACAGAAGGATTGGAAATTCCTGAGGTGGCTGACTTAGCCAGAAAATGAGAGCCCTGCCTTGAAAGGGTAACTCCAGTAGATTCAGCCAGTCAGAGTGGCTTGGGTTGGAAAGGACCTTGAGACCATCTAGTTGCAGCCTCCCTGGCATTGACCAGCAATACAAACTCATGGAATCAGAGTTGTTTGGCTTGGGAAAGACCTCCAAGACCACTGAGTCCAAGCATCAACCTAGCAGCACCCCATGGCCCACAGTGTCTCTTCCAACCTGGCCTGCAGGGAGGGGGAAATGGAGATGCTCCTCCTGCCAGACACTGCTGATGCTCATCAGAAGTACAGAGGTTTGGCTCTCTGCATCCAAGATCAATAAATGCAGGGGCTGAAAGGGATCTCTGGAGGTGACCTATTGCAAAACAACTCTACCAGAATCTCTGCTGGGTGAATAAGGAAAGGAGGAGGCTGAAGTTCTGCAGAGAGCTAGAGCTTGTTGTCTGAGGCTGAGAAAGTCAACAGTGTGTGTGTGGTTAGCCAGGTATTGAGGAGGAGGAGGAAAAAAAACTGGCAGCAAAATGAGACTTTAGGGCCAAAAGCCAATGTTTGTACAAGAACAAAAAGGGAGACAATTGTAAATCAAGTCCTGCTGGAAATGAGGCCAAGGGCCCAGCCTGCTGGAACAATGGATTTGGGGACTCTCCTTCCAGGAGGACCTCTGGGGGAGGAAAAGAAAAAGTTATTTTAAGCCAAGGCTCTGAAGAGTTCTGGAAGGGAGTGCTCTCAGTGGTGCAGGCAGTCAAGACCAGCAAAGTGCAGCACTCAACAACTGGCCTCATTGAACCTCACACTGTTGATGATGCTGTGCACTTCTGCTTCCCAGACACAAACCAGCTCCCTGAAAAATGAAAAGGCAACAAAACACACTAGCCTGGATCCCATAAAAGCAAAGACAGAGAAGGTACAGAAGGGACAAGCCACCAACCAGACTCCTGCATCAGCAGTGCTGAGTTGAACAGGGCCAGTTTGTGTGTTGGGTTGAGCTCCAGAGCTCTGTTGAAGTTCTTCAGGGCTTCTGCTGGATCCTTCAGCTCAATGTAGACTATTGCCAGGTTGTACCACAGGTCTGCATTGGTTCTGTCCAGCTCCAGAGCTCTGAGGTAAGCTTCCTTAGCTTTCAGAGGTTTGTTCATTTTCAGAAGCAGTTCTCCCCTGTGGAAGAATTAGAGTGAACAGATTCACAGATTGCACCAGGTCAGGAAGGGACCCTCAAAGGGCATCTTGTGCAACCCCCCTGCAGCCAGCAGGGACATCCACAACTAGATCAGGCTGCCCAGGGCTACATTGAGTCTGATCTTGTGGCTGAGGCCCTGTCCCTGGAGACATTCATCTCTGAGCAACCTGTTCCAGTGTCTCACCACCCTCATTGTGAAGAACTTTCTCCTGGTGTCCAACCTAAACCTTCCCTGCCCCAGGTTCAAACCATTGTCCCTTGTACTGTCACCACAGGCCCTTCTGAACAGTCCCTCCCCAGCCTTCCTGCAGGTCCCCTTCAGATACAGAATGTAGTTAAGGTCTTCCTGAAGCCTACTCTTTCCCAGGCTGAACAGGAACAGTGTGGCCAGCAGGAGCAGGGAAATCATTCTGCCTTGCACTCAGCACTGGTTAGGCCACACCTTGAGTCCTGTGTCCAGTTCTGGACCCCTCAGTTTAGGAAAGATGTTGAGTTGCTGGAAGGTGTCCAGAGAAGGGCAACAGAGCTGGGGAGGGGTCTGGAGCACAGCCCTGGGAGGAGAGGCTGAGGGAGCTGGGGTTGCTTAGCCTGGAGAAGAGGAGGCTCAGGGGAGACCTTCTTGCTCTCTCCAACTCCCTGAAGGGAGGTTGTAGCCAGGTGGGGGTTGGTCTCTTCTCCCAGCACCAGAACAAGAGGACACAGTCTCAAGGTGTGCCAGGGGAGGTTTAGGCTAGAGGTGAGGAAGAAATTCTTCCCAGCAAGAGAGATTGGCCATTGGAATGTGCTGCCCAGGGAGGTGGTGGAGTCACCATCCCTGGAGGTGTTTAGGAAGAGCCTGGCTGAGGCACTTGGTGCCATGGTTTAGTTGATTAGATGGTGCTGGGTGAGAGGTTGGACTGGATGATCTCAAAGGTCTTTTCCTACCTGGTTAATTCTATTCTATTCTCCCTTTGCTCCAAAGGGGAGGGAGGAGGAGGTTTGGGGGGCAGTGGAGCAGCTTGCCTGGCCTCTTCTGGGACCAGGGGGCTTTCCATGTTACTTGCTAATTGTAAATACCTGTCTAATATTGTAACTCCTGTATATTTTGCACCTATTCACAGCATTCCATTGCAGAGTGTAGCTTTTGCTTGCAAACACAGCTTCATTTGCTTCCACCTGAGTTAGTCTGGCTGAGTTAATGCTGCATGGGAAGCTTCACTCAGTCTCACAGTACCACCAAGGTTGGAAGAGACTGCAAAGATCATAGAGTCCAACCTGTCACCACAGGCCTCCTGATTAGACCATGGCATCAAGTGCTACATCCAATCCCCTCTTGAACACCTCCAGGGATGGTGACTCCACCACCTCCCTGGGCAGCACATTCCAATGGCTAATGACACTCTCAGTGAAGAACTTTCTCCTCACCTCCAGCTAAACTTCCCCTGGTGCAGCTTGAGACTGTGTCCTCTTGTTCTGGTGCTGGTTGCCTGAGAGAAGTGACCAACTCCTTCCTGGCTACACCCTTCCTTCAGGTATTGTAGACAGAAATGAGGTCTCCCCTGAGCCTCCTCTTCTCCAGGCAAAACAACCCCAGCTCCCTCAGCCTCTCCTCACAGGGCTGTGCTCAAGGCCTCTCCCCAGCCTTGTTGCCCTTCTCTGGACACCTTCAAGTCTCTCAATGTCCTTCTTAAACTGAGGGGCCCAGAACTGGACACAGGACTCAAGCTGTGGCCTAACCAATGCAGAGTACAGGGGCACAATGACTAACCTGCTCCTGCTGGCCACACTGTTCCTGATGCAGGCCAGGATGCCCTTGGCCCTCTTGGCCAGCTGGGCACACTGCTGGCTCATGTTCAGGCAGCTGTCAATCAGCACCCCCCGGTCCCTTGCTGTTCAGCAGCTCTCCAGCCACTCTGACCCCAGCCTTCAAGCCACCACAGAGATGCAGTCCAGAATGAGCAGCCTCTGCAGTGCTGGAGAGATACCTGCTGATGTAAGCCTGCTTGAAGTCTGGCCTCATGCTGATGGCCTGGCGATAGAGCTGATCGGCTTCCTCCAGCCGCGACTCGTTGGTGCGGATCAAGTTTGCCAGGTTGATGTAAACATTCAGATGGTTAGGAGCAACCCTTGCTGCATACTTTTTGCCTGGAATGATCTGTCAAATAGAAGGGATGTACCAAAATGAGTGACAAGATGAAAGGCATTCATAGAACCATTGAGGTCTTGGGTGAGAGGTTGGACTTGATGCTCCTTGAGGTCTTTTCCAACCTTATTGATTCTATGAGTTGTTAGGGTTGGAAGGGACCTCAAGGCTCAGCCAGTTCCAACCCCACTGCCATGGGCAGGGACACCTCACACTGCAGCAGGTTGCTCACAGCCACATCCAGCCTGGCTGCAAACACCTCCAGGGATGAGGCTTCCACCTCCCTGGGCAACCTGGGCCAGGCTCTCACCACCCTCCTGGGGAACTTCTTCCTCACATCCAATCTCAATCTCCCCATTCCTAGTCTTGCCTTGGGCAGGGACACTGTGGCAGTTTTTAGGCTATGCCTTTAAAATGTAGCTGCAGATTTTGAGCACAAAAGCAGAAAAATAGGAATAATTCACTAGTGGGTGTGAAAAAGGCAAACAGAAGACTATCCTGAACAGATTTATTGGGCAGCTGTTCCATAACATCCTTCCCATTTCATGTGCATTCCTTCTATGCTTCCTCTGGTCTGGCTGCTCTGCTGGGGGGAGAACCTGCTTTTCTGGCTGGCCTTGAGGAAACAGATAAGCATGCTAACAGTGCTTCTCTGAACTCACATTCCTTCCATCTCCTCCTTTCTTCAGTTACAGGGGGAAGCAGGAGGGCTTTGAGGGGAGTGAAGCAGCTCCCCTGCTCTCTGGGAAAGCCAGAGGGGGTTCTGTGCTGTTTTCCAACTGTAAATCCCTGTACAATGTTGTAAATGCTGTGTATTTTGTACCTACTGTATTCCATTGTGGAGTGTAGTTCTTGCTTGTAAATACAGCTTCCATTTGCTTCCAACTGAGCTGCTTGTGTTTAGTTAATGTGGATGGCAAACTTTAGCCCACCACAGACACCTCACACTACATCAGGCTGCTCACAGCCACATCCACCCTGGCCTTCAAAACCTCTAGGGAGAAGGCTTCCACCACCTTCCTGGGCAACCCAGTGTCTCACCACCCTCATGGGGAAGAACTTCTTCCTAACATCCAATCTCAATCTACCCACTTCTACCTCTGCTCCAGTCCCCCCCCTCCCCCCTGCCATCCTATCACTCCCTGACACCCTCAAAAGTCCCTCCCCAGCTTTCTTGGAGCCCCCTGCTCCAAGGCCACAAGAAGGTCCCCTTGGAGCCTTCTCTTCTCCAGACTGAACAACCCCAACTCTCTCAGTCTGTCCTCACAGCAGAGCAGCTCCAGCCCTCTGCTCATCCTCATGGCCCTTCTCTGGACACCTTCCAGCACCTCCAGATCCTTCCTGTAATAGAGGCTCCAGAACTGGACACAGAGCTCCAGGTGGGGTCTCAGCAGAGTGGAGCAGAGGAGGAGAATCACCTCCCTTACCCTGCTGGCCACACTTCTCTTGCTGCAGTCCAGCAGAGATGTATTAACTCAGCCATGACTATGCACAACCTCCCCTTTTAAACACAGGCTGAGGAAAAAATGCCAACAACTTGAAAGGGTAGAGCAGGACAAATAGCAGGAGTCTAGGTCTGTGGTGGTTGACCAAATGAAGTCAGCAGTTACCTGTGGCATCAGTGATTTAGCAATCATGTAGGATTCCTCAGCTTCTTTAGTCTTGTTTAAGTTCTTGTAAGTTCTTCCTACATTCATGTGGGCACCAATATCATCTGCAAACAAGAAAGCAATGACAGAAGACCTTTAAGGTCATTGAGTCCAACCATTATCTGACTCTGGTGCTACATCATGTCCCTCAGAGCACACACCTAATCATTAAGGTTGGGGATAAAAACCTCTAAGATCAGAAATTCAACCTGCTACCCAACCCCTCCCTGACCACTTTCAAGTGCCCAACCTGCTACCCAACCCCTCCCTGACCGCTTTCAAGTGCCCAACCTTCTACCCAACACCTTCCAGAGGAAGGCAACAAAGTGGTGAAGGGTCTAGAGAAAAAACCCAAATCTTATGAGGAGCAGCTGAGGGAGTTGGGATTGTTTCATCTGGAGAAGAGAGTGCTGAGGGGAGACCACATTGCTCTCTACAACTCCTTGAAGGGAGACTGGAGTGAGGTGAGGGTTGGGCTCTTCTCCCTACTCTCAGGTGATAGCAGGAGAGGAAATGGCCTGAAGTTGGGCTAGGGGAGGGCTAGGTTGGAGATCAGGAACAATTTCTTTGCTGTAAGAGTGGACAGGAATTGAACTAGGTTGCCCAGGGAGGTGGTGTTCATTTCTTGACCACCATGCCTGTGGCCATGGTGGTGTTAGGTTGATGGTTGGACTGGAGGATCATGGAGATCTTTTCCAACCCAAACACTTCTATGATTCTATACTTGGAGTGGGTAGAAGCCATTCAAGGAGATCTAGTCCAAGCTGCTACCTGGCTGCACTTGTGTGGCTTGTATGAAGAACTGCAGAGCTCTCTCAAAGTTCTTTTCATTTTCTAGGGCATGGCCCACGTTGTTCCACAGCTTTGCATTGTTCTTATTCACCTACAACCAGCACACAAAAAAAAGGCACCCAGTCATAAGGTATTAAGCTGAAATTACACAACAGCTGCTTTCCACCATGTCTTAAAGATGGAAAAATGCACTGCACAGGCCAGATTTCATGCAAAGAACAACACAACCTTGCTTCCAGAACGATGACACTGAGCTTGGTGCTGAACATCTCTTTGTTTTAGTTCTTTGGCCCTAGAAACACCAAAATGTTTGAAAACCCATGATGGGCTGTTGTACAAACTCTTCCTAGCAGGCCATATGCACACTGCAGAAATTCTTCTGTGCAGCAGAAATTTGGGTGATTTGTTTTGTGTTGTACTGGAGCATATTGTGCTTTCCTCCAGAGAAGAGAAGGCACTCAGCTGCTCTAAGACAAGACAAAGTGATCATTGTTTCTTGCACATTAATTCCCATCTGTGATTCAAAATACTTTTTAAAGTGCTCCCCAGAGCAACTGATCAGATGGCACTGCTGCCAACAGGGAACTCAAAGTGGCAGAGCAAGCAAAACTTGGGGATCTGTGTGGCCAGCAGAGGGAGAGAGGAGGCTCTGTCCCTCTGCTCTGGTGAGACCTCACCTGGAGTGAAGTGTCCAGCTGTGGGACCTCAACACAAGAAAGATATGGACCTGATGGAGGGCCACAGATGATCAGAGGGCTGGAGCACCTCTGCTACAAGGACAGGCTGAGGGAGTTGGGTCTGTTCAGCCTGGAGAAGGGAAGGCTCCAGGAAGACCTTCTAATGAGGTTTTGGTGTCTGAAAAGTGCCTAAAGGAAGGCTGGGGAGGGACTGTGTGGAAGGGCTTGCAGTGATGGGATGAAGGACAATGGTTTGAAACTGGAGCAGGGGAGACTGAGGCTGAACATTAGGAGGAAGTTCTTTACAGTCAGAATGGTGAGATACTGGAACAGGCTGCCCAGGGATGTGGTTGAGAGCCCATCCCTGGAGACATTCATGGTCAGACTTGATGGAACTCTGAACAACCTGATCTAGTTGGAGGTGTCCCTGCTGACTGCAGGGGTGCTGGACAAGATGACCTTTGAGGGTCCCTTCCAATCTGTTGTAATCTGTGATTTCCCTCCATGTTTATCATGCTATTCTACAGCTTCCTGAGAAGCCCAGCAACACCAACCTTCCCTTATCCTTCTCAAGCAGAAGACATTACCTTCAGAGCTGACATAAACAGGGTGTACTCTGACTCCCAATCCCAGTTCCTGTGCAGTGTTTTTAAGGCATGAGTGAAGAGCACCACAGTCAAACAGACCCAGGAGAGTTTTCTTAGCACACTGTACAATGAAAGAAAGATTTGTTGTAAGCACACAAAGAATTCTGCTTTATGCTGGAACAGACCTGCAGCTGGGGAGGAACAACCCCAGGCACCAATACAGTCCTGCTAGAGAAGCTCCATGGAGAAAGACCTTGGGCTTTCCTCTATGGTTCTCCCCTATGAAGTGAGGACATCTGAGTTAAAGCAGTCATGGGCCTTACCTTTTGTTGGCTAACTTCTTCCATCCATGTGCTACCAAAATGCAGAATCCCATGCTAGGAACATAAAGCACCCGTTCTGCCACCACAAACCCAACAGGGAAGAAGAGGTTTGATGCAGGAATGAATGGCAGCACTATTAAGCAGAGTGCCTAGAAAAAGGGAGGCAAACGAATTAGCAACCAAGGTTGGACTGAGAGGTCCCAAAACTGAACCCAGTACTTGGGGGGGAGGTGGGGGGGAAAGGAGGGAGGGAAGGAGTGGAACAAAAAAAGGAGGGAGGGAGGGAAGGAGGGGAATAAAAACAGGAGGGAGGGAGGGAAGGAGGGGAATAAAAAAGGGGGGAGGGGAATAAAAAAGGGAGGGAGGGAGGGAGGGAGAGAGGGAAGGAGGGGAATAAAAAAAGGGAGGGAAAAAGGGAGGGGAATATAAAAAGGAGGGAGGGAGGAAAGGAGGCCAATAAAAAAGGGAGGGAAGGAGGGGAATAAAAAAGGGAGGGAAGGAGGGGAATAAAAAAGGGAGGGAAGGAGGGGAATAAAAAAGGGAGGGAAGGAGGGGTATAAAAAAAGGGAGGGAGGGAAGGAGGGGAATAAAAAAGGGAGGGAGGAAAGGAGGGGAATAAAAAAGGGAGGGAGGGAAATCAAAAAAGGGAAGGAGGGGGATCAGAAAAAGGGAGGGAGGGAAGGGGAATAAAAAAAGGAGGGAGGGAGCTTGGCTGACAATCTTAGTTTGCCCTTAGACTATATAAAACTTAGTTTGCCCTTAGACTATATAAAACTACAGAAGAAAAAGACTGTGGGCATCTTTGCATTCCAGCCCCAAAGAAGATGCATGCCAGCCTGTGAGCAGCCAGCCTCACCCACTTACACAAACCAGAACTGCAGAGAGCCAAGCCCTGCAGCATTCATACCATCAACACAGTCTTGGAGGAATCCCCAGGATAGCGGAGACTGAAGACAACCAAAGATCCCAGGAAGCCAAAGAAGGTAAGGGTGGCAACGTTTCTAACATCCAACACTGACTCCACCAGAGGAATAGTTCCCATTGTCCAGTCACAGCATAATTCTGAGGGGTTGAAGAGGAGCCAAGCATTCACAGGGAGGAGGTAGTTGAAAGTCAGCTGTCTTGCTGGGGATGGACTAACAGCAGCTGGGTTATCAAACCTACAGCAAAGGAGAAGGAGCAGCTTAAAGGGGGAAGAAAAGACTTGGTCTTGATCCACATTGTGCTCAGAAACCAGCAAACTTCAGACTCATGGGCAGAACTCCCAGACATCTACAACATCCTGATCCTCCAGTGCCTGCCAGGTGTGAAACCTGGGAGCCATGCCCCACAACTCATCTTAGCCCAGGATGGATGCTCCTCCAAGTGAATATCCCAAACCAGCTTCTTCATCCACATCAGCCTGAAGAAAGAGGATGATTAACTCCCAAGGTTGGACTCAGTGTTCAGGGAAAACATTTAGTTCTTGCATTTTTCCATTGCTCAAGATAAGTTTTCACCTCTAACATTATTCAGATACACTTCTCTTCAAGCCTTTGCTGATCTTCAAGGCAATGCTCTCTGCACAGGAAATACTTTCTATGTAGAAGAGGAAATATTAAGATGTTTGGAGTACTCAGTCAAGGGTCCAACAAGGAGCCAATAACAATGTTTTAGTAAGATAATCAGTTTCTGAATCACTAAGACAAACTAACAACCAGAAGCTTAAAAACCAATTAAGGCCTACTCAGATAACTGAGTGTTTGGGACACTCTTGTCAGCAAGTGCTGGATGATAGCATTGACCAATGTCACCCAAACATGGGATTTCTACACTCACTGCTTGTCAGTTTTCACTTGACAAACACTGAAGCTTTTATTCATTCAGACATCACTACAATGTCACAGAATGGCAGGGGTTGGAAGGGACACTTGAAGATCATCCAGTCCAACCCCCCTGCCAAGGCAAATTCACCTCCAGAAGGTGACACAGGAACACACCCAGGTGGGTTTGTTATGTCTCCAGAGATGGAGACTCCACCACCTCTTTGGGCAGCCTGCTCCAGGGCTCACACACCCTTAGATTACAGAGGTTCCTCCTCATGTTTAGGTGGAACTTCTGATGTTCAAGTTTGTGCCCTTTGTCCTGTCACTGGGCACCACTGAACAAAGCCTGGTCCCATCCTCCTAAACCCCAGCCTTTAAGTATTGATCAGCATTGATGAGATCCCCCTCAGGCTGCTCTTTTCCAGACTTAACAACCCCAATTCTCTCAGCCTTTCCTCATCACAGAGATGTTCCAGTCCCCTCAGCATCTTTGTAGCCCTTTGCTGTATCCTCTCCAGCAAGTCCCTGTCCTTCTTGAACTGAGCAGCCCAGAACTGGACACAATACTGCAGATGTGGCCTCATCAGGGCAGAGTACAGAGGGAGGGAACTTCCTTTGTCCTGCTGGCAACACTGTTCTTGAGACCTTGGAATGCCATTGGCCCTGTTGGCCAGAAGGACATTAAGCCACATTTTACTTAGCAGTGCCTATAAATAAAGAGACATTTGACTATTACCTTGTAAACACTGGAAGCTGAGACTGGATAACCTGGACTCTGACAACTACAAGCAGCAGTGTGCTGAACATTAGGACTATGAGCTTCAAGAGTGTCTGGAGCATGGAGAAAGGAATACTGCCCTTCCCTCGAAGAATCTGTACAGCTGTGTCCAGCAGCACTGGCAAGGTGTACTGCAAAAGAAGAAAGGGGTTGTAAGTAGAGAGGGCACTCATGCATCCCTCAGATGAACAGGAGCACTCAAGCTTTTCTCTCTTGGTTTTCCCCCCCATAGCTACAGAACTCAAGCTCCTCAGAGCCTTCATGACAACCCCCAATCATAGAATCACAGAATTGTTTTGGTTAGGAAAGATCTCTTGAGATCAGAGAGTCCAACCATCAACCCAACACCTCCAGTGGCAAAAATCAGTGCTGAAATAGGACATTTCCAACTGCTTCAGGTCTCATTACAAGATCCCTGAGGACAAATTCATCTCACTACAGAATTCCTGAGGAAAAATTCATCTCACTACAGGATCCCTGAGGAGAAATTCCTCTCACTACAGGATTCCTGGGGAGAAATTCCTCTCACTACAGGATCCCTGAGGAGAAATTCATCTCACTACAGGATCCCTGAGGAGAAATTCATCTCACTACAGGATCCCTGAGGAAAAATTCATCTCAGTACAGAATTCCTGAGGAGAAATTCATCTCAGTACAGAATTCCTGAGGAGGAATTCATCTCAGTACAGGATTCCTGAGGAAAAATTCATCTCATTACAGGATTCCTGAGGAGGAATTCACCTCACTACAGAATTCCTGAGGAGAAATTCATCTCAGTACAGAATTCCTGAGGAGAAATTCATCTCTGTACAGGATTCCTGAGGAGGAATTCATCTCACTACAGGATTCCTGAGGAGGAATTCACCTCACTACAGAATTCCTGAGGAGAAATTCATCTTAGTACAGAATTCCTGAGGAGAAATTCACCTCATTACAGGATTCCTGAGGAGGAATTCATCTTAGTACAGAATTCCTGAGGAGAAATTCACCTCATTACAGGATTCCTGAGGAGGAATTCATCTTAGTACAGAATTCCTGAGGAGGAATTCATCTCACTACAGGATTCCTGAGGAGAAATTCATCTCATTACAGGATTCCTGAGGAAAAATTCAAACATTTCAGCAGCTTACCCCTTGAGCAATAAAAACTTCATAGACACAGCATATGCCCACCACTGTTATTCCTTGTTCTTTGCACAGGGTTGCAACAGCTACCAGAAGCACAGTCACTGCAATTGGAGTCCACACTGCAAATCAAGGAGACATCACTGAAAATGCTCCATCTGACAGCAAAGCCAAAGATATATGAAGTACATTAACCCCAGAAGTGAAGGCTTGGGCTCTTCATGTCTGAACATGCTGTGTTACAGCACCACAGAATGGCAGGGGCTGGAAGGGACCTCTGAAGATCACTGACTCCAAACCCACCCTCCACACCATATGACATCATACACAGGACCTAAAGGCGAGGGGAAATGGGGCTGGGAGCTGCTGCTGCTGCTCCATAGTTAGCTGGGTGTCAGTTGGTGAGTGGTAAGAAAATGTGTTGTGCACCCCCTGGGCTTTATTGTCTAGTTCAGTAGTAATGATAATAAATACAATGCAATAAGAGTAGTAGTAATAACAGTAGTAGCAGTAATAATAATAGCAGCAGTAATAATAACAGGAGTAACAATAATAGTTATAGTAGTAGCAACAATAATAGTAATAACAGTAGTAGTACCAATAATAGTAATACTAATAGTATTAATAATAACAAGAATCATTATAATCTTCCTTTTCTGTCCTATTAAACTGTCTAATAATAATAATAAGATCATCACCTTCCTTTTCTGTCCTACTAAACAAATAAGAAGATCACCTTCCTCTTCTGTCCTATTAAACTAATAACAATAATATCATCTTCCTCTTCTGTCCTATTAAACTGTCTAATAATAATAAGAAGAAGATCATCTTCCTTTTCTGTTCTGCTAAACTGTCTGGATATCAACCCACAAGCCTGATTCTTCTCCCCATCCTGCTGGGGCTGGATCAGCAGCTTAATAGCTGGCTTGGCTTTACCCACAGCACCAATATGAGCATTTTAAGAGCTCAATAGTCAGTGAGACAGAAATTAACTCATGCCTGTATTAGACAATTATTTACCTATGGTGTTATCTGGTCCTTTAGATTTTGTGTATGACAAAAAGGCAGCTAGAAAAAAGATGGATGACAAAAGCTCTGCTCTGCCCACGACTCCAGTGACCTGAAGAAAAGAAGCAAACCCAAGATGATTTTAGTGACTGTTGCAGCCCTGCAATGATTCATGGCAGATGCTCTCACAAGATGCATACACAAGATCTATAAACCAAGCTTCCAGCTCAATCAGCACTGAATTCAGCTGGCCACCTGTGGTTGATGTGCTGATCTCTATCACTACTCAAGACAACTGAGAAATGCTGTACTTAAGAGACTAGCTGGAAAGACTTAAAATTAGATGCATTTTAATTACAGAAGAGACCAAAGGTACCATCAAATGATACAGAAGTGTCCTTCTGAAACTGAGGAGCCCAGAACTGGACACAGTACTGAAGGTGTGGCCTACACCAGTGCTGAGTCCAGGGCAGAATGGCCTCCCTGCTCCTGCGGGCCACATGAAGTCCAACAGCAGGGGGATTCCACTACAGCTGCACTTAAGTCTCAGTCCCTGCGGGTTTGAAGTTCAGCGCCAAGTCGCTGCACTCCCACGGTGCTCGGGCGCCCTCCTGTGGCCGCTGCCGGGCATCACACACAACTACCGCACACCTCTGGCACCTTGCCTTACACAAGAGAGCTTTCAGTACACAGCGGTTTGTAAGATTTGCACAAGATTTCTTGCGAGCTCTGCTGCACAGCACTGAAAGCCACTGTGCAGCCGTTATCCCAGGAGGAATCTGACAGTCCAAGTGTAGAAAAATCATCATAGCTGAAATGACTCCAGGGAAGGAGTCTCCACAACCTCTCTGGGCGGCCTGCTCCAGCACCCTCACAGCAAAGAAGTTTCTCCTCGTGGTGAGGTGGAACTTCCTGTGTTTCAGTTTGTGTCCACTGCCCCTTTTCCTAGCACAGGACACCACTGAAAAGAGCCTGGCCCCTTCCCTGGCACCCACTCTTAAGGTATTTATAAACAGTAACAAGACCTCCTCTCAGTCACCTCTTGCACCATTTTTCAGCAGCTGCATGGAGCACCAAACAGCTCCAAGGGTTACAATCCATCCCCCCCACCACCACACACTGCAAAGGGCAGAGTGAACACAAATCAAAACTGCAAATACAAATAAAAACCCTCACCCTGTTTGGGGCTGTTTGGGGGTTTTTTTGGAGTTACAATATATAAACAGATTCAAACCACCCTTCCATTGGAGCTCAGTTCATGCAGCTGGAAGGAACTCGGCGCGTCAGAGCTACACCTACCGCTTCCGTATGTATTGGGTGCACCGCAAAGAGCAAGGACGCAATGACGCTGCTCCTGTTGTCCAGAAAGAGCTTGCAGACCTTGAGGAAGACTATGCAAACCACCCCATGAAAGACCAGGTTTAGGAAGTGGTAAGAAACTGCATTTAACTCGCTGAACAGGTAGTTCAAGCGAAAGGTGAGGACCGTGAGGGGACGGTAAGATTTATGGCTCCTCTCCTAAAAGGAAAGGAAAGAGAGAAATCAGTCAGTCAGCAGCAACTTCTAAAGGGATTTGGTTTTACTCCCCAAAAATCTCTTTCTGAAAAGATTCCTGCCCTCTATTCTCAGGCACCTACCTTCAAAATACCTAAAAAGGCAGTAAGAGTTAAGAAAACCCCAAGACAAATCTAGTCATGGATGTTCCCCTCCCTGGAGGTGTTCAAGGCCAGGCTGGATGAGGCTTTGAGCAATCTGATCTAGTGGAAGGTGTCCCTGCTCGTGGGGGCTGAAACTGGATGATCTATAAGGTCCCTTCCAACCCAAACCATCCTGTGATTGTGTGAAATGAAAATCCAATGGAAAACGAAAACGTTAGGCAGAGAAGTTAATTCTGACTGCGTCTGGGGTTAGGACAAGAGGCAATACACACAAACAGGAACACAGGAAGTGCCACCTCACCAGGAGGAGAAACTGCTTTGCTGTGAGGGTGCTGGAGCCCTGGAGCAGGCTGCCCAGAGAGGTTGTGGAGTCTCCTTCTCTGCAGGGATTGCAAACCCACCTGGGCCTGCCCTAGGTGACCCTGCTTTGGCAGGGGGGTTGGACTCGATAGTCAGAGGTCCCTTCCAACCCCTACCTTTGTATGATTCCATTTTTCCTACTTCCACACAGTATTAATGAATTGATCAAGCATTTTGATTACTCTGCCATTGCAGTATTTGGGTCAGTATTTTATACAGTAAAACCTGGGGTGCTCAGCTAAATGCATTATCCACATCTTTTCAGTCTATCTCTGCTGCTAGTTACTCCAGCCCAAAACTTCCTCACCCCCAAACCTTCCTCACCACTGAAAAGCTCCTAACTCCTGTAGCCACTGCCATCCAATGATGTGTATGAACAACTTTAATGCCAGTGCAGCTTTTCAGACAAAAGCACAGCCACTCCACATGGGCTACTAACCAGCACCTTTGGATTCACAGAAATACACTAAAAAGACCCATTCTCTAACTTTGCTGTTTGAGCATCAGCTTTCCTTCCAGCAGTTAGAAACACATGTCAGTGTCTTGTGTTAGGGAAAATCATAGAGTCAATAAGGAAAAGACCTCAGAGATCATCAAGTCCAACCTATCACCCAACACCTCATGACTAACTAAACCATGGCTTCAAGTGCCACATCCAATCCCTTTTTGAACACCTCCAGGGATGGTGACTCCACCACCTCCCTGGGCAGCACATTCCCATGGCCAATTACTCTTTCTGGGAAGACTTTCTCCTCACCTCCAGCATAAACTTTCCCTGGAGCAGCTTCAGACTGTGTCCTCTTGTTCTGGTGCTGGGTGCCTGGGAGAAGAGACCAACCCCCACCTGCCTACAACCTCCCTTCAGGTAGCTGTAGAGAGCAATAAGGTCTCCCCTGAGCCTCCTTTTCTCCAGGCTAAACAACCCCAACTCCTTCAGCCTCTACTCACAGGGCTGTGCTCAAGACTTCTCCCCAGCCTCATTGCCCTTCTCTGGACACATTCAAGTGTCTCAACATCCTTCTTAAATTGAGGGGCCCAGAACTGGCCACAGTACTCAAGGTGTGATGGTCAGTTGTCCAATTTTGATATGGGAATTAGATAACACAGTCTCTTGAAGCTCAACACATGACTTCATTTTCTTACAAGCTGCTTTATTGAACAGAGGGAAAGAATATAAGCAACACCTGTCCTTGATGCTACAGTACAAAACACTACCATTACCAAGTGTCATCAGAAACAAACTCTTCTGTTCAAACCACGTTAGGGAGAAGTAAAAACCCTTCTGCAAAGTTTCTTGCAGAGTTTCCCAAATGCCTCAGCATCTCAGAAAGGTTACCTCAGACATTGGCGTGCCCCAGAAGTCATTCTGAAACAGATTTTTTAATGGAGTGGAAGGATGCAGATCTTTATTGTCCAAAATTGCTGAAACATCATCAAAAACAAAGCCACAGAAGAGGCTGTTCCAGTAGCAGGCTGCCACCACGCCAACTATTAGTGCTGCTTCCTTCAGGCTAACATCAGCCATCTTCTCCGAGAGTTTTCATGGACAAAAGCTGAAATAGAGAGGCAGAAACTTCAGTGCTTAAAAACTACATTTGATGAATAAAGTTAAATTAAGACATTAAATACTTGAAAAGTTAATGACACCACCTAGCTCTCCTCAGTTCTCACCCACCTTAGGAATTTCAGTGTTGAAACAAAATACTCCCCTTGAAGATATCTCCTTAAAGATGCTCCCCTTAAAGATCTTTCCTTAAAGATGCTCCCCTTAAAGATGCTCTCCTTAAAGATCTTTCCTTAAAGATGCTCTCCTTAAAGATGCTTCCTTTAAAGATGCTCCCCTTAAAGATGCTCTCCTTAAAGATGCTCCCCTTAAAGATCTTTCCTTAAAGATCTTTCCTTAAAGATGCTCCCCTTAAAGATGCTCTCCTTAAAGATGCTCCCCTTAAAGATGCTCCCCTTAAAGATGCTCCCCTTAAAGATGCTCCCCTTAAAGATCTTTCCTTAAAGATGCTCTCCTTAAAGATGCTTCCTTTAAAGATGCTCTCCTTAAAGATGCTCTCCTTAAAGATGCTCCCCTTAAAGATCTTTCCTTAAAGATCTTTCCTTAAAGATGCTCTCCTTAAAGATGCTTCCCTTAAAGATGCTCCCCTTAAAGATCTCTCCTTAAAGCTTCTCCCCTTAAAGATGCTCCCCTTAAAGATCTCTCTTTAGAGATGCTCCCCTTAAAGATCTCTCCTTAGAGATGCTCTGCTTAAAATGCCTTCCTTAAAGATGCTCTCCTTAAAGATCTCCCCTTAAAGATGCTTCCCTTAAAGATGCCATCCTTAAAGACACTCCCCTTAAAGATACTGCCCTTAAAGATGCCATCCTTAAAGATGCTCCCCTGAAAGATGCTTCCCTTAAAGTTGCTCCCCTGAAAGATGCTCCCCTGAAAGATGCCCCCCTTGAAGATGCTCCCCTCAAAAAGCCCTCACAAAAGCTGCCACATTCCCTGTTTTCCTAACTAAAGAAGGCTGGGAATGAATTGTGGTGCAGTTTTTAGCAGAGAGCTATGCAAGCTGGAAAACTCCAGTCCTCTTAGAAGCCTGAATAATTTAACATAGTGACACTGAATACTAAGTTGCCAAAATGTTAATTATTCATGGGTTTAAAGGTGGCTCTCAAAATAGTTCAAAAGCAACTGGCTGGGGGGGGGGGGGGGAAGAGTGGTTTAAAGTATTCTGAAGAATAAACAGGAAAGGGAAAAGAATTTCATAAACACAGGTGCTCAAGAAGAGGTAAAGAAGGGCATTAGTGATAACAAAGAGTTAAACCTACCATTGAAGCTCACACTTGGCTCATTTGCATTCTTCAGAGGAGTTTATGACAAAGCCATTTTTTGGCCTCACTTTTGCCCAGTTGCTGCAATGGCACTGAATGTGGATCAGATTCCTGAGCAAAGAAAACAAAGCCTGCAAAAAAAGAAAGACACAAATGAACTTTGGCTTGCATTATTTCTGCACATCTTCCACAAACCTTCCTAGGCCACTGATGATTTCTTCACTAGCATTGCATGGGTGACCTGATCAAAAGCTTTAACTACTATGCACCAGGTTTGAAAACACTCTTTAGCCTTGGAAGAATAGAAAGGTAACTACAGGCATTCCCTTGGAGCACTAGCTGACAGATTACTGCCAATTGTTGGGATTAAAGATACTGGAAAACTACAGAGAGCTGAATACTGACTCAGCTTTGAGGGCTGCAGCAAGAGAAGCAGAGCCAGCAGGGCGAGGGAGGGGATTCTCTCCCTCTGCTCTGCTCTGGTGAGACCCCACCTGGAGCTCACTGGAGCCTCTGTTACAGGAAGGATCTGGAGGTGCTGGAAGGTGTCCAGAGAAGAGCCATGAGGATGAGCAGAGGGCTGGAGCTGCTCTGCTATGAGGACAGACTGAGAGTGTTGGGGTTGTTCAGCCTGGAGAAGAGAAGGCTCCAAGGAGACCTCATTGTGGCCTTCCAGTATCTGCAGGGGGCTCCAAGAAAGCTGGGGAGGGACTTTTGAGGGTGTCAGGGAGAGACAGGACTGGGAGGAATGGAAAAGTGGGGAGATTCAGATTGGATGTTAGGAAGAAGTTGTTCCCCATGAGGGTGGTGTGAGACTGGCACAGGTTGCCCAGGGAGGTGGTGGAAGCCTCATCCCTGGAGGCTTTTAAGGCCAGGCTGGATGTGGCTGTGAGCAACCTGCTGTAGTGTGAGGTGTCCCTGCCCATGGCAGGGGATTTGGAACTGGATGAGCCTTGAGGTCCCTTCCAACCCTAACAATTCTATGAAACCAACCTTTATTGCTTGCTCTTCAATTAGACTTTGCAGGTTTTCACTTTTGCCTACACAGAATAGATGTCAAGGCAGCTACTAATCCTTTAATCCCAGGTAATTCAGAGGCTTTCACAAGCCTCTCTTTCAATTTCTAGTCCTTCTTAGGACCCAGAGCTGTAATTTTATGTCATTACTGATTGTGCTGTTCTCTGGCAGCTACATTTACCTGCATGCCAACTGCTGAGAAAATGCTGCTTTCATCTGAATGAAAGGGAACTCTGAGGCAGAAAGAAATTAAGAGTTTTAGCCACCTTTAAAATCAGGTTGAAGTAGTTAGCTCACCAAGAGAGAAATCTGCTTGAGAGCTACAAGGGCTTGTAGTGACAGCACAAGGGGCAATGGCTTTGGAGAATCAGACTGGAGATTAGGAAGAAATTCTTTTCAGTGAGGGTGGGGAGACACTGGAACAGGTTGCCCAGGGAGCTTGTGGATGCCCCCTCCCCAGAAGTCTTCAAGGCCAGGCTGGATGAGTCCTGGTCTAGTGGGAAGTGCCCCTGCCCATAGCAGAGGGGTTGGAACTGGATGATCTTTAAGGTCCTTCCAACCCAAACCATTCTATGAATCACAGTTTCTGTATTTACAATTCACCCTCTCCTTTATGTGCACATTTCCATCACAGGTACGACTGGAAACACATGGCTGTAGTTTGGGTTTTCAAGAGCCACAGGCACTCCAGGCAATTCTGAACAGCTTATTAATATTGTTATGTTGATCAACTGACTAGTATTACTTATTAACTTACTGTAAGGAACAAACATGGGCAGCAAACTGCATCTTCCTGGGTTTAGCAGCCAGTCACACAAGGCTCTGCTTGAACTCTGTTATTTCTTTCTGAAGTTATTTACCACCAAGGCAGTTAATGCTCTGCTGAACTGAACCATAAATGTGGCTGTGCAGTCTCCAACCTGGTTAATTCTGTATCCTGTACTAGATGGTGCTGGGTGATAGGTTGGACCTGATGATCTCAAAGGCCTTTTCCAACCTGGTTAATTCTGTATCCTGTGCTAGATGGTGCTGGGTGATAGGTTGGACCTGATGATCTCAAAGGCCTTTTCCAACCTGGTTAATTCTGTATCCTGTACTAGATGGTGCTGGGTGATAGGTTGGACCTGATGATCTCAAAGGCCTTTTCCAACCTGGTTAATTCTGTATCCTGTACTGGATGGTGCTGGGTGATAGGTTGGACCTGATGATCTCAAAGGCCTTTTCCAACCTGGTTAGTTCTGTATAAGAAGTCAGATTTTTAGGAAGGCTCACCATCAGAACTTCTCCTTCCTACCTGCTGCTACAGCTGGGTCCACTACCAAACTACAAGCTTTGGATCTGGAATGAAGATCAATGTGCTGAAAATGCAAGACTGCAGTAGGAGGCTTACAAAAGCTCATCTGTAGTTGGTGAGCCAGGAATAACTAAGTGTCTGCCATTAATCTCAGAGGGAGACAGTAATTGCTGTTTGACAGCCAATACTCTTCTCACACCAGCTAATCTGTCATGTTTGAGGTTTGCAAGTAAGAAGCCATATAAGGACTGTGCAAGACTGAGAACCTCACAGATCACAGCTGTGCAAGAGGCTGCTGAGGCACTGGTATGATTTGGCTGCTCAAATGAGTTGGACAGGTTCCCCTTCTTGCCCAACAGACATGTTGAAATCTGCTATCCAACCAAGTATGGTCTTGCAAGTGGCAGTGCCTCACCACTCCCAGAGGCTGATGTAGGGATAAAAACCTGTCAAAGGCTGACTAACCTCTTGGCCTGCTGGGGTGGAGAACCACATCACTGACTGCTCCAACACATGTAAACAGATTGATCAGCCCTCCAGGTATTTTTTCATCTCGCCTACCTGCTGCCTTGACAACCTGTATGGCTGCCCACCAGACAGCTCAGCTAGCCCTTGGGCTGCACCACTGCCAGCTCCTGGTCTAGGGAACAGCCACAGTGCCCCATGAGAATGGGTGGAATCAGGACATGCACAAACTCCAGTACCCAGGCTTCTGTTGGATGGTTTAATTTACAACAGTATCTAACCACATCATAAAGAGCACACAGCTGAAGACAAAAAGCAGCAAGAGAAGCCTTGTGAGACAGGAACTGCAGGACTGTGAGAGCTGGGTTTGGAGAAACAATGCCCACCTGCTTGTTAGTCTGATGTTTCTCAAGCTGTTTGGCACAGAAATCTGCATGTTGCATTCCACTGGTCTGCTGCAGAGACATTCAGTGGAAAGGGCAGACAAGAAGCAGAGCTCTCAAGCAGGTTTGGTTTGCAAGGCATGCAGATTTCCTCTTCTAACCTCTTGAGAACCCTCTACCAGCTCAACCAGTCTTCTTCAAGAATTACAGACAAAAGATAGAACAAACCAAACCCAAGAACAACCACAAAAAAGCCCAAGAGAAAGCCCAGCTCCCTTTGAGAAAAGCAGGGAAGCAAAGCATCTCCCTACAGCCACTACCAAATCCATGACACTACAGATGGTTGAACAACACACACTGAAAAAGAAAGTAGTCTGCACACACAGTAACAACAAAAAAATGTGTCATTAGGTTCTAAATTAAAAAGTCTCCTCAGCTGGGAGACTTGGAAGTGTGGAAACCATCTTCTGCCCACATGAATTGAGGAAAAATTAGGGAGGATGAATTTATTCCAACAGTGCTGTTTAGCACTCCATAATTAGTTAGAAGCTAGCACCTAATAACCAAGTTATCTGCCACCTTACATCAGAAACAGAGCCTTGCAGGAGGAAATCTATTTGTGCTGGTCAGACACAGCTCACTACCTAACTTTAGAAGCTCCAAGCATGCATTTATTTTTATGCTTCTACTGGGTACTGGCACTAAAGACAGCCTGGAAGGAATTAACAACTTCTGATCAACCCTTCTTCAAAGATGATGGCCTGTGCAAGACACTCTGCAATTCCCTAGAATAAAAAGACAGGAGGAAGTAGCAGTAACAGAGTTTGAGAACCATGGCACTATCCATAATGGAACATCAGTTGTTACAATCACAGAATCATAGAATTGTCAGGGTTGGAAGGGACCTCAAGGCTCAGCCAGTCCCAACCCCCCTGCCATGGGCAGGGACACCTCACACTGCAGCAGGTTGCTCACAGCCACATCCAGCCTGGCCTTAAAAGCCTCCAGGGATGAGGCTTCCACCACCTCCCTGAGCAACCTGTGCCAGTGTCTCACCACCCTCATGGGGAACAACTTCTTCCTCACATCCAATCTCAATCTACCCATTTATAGTTTTGCTCCATCCCCCCCAGTCCTATCACCCCCTGACACCCTCAAAAGTCCCTCCCCAGCTTTCTTGTAGCCCCCTGCAGATACTGGAAGGCCACAATGAGGTCTCCTCGGAGCCTTCTCCAGACTTAACAGCCCCAACTCCCTCAATCTGTCCTCAGAGCAGAGCAGCTCCAGCCCTCTGCTCATCCTCATGGCCCTTCTCTGGACACCTTCCAGCACCTCCAGATCCTTCCTGTAATAGGGCCTCCAGAACTGGACACAGTGCTCCAGGTGTGGTCTCACCAGAGCAGAGCAGAGCAGAAGGGGAGAATCACCTCCCTTGAGCTGCTGGCTCTGCTTCTCTTGCTGCAGCCCAGGATGTGATTTGCTTTCTGGGCTGCAAGTGCTCACTGCAGGCTCATGTTGAGCTTCTCATCCACAACCTATGGACTGATCTCTTTATTTTTCTTTAACTTCACATTTGAGACAGTGAATACTTTCATTCAGGCTGTATTGAATGTCTGTGCATCGTAAAAACCCACATGACAGTTTTCAGTCCTGCCAGGATGTTTGCATGTTCAGCCATCATCAAAGTGTTCTCTGGAGAGGATGATGTAAGCATCAGTAGGGCAACTGCAACCCCACAGTGTCAATTTGATAATCAGTGCCTTGTGTGTGCAATGTGAAGCATAACTATTATGTAAATCTCATGCAACTTCATTTTCTTCTAATTAATCAGGCTGCTGGAAAGTAGGGGGAAAAAAAGGCACAAACCAGGCAATTTGCATAAGGATCAGGCAGCCTCTTGAAAAGCTTTGAAAACAAACTAAGAAGCAAATTATGCACATATATAAATCACTCCCAAGAGTTATTTTTAGATAGGTGAGCAACAAGTGGTGGCTGAATTGATGAGTATCAGCAGAGAAGCACACAGGGGGTTACCAAACCCAGCAGTCCAGTCCCTTAAAATGGCATTTTAATTCAGCTCTTGAGGCTCTGCCAATCTCCTGGTTTGCTTTGCTTGCTTGCTGCTCTTCCTGGACTTTTATTTTAGGCTAAAATGGCTATTGTTTCTTGATATGATTGTTTAAAGACAGAAAGAGATCATCATTTTGTTTCTGCTGTTCCTTCCCAACACAGCATTTAAAGTTGCCTTCTCTTAATAATGACACTTGAGGTGCTACTCCAATGAACCAACAGAGACATTCACAGTTACTATTGAAATGATTGCCTTTGAATCTCATATGGGAGAAGCCAAGCAGTATTTGGGAAGATAGAAGAATGCAAAACATGTCTGGATTCCTCTTTCATCTTGCTGATATCCTAGAGCAGAATAAATGTAACAAGGAAAGCTTTATTGCGGCAAATTTCCTCTGCAAATACTACAGGATCAAGAGGAATGGAATTCATCTGAAATCCTCTTCATTCCCCAGCAAGGCAATGCCCCCCAGCCTTCTCCCTACACAGCTCTGAGAGATCAGCCAGATGAGGAATTGCAGCTCTGACATGGAATGAGAACACATGTTGCAGCCCAGATGAGAGACTTCCCAGGAGAAAGTCTGGGAAGAGCTTGCTGGCAACCAAGCAGCCTAACAGTCAGGACATGTAAGGCACTTTGCTACAAACAAGGGACAAAGCAACCTAAACCCACACTGGTTTAGCTGGTGGTTTATCAAGGCCAGGTTGGATGGAGCCTTGAGAAAGATACAGAATAAACCAGCTTGGAAAAGACCTTTGGGATCACTAAGTCCAACCTATCACCCAACACCATCTAATCAATTAAACCAACTAAGTGCCTCAGCCAGTCTCTTTTTAAACACCTCCAGTGATGGTGACTTCACCACCTCCCTGGGCAGCACATCCCAATGGCCAATCTCTCTTGCTGGGATGAACTTCTTCCTAACATCCAGCCTAAATCTCCCCTGGCACAGCTTGAGACTGTGTCCTCTTGTTCTGGGGCTGGTTGCCTGGGAGAAGAGACCAACCCCCACCTGGCTACGACCTCCCTTCAGGGAGTTGTAGACAGCAGTAAGTTCTCCTCTGAGCCTCCTCTTCTCCAGGCTAAGCAACCCCAGCTCCCTCAGCTTCTCCTCACAGGGCTGTGCCCCAGACCCCTCCCCAGCTTTGTTGCCCTTCTCTGGACACCTTCCAGCATCTCAACATCCTTCTTAAACTGAGGGGTCCAGAACTGGACACAGGACTCAAGGTGTGGCCTAACCAGCGCTGAGCACAGGGCAGAATGATTTCCCTGCTCCTGCTGGCCACACTAAGATGTCCCTGTCTGTGGCAAGGGGGTTGGAACCAGATGATCTTGAAGGTCCCTTCCAACCCAAATCATTCTGTGATTATCTTCAACTTGCTCCATGCAACTGGTGCAACAGCCAGCTGGAATACAACCCCCCTGAGTATGATAAATATTTGAAGGTATTTTACAGCTTCAGATGACCTTCAGAATCTCACACTTTAAAGCAAAAAACCTTCAGGCTTTGGGGGCTTTCTTTTGTTGTTTTGGGTTTTCTACATTCACCCAGTAACAAAGTAATACCTTTCAGAGTTGTTGGAACTCCATAAATAAAGATGACCAGCTTCCTCACAAGACACTGATGCTCAAAGACTATCTCTAAAATGCTCTCAGTGGTCTAGAAATGCCACAGCAGAAACTCCATGTTTGTTAACTCTAAGAAAAATGAGAAAAGAAAATAAATAAAGGAACAAAAGCTACATGGGTGGCATCAGCTGAGAGGACAGCCTCTAGATTCTGCTCTGCATGTCCTCATTCAGTATGCTCAGGCTGTATGCCACTTCTTGCAGTGTTTGTAGCAACATTCCAGGAAGGTGGGGTTGGTTTTTATTCATTTTGCAAGGTTTGGGGTTAGAATCTTTGAAATGCTTCCTGTTGTCAAAGCTGTGCTTGAACCATGGGTGCCTCGCTCTTCCCTCAGGGTAAGTCAAGCTGTGTACCATGGAGCCAAAATGCTCTTCACCTCCAGGACTGTACAAGCAGGCATTCCCACTGAAAGGGGACCGACTTATACAATTAGATGTGATGCAGAAGAAAAGCAAAACTAAGTCATTTGCTCTCAGCCCTTCTCTATTTTAAAGCTTTTCTCATTTTCTGCTAATACTGCCTTCCTTTTCAGTCCTTTTCTTTTTCACTTTTGGAAGTTTTCACAGTATCACCAAGGTTGGAAGAGACCTCAAAGATCATCAAGTCCAACCTCTCACCACAGACCTTATGACTAGACCATGGCACCAAGTGCCACGTCCAATTCCCCTCTTGAACACCTCCAGGAGTTTTCACGCCCACTTCAAAATCCCTTTGAGCTCTGCATCAATATACCTCACTCCCTGCACCTTTGAGTTCTGCATCAATATACCTCACTCCCTGCACCTTTGAGTTCTGCATCAATACACCTCACTCCCTGCACCACACAACTCCTACCTAAATGTGGCTTCACTACTAGTCCATGCAGTTATCATTTTCTGTTGATTCTGTAACAGAACACCACTCCAAAGAAGATGGAAAAACACTCAGAAAACGCTGAAGCACACTAAACAAAGCACATCAAATAGCTTTACCAGCTTGTTAACCTGATGAAGAGGATAAAAGACTTCCTTACTCAGAAGCATCTTGGCATCAATGGATGATTTCATTTTCTATGTCACAGGAGGATCAATTTCCTGACAGCTCATCTCGCACTAAGGCAGCAGCATTATTCTCTGTGGATTGCCTGCTTCACCTCTAAAAAGCCCTCCTGCTAAGAAATCACTGTTTTTCACTTAACCATCAGGAAGTTTGGGGTTTATTTCCCTTTCACAAAGTACAATCCCCTCTCTTCCCCTTCCCTAATTAAACAATCAGCTTGCGGTACCCAGCACAGCGCTGCAATTAACCCATCTCTGGCTGAGGCAGAGAAAGTCTCTCCACCAAGAACTAAGAGTTATGCCACGAGCTAAACAAGTTACATAACTACAACCAGTGCCAAGTATCTTGTGCCTTGTCAGCCTTCCTTATCAATGCTAATTGACAGCAAGGAAAAAGAAAGCAATGGATGAGCCAGAAAAAGGCAAAGCTCTCAAGATGCCTTTAGGATCACCTTTCCCTTCCCTTTAAAAACACCCAAATCCTCTTCAGCTCTCCATAGCTGATGAATAAATGCACGTTCCTCAAATGGTCGCTGGTTCTCCCTTTCATCTGAACAGATGTTTCCACACCTGTTCAGCTAAAACGCAGGATCTCAAACTTGTTTGGGGCCATCAGACCACTGCCAGCGCTCAGACTTCCTCGCTGGCCGCCAGGACAAAAAGGATCCAAAGTTTACAGGCGTGATCTTTATCCTGAAAGGCACCGAACAGCTTATAGACGTCGTTGTCTCCCTGTACTGCTCTGCAAGCTCCCGCTGAGCCCCCACTCTTACACTCTCACACGTCAGGCAGCGGTGTGCCCGGGCAGCGCTGCAGCCCTCCAGCCAGCCGGCACTGCGGGCACCGCTGCCCAGGGGCAAGCCTCGGGCGAGGGGCGGACGGGACCGGGCGAGCGGCCGCCGCCAGCAAGCCTGAGGCAGGCAGCGGGCCCGGGGAGCGCGGGCAGAGACCGAGGCCCTCGGCGGAGCGCGGAGGGCTCACGGGTGCGGCCTGGCAGGCGGACGACCACCCCCACGCTACCGTGAAGCTACCGCGCGCGGCAGCAGGCGCGGGGAGGACAGGGAGAAACCCGAGCGGCCAACCCCCCTCCCCGCCCCCGATCCGGCCTGTGGTCTCGCCGCTGCCCGCCCTACCTGAGGCCACGGCGCACACGGCCCGATCGCCACCGGCACCGCCGCCCACGGCTCGCCCGCCGCCGCCGGCCACCGCGCACGCGCCCCGCGCGCCGCCCCCGCAGAGGCTGCCGGGAAGCGCCGGGGCCGCGCGTCCCGGGACCCGCCGGGAGCTGCCGTTCCCCTGCCCAGGCGGCGCTGCCCGGACGGGCTCTGGGCCGCCTTCCCGCGGCATAGGGCTGGGAGAGCCGGGCCGGCGCCGTGGGTCCTTTCGTGCCGCGGGAGGCCTGGCTTTCCCCGCTCCCACCGGGGTCGTCGGGAGCGGAGCCGGTGGGAGAGTTTGATGGCGTCGCCTAGCAGCGGCCGGCGCCGTCCGCGGGCAGCGGTGAGCTCAGAGGGGCCTGAGGCGCTCTGGGAAGAGAGGCCAGAAGCGCAGCGGGGCTCCCCCGGCAGCAGTGCGGACAGCGGGCGGGCGGCGGGGCCGGAGGCGGCGGCGGGGCCGCGGCTCCCAGCCTGAAGCGCCCCGACGGAGGCTTGGCCCCAGCAGATCCCAGCCCCTTGTGCCTGCCCTCCTCTGTTGCCTCCCCAGCTGTGCCCTGCCGTGAAGGTGGACGCTTAATAAGGGAATTTGTTAGTGGAGGGGGACAAGTAAGGCAAAATAGGGGAATTTTACCAGCTGAGAGCGGTGAAAAAGAGGCAAAATTGGCTCTTAGCAGCATCCGGGAGGCATCGTGGGCTGTCAGCTCATCGTTCTTGGGGCTGGACTGCAGAAATTGGAACAAAACAGGAACGTTGTGCAAGTTCCCATTGTGGGTGCTGCTTTGTATTCAAGGTCTCTGCAGGGCTGCTGGGTGAGATTTAGTCTGGGTAGTGCGGTTTGAAAATCAGCAGCAGCTTAACCTTGCTTATCTCGACTTCAGTAAAGCCTTTGACACCGTTTCCCACAGCACCCTCCTGCAGAAACTGGCTGTTGGTGCCTTGGATGGGTGGACACTTTGCTGGGTTAAGAACTGGCTAATGGCCAGGCCCAAGGAGTGATGGAGAATGGAGCTAACTCCAGTTGGTGGCCAGTCACCAGTGAGGTTCCCCAGGGCTGAGTGCTGGGGCAAGTTCTCTTTAACATCTTTATCAACGATGGTGAAGGGATCGAGGCACCCTTAGTAAGTTTAGACATGACACTAAATTGGATAGGAGTGTTGATCTGCTGGAGGGTAGGAAGCCTCTGCAGAAGGGTCTGGCCAGGCTGCATCGATGAGCAGAGGTCATTGGTATGAGATAGAACAAAGCCAAGTGCTGGGTCTTGCACTTGGGTCACAACCCCCTGAATGCTCCAGCCTTTGGGCAGAGTGGCTGGAAACTGCCCATCTGAGAAAGACCTGGGGGTGCTGGCTGAAGATGAGCCAGCAGTGTGGTGGGGCAATAAGTAGATTCAAAAATGTTCTGTTTTAAAGTTGCCAGAATCTTATTTTTTTGAAACATTGATAATCAAGGCTGGAGAGAACTCCAAAGGATGGAACAATCTAATGTTTACAATCCTTTCTGCCTTTTTCAGGTGCTGCATTGACTTTCAAACGTATGGGACATCAATGTGGCCCAGAGCAACCAGTAAGTAAGGAGTGGACCAAAACTGCACCACTTTGTGATCAGGTTTTTGTCATTTCCCAGGTTGTCTACTGTCTTTTGTCAATTCCAGTATTCTTTCCACTCTTTTATCAGTTCAAGTGATCTTTCCACTCTTTCATCAAGTATTCTAATCAACTGGAAATGGTACTGAATACAAGAGTTTAGTATCTTAGAAATGAATGTCAAGAAATGGATGCTTATTGTGTCAATCTGGAGCAAGTGTTGGTTGTTTGAAATACTTGAAGTAATGCCTTGGAGATGAGTGTCCTACAAGACCTCCAACGAGTTCCAACGTACAAGGTTCAACCAGCTTCCAGCTGAGATTGTTCATTGTGGTAGTTTCAGGCTGTGCCTTGAAGAAAGATAGCTGCAAATTCTTTGCATTGAGGGGTGGGGAGGAAAAGAAGGATGTGAGAGTGGAGGTTTCACACGTGTGCTGGTCTTCACTGTGTCACAAATGCATTGAGGAAGCATGATGTGATTTCTAACTAAAAGAAAAGAAAGCTTCTGCTGCAACCTCCTTGTCCACAGTAGAACAAAACGTGAACACAGTGTCAGTTAGAGTTACAAAACCAACACAATTACTGGAATCATCCTGTGTGGTTCAGGGGCCAGCCTCCTTTAAATCATTTGATATAGAAGTCAGTAGCACTGATCATGTCTGATGATTCTCATTTTGTGTCCAGGATAATAAACTGTAAGCTCAACATGGCACCCATTTTAGATTGGAAGAGACTTATGAAGGTTGATCCAGATGCTCTGCCTAACCAAGAGAAGCTAGCAGAAAAACTGCTGGAGACCATGTCCAAGGTATTCAAGGGGAAAAACAGAACATGAGGGTTTTGTTGTTCATTCCTCCCTGAACTGTCTCTTGTCCTTCACATACAAAGGTTATTTATTTTGTGGATTTCATTGATACTTGTGTAAAACCAGTACTGTCTCTTTTCTTAGGTGGATGGAAAAGACTTAAAGATGGAAACTCCAGAACAGCTAATACAGCTGTTCAAAATTACTCAGTCACTGCTGAAGGTACTAAGCTTCCCTTTATAGCATTTAAGAGATGCATTTTGGTTGAATAAAAGCATCATTGCTCTTTTTCTTTTCCTTCTCTTTAAATGCACTTGTTGCTCCTAGGAGTATTTAGATGCTACACAGTTGTTGGCACCAGAGTATCTGCTTGAAGCTGGTGAAATCATGGCAATGGCAGTGGGAAGTGAGTAGGGCTAATGCAGAGGAACATTAGTTAACATTAGAAATGTTAAGGAACATTTAGTTTTACAGACCAGAAATGCAAATGCCTATAAATATCTGAGGGGTGGGTGTCAAGATGAAGCTGCCAGGCTCTCTTCAGCGGTGCCTAGTGACAAGGAACACTGGGTATAAGCTGAGACACAGGAGGTTCACCTCAACATAAGAAACTTCTTTACTGTGAGGGTGCAGCAGCACTGGAACAGGACTCCCAAAGAGGTGGTGGGGTCTCCTTTCCTGGAGGCATTCAAAACCCACATGAATGTGTTCCTGTGAGACCTGTGTGATCCTGCTTTGGCAGGGAGACTGGACTGGATGATCTCCAGAGGTCCCTTCCAACCCCTGACATTCTGTGATTCTGTGAAATGAGTACCTCAAAAACTATTGGTAATGATTTTAACATTAATGCAGGGGTTTGTGCTAGATGTCTTAGACCAAATAAAAATGTTGCTAGAAATGAAGCAAAACTGCCATCCTAAAACTGATCCTGTAAATCTCTCATAGTTTCTTGTGTCTCATAGATTCATAGAAGGCATTCATAGAGTGCTTTGGGTTGGAAGGGGCTTTAAAGAGCATCTAGTTCTACCCCCCTGCTGTGAGCAGGGACACTTTTCACTAGACCAAGTTGCTCAAGGCCATGTCCCAGCAGTAACAATCTTAATTTATGTTATTAGTCAATAATTCTTCTTTCTTTACTATACTTTGTTGTTTTTTTTCCCCAGATGAAAGCTGAAGAGGTAGAGTTGGCACTAGAAGAAGTTGAAAAAGCTGGGGAAGAACAGGCCAAATGTGGTAAGCAAGCTAATTTATGGCTTGTTAAATGTTTGGTCTTTTGTACATGGTTTTTAAGTTTAGAGAGTTGGATAAAATGAAAACTGCCCTGGAGTCAGTTGTTTCAGTGAAGCCAAATGTTTAAAGGCTTAGGTTAACCATTGCTTTTTTGTGTACTTCTGCATTGTGGAATAATTTCATAGATTGATGGAATGGTTTGGGTTGGAAAGGACCTTAAGGATCATCTAGTTTCAACTCCCCTGCCATGGGCAGGGACATCTCCCACTAGCCCAGGTTGTTCAAGGCCTCATCCAACCTATCCTTGAACACCTCTAGGGAGGGGGTATCCACAACCTCCCTGGGCAACCTGTTCCAGTGTCTCATCACCCTCACTGGAAAGAATTTCTTCCTAGTCTCCAGTCTAAATCTTCCAGGTTCAATCCATTACCTCTCATCCTATCTCTCCAAGCCCTTGTGAAAAGTCCCTCCCCAGCCTTCTTGTAGCCCCCTTCAGGCACTGGAAGACTGTTCTGGGGTCTCCCTGGAGCCTTCCCCAGTCTAACTTAGCTATTTCTGTTCTATTTTAACAGAAAATCAGTTTAAAACAAAACTGATGAAGCTTGAAAATGAACTGAAGGTATGTTTTAAAACTTTCTTAGTTCACAGACTGCTGTTTGGTTATGTTAAACTGCATTTTTCTGACCTAGCATCTCGTTCTAGCAGAGAGATGCAATAGCCCTGCATCAGCTAATCATTTTTTGTTGGCTTTGGGCTATTCACCAGCTTCAGAGCTCTATACACAATGGATTTTTATAGCTGAATAAACTGAGTTATTGTTTGAGATTTGTGTTTTCTGTTGAAAGGAGGTAATGATCCCTTCCTGTTCCTTTTCCTGAACATGATGAGTGTGAGTCTTACCATCTGCTTTGCGTTTTTGGTTCTATTTTTAACAGCTGTCCTATGTTTTGTAGCTTCATGGAATGGTTTGGGTTGGAAGGGACCTCAAAGATCATCCAGTTCCAACCCCCCTGCCATTGGCAGGGATACCTTCCACTACACCACGTTGCTCCAGGCCTCATCCAACCTGGCCTTGAACAGGGAGGGAGCATCCACAACCTTGTAAACCCTGGAGGTTTGTAAGGCCAGGCTGGATGTGGCTCTGAGCAACCTGATCTAGTGTGAGGTGTCCTTCCCCTGGCAAGGGGGTTGGAACTAGGTGATCCTTGAGGGCCCTTCCAACCCTAAATTCTGTGATTCTATTACTTACAATACTATTGATTGGCCATTGGAATGTGCTGCCCAGGGAGGTGGTGGAGTCACCATCGCTGGAGGTATTTAAGAAGAGGCTGGATGGGGTGCTTGGTGCCATGGTTTAGTTGATTAGATGGTGTTGGTAGATAGTGTTGGATGATAGGTTGGACTTGATGATCTCAGTGGTCTTTTCCAACCTGGTTAATTTTCTCTTCTCTTCTCTTCTCTTCTCTTCTCTTCTCTTCTCTTCTCTTCTCTTCTCTTCTCTTCTCTTCTCTTCTCTTCTCTTCTCTTCTCTTCTCTTCTCTTCTCTTCTCTTCTCTTCTCTTCTCTTCTCTTCTCTTCTCTTCTCTTCTCTTCTCTTCTCTTCTCTTCTCTTCTCTTCTCTTCTCTTCTCTTCTCTTCATCTTAAGGTGGCACAGAGATCTGCTGGTGGTCGTGACACTCGTTTTCTGCGTGATGAGATCCACCAGCTGGAAAAGCAACTGGAACAAAAAGAGAGACAATTAACCGACACAGAAAAAGAACTGGAGAAAGAGAAGAAAGTGAATGAACAGGTAAGAAGGACCTCAGCCTGACATCTCTAATAGGTGTTCTGAAAAGAGCTCCTGGCCTTATAAATCCCTGATAAAATAGGACTGCTGTGCATTCATGGTCTGTTTGTTTCCTGGGTTTCATCTTTCCCATAGTTTACCCTGTTAGGGATCCATGTCAAAGTTTTCCATCTTTTTCCAGCTTGCTCTTCGGAATGAGGATGCTGAAAATGAAAACATCAAATTAAGGAGGGAGGTGAGTAAAGGCTTGCTGCCTTGACTGTGTTTTTAACTTTATTTCTAAATGTATTAAGCAGCTTTCTGCAGTTGTAATAGTTGGTGAGGCAGGATTCTGTCCTGGAACATTTCCTTCTTACTGGTAGAAAGGAAATCTGTCGTTTGATTCACATTTAGCTAAATGCATAGTACATCTGCTCCAGTGAGCAATCCTTCCTGGAGCAACCTGGTCTAGTGGGAGGTGTCCCTGCCCATGGCAGGGGGGGTTTGAACTAGATGATACAGAAGGTCCCTTCCAACCCAAGCCATTCCATGAATCAATAAATAGCTGATTGAGGTTAGGAGGAGTCAACATCTGAATTCACAACCTCCTGCAGTGCCATAATTTTGTTTGGCTTTTGTGTTGTGAATCTTTACTGGTTTTCTGAAATGCTCTTGGCAAGTGGATTTGGCTAGTAGATAGGATTTGATTTATGCCTGCTGCTTTTGCTCAGATTGAGTGTTTAAAATAAAACTACCAACATTTAGTTTGGCAGTAAAGGTAAAGACTGACTTAACACTTTTTGATTACTGGAATTTTTCCAATCATTCACACCTGGAATACTGTATCCAGTTCTGGGCTCCCCACTTCAAGAGGGGAAGGAATCCACTGGAGAGAGTCCAACAAAGGCTGTGAAGATGATCATGCTATCATAGTACCAGTCAGGGTTGGAAGGGACCACAAGGATCATCCAGTTCCAACCCCCCTGCCATGGGCAGGGACACCCCACACTAGATCAGGCTGGCCAGAGCCTCATCCAGCCTGGGCTTAAACACCTCCAAGGCTGTACATGCACAGGTATATAGAAAACTCTGTGTTCAAACATTTTGTCTCTATTCCTGTTTAGCCTACCTAAAGCAGAGACCATTTCTAATGCTTTTCATGCTTTGTTTTCTTGCTCTTGTTCTCTCCTCTTTAATCTGGAGAAAAAACGCATCACGAGAAAGGTGAGGCTCCTAAGTTGTCTTTAAAAGCAGATTGTGGGAATTTGGAGGAGTTTTGATTAGCTTGTTGTGTTAGCTTAGCAGAAGAGCAATAACTTTGCCTTCAACTCTTGCAAAGAGATTGAAGCTTGGCTTGCTTCCCGTGCAGAACGAGCAGCTGCGCCAGGATGTGGCTGACTATCAGAGGGAAATAGATTCCCAGAAAGAGGCAATTCTGGCACGAAGAGGAGAGGATTCTGATTACAGATCACAGCTGTCCAAAAAGAACTTTGAGCTTGCCCAGTATCTGGATGAAATTCAGGTAACAAAACCCATGCCTGCCATTGAGTATTTATTGAACTGCTGCTGACAGCAGCGTTTGGCACAAAGCTACAGCCTGGGTGCAGAGTGGGTTGAGAGTAGCTCTAAAGACAGAGACTTGGGGGTGTTGATTGAGGTGAAGCTCCCCATGAGCTGGCAGTGCCCTCATGCAGCCCAGAAGGCAAATTGTGTGCTGGGCACCATCCAGAGGAGTGTGGCCAGCAGGGCAAAAGAGGGAACTCTACCCCTTTACTCTGCTCAGCTGAGCCCCCCCACCTCCAGTTCTGGTATCCACAGCATAAGACAGACATGAAACCATTGGAGTGAGTCCAGAGGAGGGCCACAAAGATGATCCAAGGGCTGGAGCACCTCTGATATGAGGAGAGGCTGAGGGAGCTGGGGCTGTTCAGCCTGGAGAAGAGAAGACTCCAGAGGGACCTTAGAACTGCCTTCAATAGCTGAAGAGATCCTACAGGAAGGCTGCAGAGGGACTTTTCATGAGGGTGTCTAGAGACAGGACAAGAGAGAAAGAATGGTTTCAAATCTGAGGGGTTTAGAATGGGAAGCACCACACTTAGGAAGAAGTTCTTTAGTTCTGAGGGTCATGAGTCTGTGGAATCCAGAGAGGTTGTGGATGCCCCTTCCCTGGGCTGTTCAAGGCCACATGCTTCTCCTCTGGAGATATTTAAAACCTGCCTGGGTGTATTTCTATGCAGCTTGCTGTAGGTGAATCTGCTTTAGCAGTAGGGTTGAACTAGATGATCCCCATAGGTCCATTCCAACCCCTACCATTCTGTCATTTGGGATCTGTTATGCAAGTGTTTTGCATGTGTGTATCTGGCTGAGGTATTGAAGCTACTGCTAATGGGAGATGTGTCTTTGGCTTGCTGTTAGGCTTTGTTGAAATGGATCATCTACAGGTGGAACACTACTGTTCTCATTTCATGGAAGACTTTCAAGTCTTACATTTGAGGTAGCTCTCAGTTTGTGCTTATTCAGGTATTAAGGTGTGCACTTCTAACAAGCAGCTCTTTCTTTAATCCCACAGAATTTGACTGAAGCTAATGAGAAGCTGGACATCCAGAACCAGGAAATGAGGAAGAATCTGGAGGAATCGGTGCAAGAAATGGAGAAGATGACTGATGAATACAACAAAATGAAACTCATTGTGCAGCAGTCTGACATGGTTATGGACCAGTTAAGAAAAGAGAAAGAGCAATACAAATTTCAGGTAAGAACTGACTCATGTTATTGAATGTTTGGGTGTTTTTTCTTCTTGTTAGGTTTATACTGCATTTTCATGACTGAGCTTATATTAAAACACATGCAACATACCCAGTGAAAAGCACAGAGAACTCCTGAAGTGCTCTCTGAAAAGAATCATCTCTTTTGGTGGAAGTTTTAAAGCTTGACTGCAGATCACAAGGTTTTTGTGCAAAATGTTAGTCATGCTCTGTTCTTAAGAGTCATGACCTTCCCTCCCTGCTGTAATTCTAGTTGTGAAGTTAGGTGAAGTAGATAAACTAGACTAGGTCAATTAAACTGGATGTTGGGAAGAAATTCTTGCCAGTGAGGGTGGGGAGACACTGGAACAGGCTGCCCAGGGAGGTTGTGGATGCCCTCTCCCTGGATGTAGGCTCGAGGTGAGGAGAAAGTTCTTCCCAGCAAGAGAGATTGGCCACTGGAATGTGCTGCCAGAGAGGTGGTGGAGTCACCGTCCCTGGAGGTGTTCAAAAAGGGATTGGATGTGGCACTTGAAGCCATGGTTTAGTTAGTGATGAGGTGTTGGGTGATAGGTTGGACTTGATTTCTGAGGTCTTTTCCAACCTTATTGGTTCTATGATTCTATGATGTGTTGAAGGCTATGCTGGATGAGGCTTTGAGCAACCTGGGCTGGTGGGAGGTGTTCCTGCCCAAGGCAGCAGGGTTGGAGCTAGATGATCTTTAAGGTCCCTTCCAACCCAAACCATTCTATGAATCTATGAAATGATACCTGTTTGATGGAGTGGTTTTGTAGATATATTCTGGGATGATGCTCATCCAGATCTCATTTTTAGGTTCAGGAGCTTTCAGATGAGCTGAAGGCAAGGAATGAGGAAGATGATCCACTCATGGCAGCTGTGAATGAAAAAGTTGAAGAGTGGAAGGTACATATTCCTACCTTTTTTTTGTCCTTTTTGGTGTTTTTTAGGAACTATTTCAAGAGTTCTGATGGTATTTTGTCTTCTTTTCAGAAAATCTTAGCTGCAAAAGATGATGAACTGCTAGAGTATCAGCAAATGGTGTTGAACTTGAAAGAGAAAATGAAAATGGCCCAACTTGATGTAGACAGAAACAGTATCATGGCCCTTCAGCAGGTATGGTCACATCACACACCTGAAAATTATCAATCACTAAATATGCTACTGAACAAATAATTCTTTAGTCTTCATAGCTGGCCAACAGCAGAAGATGTATAATTTATTCTTCCTAGTATATGCCAAATATTGCTTGAGAATTATGAGACAAGTTCATTCCTTCTACTGCAGAATTAGCATAACAGAAACTACACAGAGGAAACTTCTCTTGTTGTGTGTATGAGCTGGGCTCTGGGTAGAGGCTTTTGTTACTGCCATATTTACTTCATCTATTAGTGGAGTGGTTGCTTGAATATCTAAGCATCCATGATTTGATGGTTTTAAAATGATCAGAGGGCTGGAGCACCTCTCCTATGAAGACAGACTGAGGGAGTTGGGGCTGTTCAGTCTGGAGAGGAGAAGGCTCTGAGGAGACCTAACTGTGGCCTTCCAGAGTCTGAAGTGGGCTACAAGAAAGCTGGGGTGCCCAGGGAGTGATAGGACTGGGGGGATGGAAAAAAAAAAAAGAACTGGGTAGATGGAGATTGGCTGTTAGGAAGAAGTTGTTCTCCATGAGGGTGGTGAGAGCCTGGCGCAGGTTGCCCAGGGAGGTGGTGGAAGCCTCATCCCTGGAGGTTTTTAAGGGCAGGCTGGATGTGGCTGTGAGCAACCTGCTGTAGTGTGAGGTGTCCCTGCCCATGGCAGGGGATTTGGAACTGGCTGATCCTTGAAGTCCCTTCCAACCCTAACAATTCCATCATTCTATGATAGCTTAGTTTCTTTCCTTCAAAGCTGTTAGTCAAGGAAGATTCTTATCTGCTGTCTATTTTTCTGTCTTCCTGTGTCTCACCTAATGCCATACTGTCAAGCCTTTTTTTCAGCCCATGGAAAAGCTAGATAGAATTTAAACCTCTCTCACACTCATGCAAAAAAAAACCCTTGAAAAACTGAAAAAGAATAAATATCTAAATCCCACAGCCCAGTAGGAATGCTGACACTGTAGAAAGTATAGCAAATGACAGCAGGATGATTTCCTGTCTTGCTTCAAGGTTTGTAAATAAATGTGCTGTGACATGTATGAGCCCTTGTAGAATGAGAAGTAAGGTGAGATACAGAAGTTTCATGGTTTTCCTTATTTTATTTGATAAATGGGGGAAAAAATAACATTAATGTCTCTCTGAGAGCTCTGAAGTTCAGGGATGCACAGGAACAGCCCAGTAGAAGTTACTGGAGAAGAGGAGGCTCTGGGGAGACCTTCTTGCTCTCTACAACTACCCGAAGGGAGGTTGTAGCCAGGAGGGGGTTGGTCTCTTCTCCCAGGCAAGCAGCACCAGAACAAGAGGACACAGTCTCAAACTGTGCCAGGGGAAGTTTATGCTGGAGGTGAGGAGAAAGTTCTTCCCAGAGAGAGTAGTTAGCTATTGGAATGTGCTGCCCAGGGAGGTGGTGGAGTCACCGTCCCTGGAGGTGTTCAAGAGGGGATTGGATGTGGCACTTGGAGCCATGGTTTAGTAGTCATGAGGTCTTGGGTGACAGGTTGGACTTGATGACCTCTAAAGTCTTTTCCAACCTTATTGATTCTATGAAACTTTCCCAGTCACTCTGTGTTTCTGGATGTCCATGCAAGCAAAACAAAACATGATGGTGATGTGGCTTCTGAAAAGCTGGAGGAGGAAGCTGTGAGAAGCCTGAATCTTTTCAGGAGCCTCCTAGAGAGGCTCCCTTCAAAATTCATCTACTGAATTACTGCTTTTAGTCTCTGTGTGTGTCTGTTTGAATGCTCTATTTTTACTCTTTCTTTTGTTTTTCCTGCTCTGCCTTTCTATCCTCAACTTCTAGATAATATCTGATCTCTATGTTGTAAGTACAGCATATTGGATGTTCTGTAACATGTTTCATTAGCCACTTCATTTGCTGCTTTAGCCACTTTGGAGTTCTTAATTTGCTGCTTTAGCCACTTTGGATTCCTTCATTTGTTGTTTTAGCTGCTTTGAATTCCTTCATTTCCTGTGTGGTGGTTCCTGTTGGTAGCTTGCCTGTTAGTAAAGAAGAATAATTTAATGGAGGCTCTCTTTTTCGTGTGTGTGTGTGTGTTTTTGTGCAGGGTGTGCAAGACAGAGATGCTCAGATCAGGTTGCTCACTGAGCAGGTTGAACAGTACACCAGAGAAATGGAGCAAAGTGCATTTGTGATGGAGGGGTTAAAAAATGATCTCCAGAAAGATAAAGGTAGTGTGACCATTTCAATGTCTATAAGGACATTCTCTTCTCTAGAGACATCCATTCCTGTCATGCCTATAGAAAGAGAAATAAGAAACCCACAATCTTCTGTGCATTCTTTATTCCTAGAAACATTGGGGGGGGTGGAATTTCACAGCATTTGAGTAATATTAGTCTCTAATTCTTCTGTTCATTCCCATTTTAGTAAACATTTTCTAAAGACTTTCCATTTATTTATGACCAGTAACTTTATTTAGGTAGCAGTTTAGATGCAAGACCTTACCTGGAGTACTGCATCCAGCTCTGGAACCCTCAACAAAGCAAGGACATGGACCTGCTGGAGTGGGTCCAGAGGAGGACCACAAAAATGATCAGGGGGCTGGAGCACCTCTCCTACAAGGACAAGCTGAGGGAGCTGGGGTTGCTCAGCCTAACACCTAAAAGCAGCCTGCCAGTACCTGAAGGGGGCTACATGAGGGCTGCAAAGGGACTGTTTGCAAAGACCTGCAGTGAAAAGATGAGGGGCAATGGTTTGAAATTAGAGAGGAGGAGATTTAGCTTGGCTGTTAGGAAGAAGTTCTGCACCAAGAGGATGGTGGAACACTGGAACAGGTTGCCCAGGGAGGTGATTGAGGCTCCATCCCTGGAGATATTCAAAATCAGGCTTAACAAGGCTCTGAACAACCTGATCTAAGGGAGAACGTCCCTGCTGACTGCAGGGGGTTTGGACTAGATGACCTTTGGAGCTCCCTTCCAACCAAACTATTCAATGTGTCTATGAATAACATCAGGTGAAGAGTTTCTTACTTGATCATAGAATCAGCCAGGCTGGAAGAGACCTCCAGGATCATCCAGACCAACCTATCCCCCAGCCCTATCCAATCAACTAGACCACGGCACTGAGTGCCTCATCCAGGCTTTTCCTGAAGATCTCCGGGGGTGGTGACTCCACCACCTCCCTGGGCAGCACATCCCAATGGCCAATCTCTCTGGGAAGAATTTCTTCCTAACATCCAGCCTGAACCTTCCCTGGCACAGCTTGAGGCTGTGTCCTCTCATTCTGTTGCTGGTTGCCGGGGAGAACAGACTGACCCCCACCAGCCTACAACTTCCCTTCAGGTAGTTGTAGACAGCAATGAGGTCTCCCCTGAGCCTCCTCTTCTCTAGGCCAAGCACCCCCAGCTCCCTCAGCCTCTCCTCACAGGGCTGTGCTCCTGACCCCTCACCAGTTTCATCTCCCTTCTCTGGACACCCTCCAGCATCTCAACACCTCCCTTGTCTCGAGGGGCCCAGAGCTGGACACAGGACTCACGCGTGGCTGACAGCAAGAGCTGCCTAGCTGAACTGTACCCAGATCAAGGTCTTTTGTTGTTTGGGTTTGTTTTTCCAGGTCACTCATCTCTTGCTCAGCAGAATCATATTGAGGACATGCAAGAAAAACTGAAAATGCTAGAAGAGAGGACGAAGGAGGCTGAGAAATCAGCAGAGTTAGCTGAAGCAGATGCTAGAGAAAAGGATAAAGAGCTTGTTGAGACCCTGAAGCGAATGAGAGACTACGAACAGGTAACCAATTAGTCAGAGTGGACAGCTTACTTTGTCAGATTTTTTAGATCCTTTTGGTCTTTATGTGTGTTCTGATTAGAAATGAAGCTAATGATTTTTTGATGCTAATGGGTTGGGGTTTTTTCCTTTCCCATGCATGCCCTTTGTGAGCCACACTTAGCAACTTTCCCATCTCAGCTGTAACAATCACTTGGGCTTCTGAAGTCTGTTGAAGTGTAATTGTGCACTCAAAAGAGTCTCTGAAGAATCATGCAGCAAGAGGGCTCAGTTTTGAGTCAAAAGGCTCAAAGTCCAGCAACTTCCTATGGGTAGTGCAGAACACAAGGTGAAAAAACCTCTTTTCTCACCTGTTTAAGGATGAAAGACAGATTCATCATTTCTTACCTCGTTTTCTCACCTATTTAATGATGAAGGACAGATTCATCATTTCTTACCTCTTTTCTCACCTATTGAATGATGAAGGACAGATTCATCATTTCTTCCCTCTTTTCTCCCCTGTTTAATGGTAAAAGGCAGCTTCATCCTTTATTTTCTTCCCTCTTTTCTCCCCTGTTTAATGATAAAAGGCAGCTTCATCCTTTATTTTCTTCCCTCTCTTCTCCCCTGTTTAATGGTAAAAGGCAACTTCATCCTTTAATTTCTTCCCTCTTTCCTCACTTGCTTAATGATGAAAGACAGCTTCATCCTTTCTTTCCTTCCCCCTCTTTCCTCACCTGTTTAAGGGTGCCAGACTCATCATTTCTTTTCTTACATCTCCTATCAGTTGGGTTTTTTTCTTGTGTTGTTGTTGTGTTTTGTTTTCTTTCACTTTCCATTTGGGTTTTTACAGGGAATATATGGTTTGGAAGAGGCTGTTGCTGAAATAAAAGCTTTAAAAAGGCAAATCAAAGTACAAGATCATGAGATTGAAACATTGATTCAGGAAGTCAATAAACTTGAACTTAAAATAAATGATTTGCTTGATGAAAATGAAGAACTCAGGGAGCGTTTAGGTACGAGACATCCATTCTGTCCTCAGTTAATTTGTTGGGAAGGAATTGAAGTAACATTGCCATGGATAGCTGCTAACCACTTGGAAATGATGTTGTATGTTCTGCTCATATCTGCAAGTATTTTTAGCTGCTTAGGACAAACTGCCTGGCTGAAGGTGAATGGATCTGACTGAACATGGCTTCCAGGTTGCACTGAGTGAGGAAAGTAGGAGAAAAGGACATTGAGACTCTTGAATGTGGCCAGAGAAGGGCAATGAGGCTGGGGAGAGGCCTTGAGCACAGCCCTGGGAGGAGAGGCTGAGGGAGCTGGGGTTGCTTAGCCTGGAGAAGAGGAGGCTCAGGGGAGACCTCGTTGCAACTACCTGAAGAGAGGTTGTAGCCAGGAGGGGGTTGGTCTCTTCTCCCAGGCAACCAGCACTAGAACAAGAGGACACAGTCTCAAGCTGTGCCAGGGGAGGTTTAGGCTGGAGGTGAGGAAGAAATTCTTCCCAGCAAGAGAGATTGGCCATTGGAATGTGCTGCCCAGGGAGGTGGTGGAGTCACCATCACTGGATGTGTTCAAGAGGGGATTGGATGTGGCACTTGGAGCCCTGGTTTAGTAGTCATGAGGTGTTGGTGACAGGTTGGACTTGATGACCTCTCAGGTCTTTTCCAGAGTTGTTCCACAGAGTTGTTGGAGAGAGTCCAGAGGAGGCCACAAAGGAGATCTAAGGGCTGGAGCAGCTCTGCTGTGAGGAGAGGCTGAGGGAGCTGAGGTTGTTCAGCCTGGAGAAGAGAAGACTCCAAGGGGATCTCAGAGCTGCCTTCCAGTACCAGGAATCCTGCAGGAAGGCTGCAGAGAGAGTTTTCATCAGGGTGTCTAGCAATAGGACAAGGGATTTGAAGCTGAGGGAGACTAGGTTGAGACTGGATCTTAGGAAGATGTTTTTCAGTATGAGGCTGGTGAGCCTCTGGAGCATGTTGCCCAAGGAGGTTGTTTATGCCTCCCTGGGGTGCTGAAGGCCAGGTTGGAGGAGGTCTTGAGCAGCTGAGTCTAGTTGAGAGGTGTCCCTGCCCATGGCAGGAGGCTCAGAGTAGATGATCTCTGAGGTCCCTTCCAACCTAAGCCACTCCAGGATTTTTGTGTATGTATAAATATACATATAGAATACTCATCTGTATTTAACTACCAACATTGATTTTTAATTCATTGATTTGTGGAATGGTTTGGGTTGGAAAGCACCTTAAGGATCATCTAGGTCCAACCCTCCCCTACCATGGGGATGGACACCTCCTACTAGTCATGTTCTAATTTCAATTAACACCATTCTAACAACAATGAATGTTCCTCTTGCATGAATACTTAGACACCATACACTGTGTTTCAGGTCTTGAGCCAAAGACCATGATTGATTTAAATGAATTCAGGAACAGCAAAACACTGAAGCAGCAGCAATACAGAGCTGAAAACCAGGTTCTTCTGCAAGAGGCAAGTGAAAACCCCATTTATTTTTTGCTACAGAACATGAATGTGTTTGAGCAAAATGAAGCCCTGACCTGTGACTAATCCTTTGCAGATTGAGAGGCTGGAAGAGGAAAGAATTGAACTGAAAAAACAGGTTCGGAAGTTGGCTCAGGAGAAAGGGAGGAAAGTTGCAACAACAGGTAGGACCTTTGCATTCTAAGTTGTCCTTTCCAGAGCTTGCTGGCTGAACTAACTGCTATGAGTAGGTAGAACATATTACAGGTCTAAACTGCAAGGCCAAAGACATTTCACTCGATCTGTAGGAAGAGGGGAGTGATTTTTGCATCTCCATAGTCTTACAGCCCAGTAGCTTTTGGAGATGTGGTGGCTTGTAATGCATCACTGAGAGTTGTGTCCTTGACTTGTGGATCTCACATGCAGGATGATAATAATGATAATAATAGTGTGGCCAGCAGGAGCTGGGAGGTCATTCTGCCCCCAGAGTCAGCACTGGTTAGGCCACACCTTGAGCCCTGTGTCCAGTTCTGGGCTCCTCAATTTGAGGACATTGAGACACTTGAAGGTGTCCAGAGAAGGGCAACAAAGCTGGGGAGAGGTCTGGTGCACAGCCCTGGGAGGAGAGGCTGAGGGAGCTGGGGTTGCTTAGCCTGGAGATGAGGAGGCTCAGGGGAGACCTTCTTGCTCTCTGCAACTCCCTGAAGGGTGGTTGTAGCCAGGTGGGGGTTGGTCTCCTTTCCCAAACAACCAGCACCAGAACAAGAGGACACAGTCTCAAGCTGTGCCAAGGGAAGTTTAGGCTGGAGGTGAGGAGGAAGTTCTTCCCAGCAAGAGAGATTGGCCATTGGAATGTGCTGCCCAGGTGGAGTCCCCATCCCTGGAGGTGTTCAAGAGGGGATTGGGTGTGGCACTTGGTGCCATGGTTTAGTTAGTCAGGAGGTGTTGAGTGATAGGTTTGGCTTGATGATCTCTGAGGTCTTTTCCAACCTTATTGATTCTATGTTTCTATGATCTTGCCATGATTTCCAGTAAATCTATACAATCCTTTTACACTAAATCTATTCTGTGTGTTTCAAAGAAGTCTTGACATTTCAATTCTGAGCCACCCAGGGAAGCATCCTGTGCTCAAAAGGGAAGGTTTGCAGCTCCTTCCTTTGCAGGCAGAAAAGTGGAGCTCAGCTATCCTAAGTGGAATATATTCCCTTGCTTTCAGACCAATTAAAAACTCACAGGCTAATTAAGAATTTCCTAATAAACTCTTGCTTGAACATTTACTTGCAATTAGGATTGAGTGGTGTGGGTGTGCAGCTGCCTGATGGCTTGACTGAAGAGGAGGAAAGGGATAAGAAGTTGGATTTCATGCACAGACATGATATTGCTGAATTAAAAGCAAAGGTAGGTGCTGTGGGTACTCCATACCTCAGACCACCCAGGGTGGCTACTGCATCTTCTCTCCTTCCAGCCAGCTGAGGGCCTGCCAGCAGCTGACATGGCCCTGTCTGGGGTGCAGCTCCCTCACCAAAGTCACTTGAAGCAACGAAATGCCCTTAGAATATCTGAAGGGCCTGCAGGACCTACCCTGCCTGCCAGCCCTCCTTCCTGGAAGCAGGGGAAGGAAGCTGCTCCCTTCCCAAATGCTGATACTGGCAGGTCTGCTTTGCCTGCCCCAGGGCAACTTCCTCTTCCTGGGACAGCCAGCACAGGGTGGCTCTGTCTTCTGTCTGTAGCTGTCCTAAAACCCTAGGGAGCTGAGGCATCTACCCTAGAGAGGTTATCTTCTCCCTGCTCCATGGCTCCACCTCAGATACTGGTGTGTGACCCACATAAGCATCAGGATTAAACCTTTCAGAGACTGGGGAACACCTGGATGTTTGAGACCCAAAGAGAGATGTGATGCTCACTGCCTTCTCTCCTGAGACATGGGGAAGGGCAGAAGTGAGCAGAGCCAGCAGCTCTGGGCATTTTCCTTTGGCCAGGAACACCCCAGGTCTCAAGTTGCACCAGGGGAGGTTTAAGTTGGACTTCAGGAGAAATGCCTTCACTGAAAGGGTTCTCAAAGATTGGAACAAGCTCCCCAGGGAGGTAGTTGAATCCCCATCCCTAGAAAGGGTTTAAAAGGGTGGTGCTGAGGGTCATGGTTTAGCCCCAGATGTGGTACTGTTAAAGAAAGGTTGGACTTGATGATCTTAAAGGTCTTTTCCAGCCCAAATGATCCTGGGATAAAGCAAGTGCACAAACTTCCTGCATTTCTCTTCCAAAATAAAAAGCATGTTATTTTTGTCTTGCTGTGAAGGTGAGGTTCTCTGGCTGTTGAATTCTGTAGAGCATGTCACTTTGCTTTAGACTCTGTGGAATTCCCCTGGTGAACAAGATTTGCAAGCATTTATTCCCATTTAACCACAGAGTCTTGGTGAAAAAGCCTCAGTTACCATTTTCTGTGTGTTTTCTTTGCCTGTTTCTTTAGAATGAAGATCTTGCAAGTGAATTAAGTGTGAGAGAGAGAGATTTGGAGAAGAACAGGATTGACATGGCCAAACTGCAATCTAAATGTGAGTTGCAAACTCACTGTTTTCCAACTGGGGAATATTATACTTGCAGATAAGTTGCTGATTTAGTTGTTGTGTGGTCCCAATCATTTCCCTGTTACAGCCAAACATTTCCAAGGTGGTCACATTTCTGCATGTGTGAAAGGCAGGCAGACAGGCTACTGAAGAAGTGAAAAAAGTGGCAGGAAACACTGAAAACTGGAAGATTTAATACAGTACAATGTCTTCCTATGAAGCCTTTCAGTATTGTTTTGGGCAGGAATGCTGTCTGGGGAGGAATAACACAGGCTAGGGGTCATCCTGCTGGAAAGAGAGAAAGACCTTGGAGTCTTAGTGGACAGCAGCTTCTCCATGGGACAGCAATGTGCCCTTGTGGCCAAAAAGGCCAATGGCATCCTGGGGTGCATCAGGAAAAGTGTGGCCAGCAGGTCAAGAGAGGTTCTCCTCCTCCTCTGCTCAGCCCTGGTGAGACCACATCTGGAATACTGTGTCCAGTTCTGGGCTCCCCAGTTCAAGAGAGACAGAGACCTGCTGGAGAGAGTCCAGCAGAGGCTATGAGGATGCTGAAGGGACTGCAACATCTGTGAGATGAGGAAAGGCTGAGAGCCCTGGAGCTGCTTAGCCTGGAGAAGAGAAGGCTGAGAAGGGATCTTATGAATATCTAGAAGTCTCTGAGGGAGGAGTGCCGAGAGGAAGGGGCCAGGCTCTTTTCAGTGGTGCCCAGTGGTAGGATGAGGGTCAATGGACACAAAATGGAACCTGGGAAGTTCCACCTCAACCTGAGGAGAAATTTCTTTGGTGTGAGGGTGCTGGAGGCCTGGAGCAGGCTGCCCACAGAGGTTGTGGAGTTTCCTTCTCTGGAGACTTTCAAGACCTATCTGGATGTGCTCCTGTGTAACCTGCCCTGGGTGATCCTGCTTTGGCTGGGGGGCTGGTCTCAATGATCTCCAGAGGTCCCTTTCAGCCCTTACCATTCTGTGACAGTTCTCTTGGTATTTCTCCAGGTAAACACCCTCTCTGGATGTCCCTAGCAGCTCTGCCTTTCACTTCCTGGTTGGTAATCTCTATACATGATAGGAACATTCTCTTTATGTATCAAATCAAGAAGCATTATAATAAAACATCCTAGGCTGCTTTAATGTAAAGATGGTAATTCAGTCTTTCAGTGCTTTTAGACACATTTACCCTTTCTGTTACAGTGAAAGAGCTGTCAGAAGAGAACAAACACCTGGAGCAAGGAATGAAAGAAATACTGCAAGCTGTGAAGGAAGTGCAGAAGGATCCTGGTGTGAAGGGAGGAGAGACAGCATTAGTAATCCCCACCCTGGATCGTTTGGTTAATGTGAGCTTGCTTTTCCAAGTGTTACTTAGCTTTATAGGACTTACAGCCTTTTCTTCCTTCCTCCTCACTTACTGGCCTGTTGCTTAATGAAATGCTAGCTTGCTTAGTTACAAGGAGGAGTCCATAGTGTGCTACCTCTTTCAAAATGCAAATTAAAAATGAAGAGAGATAGCCAAAAAAAAAAACCCCTATATGGATGAGGCTGTGGCCAGCCTGATCTAGTGTGGGGTGTCCCTGCCCATGGCAGGGGGGTTGGAACTGGATGATCCTTGTGGTCCCTTCCACCCCTGACTGATACTATGATATTATAAAACAATAAATCTTCAGCTGCAGAACACAAAAAGTCTTTGGCAGATTTATTGTCCCAGCCACCGTGTTGAGGCAAGCTTTCATTTGCCTGCCTTCTACCTGTAGGAGGTGTTTAAATGAAAAACCTCTTTATTCAAACATCTTCACAGGAAAGAAACGAAAACAAAACCCCAAACAACCAACCAACAAAAAAGAATTTCAGTCTGTGTCTCTGGCAAACACAGCATCAGGAAATGGAGAAGCAGATTTCAAAGCATGAGGACCTGATGCTTGTTGCTGATTGCACTACTCTAAACTGGAGGGCTCCAGGTGCTTATGAAAAATAAAGCTTTTCTGCCCCTTGTTGGTTTTTTTTTTAACTTCTCTGTTTTGTGAATTGATCAGGCCATGGAATCCAGGAATTCAGAGGGGGTGTGTGATGTGGGAGTGCACTTGAAAGCTCAGGTCGACCAACTTACAGGACGAAATGCAGAGCTGAGGCAAGAGCTGAAAGAGGCTCAGAAGGAGGCCGCAAATTCCTCTAACCAGCTGGCAAGTGCAAATGAAAAGGTATCAAACCCACACAGTCTATAAGGTGCTTCAGGGAACAGTTTAATGATACAAATGGTGATCAGATTCATGTGTTGGCTTTACCAGTTTGTCCATTTTCAATTAAAGTCTTCCTCTTCTAAATGTTAACTTTAGTTTTGGAACATGGCCAGGGCCAAAGAGTGGGTGGGGAAATGGAGTTAACTCCAGCTGGTGGCTGGTCACCAGTGGTGTTCCCCAGGGCTCAGTTCTCTTTAATATCTTTATCAATGGTCTGGATGAAGGGATTGGGGCACCCTCAGTAAGTTTGCAGATGACACTAAGATGGGTGGGAGAGCTGATCTGCTTGAGGCTAGGGAGCCTCAGCACAGGGACTTGGCCAGGCTGAATCAATGGGCAGAGGTCAGCTCAACAAGGTTTAACAAAGCTGGGTGCTGGGTTCTGCACTTAAGTCACAACAACCCCATGAATACTGCAGGCTTTGAGCAGAGTGCCTAGAATCTAGACAGGGCAAGGGGGAACGGTTTGAAGCTGAGGGAGAGTAAGTTTAGACTGGATCTTAGGAAGAAGTTCTTCAATACAAGGCTGGTGAGACTCTGGAACAGGTTGCCCACAGAGGCTGTGGATGCCTCCTCCCTGGAGGTGTTCAGTGTGAAGTTGGATGAGTTCTTGAGCAACTTGGTCTAGCTGAGAGGTGTCCCTGCCCATAGGAGGGAAGTTGGAGTAGATGACCTCCAAGATCCCTTCCAATCTAAGCCATTCTATGATTCTGTGATCTCAGAGAAGCAGAGAGCTTTTGAGAAGTTAAGTAGAAGGGCAAAGACTTGTTTAGAGTAACCTACCAAATAGTAACTGCCATGATTCTTTCCAAAACCTCATCTTTTTAAAAGGAATCCTTTAGGATACAGGTCCAAGTCAGTTAGGTTGTTAATAACAAACCTGTGTGGCACAGGAAAAACAATTTGTTTGCATAGAGTCATAGAATCAACAAAGGTTGATCATCAAGTCCAACCTATTGCCTAATACCTAACACCTCATAGAATGGTTTGGGTTGGAAGGGACCTCCAAAAGTCACCTAGTCCAACCCCCCTGCAGTGAGCAGGGGCATCCTCCACTAGGTCAGGTTGCTCAGAGCCTTTGTCAAACCTGACCTTAAATATCCCCAGGGATTTGGCCTCGGCTGCCTCCGTAGGCAACCTGTTCCAGTGTTCCCCCATCCTCGTGGTGCAGGACTTGTTCCCAACAGCCATTAGTTGTTGGGTCTTTTAAATTGAATTCAATTCCATTGTAATTGAATAGCAAGAGCTACTTCTTTATGATTTTGTTGGTTTGTTTGTTCCTTTTCTTTAGATTAAACAACTGACCCATGAAATAAGCTCCTTACGTCGGGCAGAAGGTGCCAGTGCTGTCTGCCAAACAGTGACTCTCCCAGAGGGAATGGCTCCTTCAAGTCTGAATGTCATCAATTCTCTGAATGAATATCTAATCCATCTTGTACAGGTAATTCATTTCACAGAATCACACAGGTTGGAAAAGGCCCTCAGGATCACTAAGTCCAGCCCAGAACCCTGCTCTACAAGGTTCACCACTAAACCATAGCCCCAAGCACCACATCCAAGCCACCTTGAAACACATCCAGGGTTGGTGACTCCACCACCTCCATGGGCAGCACATCCCAATGGCCAATCTCTCTTGCTGGGAATAACCTCTTCTAACATCCAGCCTAAACCTCCCCTGGCACGGCTTGAGACTGTGTCCTCTTGTTCTGGTGCTGGGTGCCTGGGAGAAGAGACCAACCCCCACCTGGCTACAACCTCCCTTCAGGGAGTTGTAGAGAGCAAGAAGGTCTCCCCTGAGCCTCCTCTTCTCCAGGCTAAGCAGCCCCAGCTCCCTCAGCCTCTCCTCACAGGGCTTTTGCTCCAGACCTCTCCCCAGCTTTGCTGCCCTCCTCTGCAGCCTGCCCTCTCTCATGAAAGCATCTCCCTGGAAAACCCAAGGGATTTCAATTAATCCTTTCACATTTGAAACCTGTTTCTTTTTGTGTTTAAAATCTGTATCAATCAATCTTTTTCTTTAGGAACTGGAAAATAAAGAGCAGTTACTGCAGCAATTTGAAGAGGCAGTAGAAGGCTACAAGAGAAAATTTGCAGTGCTTCGTCATCAGCAAGGCTTGCTGTATAAAGAATATCAAAGGTATTGTTCCCTCCTCTGAGTTCAACCATCTAAATGGGTAGGAACTTTGAATACAAGCTTTGCTGCTGTTTGGTTAGTGTCATCAAAGCTGCTGCTCTTGGGTAGGTACTCCATCTGTCATAGAATCACAGAGCGGTAGGGGTTGGAAGGGAGCTTGAGAAATTATCCAGCCCAACCCCCCTGCCAAAGCAGGATCAGCTAGGGCAGGACACACAGCAGTACACCCAGGTGGGTTCTGAATGCCATTGGCCTGCTGGGCTGCAAGTGCCCATTGCTGGCTCATGTCCTGCTTCTCCTCCACCAGCACCCCCAAGTCCTTTCCTGCTCTCAATCTCATCATCCCCCAGCCAGGACTGACATCAAGGAATGCCCCAACCCAGATGCAGGAGCTTGCACTTTGCCTTATTCCCTCAATCTATATGAAAATATCTAATTGCTGTGTTTTAGTCACAAGGAAAGCTGGCAGAAGGAATCAGAAAAGCTGCAAGAGGAAAAGAAAAAGCTAGAAGAGCAAAAAGAACAGGATGCTACCAAACTAAAGGCATATTCTGTAAGTGATTCTGTTGCTTTCATGTTTCAGAGAGACTTTTAAGGCACAGAACTGAGGGGTTTATAAAATATTATAAATTACCAGCTGGGAAATATGTTGCTGAATTCAAATCAGAAGAGAATTGATTGGTTGATTGAGTTCTTAATGGAATGTAACTAACAGTTTGCATCCACACATAGTTACATGGCAGGATGGACTTTGGGTTGGGATCAGGTGAACATTTTCACCTTCAGCATTGCTCTGAATTAATGGCTGTGAATGATCAATGAAATTGTGCTTAGGTTGGAGATTGGGAACAATTTCTTTGCTGCAAGAGTGGTCAGGGATTGGCACAGGCTGCCCTGGGAGGTGGTGGAGTCCCCATCCCTGGGAGGTGTTCAAGAAACCTGTAGCCATGGCACTTTGGGCCATGGTTTGGCCATGGAGGTGTTGGGTTGGTGGTTGGACTTGATGATCTTAGAGTTCTTTTCCAACTTTCATAATTCTATGATTCCAAGATGTGGTGGGTTGTAATTCCCCTCCTCCCAACATTAACTTTGCCAGACCAGCTCTGCTGGAAGCAACTTGAAGATGTATTTACAGGCAAAACTACAATCTACAATGGAATGCAATGAATGTGTACAAAATGTACAGGATTTACATACATTTACAATTAACAAACAACACAAAAATCCCTCTGGTCAGAGGGAAACTGTCCCTCTGATCCCCACCACCCTCTGTCCGAAAGGGAGCAAGGAGCAGAGAGAAAGCAGTGGTTAGACTGGCCCAAAATCATAGCATCATAGAATCAATAAGGTTGGAAAACACCTCAGAGATCATCAAGTCCACCCTGTCACCCAACACCTCCTGACAACTAAACCATGGCTCCAAGTGCCACATCCAGTCCCTTTTTGAACACCTCCAGGGATGGTGATTCCACCACCTCTCTGGGCAGCACATTCCAATGGTTATTCTTTCTGGGAAGAACTTCCTCCTCATCTCCAGCCTAAACCTTCCCTGGTGCAGCTTGAGACTGTGTCCTCTTGTTCTGGTGCTGGCTGCCTGGGAGAAGAGACCAACCCCCACCTGGCTACAACATCCCTTCAGGGAGTTGTAGAGAGCAGAAGTTCTCCCCTGAGCCTCCTCTTCTCCAGGCTAAGCAACCCCAGCTCCCTCAGCCTCTCCTCCCAGGGCTGTGCTCCAGACCCCTCCCCAGCCTAATTGCCTTTCTCTGGACACCTTCAAGTCTCTCAATATCCTTCTTGAATTGAGGGACCCAGAACTGGACACAGGACTCAAGATGTGGCCTAACCAGTGCTGAGTACAGGGGTTGAATCACCTCCCTCCTCCTGCTGGCCACACTATTTCTGATGCAGGCCAAGATGCCATTTGCCTTCTTGGCCATCTGGGCACACTGCTGGCTCATGTTCAGCTGCTGACAGCCAGTGCCCCCAGGTCCCTTTCTGCCTGGCTGCTCTCCAAAGTAATACAGCCAAGGTCAGCAAAAGCAGATCAATCTCTCCCAAGCAAAGTGAGCAGAGAAGAGAAGCCCCCAGTAGAAGAAAGACTGGTTTGGTACAGCCAGTCTTGTAGCAGATCATTTCTCCAATGAAACTGTTTGGAATTATCTTTAGTTTTCCTTTTTACACCCAACTGTGATTTATTTGTATTTTGCTGCTTTTCTGCTCAAAGCCTGTGACAGAACTTTAAAGGCCTAGCCTAAACCTCCCCCACCAGAGTCTGACTTACAAAACAAAATCTCTTTCACAGAATTTACTCAGTGCACTTCAGCTGGATCCTGATGAAACAAAGAAAGCCCTGGCAGAAACTAACAGGAAGATCACTGTTCTACAAGTTAATGAGAGGTCCCTGACCAGGAGGTACACCACTGTGCTTGAAGCAGAAAGGCATCTCAGGAAGGAAAATGAGAAACTCAAGGCTGAGATAACCCAAATGGAGGCTGCAGTTATGGGCAGGATTGGGAACCTGCAGCGATTCAAGGTAGAGTTTATAGCAGCAGCCTGCTGCCTTGGTGTTTCCACAAGCTGGCAATCAGTACAGCTGGGGTTGGTTTTTGTAATGGGAGCAGGACTAATTTCTTCAATTTGTTACCTAAATGCCTGTTTAATGCTGGGAGAAATTCTGTCCAAATATTCTGTATTCAAATAAGTACCTCAGAGGCTGGCTTCAGTCCATTTGGGGACTTGAATGCTGGGTTCAGTTTGGGGCCACTCACTTCAAGAAGGACCTTGAGGGGCTGGAGCCTGTCCAGAGAAAGGCAACAAAGCTGGGGAAGGGTCTGGAGAGCAGGGCTGGGGAGGAGCAGCTGAGGGAACTAGGGGTGTTTGGTGTGGAGAAAAGGAGGCTGAGGGGAGACCTCATTGCTCTCTACAGCTCCCAGAGAGGAGGTTGGAGCAAGGTGGAGGTTGGTTTCTTTCCTAGTACAACTGATATGAAAACAGGAATTGGCATCAAGTTACACCAGGGGAGGTTTAGGTTGGACATTAGGAGTCCAGAGGGGAGCCACAAAGATGATCCAAGGGATGGAGCACCTCTTCTATGAGGAGAGGCTGCGGGAGCTGGGGTGTTCAGCCTAGAGAAGACTCCAGGAGGACCTTCTAGCAGCCTCTCAATACCTGAAGGAATCCTACAGGAAGGCTGGAGAGAGACTTTTCATAAGGGTGCCTAGCAGTAGGACAAAAGGGAATGGATTTAAGCTGAGAGAGAGTAGGTTTAGACTGGATCTCAGGAAGAAGTTCTTCAGTGTGAGGGTGGTGAGGCTCAGGGAGGCTGCACATGCCTCCTCCCTGAGGTTGTTCAAGGCCAGGTTGGGCCCATGGCAGGAGGGTGGATCTCTGAGGTCCCTTCTAACCTAGGCCATTGTGTGATTCCATGAAGTAACTCTGGCTGTTGATTATTTTCATAGGAAATGGCCAGCTTCAAGATTGCAGCTCTGCAAAAAGCTTTGGATGGCAGTGTCCCCCTGTCTGAGCTGGAGCTGGCTAATAAGCAGTACAATGCCCTAACTGCCAAATACAGAGACATGCTGCAAAAGGACAACTTGCTGGTCCAAAGGACAACGAATATGGATCACATGGAGGTAGTATTTGTCTTGTGTTTCAACCCTAAAGGAAGGGGAAAACTTCTTTATACATTCAGTCTGCATTGTTGTGTTTCATTTGATGGAAAGATAGAAGGTAAGTCCCAGTGCTGGAACTGCCTCAGTTTGTGCCAGGGCAGGTTTAGGTTGGAAATGAGGAACAGTTTCTTTCCTGCAAGAGTGGTCAGGGATTGGAACAGGCTGCTTCTGGAGTCCCCATCCCTGGAGGCATTCAGGAAGTGCATGGACATGGCACTCCAGGGTATGGTTTAATGGCCATGGTGATCATAGGCTGAAGGTTGGACTTGATGATCTTAAAGGACTCCTCCAAACAGAACATGTCTATGATTGTATGAGATGTTGGAGTCAGTCCTGCTGTCAAATTGTCATAGAATTGTAGAATGGTTTAAGTGGGAGGGGTCCTTCAAGACCATCCATGGGCAGGGACATCTTCCACCAGCCCAAGCTGCTCAAGGTCTCATCCAATCTGGCCTTGAACACCTCTGGGGAGGGGGCATCCACAGCCTCTCTCTGGGCAACCTGTTCCAGTGTCTCTCCACTCTCACTGGAAAGAATTTCTTCCTAATCTCCACTCTCCATCTCCTTTCTTCCAGTTTCAATCCATCCTCCCTTGTCTTACCACTCCAAGCCCTGTTAAAACAACCTTCCTTTCCCATTCTTAATGAGGTATTTAATTAATGAGGTATTTAGTGGGACAAAAAGAGACTTTTACATTTCAATTGCATTTAATTTTGCTTTCATTTTAATTCTGAGCACTGGAGGAGCCACAGTGAGTGATGACCAACATTCATGGTGAGACACCATGGCACTAAGATACAACACAGAGAGGCAAGAGTAGCATTTTTGCACTTAAGAGGAAACTTTGAGCCCTTCTGTTCTCATATGTGTAGATTATGGGGTGTGCACAGGTATGTGTAGTTTAAATGTTGAATGAAATGCTCATGTCAAACATCAGCTCTGCTGCAGTTAAATTGTTCCTTGTCCTGTTCTTGTCACCCAGCGTGAGAACGAGTCCTTGAGGTCGCAGATGAACTCATTGAGTAAGGAGCTGGAGATCACAAAGGAGAAGCTTCACACTGTGGAACAGGCTTGGGAGCAGATGGCTAAACTGGGCAAGTATGGAAGTTCTGTTACAGCATGAAAAATCAAGTGGTATGTCCTGTGGAAAAGTAGTCACAGAGTCATTGGGGTTGGAAAAGACCTCTGAGATGATCTGGGAGGCCTTTTCCAAGCCAAACAATTCCATGATTCTGTGATGTTGTATTTAAATTAGGTACTTCTCTGATATGTAATAAGGCAAGATAAGCACACCTTCAGGCTGGCAGTTGAATATAGAGAAGTGTTCTGTATATAGGTTTATATATACACACAAATTATAGAATGGCTTAAGTTGGAAGGGACCTCAGAAGTTGTCTACTCCAGCCTCCCTGCCATGGGCAGGGACAACTGTCAGCTAGTCCCAGCTGCTCAAAGCCTCATCCAACCTGCATTTGAACAACTCAAGGGAGGAGGCATCCACAGCCTCCCTGGGCAACCTATTCCAAAGTCTCACCACCCTCATACTGAAAAACAGCTTCCAAGGATCCAGTCTCAACCTACTCTCCCTCAGCTTCAAACCATTCCCCCTTGGTCTCTAGACACCCTTAAGAAAAGTCCCTCTGCAGCTTTCCTGTAGCATCCCTTCAGGTATTGCAAGGCAGCTAGAAGGTCACCCTGGAGTCTTCTCTTCTCTAGGCTGAGCAACCCCAAAATAGTAATAGTGGAAGTCTGATGAAGTCACCCAAGAAAGATAAAGCAAAACTCAGGTTCTGTTTCATGGGGCAGGTAGTTTTCACAGTCAAGCAGGTTATGTGTGCCATGATTGGCATACCTTTCTCTGTTGGTGTAGGGGGTGACAATGCCATGGACAAGGCCACGAAAGCAATAACCAACAGCGAGATTTTGTCCATATCAAAGAAGATCACAATGCTGGAAATGAAGGAGCTGAACGAAAGGCAGAGAGCAGAACACTCCCAGCGCATGTATGAGCACCTGGGCAAGACTCTGAAGCAGCTGGAGGAACGTAATCTTGACTTGGAAACCAAGTTTGCTGAGGTAAAGCTGTGCAGATTTTATTTGCCACATCTTCCCAGCCCATTTGTGGGTGCTGCAAGCAGGGCATTTAAAGAGGGAGGAAGGAGATTGGGTTCTGACCAAAGCTGAATAGTTTTTTGTTGGGGGTTGGTCTCTTCTCCCAGGCAACCTGTGACAGAATGAGAGAACACAGCCTCAAGGTGCACCAGGGGAGGTTTAGGCTGGATGTTAGGAAGAAATTCTTCCCAGAAGGAGTAATTGGCTGTTGGAATGTGCTGCCCAGGGGGGTGGTGGAGTCACCATCACTGGAAGTGTTTAAAATGAGCCTGGATGATGCCCTTAGTGTCATGGTTTAGTTGATTAGATGGTGTTGGGTGATAGGTTGGATTTGATGATCTTGAAGGTCTTTTCCAACCTGATGAATTCTGTATTGTAGTGACTTAAAATGGTACTTTTGGAGGTGCTTTTTGCTTTGCAGGCTTGGGAGCAGTTGTGTGCTTAGGATGCCATTTGGTTTGGGTTTGCTTTTGTGGTTGATTGTGGGTTTGGTTTGTTGTGTTTCTCTTTTTTAAGCTCACCAAAATCAACCTGGAGGCACAGAAAGTGGAACAGGAATTGAGAGATGAACTGTCCAAGAGTGTGAGTAAGGCAGTGAGTGATGCAGACAAGCAAAAAATCATGGAGCTGGAGAAGCATGAGATGGAGCTCAAGGTTGAAGTGTCAAAGTAAGTGCTGAAGTGGCAGGTTTCTGGTGCAGCATGTTTGGAAGCATGCAGAACATCTTAGGCTTATGGAATACACTACTTAGCTATGACCTAGCACCTGATTTATTTTGCTTGGTCATACATGCCAAATTTGGAATTGAAATTGGGAAAAATGAAGCTTTTTTCAGTTCATGGCCATAAAGAAAGTCATTTGCTTCTTGTGACTTGAGCAAGGAATTGAAGTGCTGGCCTGGGTAGATGTGGGTGAGTGTGCTCTGAAATACTTACTGTTAGGGTTTTAGAAACAGCCTGATTAAAGTTGGTGTTGTTTCTGTGCCACAGCCTCCTTTAAATGCCTGGCAATCTCAGGGCTTGTTTTCAGAGGCATAGATACCTCAAGGATTAAACTGCAGGGGGGGAACTGTTACTGACTAAAAATTGTGAGATGGGCTTTGGGTGCATAAACTGAAAAGCCATCTGCTGAGAGGGACATTTGTCTTTGAGTAACTAACGTAAATCCTGCTGTGTTCCTGGAACAGCAGCAACTCTGAGGATGTTTTCAGTGAGAATGAGGGATTAGATTTGAGGAAGCAGAGAAGGGAATTGAGGATGAAACATTGGGAGCATTTATCATAGTCACAGAATGGTTTGGGTTGGAAGGGACCTCAGAGATCATCTCTTCCAACCTTCTGCATGAGGATACTGCTGGCTCCTGTTGAGCTTCTCCTCCATCAACACCCCCAAGCCTTTTTCTTCTGCAGTTTACTAAATGTCCTAAAGTGGGAGAGAAATAGGGGATGGAGATGCTTAGCTCTAGTAGAAACCATGGCATTGTGTTCCTGGAGTCAGTTACTGCTATCAGACCTGTAGATAACTTGCAGGAAGATGTCCTGTGAAGACTCTGAGAGGCAGTGTAGAAGAATTACCATAACAAGGACCCTGAAGAGTAGAGAAGAGTTTGCTGAAAAGAGCAAAGGTGTCAAATATAATCAACATCTTGTCTTAGTCTGGGAAGATACTCAGTGGTGTGGGGTGACACAATACTCTTGTTTTCTCTGCAAGGTTAAGAGAACTCTCTGATATAGCCAAAATGCAAGTGGAAGCTCTGGAGGCACGCCAGCAGCACAGAGATAAGGAAGTGGAATCTCTTAGAATGCAAATTTTGGACTACCAGGTAAAATCCAGCCACCATTAAACAGCATTTTGGATTATGTTGGGGTTTTTGCTTTTATTCCCTGGAGTGAAAAGAAATCATTTTACTTGGAATTAGGGAATTACAAAGGCATTTCAGAAGGATCTTAGCAAGCTGGTCCTTGTTGTGAGCACACCCTTTGAAGAGTTTTAGATGCCATAATTATCCCCTTCTCCATTTCTCCCATTCCTGTCTGTACAGCCCTTGCAGATCCTGAGCTTTTTTCTGTTACTTAGGCAGTATTTGTTCCTATTTTATTCATAGCTCATGGTCAAATATCAGCAAATTCTGATTATCTTTTACAAAGCTTGTAACTTTTGAAGACCTGCAGTAGACCTTACATTGCTTTGTCACTAGCAGAAAGAATCTCTTGGGATACAGGCTGGGTGCAGAGTGGGGTGGAAGCAGTTCTGGAGAAAGAGTCTTGGGGTTGTTGATTGATGAGAAGCTCAACAGGACCCAGCAGTGCCCTCATGCAATCCAGAAGGCAAATTGTGTCCTGGGCTCCATCAAGGTGAGTGTGGCCAGCAGGGCAAGAGAGGGAATTCTGCCCCTTGACTCTGCTCTGCTGAGACCTCACCTCCAATCCTGCCTCCAGTTCTGGTGTCTCCATCAGGAGGACATGAAATCATTGGAGTCAGTCCAGAGTGCCACAAATGTGATCCAAAAGCTGGAACATCTGTGCTCTAAGGATAGGCTGAGGGAGCTGGGGTTGTCTTGAGGGACCTTAAAGCAGCCTTCCAGTAGCTGAAGGGATCCTACAGGAAGGCTGCAGAGGGACTTTCCATAAGGGTGTCGAGCAGCAGGACAAGGGGGAATGGTTTTAAGCTGAGGGAGAGTAGGTTTAGAGTGGGTTTTTGGAAGCTCTTCAGTACAAGGGTGGTGAAACTCTGGAATAGGTTCCCCAGGGAGGTTGTGGCTGCCCCCTCCCTGGGGGTGTTCAAGCCCAGGTTGGATGAGGCCTTTAGCAACCAAGTCTCGTTTGGGAGGCCGTGGCAGGGAGGTTGAAATAGATGATCTCTGAGGTCCCTTCCTAACTAGGCCATTCTCTGATGTACATAAACAATGCATCAATGAAATACAAACAATAGTGGCTTGCTTCTATTTGCACACACAATGCAGAGCCATCAAAGATGTTCCAGAGATGTTCATGGTTCCATGCACAATGCATGCATGTGTATGAAACAGAGAGGAGATGTTCCTGTGGACATGCACAGTGCATGACCATGTTCCAAGTGACAAATCCATTTGTTCTGTGACCTTCCTCTCAGGCACAGTCTGATGAAAGAGCAACGACTGCAAAACTGCATCAACATATCCTAGCCCTGCAAGGTAGTGAATCTGTTGCTGCAGGCAAAGTGGGGACACTCCAACTGAAACTCCAGAAGATGGAGATCCAGAACCTGCGTTTAGAGCAGAAGCTTGATGAGAGGGAGCAAGCCTTGTACTTTGCCAGGCTGGAAGGAAGGAACAGGGCCAAATATCTGCAGCAGACGGTTCAGGCTCTGAGGCGACAGTTCAGCGGCGCTTTGCCTTTAGCGCAGCAAGAGAAGTTCTCTAAAACAATGATTCAGCTGCAGAATGACAAGCTGAAGGTGCTGGAGGAAGTTCAGCAGGCCCAAGAGGAGCGAAGGAACGCAGAAAACAGAGCACTGGAGCTGGAGTTAAAACTGAAAGGCTTGGAAGAATTAGTCAGTGCACTGAAGGACACCAGAGGAGCTCAAAAGGTTTGCTGCTTCACAGCTTGGAATTAGCTTTCCAGGGAGGGTGGGGAGACACTGGAACAGGTTGCTCAGGGAGGTTGTGGATGTGGCCTCCTTGGAGGTGTTCAAGGCCAGGTTGAATGAGGCCTTGAGCAACCTGGGCTGGTGGGAGGTGTCCCTACCCATGGAAGGGGACTTGGAACCAGATGATTTTCAAGGTCCTTGCCAATTCAAACCATTCTATGATGCCACTTCTCTCAGTGCTGGGGAAATCTGTTGCCTCTCCAGTTGTCTGCTGGACTTTTCAGACGTTCCTCTTGCAGTTCCATACTCTTGCAAGGCCTCAATCCACAGAAGGGAAAAAGCTTAAAAAGGCAGAATATCTTTGTTCTGTTGGTCTGATAAATGACAAACTGCCTCAAAGGCAAAGTGTAGCTGCTGAGGGAGCTGTGGTTGTTCAAAGTGGAGAAGAAGAGGCTGAGAGGAGACCTCACTGCTCTCTACAACTACCTGAAAGGAGGTTGCAGTGAGGTGGGGGTTGGTCTCTTCTCCCTCGTATCAGATGATAGAAGGAGAGGAAATGGCCTGAAATTGTGCCAGGGGAGATTTAGGTTGGAGATTAGGAACAATTTCTTTGCTGCAAGAGTGGTCAGGGATTGGCACAGGCTGCCCAGGGGGGTGGTGGAGTCCCCACCCCTGGAGAAACCTTTGGCCATGGCACTTGGGGACGTGGTTTGATGGCCATGGAGGGGGTTGGATTGATGGTTGGCCTCAATGATCTTGGAGGTTTTTTCCAACCCAAACAATTCTATGATTCCTTCTAGATGGCCTGTGGCCTTGGCAAATGGTCTTTCTGTGTGTCATTCACTTGTAGGTGATTGAGTGGCATATGAAGATGGAGGAACTCCATCTGCAGGAGCTTAAACTCAACCGAGAGGTAGTCAAGCAGAAGGAAGAGGTGAAGTACTTGCATAACATCATCTCTGAATATGAGAGTACAATCAATAATCTGGAAGAAGAAATTGTGCAGCAGAACAAGGTATGTCTTTCTGCATGCTGGTAGGGACTTAGGAGCTTTGGTTTGACATGAGGCTAAACTTCTCTACCAGAAAGGTTCTCAAAGGCTGAAACAGGGAAGTGGTTGAATCACCATTCCCAGAGGTATCCAAAAGCCATCTGGATAAGGTGCTCAAGGAGATGGTGTTGTGGTGGCCCTGGCAGGGTTGGACTTGCTGATCTTAGAGGTCTTTCCCAACCATAGTGATTCTGTGAAGCAGCCTATCCCTTATTTCACTGCTTCTCAAAAGGAAGGTCCTTCCCAGTAAGTTTTTGACACAGACATTTCTATCTTGGCTCCATAATTCTTTTTAATGTCACATTTGAGTCTTTGACACTTGTGTATCTTCCTCTTTTTTTGCTGTTTAAGTTGGGTATAACTTCCCAAATACCTTCTTCAAACTTGTGTTGCAGTTCCACGAAGAAAGGCAGCTGGCTTGGGACCAGAGGGAGGTGGAACTCCAGCGCCAGCTAGATCTGCATGAGCAGCAGCAGCATGAAATGCTGAGCACGGCTCTGAAGGTACCTGCACTGAACTAACCAAAGACAGGCTCAGCAGCACCCTTTTCAGAGCTGTTAGGTCACCTGAGTATGAATTTTTCTCTGCAGTTAGAAGAGGCCACAGGATCAGTTCCAGACCCTGCTTTGCCACTCTCCCAACAGCTTGAGTTGGCTTTAAGAAAGATTCAAGAACAGACTCGAACAATCCTGGAAACCAGGGCAGCCTGCAGATCACTGGAAGAGGTAACTCAGTGTATCAGTTAACAGAAAAGGACAAATTTTGTGTTTCTGTGCACTTCAGGGGTTTGTATGTAGTGAATAGCCTTTTATAAATGTCCCTCCCTTAGAAGTATTTAACACAGATAAAATGTCAAAAATGGAATCACAGTTTGCTGATGACACCAAGCTGTGTGGTGCACTGGACTCACTTGAGGGCAGGGATCCATCCAGAAGGATCTTGACAGACTTGAGAAGTGGGCCAGGGACAGCTGCATGAGGTTCAACAAGTCAAATGTGCAAGGTCCAGCATCTGCTTTGGGCCAATCCCATGCACAGCTCCAGGCTGGGAGCAGAGTGGGTTGAGAGTAGCTCTGAAGAAAGAGACTTGGGGGTGTTGATAGAGGAGAAGCTCCTCAAGAGCCAGCAGTGCCTTCATGCAGCCCAGCAGCAGCTGTGTGCTGAGCTGCAGCCAGAGGAGTGTGGCCAGCAGGGAAGAGAGAGGATTCTGCCCCTGTGCTCTGCTGAGATCCTGGTGAGAGTCTGGAACAGGCTACCCAGGGAGGTTGTGGATTTATGTTTGTATGTCCACTTAGATACATTTTTGTGATGGAATGGGTTTAGTGTAGACTGTGAAATGCTCCTTAAAAGGTAAGAACTTTTTGCAGTGTGGGAATTCTGAAAATGCAAAATTGGCCTTTTTTGTTGCAGAAACTGAGAGAGAAGGAAGCTGCTCTGTGGAAGGCTGAGCAGAATGTTTTGTCCAGAGACAAAGTCATAAATGAACTAAGGCTTCGAATACCTGCAGCAGCAGAGAGAGAGCAAATGCTGGCTGAGCTGGGGAAACCAGAAGATGATTCAGAGTACCATCAGGCCATGAGGAGTGCTCATCAAGTCATTGCAAGCCTGCAAGCAAGATTAAATCACAAGGATGAAGTGTTAAAGAAATACCAATGTATGCTTGCTAAAGCAAGAGAGGTACTGAATCCTTTTATGCACAACCTTTCTCCCATGTTAAAGTTGGGTTTGGTGCTTGTTTAGCCCTCCCTGAAGGTGTTCAAGGCCAGGTTGGATGAGGCCTTGAGCAATCTGGGCTAGGAGGAGATGTCCCTACCTATGGCAGGGGATTGGAACTGGGTGATCTTTAAGGTCCCTTCCAACCCAAATCAGTTTGTGAAACCTGCACAAGTCTCTAGCCTCAGAGGTAGCTGAATACAGGAAGTTTGTTAATTTGTTTGATGTAGAAAGTTCATGTAGAATTTTTTTAGCCCTCAGTAGGCTGCTTGCTCAGTCCAGAGGTGATGCACATGATGTCTGTCTGGGAATCAGCAATGTGACAGGAACAGTTTATGGTTTGGCTGTGAGGAGTGAGCTCAGTCCATTGTATATTCACAGATTGCACTGGCTTGGAAGGGACACTCAAAGGTCATCTTGTCCAACCCCTCTGCAGTCAGCAGGGACACCTCCAACCAGATCAGGCTGCCCTGACATCAAGTCTTATTTTGAATGTCTTCAGGGACAGGGTCTCAACCAGATCTCTGGGCAACCTGTTCCAGTATTTCACCACTCTCATTGGGCAGAACTTCCTCCTGATGTCCAGCCTCCATCTCATAGTATAGTATAGAATCAATCAGGGTTGGAAGGGACCACAAGGATCATCTAGTTCCAACCCCCCTACCATGGGCAGGGACACCCCACACTAGATCAGGCTGACCAGAGCCTCATCCAGCCTGCTCTTAAACACCTCCAGGGATGAGGCCTCAACCACCTCCCTGGACAACCCATTCCAGGACTTCACCACTCTCATGGTGAAGAACTTCCTCCTCCCCTCCAGCCTGAATCTCCCCACCTCCAGCTTCATTCCATTCCCCCTAGTCCTATCACTACCTGAGATCCTGAGCAGTCCCTCCCCAGCCTTGTTGTAGCCCCCTTCAGATACTGGAAGGCCACAATAAGGTCACCTCAGAGCCTTCTCTTCTCCAGACTGAACAGCCCCAACTCCTTCAGTCTGTCCTCACAGGAGAGGTGCTCCAGCCCTCTGCTCACCCTTGTGGCCCTTCTCTGGACACCTTCCAGCACCTCCAGATCCCTCTTGTAATAGGGCCTCCAGTTTCAAACCATTGCCCCTCATCCTATTGCCACAAGCCCTTCTGAACAGTCCCTCCCCAGGCTTCCTGTAGGTCCCCTCCAGATATTAAAATGCAGCTCTAAGGTCTCCCTGGAGCCTTCTTTTCTCCAGGCTGAACAGCCCCAACTGATTCAGCCTGTCCCCTTAGGGGAGGTTCTCCAGCCCTGTGATTCCTACATTAGGCATTAGGAGAAGGTGGCTGGGGGGTTGGGTTTGGGTTTTTTTTGGTGTTCAAAATATTTTTTAAATAAAATTTTAAAAAATCACTGATTATAGCAAGAAGAAAATAATTTGAACATCTGCTGGAACTGCAGGAAAACTTAGCTTGAAACTGCAATGGTAGGTTGGGGGTTTTCCCTGTGGTGATAAAAGTGATTGAAAATTAATCAGTTAAAAAATTAACATTGCCAGAACTGGAGGGAAAAAATGGCAACCAGCACCAGAACAAGAGGACACAGCCTCAAGCTGTGCCAGGGGAAGTTTAGGCTGGAGGTGAGGAGAAAGTTCTTCCCAGAGACAGGAGTTAGCCATTGGAATGGGCTGCCCAGGGAGGTGGTGGAGTCACCATCCATGGAGGTGTTCAAGAGGGGATTGGATGTGGCACTTGAAGCCATGGTTCAGTAGTCAGGAGGTGTTGGGTGACAGGTTGGACTTGATGATCTTTGAGGTCTCTTCCAACCTTATTGATTCTATGATTCTAGGTTGGACTTGATGATCTTTGAGGTGTCTTCCAACCTTATTGATTCTATGAAAAATCCTGAGCAGCCAACATGAAGTTGCTGTTTCTTGGGCTCTTGGAAGTGTGCATCAGTAAAGTTCTGCTCTAATTTTTAACAGGAACAAGAGGAACTAACAAAGAAGCATGAGGAAGAACTCAGTGCTCTCTACCAGAAGTTACATTCACATGCTGACAATTCCTTTCATAAATTCAAAGAGGTGAGTTTGGGGTAGCTGTGGGATTGGGGAAGCTTTTCCCAAACTCTTGCTGAGAAGAAGGGGAAGTCAACAGGAATTACTAAATGATGGCAAGGAAGGCACCTGGGTGGTTGACAGAGGATTTCTGGACCATTCTGGAGAGAAGTCACAAGAGTAAGGATTAGAACTCAAGTGTAAAATAGCCCCAAAGTCATTTGGATTAAAGCTGGGGCTCAGTGTGCAGGAGCATTTTTAATTCAGGGAGGCTTCTAGGAGGGAGAGCAATATCTGGGGTTTTGTTCTTGTCATTCCATCTCTGGCTATGTCAAACTAAAGCATTTCAACCTAACTTTACTCTTGGTACATGATCATGGAGTGAAACCTGGGCTGAACCTGGTTACTCTGTGCTGCACCAAGCTCCTTTCGTAGAATCATAGAATTGTTTGGGTTGGAAAAAGACCTCCAAGATCATTGAGTCCAACCATCAATCCAACCCTACCATGGCCACTGAATCCTGTCCCCAAGTGCCATGGCCACAGGTTTCTGGAACACCTCCAGGGATGGGGACTCCACCACCTCCCTGGGCAGCCTGTGCCAATCCCTGACCACTCTTGCAGCAAATAATAGTTTCCTCATCTCCAACCTAACCCTCCCCTGGCACAATTTCAGGCCATTTCCTCTCATTTTATTACCTGAGACTAGGGAGAAGAGACCAATCCCCACCTGGCTTCTACCTCCTCTCAGGGAGTTGCAGAGAGCAATGAGGTCTGCCCTCAGCCTCCTCTTCTCCACACTAAACACCCCCAGTTCCCTCAGCTGCTCCTCCCCAGCCCTGTTCTCCAGACCCTTCCCCAGCTTTATTGCCCTTCTCTGGACACAGGCAGCCTCTCAATACCCTTCTTGAAGTGAGGGGCCCAGAACTGAACCCTGAATTCAAGGTGTGGCCTCGCAGTGCCGTGTACAGCAGGGGGCACAATCGCTGCCCTGGTCCTGCTGGCCAGGCCAGGATGCATGGAAGATATTAATGCTTGGTTATATTCAAGACTGAGTTTGAAGCACATCAGTCACACTTACCTTTGGGTTTTACAGCTTCAAATGTATCCACATGCCTTTGTTCTGTCTCACAGGAGTTAGCACAAAAGACTTCTTTAGCACTTTCCAACAGCCACCATCTCCTGCGTTTAGCTGAGATGGAGCAGACTGTAGCAGAACAGGACAGTGCTCTTGCTTCCCTTGTTGAGAAACTGAAGAAAACCTCAGCTGATTTGGAGAAGCAAAAAGAAATCACTGTCATGAAAAGCAAAGAGTTTGAGATCATCAAAGCCCGGTAAGTTTCCAGCCTGTTAAGGTAAGTCGGGAGGGGGTTGGGTCAGGGCACTTCTGTATCGCTGCTCCAGCACTGCTCTGGCAACATGAACTGAAAGGGTTGCTCTGCTGCTTCGTTCTCTATCAGTTTCAATCTTCAGCCCTTCATCAGGGCTGAGATACAAAAACTGTGGCTTGGAAAAATGCCTTTGTGACATTCAAGGATACATAGAATGGGTTGGGTAGGAAGGGACCTTCAAGATCATCGAGTTCCAACCCCCCTGCCATGGGCAGGGACACCTCCCACCAGCCCAGGCTGCTCAAGGCCTCATCCAACCTGGCCTTGAACACCTCCAGGGAGGGGGCATCCACAGCCTCTCTGGACAACTTCTTCCAGTGTCTCACCACCCTTACTACAAAAGGAGAATCTATTCAAGGGGTCTTAGTGTGAGAATTGTCTTTAATCTACTGAGATACTTCCTTGCTTAAGTTTGTTTCTTTTTTTTCTTTAATTTTCCTCCTTTTTTCCTCTCATTTTTTCTCATTTCTTCTTTTACTTTTCTCTTCTTTCCCTCTTTCTCTTTCCTCCTTTTCCCTCTTTCTCTTTCCTCCTTTTCCCTCTTTCTCTTTCCTCCTTTTCCCTCTTTCTCTTTCCTCCTTTTCCCTCTTTCTCTTTCCTCCTTTTCCCTCTTTCTCTTTCCTCTTTCTCCCTCTCTTTCTCTTTCCTCTTTCTCCCTCTCTTTCTCTTTCCTCTTTCTCCCTCTCTTTCTCTTTCCTCTTTCTCCCTCTCTGTCCTCTTTCTCCCTCTCTTTCTCTGTCCTCTTTCTCCCTCTCTTTCTCTGTCCTCTTTCTCCCTCTCTTTCTCTGTCCTCTTTCTCCCTCTCTTTCTCTGTCCTCTTTCTCCCTCTCTTTCTCTGTCCTCTTTCTCCCTCTCTTTCTCTGTCCTCTTTCTCCCTCTCTTTCTCTGTCCTCTTTCTCCCTCTCTTTCTCTGTCCTCTTTCTCCCTCTCTTTCTCTGTCCTCTTTCTCCCTCTCTTTCTCTGTCCTCTTTCTCCCTCTTTCTTCTCTGTCCTCTTTCTCCATCCACTTGGACTACCTTCTTCCCAAGATTGATTTCATGAAAATGTAAACCTTGTTTGAAATAAGGAAACTGTGCTGCTTTCTGTTCCTCTGAGGGCCAGAAATTAGACAGGACCACACTCCAATCTTACTTTCCTCATCTTCCTGAGCAATTATTTTCTTAAATGGAGTCCTTGTTTATTGAGTCAGCCTTTTTTTCTTTCCCCCTCCTGCTCTTTCCACATCTGTGTGTCATCTGCTTCAACAGTAATAAAAAATACAACATCATGGCCTTCATTTATTGGGCATGTACTAAGCTGATTGTTGCAGTGCCCCCCATTCATGTTTCTTTTGGGTTTTTTTCTAATTAGTCTTCAGCAAAAGCATGCAGCTGATGTGGAACAACTGAAAGAAGAAGCAAATGAATTGAGGAATGTGTTGTCTCAGGTGGAGAAGGAATTGGCAAATGCAAAAGCTGAACTAGAGGTCCAAAAAGAAGCAAACAACAGAGCACCCACAACAACACTGAAGAACCTGGTGGAACAGCTGAAGAGCCAGTTGGCCATAAAAGAGAAGCAGCAGAAGGTTGGTCAAGAAAAATGACTCCCTGTGTCACATCAGTTGTGAATGGTGTTTCATGTTTGTGGATTTGATGTGTAGTGCAGCAAGAGGCAGAACAGGATTGCAAGCATGGCCTTCAGGGGTGGAACACCTCTGATGTGAGCATAGGCTGAGGGGTTACTCAGCTTGGAGGAGACTCCAGAGGGACCTTGTAGCTGCCTTCCAGTACCTGAAGGGATCCTGCAGGAAGGCTGCAGAGGGACTTTTCATAAGGGTGTCAGGGGCAGGACAAGGGGGAATGGTTGGAAGGAGAGTAGGTTTAGACCAGATCTTAGGAAGAAGTTCTTCAGTACAAGGGTGGTGAGACTCTGGAACAGGTTGCCCGAGGAGGTTGTGGATTCCTCCTCCCTGGGGGAGTTCAAGGCCAGGTTGGATGAGGCCTTGAGCAAGCTGGGCTAGTTGGGCATTGTCCCTGCCCATGGCAAGAGCATTGGTACTAGATGATCTTTAAGGTTCCTTCCAACCCAAACCCTTCTATGGTTGTGGTGGTTGGCAGTGTTGGCTCATAGCTGTAGCTTCATCACTGAGAAGCCTTTGCATTTATTCTCTTCAGGCTTTGAGCAGAGCCATTCTGGAGCTCCGGGCAGAGATGACTGCTAATGCAGAACAGCAGATCATCGCTGCTGCCTCACAGAAACAGGCACAGATCACTGTCCAGGAGCTTGTTGACAGACAAACCAAGGGGCTTCTGGTGAGTAGCAGGGCATAGCATCTCATCGTTGTGTGGCTGAGAGTCTTGACTTTGAAGCTGTGCTGTTCTGCTTGTTTGCTTTCTTCTAGACACAGATAGAGGAGTTGAATAACCAGATCACACAGCTGACAGATAACCTGAAAACAAGTAAAATCAGGGAAAGTTCATTGTCTGATGAAAAGGATGAGCTGAGCCAAGAACTTCAGAGGAAACAAAAAGCATTGGCTAAAATGTTGGGAGAAAAGAACGAAATGGACAAAGAAAACAAAGAACTGAAGAAACAGATCAGGAGGCTCAACAACAGCATTCAGGTAGGAGTGGTGTGGAAAAATCTGCTTGATCCTGGTCAAGTTTCTTCATGGATGTGCTGAGCTTTGGGGCAAAAACTAAGTACTTTTGGCAAGCATTGAGACTTACACTTGATCTAAAAACTTCTATTTGCTCCTCAGCTGTTTTCTGTGTGAGCTGTTACCTTGATGATCCTCCAGGTCTCTTCCAACCTTGGTGATACTGTGATACTGATGTATAACTTCTGCTGCTGGAAGCATGCCTCAAATAAAAGCAAGAGACTGAGAAAAATATTTGCTCTTTAAAATAAGCTTGAAAGAGTCTGGGGATTTGGATTACCACTTTCAGAGTTCTCTGGCAGGTGGAATTTTGTGATGGTTTTCCTGCCTGTCCTTGTTTCCCCTTCTAGAAGGAAAGGATTTGAAGTGGAATTGTCTGATAAATGTTTTATCATTTCAGCTATTTGCTGCTCATTGCTCAGTTTAGTATGCAGGGGGTATTCCAGTACTTAGGTTATATTTATTAATATCTACACAAATGTGGGTTTGAGAAGTGGGCCAGTGACAACTGCTTCAGTTTCAACAAGTCAAAGTGCAAGGTCCAGCATCTGGGTTGGGCCAATCCCATGCACAGCTCCAGGCTGGGAGCAGAGTGGGTTGAGAGTAGCTCTGAAGAAAGAGACCTGGGGGTGTCGATTGAGGAGAAGCTCCTCAGGAGCCAGCAGTGCCCTCATGCAGCCCAGCAGGCAGCTGTGTGCTGGGCTGCAGCCAGAGGAGTGTGGCCAGCAGGGCAAGAAAGGGAATTCTGCCCCTTGACTGCTCTGCAGACCCCACCTCCAATCCTGCCTCCAGTTCTGGTGTCCCCAGCAGAAGAAGGACACAGAGCTGTTGGAGTGAGTCCAGAGAAGGCCACAAAGGTGATCCAAGGGCTGGAGCAGCTCTGCTGTGAGCACAGGCTGAGGGAGTTGGGGGTGTTCAACTTGGAGAAGAGAAGACTCCAGGGAGGACCTTCTAGCTGCCTTCCAATACCTGAAGGTATCCTACAGGAAGGCTGCAGAGGGACTTTGCCTAAGGGTGTCTAGCAATAGGACAAGGGGGAATGGTTTGAAGCTGAGGGAGAGTAGGTTCAGACTGGATCTTAGGAAGAAGTTCTTCAGTGCAAGGGGCTGAGACTCTGGAACAGGTTGCCCTGAGTAGGTGTGGATGGCTCCTCCCTGGAGGTGTTCAAGGCCAGGTTGGGATGAAGCCTTGAAGGCAAAATACACAGCTGTAATGAGGATTGAACTTCTCACTTCAAATGGTTAACGAGACTTGGAAGTGATTACAAGGTTGCACTTTTTCAGAGCAAGGCTGAGGAACAAAACCTCATAGATGGGCTTCAAAAAAAAGTCAAAAAGTTGGAGAGTGAACTGGAGAAGTGTGAAGAAACAGGAAAAAAAGGTGTAAGAGAAGATAAGGTATGAAATACTGAGCCTGTGGCTTTGAAAGGCATCATCAGCCTAGATCTGGGCAGTTCACCCTCCCTCCCCCAGCTCCCTCACCCCCCCTCCCCCAGCTCCCTCACCCTCCCTTCCCCAGCTCCCTCCCCTCCCCAGCAATTTGAGGTCTCTTAACTCCTTGTTTTCCATGCTCTTTGTTACAGCTCTGTTGCTTGCTTGTTTTGCTTCAAGAAACAAACCCCACAACCTAACCTAGATAATTTCTGTGCTTCACAGACCTCCAAAGAGGAAATAATTCGATGGGAAGAAGGTAAAAAATGGCAAACCAGAATGGAAGGCTTGAGGAACAAGCTAAAGGAAAAGGAGAAAGATGCAGATGCTTTAGCCAAGCAGCTGAATACACTGAAGGAAATTTATACCAAGTAAGTTGGTTTGAATAGGTTGAGCTACAGACTGATCACAGTATCACAGAATGGGAGGAGTTGGGAGGGACCTCTGGAGATCATCCTGTCCAATCCCCCTGCCAAGGAAGGGGCACCTAGAGAAGCTCACACAGGAACACATCCAGGTGGGTTTGGAATGTCTCCAGAGATGGAGACTCCACCACTTCTCTGGGCAGCACCCATGGAGAAGTTCCTCCTCATGTTTAGATGGAGCTTCTGATGTTCAGGTTTGTGCCCATTACCCCTTGTCCTGTCACTGGGCACCACTGCAAAATCCTGGTCCCATCCTCCTGACCCCCACTCTTGAAGAACTGATCAGCATTGCTGAGATCCCCCTCAGGCTGCTCTTTTCCACACCAAACAGCCCCAATTCTCTCAGCCTCTCCTCATCAGACAGATGCTGATAGATGCCATGAGGGAACTCAGAGGTGTTTGCCATGTGATACATTTGTGATGCTTCTACAAGTGATGTCTGTAATTTGACACTGAGATTTAAAGGATTAGTTAATTTTCAACAGTCAAGCTGCTCCTCCAGTATCCTTTGGTGCCATGGGTTAGTTGTTTGGGTGGTGTTGGATTGGTTGATGGGTTGGACACGATGATCTTGAAGGTCTCTTCCAACCTGGTTTATTCTATGTATATTCTATGTATATTCTTTCCCTTGTAGGATCCAAACCTGAAGGGGGGCTACAAGAAAGCTGGGGAGGGACATTTCACAATGGCTTTGTAGTGATAGGATGAGAGGCAATGGATTGAAGCTGGAAGAGAGCAGATTTAGACTGGAGATGAGGAAGAAATTCTTCCCAGTGAGGGTGGGGAGACACTGGCACAGGTTGCCCAGGGAGGCTGTGGCTGTCCCCTCCCTGGAGGTGTTCAAGGCCAGGTTGGATGAGGCCTTGAGCAACCTGAGCTGGTGGGAGGTGTCCTTGCCCATGGCAGGGCAGTTTCAACTAGGTGATCTTTAAGGCCCTTTCCAGCCCAAACCATGAAACTTGACTTTATTATTCTTGTTTTTTCAAGGCTTGGTTTTCAATTTGTTGTTAGCTTTTGTGGGGTTTTTGTTATGGTAAAGCTGTGCTGGCTGCAAATGCAGCTTAGAATGGATTCAATTGGAAGGTTCAGTGAGCAAACAGCAAAGGTGGATTCTTTGAGAGAGGAAGAGCCTCCTGCAGAAAGCAAGTTAGCCAATGAAGTGTTACATGTGAGTTTGTGGCTTGTACTGAAACTTGTTTAAAGTGTAAATATTTATGTTTTACTGGATGTGGCAGGACTGAGAGAGAGAAAGTTGCTCTGCAGAAGAAGCTGAAAGCTACTGGTGTCACTGTGGACCGTGTGGTTGGAGTCAGAGCCTCAGAGACTGAAAAGGAGCTGGAAGAGCTGAGGAGACGGAACCTGGAGCTAGAAAATGAAGTTGCTCACATGAGGTGAGAGGCATTTGGAAAGCAGCTGTAAAAAGATCTGTGGAAAGAGAGAGGCTCTGTTAGCCCAACTGATTCAGTAAGGCAAACACAAGCCCAGGAGTTTCTAAACTCCTTCTTTGAGCTTACAGAACACAGAATTAACCAGGTTGGAGAAGACCTTTGAGATCATCCGGTCCCCAACCTATCAGCCAACACCATCTGATCAACTAACCCATGGCACTAAGTGCCTCATCCAGGCTCTTCCTAAACACCTCCAGTGATGGTGACTCCACCACCTCCCTGGGCAGCACATTCCCATGGCCAATCTCTCTTTCTGTGAAGAACTTCTTCCTAACATCCAGCCTAAACCTCCCCTGGCACAGCTTAAGACTGTGTCCTCTCCTTCTGTCACAGGACTCCAAGGTCCTTCTCTGTGAGGCTGCTTTCCAGCAGGACAACCCCTAGTTTGTGCTGGTGCCTGGTGTTACTCCTCCCCAGCTGCAGGCCTTTGCACTTGTCCTTGTTGAACTTCATAGGTTCCCCTATGCCCAGCTCTCCAGCCCATCCAGATCTCTTTTGATCTCTTCTTTATCAGTGTATCCTCTCTCAGAACAGGTGGAGTACCCAAGGGAAGCTCTGCACATCTCAAAAGAGGAGATTCCTTTTGCCAAAGTCCTCTTGATTCGTGGGGGTTAGCTGAAATAGTGTAGATCCATAGATTCATAGAAGGGTTTGGGTTGGAAGGGACCTTGAATATCATCTCTGGCTAATGTTTGGCTAAGATTGCTTGAGAATAACTGGCCCAGGAACCCAGAAGTTCAGGTTTTATTCCCCAAGGGAGAATCTGCATTAACAGCCATTTCTTTTGTTGTTTTTTTCATGTAGAACCCAGCAGGCAATCCCCAGAGATTCTGTTGTGGAAGAGCTGCACTTCAAAAACCAGTACCTGCAGGAGAAGCTTCATGTGTTAGAAAGACAACGCTCAAGAGAGACCTATTCCAGGCCCTCGGTGAGCTGAGCATGCAACCACCTTGCCCAGAGGCATTCAGGGATTTGTGGAATGGCTTGGGTTGGAAGGCAGCTTTCAAAGATCTTCCAGTTCCACCCCCCTGCCCTGGGCAGGGGCACCTCCCACCAGCCCAGGTTGCTCCAACCTGGCCTTGAGCACCTCCAGGGAGGAGGCAGCCACAGCCTCCCTGGGCAACCTGTGCCAGTGTCTCACCACCCTCACTGCAAAGAATTTCTTCCTAATCTCCATGCTAAACCTCCCCTCTTCCAGCTCAAAGCCATTGCCTCTCATCCTATCACTACAAGTCCTTGTATAAAGTCCCTCTCCAGCTCTCCTGTAGCCTCCTTCAGGTACTAAAAGGCTGCTCTAAGGTCTCCCTGGAGCCTTCTCCTCTCCAGGCTCAACAACCCCAAGTCTCTCAGCCTGTCCCCATAGGGGAGGTGCTTCACCCTCTGATCATCTTCATCACCCTCCTCTGGACCCTCTCCAGCAGGTCCACCTCTTTCTTGTGTGGTTTCACAAGGTTCACTGTATTGCAAAAACTCCACTATTGGTTTATTGTCATCCTTCAATAACTGTATTTAACAGTACATTCTAGCTTTCTTGGATTTCTTGGTTTGTTTCTCTGTCTTTGCTTTGCTTGGGTTGGTTTATTTTCTCCTCCTTATTTTGGTTTGTTTCCTTCTCCTCCTTTTGAGGTGGGTTTGTTTCCTTCTCCTCCTTTTGGGGTCGGTTTGTTTCCTCCCCCTCCTTTTGGGGTGGGTTTGTTTCCTTCTCCTCCTTTTGAGGTGGGTTTGTTTCCTTCTCCTCCTTTTGGGGTGGGTTTGTTTCCTTCTCCTCCTTTTGGGGTCAGTTTGTTTCCTCCCCCTCCTTTTGGGGTGGGTTTGTTTCCCCCTCCTTTTGGGGTGGGTTTGTTTCCTCCTCCTCCTTTTGGGGTCGCTTTGTTTCCTCCTCCACCTTTTGGGGTTGCTTTACCACCTTCTGCTTTCCTTGGTTGAATTTCTTCTGCTTTCCTTGTATTGTTTTACCATCTCCTGCTTTTCTTTCATGCCTCATTCTGTCTTCTACCTGAACCAGAGTACCAGTGACCAAAATGAGCTGCCCAAGTCTGTTCCTATCAGTGCCACCAAACAAAAGTATTTGAAATTCCTTCAGAAGAAGCCTCTCTCAAATAGAGATGGAATCAAACCTCAAAATAATCCTAGCATCCCCAGTGGCAGTGAGGTAGGTGAGGAAGCAGACGTGCAAACGTGCATCAGGCATAAGGAAGGCCATGAAGCTGCTGTGGATGCAAGCCCAGAGGTGTCTCCTGGGGCTAGTGAGACGTGCAGGGACACAGACATTGCTAGGGAAGGACTGAAACCCCAAACCAGAGCTGAAGCTGATGAAGAGAACTGCATGGAAAAAGAAAGGAATACACCCCAAAAGCTTGGTGAGGAGCTTGAAGTGGAGGAGAAGAAGCAAGAAATACTCCGGCAGTCAAATGTGGATGAAGAAGAAAGCCTGGAGCTGCCTGACCCTGACAGAATCAGCTGCAATCAGCCTGGTTCAGGGGAACCTTCTGATCAAGCTGCTGCTGAAGAAGCAGAAACATTAAATGGGAATAGTGAAATGAATCAACACACTGCAGAGGATGAACATCAGACTCACCAGAGTGCTACAGAGGGGGATGAAATGACCCCGGAATTGGGTGAAATGCCCAAGGTTGGATGCTGTAGCTGTCCTCTAGCATTTCTGTTTGGTGTGTAAATGGTGTAGAAATGAAATAGCTTGCTCTTGATAGTGCAGTGGTGGTTTCCTGTGTGTCATCTGCAGGGCTACTGAAGTAGTCACCAAGTGATCCATAAAGCTGACCTTATGCTTGATGCTTGCCAGCTCCCAAAGGAGCTGCTGCCAGTTCTACAGTTTTGATCTACAAAGTTTACAAACAGTCATAGAATCATAGAAGGGTTTGGGTTGGAAGGGACCTCAAAGATCATCCAGTTCCAATCCCCCTGCCATGGGCAGGGACACCTCCCACCAGCCCAGGTTGCTCAAGGCCTTATCCAACCTGGCCTGGAACACCTCCAGGGAATGGACATCCACAGCCTCCCTGGGTAACCTGTTCCAGAGTCTCACCACCCTCACTGGAAAGAAAAGCTACATTAGGTGGTTTTAATCATGGACTCATTAAGGTTGGAAAAGATCTCTAAGAACATCAAGTCCAACCTTCTACCCAACACCTCCATGACCACTAGACCATGTCCCAGGTGCCACATCTACTCACTTTCTGAACACCTCCAGGGATGGGGACTCCACCACCTCCCTGGGCAGCCTGTTCCAATCCCTGACCACTCTTGCAGGAAGGAAATTCTTCCTCATATTGTAGAGGTTTTGTCTTTTAGACTCTGAGATTCAGTTCTCCCTGGTTTGATTGATTTCTGCCCAGTTTGAGCTGTTTCTTTTTTGCTTCTACCTAGGTTGATTTATTTGATTTCTTTCTTTCCACCTAATTGGATTTATTTACTTCTGCTCTACTCTGAGAGTTAGTTTTAGTTCACCAACTTTTTTTTCCCCACAGGTTTATGCTCCTTTGTAAACTCCTCTTAAAGGTTAAGCAAGCTTAGAAAATGCTGAGAGAGGAGTTAAAGTCAGAGCAGATTAGATCAAAATTGGGTGACAGCTCTGTCACCCATTGCATTTCTGCCAACAGCCCTAATCCTCTGGTGCTTTTCATCATCCACAACTGATACAATGATTAGTGCATCACCACTCAATCATAACTTTTCATCCCCTCTGTGTTTTTCCTCCAGACATCAGGAATAGCCTCAGATGATCAGTGCAGAAGAGAACAAGAGCTGCTCAAGGAAAACTTGAGGTTGTCAACTGAAAACGTTGAGCTGAGGTTCCAGCTAGAACAGGCCAATAAAGATTTGCCAAGGTTAAAGGTAACATCTTTTTACCTTTAATCCCTTTATTTTGACCCTGGCACAGGGTAGGGGGTTGCTGGAAGAGGACTGGGAAAGGACTAGGAATCCTTTCTGTCAGCTGTTCAGGCTTGTGTGGAAGCCAAGAAGACCGAATGGCTGCTAGGAATGATGAAAAAGGTCATTGTGAGGGGAAGCTGCTTTCCCTTTACACCTCCCAAAGGAAACTCCCTGCAGTTTTGTTGCTGTCAGCCTCAATTTGAAATGTGTTTTGTATTTTTAGGACCAAGTAGGTGACTTAAAAGAAATGTGTGAGCTTCTCAAAAAGGAGAAGGCAGAAGCTGAACGAAAGCTGGGCAACATTAGAGGGGTGAGTCCTGCAACAGCATTTGCCACAGAGTCACTCCTAGGCAGGGGGAGGTTTGGGATGAGGAAATCCAGTTTGTAAAACTCTTTTCATGCCAAGATTCTAAGGAGGCAGCAAATTCTGAGTCTTCCTTTTCAGACACAAAGGTTCATAGACTGGGTTGGGTTGGGTTGGGTTGGAGGCGACCTTGAAGGTCATCCAGTTGCAACCCCCCTGCCATGGGCAGGGACACCTCCCATTATAACAGGTTGCTCAAGAACTCATCCAACCTGGCCTTGAACACCTCCAGGGTTGGAGCATCCACAACCTCCCTGAGCAACTCTTGGCCACAAGGGCACATTGCTGTCCTATGGAGAACCTACTGTCCACCAGGACTCCGAGGTCCTTCTCCATGGAGCCACTTTCCAGCAGGCCGACCCCTGCTCTGTGCTGGTGCCTTGGGTTATTCCTCCTCAGCTGCAGGACTCTTCACTTGTGCTTATTGAACTTCATGAGGCTCCCCTTTGCCCATCCCTCCAGCCTGTCCAGATCTCTTAGGATGGCAGCACAGCCTGATGGTGCATCAGCTACTCCTCCCAGTTTGGTGTCATCAGCCTTGGGACTGAGGAAGATTTACTCCTGCTTTAAAGTACAGCTTTTCTGTCACTGGAATCCAGCTGAAGTCTGGTTGCTGCCAAGGGCCCTTCTTTGCCTCCTTTAAACAAGAAACTTCAGGGTTCAAGTCACAAAAAAGTTCTACCATCTCTTTTTATCTGTATAAATTGAAATGGGAAAATCAGTGATAAATCAGATTTGGAGTATCTCAGGATATTAACATGAACTGTTTGATGTTTTTCTCCCCTCTTTCTCTAGGCTGGTAGAAGTGGAAAGACAATCCCAGAATTGGAAAAAACAGTTGGCTTGATGAAAAAGGTTGTAGAGAAAGTTCAGAGAGAAAATGAAGAGCTGAAAAAAACTCCAGCTGTGGTTTCTCATGAGAAATTACTTGGTCTTGAACAGGAAAATGAGAGGCTAAAGGTAATGGTTTATGGCCAGTAACTGTGTTTAGATGGAAGTTGGCAGGGAAATGGAGCAGCCAGCCTGGTATTTACAGAATACAGAATTAACCAGGCTGGAAAAGAGCTTTGAGATCATCAAGTCCAACCTATCAGCCAACACCATCTGATCAACTAAACCATGGCACCAGGCTCTCCCTAAACACCTCCAGTGACGGTGACTCCACCACCTCCCTGGGCAGCACATCCCAATGGCCAATCTCTCTTTCTATGAAGAACTTCTTCCTAACATCCAGCCTGAACCTCCCCTGGCACAGCTTGAGACTGTGTCCTCTTGTTCTGGTGCTGGGTGCCTGGGAGAAGAGACCAACCCCCACCTGGCTGCAGCCTCCCTTCAAGGAGTTTTAGACAGCAAGAAGGTCTCCCCTGAGCCTCCTCTTCTCCAAACTTGAACATCAGAAGTTCCATCTAAACATGAGAAGAAACTTTTCTAATGTAAGGCTGCTGGAGCCCTGGAGCAGGCTGCCCAGAGAGGTGGTGGAGTCTCCATCTCTGGAGGCATCCCAAACCTGCCTGGATGTGGTCCTGTGTGACCTCCTCTAGGTGCCCCTGCCTTGGCCAGGGGGGTAGGACTGGCTGATCTCCAGAGGTCCCTTCCAACCCCTGCCATTCTGTGACACCACCTCACAGGGTTCCTGTAGAGATTCTCTGCACCTTAAGGCTACCTTTAAATGTGTGATGAAATATTCACTCTGCTGGGCCCTGCTTTACAGATGGCACTCTCAGGTTTTTTTCCCTCCTGAGCAATGCAGAGATGTTTTAACCAACTGTTTGATGTTTAGTCTGAGCTGGAGAAAATGAAACTGGACCTGGGGGAGCAGCTGAGTGTGAGGCATGAGCTGAAAACCAAAGGCATGGAGAAAGTCATAGCTGAAAACGAGAGGCTGCGGAAAGAGCTGAAGAAGGTATGGGCCTTGGAATGCTTCCCTTCATTCCCTGCAGCTCCTGGGTGGGCTGAGTGTCCTCTTTTTCTCTTGTTCCTTGGGTCTTTTTCTTCTGTTTAAGAAGGGTTGATCTGGAGCAGACCACTTCACTAAGCACTGATATTGCCACCAGCAAGTTGTTAACTCTGTGTGGAGAGAAGGTGGCCAAGGAGCAGGCCAAGGGGAAATGTGCAAGCTGTGGGACCAGTGAGCTATAGGATTGTAAACTGTGTGTGGAGAGAAGACTGTCCAGTCATGGAACCATAGAATGGCTCAGGTTGGAAGGGAGGAGACCTGAGAGGGTGCTTGGTTGCATGGTTTAGTTGACTAGGTGGGTTGGGTGATAGGTTGGATGCGATGATCTTGAGGGTCTCTTCCAACCTGGTTTATTCTATTCTATTCTATTTGAGCAAATGGACCTTAGAGATCATCTACTCCAACCTCCTTGCCATGGGCAGGGATGCCTCTGAACCTACTCTCCCTCAGCTTCAAACCATTCCCCTTTGTCCTGTTGCTAGACACCCTCAGAAAAGTCCCTCTGCAGCCTTCCTGTAGCATCCCTTCAGGTATTGGAAGGCAGCTACTAGGTCTCCCCAGAGTATTCTCTTCTCCAGGCTGAACAACCCCCTCTCCCTCAACCTGTGCTCACAGCAGAGCTGCTCCAGCCCTTGGATCATCTTTGTGGCCTCCTCTGGACTCACTCCAACAGCTCTGTGTCCTCTTTCTGCTGGGGACACCAGAACTGGTGTCCAGAACAGATTGGAGGTGGGGTCTCAGCAGAGCAGAGTCAAGGGACAGAATCCCCTCTCTTGCCCTGCTGCCCACACTCCTGTTGATGCAGTCTAAGATAAGGAGCACCCCTGGAGGAAAGTTGCAAGTTGTGCTAGTGATCTTGGGTGTTCCTCTCAATCAGCACTGATCTGTCTCACCATCACTTCAGATAGCCTTGTGCTTCATGTGAGCTTAAGTGTTGCACCTGCCTTTGGTTTTGCTGCACAACAGGAAGCTGACAATGGAGAGAAGCTCCGAATAGCAAAGAGTAACCTGGAGATCTTAAATGAGAAGCTCACAGAGCAACTGGAGGAAACCCTGCAGAGGCTACATTTGGCTGAGAGGCAACTTGATGGAGCTGACAGCAAAAACTGGAAGTCCATTGTCACCAGGTAGGAATGGAGAATCATAGAATCATATAATGGCTGAGGTTGGAAGGGACCTCAAAGATCATCTACTCCAACCTCCCTGTCACGGGCAGGGATGTCTCTCATCTAGACTTGGTTGCTCAAGGCCTCATCCAGCCTGGCCTTGAACACCCCCAGGGAAAAGGCATCCACAACCTCCCTGGGCAGCCTGTTCCAGAGTCTCACCACCCTCATACTGAAGAACTTCTTCCTAACATCCTATCTAACCCTGCTCTCCCTCAGCTTCAAACCATTCCCCCTTGTCTGTCTCCAGACACCCTTATGAGAAGTCCCTCTGCAGCTTTCCTGTAGGATCCTTTCAGGGATTGGAAGGCAGCTAGAAGGTCCCCCCAGAGTCTTCCCTTCTCCAGGCTGAACACCCCCAGCACCCTCAGCCTGTCCTCATAGCAGAGGTGCTCCAGCCTTTGGATCACCTTTGTGGCCTCCTGGACTCTCTCCAGCAGCTCTGTGTCCTTCTGCTGGGGACACCAGAACTGGAGGCAGGACTGGAGGTGGGGTCTCACAAGAAAGAAGTAACAGAGAGAAACACAAACACAAGTGTTAATGCCTCTTTAAATGCCAGCAAACAGATTGGAATTCTCAGGGGTTTATTTCCTCTTTTCCATAGAAGGATTTCAGATGGTTTTTAAGCTTTGTTTCATGGCGTTTAATCCTCTGAAGATACTTTTCCTCTCCATTTCTGCAAAAGTCTAAGCTTTGCTTTGATCTTTGTTGGTTTGTTGTTTTTTTCCTCTAAATAAAATTTCTAGCAGGATGCAGGAAACAAAAATGAAGGAAATGGAAGTGGATATTGCTAAAAAAACTCAAAGCATTGCTGACCTTAAAAGGCTGCTTCAGGAAACGACCAAACGTGTGCACGACACTGACAAAACCTTAGAAGGCCTTAAAAAGGAGGTAAGGCAAATGTAGGCCTAAGGAACTGACACTTAGAGAATCAATAGGTTGGAAAAGACCTCAAAGATCAAGTCCAACCTGTCACCCAACACCTCATGACTACTAAACCATGGCACCAAGTGCCACATCCAATCCCCTCTTCAACACCTCCAGGGATGGTGACTCCACCACCTCCCTGGGCAGCACATTCCAATGGCCAACAACTCTCTCTGGGAGGAACTTTCTCCTCAGCTCCAGCCTAAACTTCCCCTGGCACAGCTTGAGGCTGTGTCCTCTTGTTCTGGTGCTGGATGCCTGGGGGAAGAGACCAACCCCCACCTGGCTACAACCTCCCTTCAGGGAGTTGTAGAGAGCAAGAAGGTCTCCCCTGAGCCTTCTCTTCTCCAGGCTAAATATCCCCAGCTCCTTCAGCCTCTCCTCCCAGGGCTGTGCTCAAGGCCTCTCCCCAGCCTCAATGCCCTTCTCTGGACATATTCAAGTGTCTCAGTGTCCTTCCTAACCGGAGGAGCCCAGAACTGGACACAGGACTCAAGGTGTGGCCTAACCAGCGCTGAGCACAGGGCAGAATGACCTCCCTGCTCCTGCTGGCCACACTGTTCCTGATGCAGGCCAGGATGCCATTGGCCTTCTTGGCCCCCTGGGCACACTGCTGGCTCATGTTCAGCCTACTATCGACCAGCACCTCCAGGTCCCTCTCTGCCTGGCTGCTCTCAGCCACTCTGACCCCAGCCTATAGCACTGCCTGGGGTTGTTGTGACCAAACTACAGCACCTGGCCCTTGGACTTGTTGAATGCCATCCTGCTGGACTCTGCCCATCTGTCCAGGTCCCTCTGCAGAGCCTTCCACCCTCTAACAGATCAACTCCTGCTCCCAGCTTGGTGTCATCTGCAAATTTACTGCTGATGGACTCAATCCCCTCATCCAGATCATCAGTAAAGACACTGAACAGGCTGGGGCCCAGCACTGATCCCTGGGGCACACCACTGGTGCCTGGCTGCCAGCTGGCTGTGGCACCATTCACCACCACTCTCTGGGCTCGGCCCTCCAGCCAGTTCCTAACCCAGCACAGAGTGCTGCTGTCCAAGCCAGGGGCTGATTTAGCCACATGGTTCTAAGAACAGATTATTTCAGATTCATTTCTTTCTCATACTGATATTGGTAGAGTCTGGGGGGATTTTTTTCCTCTAATTTCCAGGCTTTTTTTCAGTCCTACTTGGCCATAATTATATGTGGTTTAGCCAGCTGGCCTTCACCACATAGTATCAATTGATGGTCTTCACTTGAAGTGCCATTGCCCCTGGTCCTACCACTGAGCACCACTGAAAAGAGATTCATACATTTCATCAGTCTCTAGTTGTGGAAACTCAGTAGATGAACACTTAGGTACTTCTCTGTGATAACCTGGGTTACATCCTTAGTATTATTTTCATTCTTCTTTCCTTCATCCTGACTCTAAAAGGACTCCATCTGAGCTGCAGCCTCCATAGAAACTCTTTTCAACAGTAAAAATTATCTTCATTTTCCTTTTAAGCTTGAGCTTCTCAAACACCTTCCAGAAGATGCAAGCACAGAGCAAAGCCTGATCAAGAAGCTTCAGCTTTTAAGGTAACTTCTTTCACATTAATCAACACCTCAGGCACTGGGACATGCAAGAAGAAAGATCAGGGAGTGGCCACTGCTGGTTTCAGTTCTGCATTTTGTATTCCCTTAAGATGTTATTCTGAAATGGGTTTATCTTCCAGATTAACTAATCATCAGTTACAGAAAGAGAAAGCAGAGCTGGCTCAGCAGCTGGAGGAGCAGAAGCACCACACAGACACAGATGCAAGTGAAGGTCCTGCTGCTGGTAACCATTTTCAGTCCCTAATGCTCTGCTTTTTACTTAGCATGTGATGCAGGAAATCATCAACCCACAAAATGCATTGGATTATATCAGTGCCAGAGAAATAGTACAAAGTCCAGGATGGCAGGGGTTGGAAGGGACCTCTGCAGGTCATCCAGTCCAACCCCCCTGCCAAGGAAGGGGCACCTAGAGAAGCTCACACAGGAATGTGTCCAGGTGGGTTTGGAATGTCTCCAGAGATGGAGACTCCACTACCTCTCCAGGCAGCCTGCTCCAGGGCTCCAGCACCCTTAAAGTACAGAAGTTCCTCCTGATGTTTAGATGGAACTTCTGATGTGCCCTTTGTCCTGTCACTGGGCACCACTGAACAAAGCCTGGTCCCATCCTCCTGACCCCCACTCTTGAAGTACTGATCAGCACTGCTGAGATCCCCCTCAGGCTGCTCTTTTCCACACTGAACAGCCCTTCAGCCTCTCCTCATCACAGAGATATTCCAGTCCTCTCAGCATCTTTGCTGCTCTTTTCTGCACCCTCTCCATGACCTCATCAGATGTTATGAACACCTGAGGAATGTTCACAACTCTCTGAAGGGTTGGTGTCAAGAAGAAGGGGGCAGGCTCTCTTCAGTGGTGCCCAGTGATAGGACAAGAGGCAGTGGACACAAGCTGGAACCCAGGAAGTTCCACCTCAACATCAGGAGAAACTTCTTTGCTGTGAGGGTGCTGGGGCCCTGGAGCAGGCTGCCCACAGAGGTTGTGGAGTCTCCTCTTCAAGACTCACCTGGCTGTGTTCCTGTGTGGGCTGGCCTAGGTGATCCTGCTCTGGCAGGGGGGTTGGATAGGATGATCTCCAGAGGTCCCTTCCAACCCCTACCCTCCTGTGATTCTGTGAAAGCTCTGAAAAAGATCTGCAGTGAATTCTTGAAAGAAAATGTCATGTGTAACCCAAGCTGGCAGCCAGTGAGAGTCCATTTCCCAAGCCCTGCTCTGAGAGTGATTGAAGACTTGAGAGGCATCAGTCCCAGAGCAAAAGCAGAGCACTGGGGTAGCACCTTGCCATGTAACTGGGGGAGGGGGGAGGGAACAATTAAACCTCTTAAAATCATGAATACAATTAACAAGATGCTAATCCTGTGCCATCTCCTAATTGCCTGCATTTGATTGCTTTGTGGCTGTGCTGCTCAGAAGTGTGCCAGCAGAGTGGCCATGGGAGTACTGCACTGATTTGCCCAGGATGAATTTGTGGTGGATTTTGATCCCAGCTGGGTTGCACACTTCCCTGTTTCAGCTCTCTGGAAATGCAAAATTCCTCTTGACAAGACTGTTCATAGGGTTTTTTTCTTGCAGGATGTAATGGCATGACAGAGAAGGAGCAAAATGAGAAGTTAGTGACAAAAGTAGCTGAGCTCCAGACCCTCTTGAAAGCCTCAGAGTTGGAAAACCAGCAACTAAAGGTGAGGTGTAAGGATCACTGCAGGCAGGAGAATGAGCAAAAGCAGAGTTAGGAAGAAACAGTCAGTTTCTAAACAGCAGCTTCATGAAGCCTGCTTTGGTGGTAGTTAGAATCATAGAGTGGTCCAGGCCAGCAGGGACCTCCAAAGCTCATCCAGTCCAACCTCCCTGCAGTCAGCAGGGACATCCCCAACTAGACCAGGGTGCCCTGGGGAGGTTTTTCTGCCCCTAGTGAAGTTGATCATTTGCTCAGCATTTAGCCTCTTTAAAAAGGTAACCCCCTCACCCAGAAAAGCTTTCCTTGCTCTTTATCTCCTAAGTTCTGGATTAAAGGTGGTAATTCCTTCACTCTCTTTAATGGTGCTACAGGCTGGGGTCAGAGTGGCTGGAGAGCAGCCAGGCAGAGAGGGACCTGGGGGTACTGGTTGAGAGTAGGCTGAACATGAGCCAGCAGTGTGCCCAGCTGGCCAAGAAGGCCAATGGCATCCTGGCCTGCATCAGGAACAGTGTGGCCAGCAGGAGCAGGGAGGTCATTGTGCCCTGTGCTCAGCACTGGTCAGTCCACACCTTGAGTCCTGTGTCCAGCTCTGGGCTCCTCAGTTTAGGAAAGATGTTGAGATGCTGGAAGGTGTCCAGAGAAGGGCAACAAAGCTGGGGAGGGGTCTGGAGCACAGCCCTGGGAGGAGAGGCTGAGGGAGCTGGGGTTGCTTAGCCTGGAGAAGAGGAGGCTCAGGGGAGACCTTCTTGCTCTCTCCAACTCCCTGAAGGGAGGTTGTAGCCAGGTGGGGGTTGGTCTCTTCTCCCAGGCACCCAGCTCCAGAACAAGAGGACACAGTCTCAAGCTGTGCCAGGGGAGGTTCAGGCTGGATGTTAGGAAGAAATCCTTCCCAGCAAGAGAGATTGGCCACTGGGATGTGCTGCCCAGGGAGGTGGTGGAGTCACCATCACTGGAGGTGTTTAGGAGGAGACTGGATGGGGTGCTTGGAGCCATGGTTTAGTTGATCAGATGGTGTTGGGTGATAGGTTGGACTTGATGCTCTCAAAGGTCTTCTCCAACCTTATTCGTTGTATTCTCTTCTAACAGGAAGAAACAACAAAGCTGAGAAAAGAACTGGACAGCTTTGCCCCTTCTTTTTTTGAAGAAATTGAAGATCTGAAGTACAACTACAATGAGGAGATAAAAAAAAACATTCTCTTAGAAGAGAGGTTAAAGAAACTTTCTGAGGAGCTTAGCATTCAAGTGGATAGCCCAGGCAGTACTTCTGCTGATCAGGCAAGTGTGTAGGGGCCTCAGGACTGAGAGGGAGAAGGAATTCTGGAGCAGGTCCATTTTTGGTTTGGTTGGGTTTATCTTCAAGTGATACAAACCTGTTAAAGCCACAACAGTTTGGCACCTCCCTAAGAGTGCAGAATTGCATTAGCCCTCCCCACCCCCCAGATTAGGGGCAGGATTTGCAGACAGCAGGCTGGATAGAAGTGACTTTTCCCTCTCCCAGCTCCCTATCTTAATTCAGAACAGTCATTTGGGTCACAGACAGGTGTCAGGTGAAGTTGAAACTTGGAGTTGAGCACATTTTTAAGAGTTTTAGGATAGGTATGGTGAGTTCCAGATCAGTTAAGAATATGTAATTCAGTCTTGCTTCGTGCTGGGGCTCTGGGTCAGGCTGCTGGCTGGCTGGCCCCACACCCCTGCTTACTTTTACCTCAACTTTTGAAGCTCTAAAATCAAAGAACTGCAAAAAACCAAAAGAACCTCAACCAGGTGAGATTCTTTCAGCCAAACTAATGGCATTCTGGTGTAGATAAATGATTCTTTGTTGTATATACTGTATATAGCTGGCTGTACACTTTCACAGCACAGATCAAGTAAAAGACCACACAAACAACCCTGCATTCTCCTCTTACTTCTACACCATCAGAGAATCAATGAGGTTGGAAAAGACTTCAGAGATCATCCAGTCCAACCTATCACCCAGCACCTCCTGACTAACCAAACCATGGCTCCAAGTGCCACATCCAATCCCTTTCTGAACACCTCCAGGCACAGTGACTCCACCACCTCCCTGGGCAGCACATCCCAATGGCAAATTACTCTTCCTGGGAAGAACTTTCTCCTCACCTCCAGCCTAAACTTCCCCTGGTGCAGCTTGAGACTGTGTCCTCTTGTTCTGGTGCTGGGTGCCTGGGAGAAGAGATCAGCCCCCACCTGGCTACAACCTCCCTTCAGGTAGACAGCAATGAGGTCTCCCCTGAGCCTCCTCTTCTCCAGGCTAAGCAACCCCAGCTCCCTCAGCCTCTCCTCCCAGGGCTCCCTCCCCAGCTTTGTTGCCCTTCTCTGGACACCTTCCAGGCTGAACAGCCCAAGCTCCCTCAGCCTGGCCTCGTAGCAGAGGTGCTCCAGCCCCCTGATCATCTTTGTGGCCCTTCTCTGGACCTCCTCCATCAGGTCCACGTCCTCCTTGTGTTGAGGGCCCCAGAGCTGGACACAGCACTGCAGGTGAGATCTCAGCAGAGCAGTGGCAGAATCACTTCTCTCCATCTCTGGCCATGCTTCCTTTGATGCAGCCCAGGCTGCCATTGGCCTTCTGGGCTGCAAGTGCCCATTGCTGGCTCATGTCCAGGGGCTTCATTCAGTACCCCTCAGCCAGCTGCAGCAGAATGAATTGTACTTACCTTGGAGTGGGTTGTCAGTGCACTTAGTCTTCTCTCTGTTAGACCAGAGAATTCTAGATAAATCACAGAGAATTGGTATTTCATTTAACCATATTCAGAGCCATTCTTAATGTGGTTAAATGTTAACACTTAACCTTCGTTTCTGAGGGTGCTGTAGCTGCACCTGTAGAGTACATAAGGGATGCAAGGTGGCAGGGATTGAAAATCACCAAGTGAACATTAAATAACAAAGGAAATGAGCCAGAATTAAAGAGGCAGAAATAGGAAGCTAAGTACATTAAATAACTGTCCTTTGGGCCAGCCCTGCAAGAGGTGGATGCTGGCATCAATCCACTGGAGTTTAATCTCCAGAAGTTCTTCACTGATGACTCTGGCATTGCACTTAGCCCACTTAAAAGGAAATAAACTTTGGGAGTGTATTTTATGGGGAAGATCATCAATTCCAGAGTTGGCAGAGCCAATCCTGCCTCTGAAGGGCCTTCCTAAGAGGCAGCCCTGTGGCAGTTGTGACAAACCAATCCTTCCACCTGGGGAAGCCCGACCCTCCAGCAGTCTAAACAGTCCCTTCCCAGCCTTCCTGTGGGTTCTTCCCATCAGATAGGCCCAGCTCTGGTAGCTACAAAGCAGTCAGAAACTTTTCCTGGCCTTCCACAGGAATTGGATCAGTCCTGTTACTGCACATGTCCAAAGGAGAAAGGAGAAGTGGCTGGTTTATAATCCCAAGCTCAAAAAAAACCCTCTTCCAGGATGCTTCCAGCAGGGCAGATGTGCCTCTGATTTACTGAACTTCTGAGCTACAGCAGTCCCAGGCAACTTGGCTTTTCTTCTGTTTCAGTATTGGAAGGGGACCTACAGAAAGGCTGGAGAGGGACTGTTCAGAAGGGTCTGTGGGGATAGGACAAGAGACAATGAACTGGAGCAGGGCAAATCGAGGTTGGCCATCAAGAGGAAGTTCTTTACAATTAGAGTGGTGAAAGGTTGGTGCAAGCTGCCCAGGGATGTGGTTGAGACTCCATCCTTGGAGACATTCAAGATCAGACTCTGGCCCTGGGCAGCCTGATTTAGTTGGCAGTGTCCCTGCTCACTGCAAAGGGGTTGGACAAGATGACCTCTGATGGTCCCTTCCACCCCAATGCAATCTGTGAATATTACTTGTGCTGTAAGTGGTTGCCACACTTGCCAGCCCCAGGCCACTTCTATTCTCTGACCATTTCTTCCTCCTGATTACTCACCAGAACTCCTTCCTGCTTAAACATCCCTCTTACAGTGTGGCTGTAAGCAAGCAGAAACACAAAACCTGTTTTTCCTGGGGTACCTCAGTGAAAAATCTGAGCAATCCAAGCAGCTCTCTTTGATCTAGGAGTCTTTAATTAAAAAGCCACTTTGCATATCCACTCCTTCAGCAAGCTTTTGGCCTGTGAGACAGCCATGAGCTCTTAGGGCTGCAACACAGCCCAGAGAGTCAAGTCCCTGTTCTAATCATTCAAATTAAACTGGTGTCAAATGGTGTCATTGTGATGCCATTGCCACCTCTTAGTGCATTCAAAGGGAGGTGATTGTGCTCCTCTACCCTGCTCTTGTGAGGCCTCACCTGGAGTACCTGAAGGGGGCTACAAGGAAGCTGGGGAGGGACTTTTTACAAGGGCTTGTAGAGATAGGATGAGAGGCAATGGATTGAAGCTGGAAGAGGGGAGACTTGAGACTGGAGATTGGGAGGAAGAAATTCTTAGTATCATAGTATCAGTCAGGGTTGGAAGGGACCTCAAGGATCAGCCATTTCCAACCCTCCTGCTCACAGCCACATCCAGCCTGGCTGCAAAAACCTCCAGGGATGAGGCTTCCACCACCTCCCTGGGCAGCCTGTGCCAGGCTCTCACCACCCTCCTGGGGAACAACTTCTTCCTAACAGCCAATCTCAATCTACCCATTTCTAGTTTTGCTCCATCCCCCCCCAAGTCTTATCACTCCCTGACACCCTAAAATGTTCCTCCCCAGCTTTCTTGTAGCCCCCTGCAGATACTGGAAGGCCACAATTAGGTCTCCTTGGAGCCTTCTCTTCTCCAGACTGAACAACCCCAACTCCCTCAGTCTGTCTCCACAGCAGAGCAGCTCCAGCCCTCTGCTCATCCTCATGGCCCTTCTCTGGACACCTTCCAGCACCTCCAGATCCTTCCTGTAACAGAGGCTCCAGAACTGGACACAATACTCCAGGTGGGGTCTCAGCAGAGCAGAGCAGAGGGGGAGAATCATCTCCCTGGCCCTGCTGGCTCTGTTTCTCTTGCTGCAGCCCAGGATGTGGTTGGGTCTCTGGGCTGCAAGTGCACACCACTCAGATGTAGGACTGTGAGAATCTTCCTGGCACAGTTCTGTGCTTGTGTACAGTCTTGCTAGGGGCTGGAAAGCTGCACAGAGTCAAGGGTGCCCTCAGTGGTGTCTTTCAAACAGATGTTGTGCATTTATGCAGAATCCCCTCCCTGGGAAGTGTGTTACAAGGTGGAGCTCCCTGAGACAACAGCCTAAAGAGGCTGCCTACCAGCACAAGAGCTAAAGGTCAAATCAATACTCCTGCAAACTTAATAGCTCAGAGACATCAAGAGCCTGCAGCTCCACACAAAGTCTTTCAGGAGTGCTGTTGCTTTGTTTCCAGCAGAAGCAGCTGGATTCCACATTCCCAGCAAGAGAGAGAAGCAGGCAGCATTCCCTTCAGTGCCTATGGATTTGTTTGTGGAGCTCCATAAACGCCACACTAGGAAGCTGGGTGTCTCTGCAGCACTTTTAACCTTCACCCAGCCAAGCAATTTCAGTTCTGCAGTCCTGGTGGCACCTGACCAACTCCATGGCCAAGATCAGGAAGAAATTGCATAAATGCCCTCTTTTTTTCCCTTCCCCATATGTCAGTGTTCCTAAGGAAATCCAAAGGGAGGTGCAGAGTAAGCAGTTCTTCCCTTCAGCTCATCAACTTTGTCCACATTTTAAGGCAGAGCTGGTTTCATGCCTTCTGAAGAGCTTTTCAGGTAGTGCATTCATGCTCCCATTCACAGCCAGAGTTATGGAGTGAAACATATGTGATCAGAGGGTTTCCAGCAGGGGAAGGCTTAAAATAATAGCCCCAAGCAGTTATTTACCCTGTGTTCTGCTAGCAAACAGCAGTGGAGCTGCAGTGGCTGTGTAGCAAACCTTGTTGGCAGCTGATCAGAGATAATCAGGGGAGGACTGGGTATTTAAACCAGATGCTATCCAAAAAGCAGTGGGGGTTATTGCTTAACAATTATTCCCCTCCTGAGCTAACCCATGCTTTAGTGAATTCAGGAATTCAGAGCAGCTGTTCAGGTGCTGCATGATTCTAAGCACCTCTGCTAAGCACCAGCCAGCCCAGCTGCCTGCTCCTCTTAGCTCTTTCCTCACAAATCATCAGAGACTGGCTTAGCTTGGAAGGGACCTCAGAGATCACCTGCCCAAACCTCCCTGCCATGGGCAGGGACACCTCTCAACCACACTTGGCTGCTCAAGGCCTCATCCAGCCTGGCCTTGAAAACCCCCAGCAAGGGGGAGTCCCCAGCCTCCCTGGGCAGCCTGCTCCAGAGTCTCACCACCCTCCTACTGAAGAACTTCTTCCTAATACCCTAATCCTACTCTCCCTCAGCTTCAAACCATTCCCCCTTGTCCTGTCTCCAGACACCCTTATGAGAAGTCCTTCTGCAGCCTTCCTGTAGCATCCCTTCAGGTACTGGAAGGCAGCTAGAAGGTTCTCCCAGAGTCTTCTCCTCTTCAGGCTGAACATCCCCAGCTCCCTCAGCTGGTCCTCAAAGCAGAGCTGCTTCAGCCCTTGGATCACCTTTGTGGCCTTCTCTGGACTCCAACAGCTCTGTGTCCTTCTTCTGCTGGGGACACCAGAACTGGAGGCAGAATTTGAGGTAGGATCTCAGCAGAGCAAAGGGGCAGAATCCACTCTCTTGCCCTGCTGGCCACACTGCTCTGGCTGCAGCCCAGCACACAGCTGCCTGCTGGGCTGCTTGAGGGCACTGCTGGCTCCTGGGGAGCTTCTCCTCAATCGACACCCCCAGGTCTCTTTCTTCAGAGCTACTCTCAACCCACTCTGCTCCCAGCCTGTATTTTTTCCATGGGTGAGATGCTGGATGAGAGCAAGAAGCTGGTGGTGATGAGTGACTGGCCAGCACCATTGTACACATCAGGAGCTAGAGAGGAACAGAGCAGAGTGCAGTGCTTCTGATCACACCTGCAAGGGCCAGACAGCTTGCAAGACACAACCCCAAAGAAAGATTTATTTAGTCACTGTTTTTACAAAGGGAGACTGCAGTACCCCTTAGAGAGCTGGGACAGGTTTGAGCCCAGCCTATGGTTCTGCATTGAGGCTTTAGTGACACTTGCTGGAGGAAGTGCTCTGGCTGCAGAGGGCTTTGACTGGCGCAATGTGTTCTGACTCCATCGCTCACCTTGAGAGAGGAGACTAAAAATGCTTTGATAAATGGTTTGAAACGTTGCCCAGTTTCACTGGCTTTGTTCTTCTAAGTGTTTGTACCTCTTGCTTCAGCTGCAAAGCTATTTCATCATGCCCTAAAACAATGCTTTGCAGCCAGCTGCAGGATGAGGAGCTGTAAAGTGGAGCATGTTGGCCTGCAGTAAACCAGCACAGGTACATAGCACAGCCTCACTTTTACCTCCTAGAGATGTCCTTGGTCTGCTGTCTCAGGTGTTCTTCTTTCCTTTGCTGTGCAGGCTGGGAGAGGAAAGCTTTCCCAGTGCTGTTCTTTCCTGATGGCAGGGGTTTCACATTTGGAACCTGGAGCCCCACTCTTCACCTCCTCTGAGGCTTGGCTTCTCCTGGATCTCACCTTTTTGTATGCCAGGAACTCCTGGTGCCATTTACAGTTATTAACCCCTCAGTGAGCTCTGTCTAGCTACAGCTGCCACATTCACAAGTGCATGAAGAAAACCAGTCTCATACCTAGCAAGGAGCTGCAACCTGTCTCCAAGATCTTGTAACGTGTTGGCAGCCACAGACTTATTCAACATGTTCACTGCTGAGCCCTTAACAGCCTCTGGGATCAAAGATGTTTGGGTTGGAGTCCTTCACAGTGGTTTTACAGAGGGAATGACAAGACACTTGTTGCAAAACCAGATCTTTTCCTTGTTGTTTCATCACTGAGGAAACCATCTTCATGCCTTTCTGTGTGCTCACCTGTACAGCAGGGCTGAGAAGGGAAAAACAAACCTGTATCCTCAAGTGAGAGTAGTAACAGCTGAGGAACACAGAAGAGAGACATGTTAGCTTGGCTGCCTCCAACACCTATGGACAGGATGGCAGTGCCCTTGTCCTGTTGGTGCCCTTGTGCTGAAGAAGTTCTTCCTAAGATCCAGCCTAACCTTGCTCTCTCTTCAGCTTCAGACCATTCCCTCTTGTCCTGTCTCTAGACACCCTCAGGAGAAGTCTCTCTGCAGCCTTCCTGTAGCATCCCTTCAGGTATTAGAAGGCAGCTAGAAGGTCCTCCCTGGAGTCTTCTCTTCTTCAGGCTGAACAGCCCCAGCTCCCTCAGCCTGTCCTCAGAGCAGAGCTGCTCCAGCCCTTGGATCACCTTTGTGACCCTCCTCTGGGCTCAGTCCAAGAGCTCTGTGTCCTTCTTCTGCTGAGGACACCAGAATTAGATGCAATATTCGAGGTGGGGTCTCAGCAGAGCAGAGTAAAGGAGGAGAATCTCCTCTCTCGTCCTGCTGGCCACACTCCTCCTGATGCATCCCAGGATAGCAATATGCTGCTGTTCAGCCCATGCCAAAGCAGCAGCAGAAGGGTGTTATGTGGCATCCTTTAACTAACTGCTCAAGGTTTGTCTGGTAAATATCTTACACTCATGAAATGCTGACACATTAGGTGCTGCACCTCGAGGAGCTATGGCTAGGCACAGGACACTGTCACCTTTCCACTTATCTCCCTCTGCCCACACTGCATGGCAGGGAGCCAGTTCTGGTCATGTGCCTCTCTCATCTCTCTCCTTCTGCCTTGGCCACATCTACCTTGGGACTCCTTTTTGTGTCTTCCCTGAAAAACTAGTTGACAGAAGCTTCCCTGCTTCCACCACTCCTGGTGTCATGCTGTTATCTGGGAGCCAAGCCAGGGAGGGGAAGGTCTGTAGTGAAATATGAGGACAGCTCTGGTATCTTCTTGGCCCTCTCTTTCATTCTAGTTTTCCTCCACAACAAAATGAAAGTTTCCACTTTAAGCCTGGAGAAGGTGTGAAGGGGAAGCAGAAGAATATCCTGGATAGAAAAGAAAATCCCTGATGAAAGAAATACCCAGATCCTGCCTCCAGCACTGCAGCTGCAGACATTGGTTCCCCTGCTCCCTAAAATGGAGTGGAGCACCCCAGAGGAAAATAGTTCTGTCAGCAAGCTGTGAGAAAGAAACTGATTGTGGGGTTTTTTATACTAAGAGTGAAGCTGAGGAATTCCTTTCTGTGAGAGGCCTTCAGAATCTGCTTCAAATAAGACAGGAACCCCCCCTGTATGGATGGGCATACACTCATGGGTCAGTGGGCTAAATGACATGAAGCTGAGTGCAAAACTGAAGATCAAACTCTCAGGTTTTGGTAACTGAGGTTGATTTCACTCCAGGGTTTCCAGGAGATAGGACCTACCATTGCTTCTGAGGACAGGCAATGTCTGAGTTTGGTATCTGAAGAAGCCTGCTGGCACCTGCAGCTCAAACTCAGTGAGCATGTAAATAGGCTTTCATTTCAAAAAGGGGGGTTGTGACTTTAGCATAAATATACAACATCTATTTGAAAGACACCACTGAGGGCACCCTTGACTCTGTGCAGCTATCCAGCCCCTAGCAAGACTGTACACAAGCACAAGAAGTGTGCCAGGAAGACTCTCACAGTCGTGCCTCTGAGTGGCATGCACTTGCAGCCCAGAAAGCCAACCAGAGCCTGGGCTGCAGCAAGAGAAGCAGAGCCAGCAGGGTGAGGAGGGTGATTCTCCCCCTGTACTCTGCTCTACTGAGACCCCACCTGCAGTATTGTGTCCAGTTCTGGAGGCCCTATAACAGGTAGGATCTGGGGATGCTGGAAGGTGTCCAGAGAAGGGCCACGAGGAGGAGCAGAGGGCTGGAGCTGCTCTGCTATGGAGACAGACTGAGAGAGTTGGGGTTGTGCAGTCTGGAGGAGAGAAGGCTCCAAGGAGACCTAATTGTGGCCTTCCAATACCTGCAGGGGGCTACAAGAAAGCTGGGGAGGGACTTTTGAGGGTGCCAGGGAGTGATAGGACTGGGGGGGATGGAGCAAAACTAGAAATGGGTAGATTCAGATTGGATGTTAGGAAGAAGTTCTTCCCCGTGAGGGTGGTGAGAGCCTGGCACAGGTTGCCCAGGGAGGTGGTGGAAGCCTCACCCCTGGACGTGTTTGCAGCCAGGCTGGAGGTGGCTGTGAGCAACCTGCTGTAGTGTGAGGTGTCCCTGCCCATGGCAGGGGGGTTGGGACTGGCTGATCCTGCAGGTCCCTTCCAACCCTGACAATTCTATGATTCTACATCCTAACACACACATGTCTGCATGCACACTTGCTGCAGTAGTTCCTTAACACAGACACATACGGAGGCTTCTTGAGGTGGTTGTCCAGAGAATGGAATCTTGCCACTTAAAAGCAAGTTTAATGATGAGCTTCAGGAGGCTGAAAAGTGTTTGCTGTGTCCCAGGCTGAGTGCACAGGCAGCAGTCTGTGCCTCTCAAGGGCACTTGCAGCACTAAAGCAGATCAAATTTATTTCTCTTTAGAAGAAGGATGTCCTGCAAAGGATGTTGATGTTGTGACCCTAGCTGATGCATGCCAGGATGTTTGGATTAGGACTGACAGGCTGTAATCAAGCTGGTGTGTGCTAGACAGGAAAGGAGACATGGGTTTCACCTCTCTCTTCTGGTCTGTAGCCTGGTTGATGCAGTCTTCTCATCATGCTGCCTAGTATAGCATGAAATTGGAAAAGGCAGCAGCATTCATGAATAGAATGTGCATTAAATGCTAGAACAGCTGGCTGGCAGGAACAGAAGGACAAAGAGATCTGAGCTGGTAAGGGCAGTGCTACAGAATGTGTCTCACTCTGTAACGAACAGAGCTAAGGGAGAGCTCCTGGAGCCAGTAACAGCGCTGGAAGTGCAGCATCACCTCCAGCTGTACAGATACATTTATAGCAGCAGATCCAGAGGTGATTCTGCCCTTCTGCTCTGATGACACCTCACTTAAGAGTAATGTGTCCAGCTCTGAAGCCCCCAACACCAGGGCATGGAACTGCTGGAGTTCTGAAGGGGGCCACAAAGATGATCAGAGGGTTGGAGCTGCTCTGCTATGGGGACAGGCTGGGAGAGCTGGGGCTGTTCAGCCTGGAGAAGGCTCCAAGGAGACCTAATAGCAGCATTTCAGTATCTGAAGGGGACCTACAGGAAGGCTGGGGATGGACTGTTTACAAGGGTCTGTGGTGACAGTACAAGGAGCAGTAGTTTGAAACTGCTGCAGGACAGATTTAGGTTGGGTATCAGGAGGAGGTTCTGCACGATGAGGCTGGTGAAATACTGGAACAGCTTGCCCAGAGATGTGGTCGAGGCCCCATCCCTGGAGACATTCGAGGTCACACTCGATGTGGCTCTGGGCAGTCTGATCACTGGAGATGTCCCTGCTGACTGTAGCGGGGCCAGAGGAGGACAGAAGGTGACAACAACAAAGGGACAACACAGATGTCCCACGCCACAGGTCGGTGACGTGGGGCCAGGCTGCAGAGGACAGCAGGGCCACGCTGGGAGCAGGCTGCCAAGCAGCGGCAGGCAGGAGGGCTCAGACTCCCCACAGACCCCTCTCAGCCCTTCAGGCTCCCACAGAGCACTCCAGTCTCCCCCACAGTCCCCCGGTGCCTCTCAGCCCCGCCACAGGCTCCGCGCAACCTTCCAGCCCGCGCGGGCGAGTGCGGAAGCGCGTGCGTGCCGGAAGCGCACTGCGCGTGGGGGCCTCCCTCCCCCGGCCCGCCAGCGGAGTCCTCCAGCCTTCCCGGCGTGCCCCGCGCTCACCATAGAGCGGAGGGCCGGCCCCGCCGCTCCTCCCTCGCTCGCTCTCTCTCTCCCTGCCTCTCCCCGTGTGTGGCAGGCGGCGCGGCCGCGGCGACATGGCGGCCGTGGGGCAGGCGGGCGGCGCTGCCGCCGAGGAGGAGGAGAAGCACCTTAACGGCGAGCTGCCGCCGGAGCCTGAAGACAAGGACGGCGCGGAGGGCGGCGCGGCAGGGCTTGGCACGGAGGATGGCGCTAAGAAGAAGCGCAAGAAGAAGAAGAAGGGCAAAGCGGGGCCCGCGGGTAGGGGCCGCGCCGGGACCCTCCGCTGACAGGCCGGCGGGGTGGCGGGGGGGGGCCGCGATCCGGTAGAGCGGACCGGGCCTTGTGCGCGGCAGCGGGCGGCTATGGGTGTCTGAAGGGTCGCGCCGTGCGGGGCGCGGGGAGGGCGGTGGGCGCCGCCGAGGCCGCTGTCCCGGCCCGTGCCGGCCGTGGGGGCTGAGGGAGATCCCCTCGGCGGGGAGGGGGCTGGCGAGTGCCGGGAGGATGCTGCTGCCGTTCAGCAGCACGGGAGCAGGGGCGAGGGCAACCCTCCCTTCTCGGACAAGCACAGGAGAAGCCACCCTTTCCCTCATCCCCCATCCTATGCCCTGAGGGGGGAAAGGCGTAAAGGCTGCCGCTGTAAGAGTCATCCCGCATGATGGAGCCTCTGTACCCCTTCCAAGTTCTCTGCGAGAGCCGGAGCATGTCTGGGCAAATAGTGCAAGGTTTAGGTTTGCTTTAGCAGGCTGGCAGTTAATGACGAGAATGCTGTGCGTTTATAATTATCTATCTCACGCCCATATTATCTCACAGGAGCAGGCTGCTGCTATGGCAAGGAGATTTAGTTTACCCTGGGCGGCGGGGGGGAAAGTAGTGAGAAATGTCTGGCTAATGCTGCCTTTACACACGAGTTGCAGTAACAGTTGGCACTGGAGTGCCCCACAAGCTTACATATTAGGTCTGCTTTACAAAACAAGGCATGGTGTGCTGTGGTGCCCGTGGGGTGAGCACAGGATAGTGTTTTTATATATATATAGAAAGTTTGGGAGGCTATTTCTTCACCGTTGTGGAGCTGTCCTTTTGCTCTAAGTCATGCTTTACTTTTACAAGCAGGACAAGAAACAGATAAAGAAATGGAAGGTGCTCTTGATGATGTAGCCAAACAGTTGGATAAGCAAGCACTGGAGGAGAAAGAAAAAGATGATGATGATGAAGGCAAGTGTAACTTTATCTTCTGATGTTTCCTGTTTCACCTTCCTCCCAGACTCCCTGTTTTCCCCAACCTCTGCAGATGCATTTTGGGTTTGGGTTTTGGTGGTGGTGTTTTTATTTGAGATGCAGTTGTGTATTTTTCCTTCTTGGCAACGATTTGGCTGTGGTGCATAGATATAAAACAACAAGGATAGCCAGTCTGTTAAAACTTCTTGCTTTCAAGGTTCTTACTACTGCAAGGCAATGTTTGGTTAAGATAAAGTAAGCTATAAATCATCCTCCCTTGCATTACCCTGGCTGGTATAAATTTTCCAAGTGATGTCTCTGATTCTTGGCTTAGAATAGGAAAGAGTGCAGAAAAGAAATTACTGGAGATTTTTAATTAATAGAAGGTGTTAGAGTCCTTGGCAGGGACTTGAAAGCTGCTCATATATAACCCTGAATGTTTTCATTAAAGCTGAACTGGGGAGAGATTAATACACAAGCAAGGCACATACCTTGTGAGTTGCTTGAGCTATTCAGCTCATAGAATAGAATAGAATTAACCAGGTTGGAAAAGACCTTTGAGACCATTGAGTCCAACCTATCACCCAGCACCACCTAATCAACTAAACCATGGCACCAAGCACCCCATCCAGGCTCCTCTTAAACACCTCCAGGGGTGGTGACTCCACCACCTCCCTGGGCAGCACATCCCAATGGCCAATCTCTCTTGCTGGGAAGAATTTCTTCCTCACCTCCAGCCTGAACCTCCCCTGGCACAGCTTGAGACTGTGTCCTCTTGTTCTGGTGCTACCTGCCTGGGAGAAGAGACCAACCCCCACCTGGCTACAACCTCCCTTCAGGTAGTTCCAGACAGCAAGAAGGTCTCCCCTGAGCCTCCTCTTCTCCAGGCTAAGCAACCCCAGCTCCCTCAGCCTCTCCTCCCAGGGCTGTGCTCCAGACCCCTCCCCAGCTTTGTTGCCCTTGATGGTCTAAGGGAGTGCCTTGGAAGTGTCTGATATTGAGACCCAGGCTGGCTGCATCTTTCCTGTGGGCATATTAAGGGGGAGGAAAAAATTGCTGCCTGTCCTTTGTTTTGGTGAGTGGCTCTCTATAAAAAGGGACATTCAGGAGTGTATATTTCCCAAGTTAGTAATTGAGTTTCCTTCTTGTGAATTCCCATTTGAAGCAGGCTCAGCACCCTGAAAATGGATCCTGCAGTCCTGCTTCGAGATCTCCTTAGCTGTCTGTTGCTGGAGTTCATCATTCCAGAATTTAATTTAATAAATCAGATACTGAAGGGTTGGGTTGGGTTTTTTTTTTAAATGAAATGTGTCCTGAGATGTAAAATTGCAAATCAATTGATCTTTGAAGACCATCAGTCTCTACGTGGCACCCACTTTGATGCAGTTACCCTCTGTAGAAGGATCTTTCGGATGGATTAGTTGGTTTAAGTTGTACTTCAGGTTAAGGAGCTGAAAGCTCTTCATGCAATATTGTGCTTTAGCATGGCTGCAACTGAAGTAAGAAGTGTTGAGGGGAACAGTGAAGACTTCATACAGTGGAAAACATTCTTTGAGCATTACTGGAGTAGTTCTAGCTCTGTCTCAGGAGAAACAATACTGTTAGTTGCAGATCAGGTGCTGGGTTTATGCTTTTTGTGGTGTTAATAATTGCAGTCTCCAAAGCATTGCAGTATCAAAAAGCATTTAAAAGGTGCTGTCTCTTTAGTAAGAGTAATCTTCTTTCCCACATGTTAGATTTGTATGTGTTGTTAGAGGAAAACAATGCTTTTTGAGGAGCAAATGAATTGCTGCGAGCTTTTTGGAAGGCAACTGTGTGTTCCTGCTTGTACAGCTCCTCACTACTTGGCCTCTTGATTGTGTAGTTCCTTAGGACTTGGTGCTACATTAGATTAAAAACCAAGAAAATATCTACCCTTGATAAGCTGAGTGGTCTCAGAAATGAGGCTGTATACCTTTTAAAATCCAGGAGAGGTGAGGAAGTGCTCTTCAGCTCTCCCTTGCAGTGCTCAAAGATGCTGATGGGTAGCATTTCTGCACTCTATTAAGCTAAGTTATTGAACAGCTGTGCCAAAATGGCACAGAGTGGGCTCCACTTTTGCAGGGACCTTAAATTGCTTTCACTACCAGCTCAATAACCTGGAGACAAAGCGGGTATTGGTCAGATGGCAGTGGTTATGTTTCTGGCAGCACAGTTAGGCTGCAGCAGCCCTCAAGGACACGAAGGCGTAGGCTGGGTTGGTTGGGCTCGCAGTTGGCAGGCTCACGTGCAGTGATGTATGAAAGTGCCACAATAAGCAGATAGCAGCAGTGGCAACCTTTAAATGCTGCACTTCTTTTGCACTTTAGGCCTGATGTTTAAAAATAAAACAGGGGGGGAAAAAAAACACCCAAATCACAGAGTGAAGGAAACTGGAGTCAAATCTGATTCAATTGGCTTTTGGTGAATGGCTTGAGCACAGCTCAAGGTCAGGAGAGATGTGGCAGACCACATTTTAAAGCCATCTATAGCACTGTTAAGGATTTTTGGCTGCCTGTGAAATATGGCTTGATGGAGAATCTGGTAGACTGGGCTGTAGTTAGACTGCTAGTAGTTACACTTGTAATAAAAGTTATGCTTGCAGTTCTTCAGCATTTCAAGTAAGACACTTAATGCCAAAATGAGCTGGGGACTGGGGAGGGAGGGTGACACGTCACTGAGATCTGCTCCAGCTGCAGGATTGTAGCAGTCACTGCCCCATACCAGTGTGGATGACCCTGACCATCATGAGGAGCTTGGAGGCTGGAACAACTGGTCAGTGGCTTGGTTTTTAAATGAAGGAGCAAATACAAGTTTCTGCATAAATGCATCCCACATGGCAAATGCTTTGACTTGATTCTAAAGGTTCTTTCACTTTTGCTATCAATTGCTGATTAAAACCAAGCATTCCAAATGCAGATCACCAGTAGTTGCTCACTTTGAAACGAGCTTGTGGGAAGATCCAGCAGGTTTAGTTAGATGGTATCACATTACATAAGGACTTGCTTGTGGATGAAGTAACCAAGCTTCAGCTGTCACCAGACACGAAGTTGTTGTGAGCTCCCCAGTGTGACTGTAAAGTGGTGTGGCCAGCCCTTGGTGCTTACATGCTGCATGCTCAGTGAAAACCTCCCACTGGTACCTCCCACAGACAGTGCTGGTTGTGACTTTCCCTTTTGTCTCCAGATTAAATTAATCCTGAACCTAAGTGCTATCACCTTTGCTTGTTTGGGGGTTTTTTTCCCTACCCAGATGCACCAAGTTCTTTAGCTGAAACAGCAAAAGCTGACTTTGAAGCAGAAGTTCCTAGCTTCTTGTTAGCTATTGTGTCTAATACAGTCCTCTCTGAGCAGCCTCCCCCAAGCCCAGGCATCTCTTTGGGTGAATTGAGAACAGAGGAATTTGCAGTAGGACTTTGTGAAAATTCTTGCCCTGAGCTGCTTTTGTGTTTGTTGTTTTGGGGTGGGGTTTTTTTCCCCTCTGTTTGGTGATATGTTTAAGTCACCAGCTTCAGAAACTACTTTCTTTAGGTCTGTGTTTGGTGTGGGGATTGAGAATGCTGAGGGCTTCCTGGCAGCTTCTGGCTGTCATCATTTAATTCATTCTGCTCTGAGGGGAGTGTTCCAAGATAGTCCAGATGGTCTTGTGCCTCATTCAGAATGCTTTGGTTCTTTAAGGTTGTTTTATGTTCACCTGAGCACTTTCTTTCCTGTAGATGGAGAGGGTGAAGGAGATGGAGCAACAGGGAAAAAGAAGAAGAAGAAGAAAAAGAAGAAAGGACGTAGGTATCAAGCACAAAAATAGGGATGGGCTGAATGAGTGTTTGCTGGAACCATCTGTAAGAGCTGTTCTGGGCAACTGGAGCAACCTTTGGGGTGCAGCTTGGGTTTGTAGGCTGTCTCTCCTGAGTTATTTTCATTTGGGTATCCCTGAATGTCTGAGCCATATAAAGCCAGATGAGGGCATTGTGATATGATGTGGTCTTGGTAGAAGCCCAACTTCTAGTCAGAGTATCTTAAATACTTTGTGCTGTTTAACTTTTATGCTTGAAGATGAGATACTAAATATTTGCAGTGTACCACATGTAAAACTCTCCTCACTTGTACTCAACAGCTAAAGTCCAGACAGATCCACCTTCTATTCCAATATGTGATCTATTTCCTAGCAACATATTCCCAAAGGGAGAAGAATGTGAATATCCACCAACACAAGATGGGTGAGTTTTCTGGAGCTTATAAACCTAAATGTTAGCAGCTGGATGTGCTGAAGTGCAAAACTCTTTAACAGGCAACTAAATGGACTGAGTGAGTTTTAATGTGCTTCTCTCTCCCACCCCCTCAGTCACCCCCAAACTGCATCATCTAAGAACTTCATGAATAGAAGTCTTCAGGCCAAAAATATTCCTTCTTCCCTGCATTATAATGAAGTGTAGCCTGTATGAACAGAATTGTCCTGGTGCAAGGGATCTTGAGACCCAGGGGACCAACAGTATTTCAACAGGCAGCTTGCAAGAAAAATGCAGTCTGAACTGGGACTGAGGGCAGGTTGGAAATTCAAGGGGATGAGGGCTCTGTTATGTAGCAGTTTTGGAGGCATTTAGGTGTCAGCTTGGTATTTATTTTCTGCTAGAGACATGTCAGTCTCAGAGCATGTGCCAGTTTATTTTGCACTGTGCATCTCTCTGTGTGCATGAATCTATCTATAATTATAAACTGCTTTTCTAAATCACAGTGACATGGGAATCTTGTGCAGTTCTGCTGAGCATGGATAGATAGTGGGGTACTGGAATAGGGACTTGCAGTCTCAGGGACCTGTACTGGGGCCACTGATGTTTTAACATCTTTGTCAGTGCCATCCAGTGCACCTTCAGCAAGCACCAAGCTGTGTGGTGTGCTGGACTCACTTGAGAGCAGGCATCCATCCAGAAGGATCTTGACAGGCTTGAGTGGGCCAGTGCCAACTGCATGAAGTGCAGCAAGTCAAAGTGCAAGGTCCTGCTTCTGGGTTGGGCCAGTGCCAGACAGAAATCCAGGCTGGTTGCAGAGTGGGGTGAGGAGAAAGAGGCTTGAGTGTATTGACTGATGAGAAACTCAACAGGAGCCAGCAGTGCCCTCCTGCAGCCCAGAAGGCAAATTGTGTGCTGGGCTCCGTCAAGAGGAGTGTGGCCAACAGGGCAGGGGAGGGGATTCTGCCCCTGGACTGTGCTCTTGTGAGACCTAACCTCAAACACAGCATCCAGTTCTGGTGTCCCCAGCATAAGAAGGACAGAGAACTGTTGGAGTGCATCCAGAGGAGGCCACAAAGATGATCCAAGGGCTGGAACACCTCTGCTATGAGGGTAGGCTGAGGGAGCTGGGGATGTTCAGCCTGGAGAAGAGAAGACTCTGAGGGGACCCTGTACCTGCCTTCCAGCAGCTGAAGGGACCCTACAGGAAGGCTGCAGAGAGACTTTTCATAAGGGTGTCTACAGACAGAACAAGGTGGAATGGTTTTAAGCTGAAAGAGAGTAGGTTCAGCCTGGATTGTAGGAATAAGCTCTTCAGTGTGAGGGTGGTGGGACCCAGGAATAGATTGCCCAAGGAGGTTGTCAATGCCTCCTCCCTGGAGGTGTTCAGGGCCTGGCTGGATGAGGCCTTGAGCAGCTGCATGTAGTTGAGAGTATCCCTGCCCATGGCAGGGGGTTTGGAATAGAAGATCCCTGAGGTCCCTTCCATCCTGAGCCATTCTTATGATCCTAATGTTTTCATAAGGTCCAATTCCCTTATGCTCTGCTAGAAACTGGGATGTACCAACTTGACTGAGTTTCCTGATTGCTTTTCCTGCATGAAGTGGTGTGGAAGGTCCTGCTTTACATCAGGGGGTGCAGGGGAGGTGGGGGGTGTGTGTGTGGAACTAGTTTGAATTACCTGTCAGTCTGAGTGAAAAGCTGAAGTATTACTGAAAACTTCCCAGGGAATTTTGAATCAAAACTGTGACCAAAGTAGTTGAAACCAAAAGGGAGAGGGAAGCAGAAATATTTATAGAGTTCTGAAAACATTATTTAGCTTTCAGTGGCTGGTTCCCCCCCCCCAGAATCAAACTACTTTGAAACATCTCTTGGTTGTTTAGAGTCAATGCCTGTTTCTCAGAGTCAGCAACACAGAGAAGAGTCTAGTACCTCCTGTAGGTTGTGTTCAGATACTCACAGGTACCATGGCCTCATGAGGAAGCTTTTGAGGAAGCCTTTTCATTCTCAGGTATGAAATTTGTAGTCCTCTCCAACCTAAACCTCCCCTGGCACAATTTCAAGCTGTTGCCTCTCCTTCTATCACTCAGTACTGGGGAGAACAGACCAACCCCCACCTCCCAAGTGGAACAAATGTTTTGGAGCAGGAGGTGAACTTCTCAAGCTGACACATTCTGGCCAGCACACTAGGACTCTGTCCTCAGAAAAGCTTGTTAGGTCCTGTAGGTGTTGGAAGACTTGATGTGTCTTTTATGTGATGTGACCTTTTATCTGATCAGTTGACCTTTCATGTGTCCTGAAGTGCTTAGGCCCAAGCAGGACTTCTTGTCTCCTCCTTTCCTGAGCTCCCAGGTGGCAGTGGTGCAGCTTTGGCAGCAGAATGCTTTGGGTCTGATACAGTGTTTTTAACTCTAGAGGCCACTTTGTCCCCCAGCTGTCCTGCATGCAGTGGCCATATGCTGCATTACAGTAGATGGAGTGAGGAAAGCTTCCTGCCAGCTTGCAGGAGTTTGTACTTGAGTCTGTGAGTGACGACAGAGCAGCTGCCCAGACTCTGTCAGCAGCTCCAGACTGCTCTGTTGGAATCCAGAGCCAGTCCTCCAGTCCCCCTTCCCTGCTGTTTGGATGCAGCACACCTTTTCCATCTCTTGTGCTGGGACTGCTGTGCTGGCGGTAGTCCAAGTGCAGTAAGGGGGTTGCTGCTTCTTGCCCTTTCTTTGGGTTTTTGGATTGCATTCACCAGTGGGAAGGCTGGGATACAGCTGGGATGTTTGCTGCTGCAGCCAGAAAGCTGCTCAGGGGATTAAGCTTGGGGGTTCTCCTTTGCACTGTTACTTGATCTGAGAAGGAGCAGCAGGTTCAAGGAAAACAAGCAAAAGGGTCTCAACATATGGATCCTGTGACCATCCTGAGAAAAACTGTGTAGGATAGCTTCTCTAGCTTTCCAACTCTGCTTCAGGCCTCTTAACACTGTAAAACCAGTTCAAAAAGCAGCAAAATTGCAGGGCATGGTCTCTTGGCTCACTTGTACCCAGGTTTTGGCTGTGGAGTAGATTCTTAGAGCCAAGGTCCATGTCTATGAAACAGGTAAGTAGCTACACCTGGGTTTCAAGAAGTAATCTTTAGTGGTTTCTTTAGACTCAATTCACTCAAAGGTAGAAGCAGATGTTTGAGTGTGGAGACTGGTGTAGTTCAGTGTCTGTGGGCTGTCCTCATGGATTTATAGAACAGTTTGGGTTGGAAGAGACCTTCAGGATCATCCAGTTCCAACCTCCCTGCCATGGGCAGGGACACCTCTCACTAGACTAAGGTGCTCAAGGCCTTGTCCAGCCTGTCCTTGAACACCTCCAGGGAGGGGCATCCCCAAGCTCCCTCAGCAACCTGTTGCAGTGTCTCACCACCCTCACTGGAAAGAATTTCTTCCCATTATCCAGACTCCAACTCTCCTGTAAATCTTGTCCATTGTCCCTTTCCTGCCTTCCCTACCAGGGTCTGCAGCTGTGTATTGGTCCTGCATAGCAGGCAGAAGGTTCTTGGAGTTACCACTAAGGATTTTTTGGCATTCCTACAGGGCTTCAGCTTCACCATTTGAAGGGTAGCTCCCCTTTGGTGTCAGAAGGGTTGTCTTTTAGTTCCAATTCTGGCAGTGGCTGGAGTGTTTGCTCTCTTGGAATCTGTCTTGTGTGGTTTCTTGCATAATAAAATCTGTTCAGCACTGATCTTATATATTCTTTTGTTGAAGCTTCTTCTTGCTGTTGTTTTGTCAACCTACCAGAGAGCCAAAGTGGAACCCAAGTTAATTCCTCCTCCAGCAAATTCAGAAATCAGCTTCCTGCCATGTGTCATAGTTTCTGTGCACTCTGTTGGGTGTTATTACCTAAATACTCTGAGCATCAGCAGATGTAGTACTGGAACTGCAAGCCTTTAACGTTTTGAAGGAGTTTATTGTCATAGAATCAATGAGGTTGGAAAAGACCTCAGAGATCATCAAGTCCAACCTGTGCCAGGACGAGTTTCTGGGCCGAACAGCTGCACTGGAGTGCTGAGATTCTGCTCCAGACAGGAAGAGCACTGCCTGAATGAGATCATGCCCTTTTTGCTTGAGCAGAGCATGTTGCAGTGATGTGCTGTGCCCAGCACAAGGTAGAATTGCAGGCACTGATATGGATTCTATACATCTGTCTGCTGGGGAAGCCTTTTGTGCCCTTCGAGCACACAGCTGCTCTGGGAGGGTGAGGGGGTAAGGCTGGTGGAAGTGGGCATGGAATAATATGGCTTGTGGTTTGACTGAGTTTAATTTCTATGTACAGATGGTTTGCTTTGGGTTTTGTCTGCAGTGTTCTTGCCCTTGCCAGGTGCCAGTCTGTGGTGCTGGTTATTTTGTGTCTTTAATGACCTCGATTTGCTCCGTTACAAATCAGGCTCTTCCCTGGCGCACCGGGGAGCGTGGGCCTGAGCGGTTCACCAGCCTGTGGCAGGCTTTAGGCAGAAGCTGCATTGAGTGCTGCGATGCTAGGAGCTTCTCATGACATGCCTCCCTTGCTTTTGAAGGAGAACTGCTGCTTGGAGAACAACTAGTGAAGAAAAGAAGGCACTGGACCAAGCCAGTGAGGAAATCTGGAATGATTTTCGGGAGGCTGCAGAAGCACACAGACAAGTGAGGAAATATGTTATGAGCTGGATAAAACCTGGAATGACAATGATAGAAATCTGGTGAGGACACAGATCTCTTTAAAGACCTCTGCTCTGCATTTGCCTTCATTCTCTAGGAGGGGGGACAGATGGAGTCTCACCTTTTGTGTGCTGCTTTCACCATGTCGCAGGCATTGGGGGGATCTCTGTTTAATGTACACAACCAATATCCCAAATTACTGCCTCTGAGTTTCCCCTTGTAACATACTCTTAGCTTATGCAGCCTGACAAGGCCTGGGATCATACTGAGCTGGATTTCAATCTGAGCTTTCAGCTGTTTACTTATTTTGAGCACATGCTTGATTTGAATGTTGAGTGCTTTGGCTACTCTTGGACATAAGCTCTGCAGCAGTGCTGAGAGGAGCAGCAGTAACAGTATAGAGTTGTTAGGGTTGGAAGGGACCTCAAGGATTACCTAGTTCCAACCCCCCTGCCTTGGGCAGGGACGCCTCACACTAGGTCAGGTTACTCAGAGCCACATCCAGCCTGGCCTTGATGTTCTGGCCTTCAGAATTGCCAGTGAAATGCTGTGTGGACAAGCAGTTCAGGTGCCCTGGGCACAGCATGGCTGTGTAGTCAGTCCAGGGCAGGAAGGTTTTGTTTGTGCTTAGTCTTCACTGTCTGATGTTCCTGGAGAAACACAATGCTTGTTCTTCCCAGCTGATAAGAAATAACTGAGCAAATTGATGAGGGGCAATGGTGAGTTTCAGGTGAAGCTGAAAGAAATCATTGACCTGAACTGACTCTCCTGACTTCTATGCTGTTGTCTCCTTTTCTGTCCTGTTGTTTATCTAGAGTGGATGTCTACTGACCCAGGATAGTTTAGCTTCCAAAATCAGGTGCTTTCAGCCTGGTATGACTGAGGACTGCTGGCAAGAGTAGGATAGTAAGAAAGCTACTCAGAGCTGGTCCCTGAGGTAACTCTGCAAGGATCAGGGGTAGAAGCCACACAGCACAGGGAAAGGGGCAGACAGACAGTTGCTTTAAAAACCACTAGTCTGGTGGAGACAAATCAGAGAATGGTTTGGGTTGCAAAAGATGTCCCAGGATCGTTGACTCCAACCATTAGCCTGTGACCACCGTGGCCATTAACCCCATCCCTGGGTGCCATGGCCACAGGTTTCTTGAACCCCTCCAGGGATGGGGATTCCACCACCTCCCTGGGCAGCCTCTGCCAATCCCTGACCACTCTTGCAGCCAAGACATTTTTCCTCCTCTCCAGCCTAACCCTCCCCTGGCACAATTTCAGGCCATTTCCTCTCCTGGTTGTAGGGAGAACACTGTCACAGTGAATGACACAGCTTCACTGTTTGAGTTTTGAGCAATAATTCTCCCCAAACATGGCTTTTCTTCCAGGACTACCTCAGGCTGTAGGGACTTGCCTGTTAAAAGGAGCTCTCTTCATCTCCCAGATCACTCTGAGTGAGCAGCTTTCCTAACTCTAACCAGAGGATGGTGCAGTGCTGTGTGCTGCAGTTCACATCGTGCCCTCAGCGCTACAGCAACGAGCCCTAGGGGGCAGGGATCTGCAGCTTTCCAAGTACCTAACAGCCTGAGAGTAGACAAAAACCAACAAGAATATTAGGCTCAGAAGGGTTTATTTTATCACAGCTAGTGCTTAAATCAAAAAAGAAAGAAGTATTATTGTCCTTTTTTAATTAGAACTGCTTTTATTAAGTGAGGACTACACTGGTGCCTTTTCCCCCCTTCTGTCTCCTTTCCCCTCTCTTTTGCTTTCCCCCCTTCTGTCTCCTTTCCCCTCTCTTTTGCTTTCCCCCCTTCTCTCTCCTTTCATCTCTTTTGCTTTCCCCCCCTTCTGTCTCCTTTCCCCTCTCTTTTGCTTTCCCCACTTCTGTCTCCTTTCCCCTCTCTTTTGCTTTCCCCCCCTTCTGTCTCCTTTCCCCTCTCTTTTGCTTTCCCCCCTTCTGTCTCCTTTCCCCTCTCTTTTGCTTTCCCCCCTTCTGTCTCCTTTCCCCTCTCTTTTGCTTTCCCCCCCTTCTGTCTCCTTTCCCCTCTCTTTTGCTTTCCCCCCCTTCTGTCTCCTTTCCCCTCTCTTTTGCTTTCCCCCCTTCTGTCTCCTTTCCCCTCTCTTTTTGCTTTCCCCCCTTCTGTCTCCTTTCCCCTCTCTTTTTGCTTCCCCCCCACTCTGTCTCCTTTCATCTCAGTAACTGTAAAGAATGCCTTTAGTTTCCTGCCTGTGCTGCTCAGGGAGAGTGAAGTGTAGCTGGTGACAGGATGGCTCTCCTAAACTTAGAGTCAAAGCACCTGTGACGTACTCAGTTGTGCTCCAGGAAAGAGTACAGGAGATGACACACAGTTGAAGACTGCCTTCTATTTCCAGTCTAGAGTCTCCTAATTAGCATCCAGGTGATTCCAGATTTCATATCCAAAGACCTGCTTGCTGTTTCTGAGGCGGTGTTCTTGCACTGCTTGACTTGAAGTCCTCGTCAGGCACGTTAATGACCCCTGTCATGTTCTCTTGCCCTTTGGTTTGGTTTTTCCCCTCCTCTGGCTTTTCAGTGAAAAACTAGAAGACTGCTCCCGGAAGCTGATCAAGGAGAATGGTTTGAATGCAGGCCTTGCATTCCCTACTGGGTGCTCCCTGAACAACTGTGCTGCCCACTACACTCCCAACGCCGGGGACCCGACCGTCCTGCAGTACGACGACATCTGCAAGATAGACTTTGGGACGCACATCAGCGGTCAGTTGTTTGCTTGTTTTCATTTCCATCCAGTCAAACCTGGAGAGCATCCCTCAGCTGCAAAGCCTTACCAAAGCTAATGAACCTCTGCTGCTTTCAGGTCATATTATTGACTGTGCTTTTACAGTCACGTTCAACCCCAAATACGACAGGCTATTGCAAGCTGTAAAGGATGCCACTAATACTGGAATAAAGGTATGGGCATTGTGTGGTGGCTGTCAAGCCTTTTTTCCACTGGCCCTTTGCTGTTTGTCTTCCACTGATGCTTGGGCTTGGCTTGCAGTGTGCTGGAATAGATGTACGCCTCTGTGACGTGGGGGAGGCCATCCAAGAAGTGATGGAGTCCTACGAGGTTGAAATCGATGGCAAAACATACCAAGGCAAGTCCTCTTCTTTGGACAGGGGTGCTTGTGCTGGTGGGGTGTGTCTGTGTCTGTTTGTACAAAGAGCTCCTTACACCATATGTATAAATGTGTGTCTGGCTGGCTTCTCATTCAGGAAAGATGTTGAGGTGCTGGAAGGTGGCCAGAGAAGGGCAACAAAGCTGGGCAGGGGTCTGGAGCACAGCCCTGTGAGGAGAGGCTGAGGGAGCTGGGGTTGCTTAGCCTGCAGAAGAGGAGGCTCAGGGGAGACCTCATTGCTCTCTACAGCTCCCTGAAGGGAGGTTGTAGCCAGGTGGGGGTTGCTCTCTTCTCCCAGGCACCCAGCACCAGAACAAGAGGACACAGTCTCAAGCTGTGCCAGGGGAGGTTTAGGCTGGATGTTGAGAAGCTCTTCCGAGCAAGAGAGATTGGCCATTGGGATGTGCTGCCCAGGGAGGTGGTGGAGTCACCATCACTGGAAGTGTTTTAAGAGCCTGGATGAGGCACTTGGTGCCATGGTTTAGATGGTGTTGGGTGAGAGGTTGGACTCCATCTCTAAGGTCTTTTCCAGCCTGGTTAATTGTATTCTGTTTGGTTCCTCTGGAGGAATGCTCTTGGCCTATCATAGAAGCATAGAATCATTGAGGTGGGAAGAGACCTAAGTGCTTGCCTAGAGCTCACAATCCCACCACTACTGCTGAAGCACTGCCACTAAACCATGTCACCAAGCACCACATCCCAGCCACCTCCAGGCTCAGCCTCCCTGGGCAGCCAGTTTCAGTGCTTGAGAACTGCTTCTGTGAAGAAATCTTTCCTACTATCCAACCCTTGGCACAGCTTGAGGCCATAAATCCTTCCAAGTCTTCTTTGACAGACTAGATGAAGGCTAAACAGTTGTGTCAAAATGTGCACTTCATTTGAGCCCTGCTGCTTGGTTTCATTAATCAGTCTTTGCTGCTCTTGGCCTTGTTGATCCCCAGCACAAGAAGGACATTGAACTGCTGGAGCAGGTCTGGAGGAGGCCACGAAGATGAGCAGAGGGCTAGAGCACCTCCCCTACAGGGACAGGCTGAGGGAGCTGGGGTTCTTCAGCCTGGAGAAGAGAAGGCTCCAGGGAGACCTTAGAGCATCCTCCCAGTACCTGAAGGGGGCATTTTGCAAGGGCTTGCAGTCACAGGATAAGAGGCAATGGATTGAAGTGTGAGGAGGGCAGCTTCAGACCAGATACTGGGAAGAAATTCTTTCCAGTGAGGGTGGGGAGACCCTGGAACAGGTTGCCCAGGGAGCTTGTGGATGCCTCCTCCCTGGAGGTGTGCAAGTCCAGGCTGGATGAGGCCTTGAGCAGCCTGGGCTGGTGGGAGGTGTCCTTGCCCATGGCAGGGGGGTTGGATCTGGATGATCTTTAGGGTCCCTGCCAGCCCAAACCCTTCTACGAGTAACAAAGTTTTGCTGTGACCTACAAAAGTAGCTGCTGGGCTGGAGTTTGTGCAGGATGGGTGCATCTGTCAAGGTGGGTTCCTGGGGGCTGTGAGGAGTCCCTGCTGCTCGTTGCATGGGCTGAGAAAGCAAACTGCTGTGAAGGGGGTGGGGGTGAGGGAGCTGCCTGTGACGCTGCTGTTCTCTCCCACAGTGAAGCCCATCCGCAATCTGAACGGACACTCCATCGGGCCCTACAGGATACATGCTGGCAAAACAGTGCCCATTGTGAAAGGAGGAGAGGCCACCAAGATGGAGGTAAAGGAAGCCCTGGCATCTCCCCCCCTCCCACCCCAAACTGGCACTACAAGAGTGTTTCCTGGCGTGTGGGCTGGGCAGGGACTGGCTTGAGAGCAGCCCTGAAGAGCAGGACCTGGGGGTGCTGGGGGAGGAGAAGCTCAACAGGAGCCAGCAGTGAGCACTTGCAGACCAGAGAGACAACCAGAGCCTGGGCTGCAGCAAGAGAAGCAGAGCCAGCAGGGCCAGGGAGAGGATTCTCCCTCTCTGCTCCACTCTGGTGAGAAACCACAGCTGGAGCTCTGTGTCCAGTTCTGGAGCCTCTGTTCTGGGAAGGATCTGGAGGTGCTGGAAGGTGTCCAGAGCAGGGCCACGAGGAGGAGCAGAGGGCTGGAGCTGCTCTCCTATGAGGACAGACTGAGGGAGTTGGGGCTGTTCAGTGTGGAGAAGAGAAGGCTCCAGGGAGACCTAATTGTGGCCTTCCAGGATCTGAAGGGGGCTACAAGAAAGCTGGGGAAGGACTTCTGAGGGTGTCAGTAACATTTCTATCCTGTTGTAGCTGTGGGTGACTTTTTGCAAGCACAGTTACATCTGATACCTTTCTTGAGAAGCTTCTGGTGCAGTTTCTCTTTGCAGCTACAGACTAATGCAGCATGTTTCTGGTGTATAACATCAGAGGGTAGATGAAAGGTGATGTTTGAGTGGTGTTTTGGAGCAGGGGAAGAGAAACTGCTGTACATTTGGCATCTAGAATAGAATTAACCAGGTTGGAAAAGACCTTTGAGATCATCCAGTCCAACCTCTCATCCAACACCATCTAATCAACTAAACCATGGCACCAAGTGCCTCATCCAGGCTCTTCTTAAACACTTCCAGAGATGGTGACATGATGTGACAAGCTACCAAGTGGAAATCACAGAGTGGTAGGGGTTGGGAGGGACCTCTGGAGATCATTGAGTCCAACCATCCTGCAAAGCAGGACCACTTAGGGCAGGTGACACAGGAACACATTCAGGCAGCTTTGGGATGCTTCCACAGATGGAGACTCCACTACCTCTCCAGGCAGCCTGTTCCAGTGCTCTGTCACCCTTAAATTCTTGAAGTTCCTCCTGATGTTCAGAAGGAACTTCTGATGTTCAGGTTTGTGCCCATTACCCCTTGTCCTGTCACCACTGAACAAAGCCTGCTCCCCTCTTCCTGACTGCCACCCTTCAAGTACTGATCAGCATTGCTGAGCTCCCCCTCAGGCTGCTCTTTTCCACACTGAACAGCCCCACTTCTCTCAGCCTCTCCTCATCACAGAGCTGTTGCAGTCCCCTCAGCATCTCTGCAGCCCTTTGCTGTACCCTCTCCAGCAAGTCCCTGTCCTTGACCCAGGGAGCCCAGAACTGGACACAATGCTGCAGCTGTGGCCTCCACCAGGGCAGAGCAGAGAGGCAGCATTAAAATCTGTCAGCTGATCTTTAGCCCCCATTCTGCTGTGGGCCTGTGTGCTAACAAGATCAGAAGGCTTATTTCAAAGGCTGCTAATGAGATCAGAAGCTTTTGCCTTTCATTCCCTGAGCACCAGTGATCCCTTGTAAGCCTATCAGAGTAAGGCTTTAGAGAGCTGAGCAGGGAACTGAGTGGTCTGGGCAGCTCTGAGCTTTGAGGTAGGCTCATTCTCATCACCCAAAGCTTTTCTCATCATCATTGCTCACCTTGGCAATGTTGTGAGCAGAAAGACTCACTTCAGGCTGTCATCTTACCTGCAGGAGTGTCCAAAGGGATTGAAGAAGGGGAAAAGGAAGGCAGGAAGAGCTGCTTGGTTTAGCTTAGTGAGTGCTTAGGTCTTGTTTATCATCCAGCAGTGTCTTCCTAGAGTGAAACTCCATTTTGTAACTGAAGCATAAACCTTAAAGCACATCTTCCTGAAAGATCTCAGAGCTCTGAGGATGTTCTAATTGACCACTGAGGAGAAGACTTTGAGCTTCTGCAGCTCCTGTAGGTTACTTGGGACGCAACCCTCACAGTGAGTTCTGCTGCTGAAGAACGTGGAGCACAGCCAAGCTCCTACTGTACTGTGCTAATTATAGCAGCAAGCTGCAATCCAAGGAGAGGAAGACAGCCTCTGATGAGCCTCCTGCTGGAAAAAAGTGGGTGTAAAGTGACTTCTTTTATCAGTTGTGGTGGCATTGTGTGTGGGCTTTGGGGTTGTTTGGTTGTCTTGAACTTCTGTTAGTTGAATCTTCAGAGGCATCTGGACTTTGGAGCCTGTGACTGCTGCTCATCTGCCTTCTTCTTTTTGAGTGGTGACTTCCAAAGTAGCTTAATATAAAACTCAAGAGACCTTGGAGGTCATCAAGTCCAGCCACTCACCTGGAGCTCTCAATCCCACCACTGCCACCCAACCACATCCTTCAGCACCACATCCATGGAGCTTTAAACACCTCCAGGGCTGGTGACTCCAGCACCCACCCTGGGCAGCCTGTTCCAGAACCCTTCCTGGGAAGAAATTTTACCTCATGTCTAACCTGAACCTCCCCTGGCACAAGCTGAGGATGTTTCATGGACTCTGCACTGGTGCTGATTCCTATCAAACAATCACCTGGAGATACTGCAGCTTCATTCCAAAACCTCTTCAAGTTGCATCTCCAGAACTTACTGAAGAGTAAACTGAAAAGCCCAGGTTCTGCTGTCCACTGATGTTTGATGCCCCCTTAGAATAGAATTAACCAGGTTGGAAAAGACCTTGGAGATCATCAAGTCCAACCTCTCACCCAACACCATCTAACTAACCCATGGCACCAAGGGCCTCATCCAGGCTCTTCTTAAACACCTCCAGGGATGGTGACTCCACCACCTCCCTGGGCAGCACATCCCAATGGCCAATCTCTCTTGCTGGGAAGAATTTCTTCCTAACATCCAGCCTGAACCTCCCCTGGCACAGCTTGAGACTGTGTCCTCTTGTTCTGCTGCTGGGTGCCTGGGAGAAGAGACCAACCCCCACCTGGCTACAACCTCCCTTCAGGGAGCTGTAGACAGCAAGAAGGTCTCCCCTGAGCCTCCTCTTCTCCAGGCTAAGCAACCCCAGCTCCCTCAGCCTCTCCTCCCAGGGCTGTGCTCCAGACCCCTCCCCAGCTTTGTTGCCCTTCTCTGGACACCTTCCAGGAGCTCAACATCTTTCCTGGACTGAGGGGCCCAGAACTGCACACAGTAGTCCTACAGAGAAGGCTTGGCAGAGAGAGTTTCCATCAAGGCATTTTCAGGATGGCCTTGGCTGGAGCTGTGATAATGCCCTTGCAGACAGAGCTCACCTTCATCTCCTGAAGCAACTCATCTTGTGGAGTGGCAAGGAGCAGGGTCAGGGTTTGTACTAGCAGCTGGTAGCAGAAAATCCTGGCAGGGATTGGGCACTTCAGGAGGTCTGCAATCAACAGCTTCAGGGAGGCTTCTGAGCTTTCCCATCCAGCTCTCTCTGCTTTTTTAAGGGCTTGGGTGGCTGTTGCTTTTTATCTTTGACATGGTAAGGATTCAGTCCCACCTTTTGGTTACTCCAGGGTGTGTCTGGAAGTGGTGCATCACTGAAATGGAGGCAGTGGGCTGTGAAGTCATTCTGAGTCTCTAATGGGATCAGTGACCACAGCCTGATGGATTTTCCCAGGGAGCTGTGCCTTTCTGTGTATCCTTTTGTCCAATTACTTCTGAGTATTGGGGTGGGTTTTATTTTCCCCTCTCCCAATTCCTTGCCCATCAGTGCAGAAGAAAAGAGTTGGGCTTGGAGATCCCACCACATCATTCCAAGCAGTCATGCTTGGGTATCTTGCAGCTTTCCCTGCCCTCCCAGGGACATTTGCTGCCTAAACTGTTCCTTTCCAAGGACTTCTTTCTGAGCAGCAGAGGAGAATGACTTCATCAGCAAAGGTCTGCAGCAGGATGCAGTTTCTTAGGTGATGTTAGAGATGTGCTTTGAGAATGTTTGACCTGCAGTGACTTTGAGAAAGGGTGCCTAGAAACATGCTGGGATTTGTGGCTTGAAGCAAAGACAGTGGTGCTCAAATTCACAGAGTGCACTGGCTTGGAAGGAGCCTTCAGAGGTCACCTTCTCCAACCCCTCTGCAGTCAGCAGGGACACCTCCACCTAGATCAAGCTGCCCAGGGCCACAAGAAGTGGGGCCTCCACCACCTCTCTGGGAGCCTGTTCCAGTGTCTCACCACTCTCATTGTGCAGAGCTTCCTTCTGATGTCCAGCCTAACTCTGCCCTGCTCCAGCTTCAAAACCATTGCCCCTCATCCTATCACTGCAAGCCCTGCTGAACAGTCCCTCCCCAGCCTTCCTGCAGGCCCCCTTCAGATACTGAAATGCAGCAGCTCTAAGGTCTCCCCAGGGCCTTCTCTTCCCTGGGCTGAACAGCCCAAGCTCTCCCAGCCTGTTTTGATAGGAGAGGTTCTGATCATCCTTGTGGCCTTCCTCTGGACCTGCTCCATCAGGTCCAGGACTCCCCTGTGCTGGGGGTCCCATGGCTGGACACACTCCAGGTGAGGTCTCACCAGAGCAGGGCAGAGGAGCAGAATGACTTCTCTTGACTTGCCAGCCACGATTCTGCTGCAGCCCAGGCTGCCATTGGCCTTCTGGGCTGCAGGTGCACACTGCTGGCTCATGTCCAGCTTCTCATCCAGCAGCACCCCCAATTCCTTTCCTGCAGACAGTAAACAGCTGGAGTTGTTTCTCACTTTCCTGTCTGAAGCCTCCACCTTGAGTTTTTCTCTCTGTTGTGTTGGTGATCATTGCTGTTCACATTTCAGTGCATTGAGCAGTGGTTACACTGAGACCATGGGGTCAGACTGGCCTCAGGGTCTCTTTGTTTTCCTGCTGTTAACCTGTTCCCTGTTTTTCCTCTCTCCTCAGGAAGGTGAAGTGTATGCCATAGAAACCTTTGGGAGCACAGGGAAAGGTGTTGTCCACGATGACATGGAGTGTTCCCATTACATGAAGAACTTTGATGTTGGGCACGTGCCAATAAGGTTGGATTGTGTTCCTGTCTCCTGCTGGCTTGTGGTGCCAGAGCTACCCCCTCCTAGGGCTCAAGAATGGTGTGGGTTGGAAGGGACCCTAAAGATCAGCCAGTTCCAACCCCCTGCCATGGGCAGGGACACCTCACACCAGCCCAGGTTGCTCCAGGCCTCATCCAGCCTGGCCTTGAGCACCCATCTGGACATGTTCCTGTGTGACCTGTGCCAGGGGATCCTGCTTTGGCAGCAGGGGTTGGACTCAATCTTCACAGGTCCCATTCCAGCCCAAATCATTCTGTCATTCCATGGGTTGGGACCTTAAAGATCATCCAGTTCCAACCCCCCTGCCATGGGCAGAGACAGCTTCCACCAGCCCAGGTTGCTGAAGGCTTCATCCAGCTTGGCCTTGAACGCCTCCAGGGAGGGGACAGCCACAGCCTCCCTGGGCGACCTGTGCCGGCGTCAGTAAAGAGTTTCTAACAACTGGAAGCATTCTGCTCCCTGCAGTGTGCCTTTCAGTGGTGTGCCCTGTTCCTGCAGGGAATGCTTGCTGGGGGTTAGCTCTTTCCTCTCAGACATGATGTGGTGCTTCTCCCTCCCCAGGCTCCCAAGGGCAAAGCACCTGCTGAACGTCATCAACGAGAACTTCGGTACTCTGGCCTTCTGCCGCCGCTGGCTGGACCGCCTGGGGGAGAGCAAATACCTGATGGCACTGAAGAACCTCTGTGACCTGGGCATAGTGGATCCATACCCTCCCTTGTGTGACATCAAAGGCTCCTACACAGCACAGTTTGAGCACACTATACTCTTACGCCCGACCTGCAAGGAGGTGGTCAGCAGAGGAGACGACTACTAAGCTCGGAGCCGCGCCTCGGCACCTCTCCTCCTCTTTAGGCTTGGTTGGAAGATACTCTCCCAGAATTAATTTGCAACCTCTCTCTCTGTTTTAACAGTGGACTGATGGCAAAACTTTCCATCTTTGGAAAGGAAGGGATTTCACCCCAGGCAAGTCTTCTAATGTAACTAACCACCACCACCACCACCAAAGCTTTCAGGCCTTTAGAAATCCTTCCGAAGTTACCTTCTTTGTTGGTTGGGGTTTGGGGTTTTTGTGTTCAGGGAAATCCATGCTAAAAAGAACCAACAAGCCACCACCAAGCAGCTCAGTGTTCAGTTTGGAATGAGTTAGCCATGTGGGGCTGAACATTGATGAGGAAAAGAGGCTTTTTTTCCCTCCCCCCCCCCCCCCCCCCCCCCAATATTTATATCTTTCCCAGATTCCTACTGGAATTGCTTGGAATGACTTCCACCTGAGCTCTGCACCCAAGCCCTCTGTGGTAATTGCCTTTTAAACTTCCCTGGGAATCCATTTTGTAAAGAATAAAGACAGATTTTCAGATCTCAACACCTAAAACCAAAAACCAAATAGATCCTTTTTAGAAGCCTGGTTACCATCCTGGTCAGGACTCTGCTGGGAAACTGCTCTATTAAATATTTTACAAACTTGATTTGCCATTTCTTGTCTTGAAAGTGTGGCCAGCAGCTCCAGAGAGGTGGCTCTGCTCCTCTGCCCTGCTCTGGTGAGACCTCACCCTGCCTCCAGCTATGGACCCACAGCACGAGAGAGACGTGGAGCTGCTGGAGCAGGTCCAGAGGAAGGCCATGAAGAGGAGCAGAGGGCTGGAGCACCTCTGCTGTGGAGACAGGCAGAGAGAGCTGGGTCTCCTCCCTGGAGCCTTCTCTTCTCCAGGCTGAAACCTTGGAGGTGCATTTCAGGATCTGAAGGGCACCTGCAGGAGGGCTGGGAAGGGACTGTTCAGAAGGGTTTGCAGTGATAGGAATTGAATTGAATTCAGTTCAGTTCTTGCAGTGATAGGATGAGAGGCAATGGTTTGAAACCAGAGCAGGGCAGAGTTAGGTTGGACACCAGGAGGAAGTTCTGCACAATGACAGCAGTGAAATACTGGAAGAGGTTGCCCAGAGGTGGTAGAGGCCCCATCCCTGGAGATGTTCACTTGATGTGGCCCTGGGCAGCCTGATCGAGTTGGAGGTGTCCCTGCTGGCTGTAGGGGGGGCTGGATGAGATGACCTTTGAGGGTCCCCTCCAAGCCAGTGCAGTCTGTGAAGCAGGACCTGTCTGTCCATTCATCTACAACTTGGCCTCTCAGAGCTAATTAAGCAGTGCTGGGGGAGCAGGCTGAGAAGTCATCAGCTCTTTGCAGGAGCAAATGTGACAGCTTCAGTAAAGCTGTGTGGTGTGGAGTGTGCCCATCTTCAGGTGACACCAGCTGCAGTGCAACATGTCAGACACCTTTGGGGGCCTCTGGCTCTTCTCAGCAGCTGCAACTGGGAGCTGAAGTCAGCTGTGAACGTTGCTGTGCATCCCTACAGCTTCTTTGCCATTGGCATCCTGTGTTGCATGCAGTAAAGTTGTTCTTGATGTGATTCCCATTCTCCTTACAGTCCACATCCCAGTGGACAGGTTGTGGGGACAAGGAAAACATCACAAGGAACTTCTTTATTGTGAGGGTGGCAGAGCCCTGGCACAGGCTCTCCAGAGAGGTAGTGGAGTCTCTGGAGACTTTCACTGCCCACCTGGATGTGTTCCTGTGTGATCTGCTTCAGGTGATCCTGCTCTGGCAGGGAGGGGGGACTCAGTCTTCAGAGGTCCCTTCCAACCCCTCCCATTCTGTGATCATTTTGGCTGATCAGGAGGATTTGATGTTCTCTTGGGCCAGGTCATTGTGTGTCTTCTCAGTGAATTCTGCCCTGAATCTGGTGGCTGAAGAGGATTTGTGAGGGGACATGAAATCCCCTGGCTCCTCAGGCCCAGATAGCTTCCAGCCCCTGGAGCTTTACCTCCTGACTAGAACTCTGCATGGAGCTTGTGGTAAGGAAAGTGAGAGCTGCTTTCAGAGCTGCCTTCACCAGAGGCAGCTCCCTCCTTACCTACAGAGGAGTTCCTGTGCAGTTACAAACACCTCTTCTTGTCCCACTCTGGCCATAAGCTGCATTTTGGCCCTTACAGAGGGGAGCAGTGTCCTGTGCTGCCTACAGCTTAAAACTAACAGAGCTGGGTGCTTCTCTCTTGTGTTTTGGGTTTTTTCCCTCTGATTGTAAATATTGTTTGAACTTGGTTCTGGTTCAACTTGCAGAAGTGAGGTAGCCTTGGATGTGTGCTTCTGTTGTTGCTGTTGGAGAGCCTTGGCATCCCAGCAATGACTCTGAAGTGATTCATGCAGCTGTGTGGGCATGTGGCTCTGCTTCCAAACAGACTGCAGCTACTGGAAGGCCTTGCTAAGTGAAACCTGGCACCTGAAGCAATCTGTGGCAAGGACTGCTGGGTGCAGAGGCTGCTGATGATCTAGATGATGATCTACAGCAACAGCATTCTGCTGCTGCTGCACTTTGTGACATGGTGCAAGCAGGTTCTGGTGGAGTGGCTGCCTTCCAGCTCCCCTTGGCTGTGTAACAAGTCTGCTTACTGCAGGTTCTGACAGAAACAAGGAGTCAGAGAAGTGTTAGGGTTGGAAAGGACCTCAAGGCTCAGCCAGTCCCAACCCCCCAGCCATGGGCAGGGACACCTCACACCACAGCAGGTTGCTCACAGCCACCTCCAGCCTGGCTGCAAACACCTCCAGGGATGAGGCTTCCACCACCTCCCTGGGCAGCCTGTGCCAGGCTCTCACCACCCTCCTGGGGAACAACTTCAGGAAGACAAAACTGCTTCAGTTCTTGTTCTCTCATCTACCCCTTCCAGGCTCTTCTCTCTAGAAAGACAGCTTGTGTAGCTCAGTGGCACTTGATAGCCTTCTAACAGTTGCAGAGCTTTTATCTTTATTGACTTCTGGAACAGCTTACCCAGGGAGCCTGTGCATGCCTCCTCCCTGGGAGTGTTCAAGGCCATGTTGGATGAGGCCTTGAGCAGCTGAGTCTAGTGGAGGAGCATCCCTGCCCACAGAGGGGAGGCTGGAGGAGATGACCTCCAAGGTCCCTTCCAACCTGAGCCATTCTGTGATTCTGCTTGGACGGACTGAAGCTGGGAGAGATTTAGACAAAGTCCTTCCCAGTGAGGGAGGTGAGACCCTGGAGCAGCTTGCCCAGGGAGTTGGGGATGCCCTCCCCGTGGTTCAAGGCCAGGTTGGATGAGGTCTTGAGCACCCTGGACTAGTGTGAGGTGTCCCTGGCCATGGCAGGGGGGGTTGGAACTGGATGCTTTTAAGGTCCCTTCCAGCCCAAACTCTTCTGTGAAGCTATGAAAACTGAGTTACCATTGGCCCCAAAATCCCTGCAGCACAGCAGCTTCCATGAAGCCAGTGCTGGACCTGCTTTGTTCTGAGCCAGCCTTGGCAGCCCCAGGGGATCCATCTACCTTCCAGCTGCTCCTTCACACCAGGTTTATTTCCATGCTGCTCCTGTGGCTTGCAGCTTCAGCATGTTGTTGCCATCAGCAGCTCCCAGTAACATTCAGATTACAAACCCAAGCTGGTATCAGGGAAGCTTAATGATGTGTAAGCACGACTGGAATTTGTTCACTGGAATTTTACAGCTGCTGTTTGGAGATGGGAGAAGCTTTGCCAAGTTCTGTTCCTTCCAAACAGCTTTTGTTTTTTCCTTGCAGGAAGGATGAGGAGAGAGAGGCTTTGGGGAGTTAATCATGTGCCAGCATTTTGCACTTCCAACTTTACCCAGAGCTTCATGGAATGGTTTGGGTTGGGACCTTAGAGCTCATCCAGTTCCAACCCCCCTGCCGTGGGCAGGGACACCTCCCACCAGCCCAGGTTGCTCAAGGCCTCATCCAGCCTGGCCTTGAACTCCTGCAGGGAGGAAGCAGCCACAGCCTCCCTGGGCAACCTGTTCCAGAGTCTCCCCACCCTCACTGCAAAGAATTTCTTCCTAATCTCCAGCACAAATCTCCCCTCTTCCAGCTGCATTCCATTCCCTCACATCCTCTCACTACAAGCCCTTGTAGAAACTCCCTCCCCAGCTTTCTTAGACTCCTTCAGGTACTAGAAGGCCTCTTTGAGGCCTCCCCAGAGCCTTTTCTTCAGGCTGAACAGACAATCACAGTATCAGTCAGGGCTGGAAGGGACCACAAGGATCATCCAGTTCCAACCCCCCTGCATGGGCAGGGACACCCCACACTAGATCAGGCTGGCCAGAGCCTCATCCAGCCTGGGCTTAAACACCTCCAGGGACAGGGCCTCAACCACCTCCCTGGACAACCCATTCCAGGGCTTCCCCACTCTCATGGTGAAGAACTTCTTCCTCACACCCAGTCTGAATCTCCCCACCTCCAGCTGCATTCCATTCCCCCTAGTCCTATCACTGCCTGAGATCCTGAGAAGTCCCTCCCCAGCCTTGGTGAGACAGAGCTGGGGGGCTGGGTCCAGTGCTGTTATTTCCCAGCAGAAGTTGTGGACTGAGTTTAATTTCCAAGGAAAGCAAGGCAGTAATGCTGAAGTAGGAAGCACCTGCAGCACACACACACAGAGCCTTCTGTCCACACCAAGGCATTTTATTGAGGTATAAACTTTGCAGAAGATGAGGTAACAACTTGCATAGGCCTTATGCAAAAGTAACTTCACAATTACCATTCCCTTGGCACTAATCAACTGCAGGTGGAGAGAGGCTGAGAATTCCTGCTTGGGAGACGCTCCTGAAGGCACAGCTGCACTGGTGCCAGCAGGAGGCAGTACAGCAGCTGGAGCTGAGGAAGCAAGGCAGCTGGAAAGGGCTTTCATCCACGTGTTGCACCTCCTCAGTGGTCTGGCTTCGAGGTTACCAAGGCAGAGAAGGCTGGCCAGAGCTGCTTGTCCCATGCAAGAGAGGAGGTGATGGCACTCAGAGTGGGGTGGGTTAGTGTGGCTGAGGTGCTTGCTGGGGGTTTGTTTGCTGCTTTGTTGGTTGGTTTTGAAGGAAGCTTTAACTTATTGGCATGAAGAAAGCCCCTAGCTGCCAGAGCCAGTCCTCTGGGTTTGGCACTTGAGTTGTTAAGGCTAAGAACATGGAAGTCTTGGGAGTAAAGATACATTCTTGTGCTACTGAACACTCCTCTGCCTTCCAGCACACATCCTGATTTTCATCTCACTTCCCCAGATTCCAAGACATTCTCTCAAGGTATCTTTAGTGTAGTTCCACTGAAGCTTGCAGAAGAACCTGCCTTCAGTCATCAAGCAGGTCCAGAAAGCCTCCTCCAGCAGGGCTCAGCCACTGCTGGAGGGGTAGGACCATCCCTGTGCTGCTGCACCTTAACATCCTAAGACCTAGTAGCAATTTCTGCACAGTGAGAATCCTTCTCTCCTTAGAACTAGACTAGAAAGGGACACAAGCACAGAGAGGGAAAATGAACCCCTTGCCCATTTTAAGTCACTTTTCCCTAAGATTAGAAACCCAAGAAAAACCCCAGCCTGAGGTAAAAGTTAAATGCAAACAGCAACCTTGTTTCTTTTTTTCCCTTTTCTTCTTTTTTTCCATAAAAAAATAGCTGTGTGGAAATTGTAGGGGTGGAGAAAGTCACTGCCCATAAAAACTGTGCCTAACAAGTGGAAAGAGGACTTGAACCTAACACACACACACACAAAGAGGATAGAAAACCTTTGTAGACAAAGTTAAAATGAAGCCCAAAAGTTGTCCTTTCTTTTTAAAAAGAGAGAGTTCTGACCCTCCAGAAGTGGCTTTGGATTAGCTGCTGCTGCTGCTGCTGCTGCTGCTGCTGCTGCCCAGGGCCCACTCAGGCAATTCTGGCTGCTGCTGCTGCTGGCTGGCAGCTGTGCTAGGAGCTGGGGTTTTGCCCCAGCCCTTGGCCTGAGGCAGCCGTTGGCTGTAGAACAGGATGTAGGCTTGAGCGTTGCAGACCTCTTCCATAGTGCACATGTTGAGTTTGGAGTCGTTGCAGTGGACCCAAAAGCCTGCAGTGAAGAGAGAGGCACAGAGACAGAGAGCTGTGAGGGCATTGCTGTGGAGCAGTTGTGTTAATGGATCGTGAATTGCAGTGTTTGGTCCCGCTTCATGAGTGCTGTAGTTGGCTGTGCGAGCTGGGCTTGCTCAGCCTGGAGAAGAGGAGGCTGAGGGGAGACCTCATTGCTCTCCACAGCTCCCTGAAAGGAGGTTGAAGTGAATCATAGAATCATAAAGCTGGAGAAGACCTTCAAGTCCAACTATAACCTAACTACCCTGACCACTAAACTATACCCTGAAGTGCCTCAGTTCTGGGCCCCTCAGTTTAAGAAGGACATTGAGAGACTTAGAAGGTGTCCAGAGAAGGACAACAAAGCTGGGGAGGGGTCTGGAGCACAGCCCTGGGAGGAGAGGCTGAGGGAGCTGGGGTTGCTTAGCCTGCAGAAGAGGAGGCTCAGGGGAGACCTTCTTGCTCTCTCCAACTCCCTGAAGGGAGGCTGTAGCCAGCTGGGGGTTGGTCTCTATTTCCAGGCAGCCAGCACCAGAACAAGAGGACACAGTCTCAAGCTGTGCCAGGGGAAGTTTAGGCTGGAGGTGAGGAGAAAGTTCTTCCCAGCAAGAGAGATTGGCCCCTGGAATGTGCTGCCCAGGGAGGTGGTGGAGTGACAGGGACTGGATGTGGCACTGGAAGCCATGGTTTAGTTAAGTCATGAGGTGTTGGGGGGTAGATTGGACTTGATGATCTCTCAGGTCTTTTCCAACCTTATTGGTTCTATGATTCTTGAGCACCTCCAGGGATGGGGACTCCACCACCTCCCTGGGCAGCCTGCTCCCATCCCTGACCACTCTTGCAGTGAAGAAATTGTTCCTAATATCCAAAGGGGTGGGAGTTGTTCTCCCAAGTAACAAGTGATAGGACAAGGGAAGTGGCCTCAAGCTGACCAGGAGAGGTTGAAGTTGGATATCAGAAGAAACTTCTTGATTGAAAGGCTTCTCAAACACTGGCACAGGCTGCCCAGGGAGGTGGCTGGATCCCCATGGCTGGAGCTGTTGAAGAGGCAGAGCTGTGGTGCTGAGGGCCATGGTTTAGCACCAGCCTTGGCAGAGGTAGAGAGTGGCTGGAGTTGATGATCTTAAGAGGTCTGTTCCAAGTGAAAGGATTCTGTGATTCAGTTACAGAATTACAGTCTGTGAGGGAGAGAATAGAGAGTGCTCTGACTCACTTAGAGAGCAGAGATCTGGGGGGGCTGGGGAAGACCTCCAAGATCAACATTCAATATTTAGGAAAGGAAGTCAGAAGCAGTGGCTCTTTTGTGCTGGGATGGCAACACAGGAGGTGCTGCTTTGCAAGGCACTCCTCTAAAAGCCAGCTCAAGTTGCTCTGGGAGGAGTTCACCACATCATTGGAGTCTTCCTCCAAAGGACCTCCACCCTTCCATGAGCCATGTGCAGGAGTAACTTCCACCAGCAGCTGAGCATAGGCAGGAGGGAAAAGTCTCTTTAGACTGTACAAGCTTACTTCACCAAAGCTATTAAAGGATCATAGCATCATTAAGGTTGGAAAAGACCTCTAATCATCCAGTCCAGCCATCAACCCAACACCAAACAGGCCCTTAAACCATGTCCCAAAGTGCCATAGCTATGCACTGGCCCACAGCTCACCTTGTGTATTTGCCTCTCGGTTTTCAAAGCCCAGCTTAGCTTCCTCAGCTTTACAGGAGGAGATCAGACAGCCAGAGGCCATTTAACAAGCCCAAGACAGAAAGTTAATTCCCCTGGCCTACAGAGCTGCAGCTCTCATGGCAGGCAGCTCAGCTGCAAGTGATGCCCTTTTGGTCCCGAGAGGGCAGGCAGCAGTCGGGAACTGCTGGCAGCCCTTCCCCCCAGGCTCCCTCACCTCCCAGCCGCTTCCTACCTGCCTCTGAGTTGTAGCAGTAGGCCGTGTAGTGCCCCGAGCCAAAGCCCTTGCCGTGGTGCATCACCACAGCAGAGAGGTCGTAGATGAAGCAGTCAGGCAGGAGGGACTTGAGGGACTCCCTGCAGCAGTAGGGCTCCATGTTGAGCCTCTGCTCGAAGCTGACGTGCACGCCGATCTTCTCGCGGTGATTGCGTCCCGACCACCTGCGAAGCCGAGCCGCTCACAGCCTGCCCCTCACCCCGGGCACCGCCCCACACAGGCTCCCCCTGCATGCTGCCTTGCTTCTCTTGGCTTCTCTCTAGGCTTCCTCTTTCACTTCTGCTTTACCTCAAGGCCTTTCACAACATGTCTGTGGTATCTACCGCTGTCATCTTCTGCAATACCCAGCTGCAGGCCTGTCTCGGTTCCCACATATGCACAGATCCACAGAATGGGTTGGCTTGGAAGGGACCTTAAAGATCAACCAGCTCCCAACCCCCTCTGCCATGGGCAGGGACACCTTGCACTAGACCAGGTTGCTCCAGGCCTCATCCAGCCTGGCTTTGAACACCCATCTGGACCTGTTCCTGTGTGACCTGTCCTAGGTGATCCTGCTCTGGCAGCAGGGGTTGGACTCGATCTTTTCATAGATGCCCTTCTAGCCCAAATCATTCTATGATTCTCTCACTCTGTGATTCCATAGATTCATGCAATGGTTTGGGCTGGGACCTTCAAGATCATCCAGGTCCAACCCCTGTGCCATAGGCAGGGACACCTCACACCAGCTCAGGTTGCTCAAGACCTCATCCACCCTGGCCTTGAACACCTTCAGGGAGAGGACATCCACAACCTCCCTGGGCAACCTGTGCCAGTGCCTCCCCACCCTCGCTGGAAAGCATTTCTTCCTAATCTCCAGTCTCAATCTCCCCTCCTCAAGCTTCAATCCATTCTTTTGGAGTCTATTCTTGGGGATCAAAAGATAAAAGTTTAAATCTATCACAGGATCCCAGCAGGGTGAGGTTTGGAAGAGACCTCTGCAGATCAGCCAGTCCCACCCCCCCGGCCCCAGTTCTGCAGGGACAAGCAAAGCAGTGTAGTGGTTTCCAATGCAGTACTGTGGCCTCTTCTGCAAAGCCACTAGAGGAGAGGCTGAGGGAGCTGGGGTTGCTTAGCCTGAAGGAGAGGAGGCTCAGGGGAGACCTTCTTGCTCTCTACAACTACCTGAAGGGAGGTTGTAGCCAGGTGGGGGTTGCTCTCTTCTCCCAGGCAACCAGCACCAGAACAAGAGGACACAGTCTCAAGCTGTGCCAGGGGAGGTTCAGGCTGGATGTTAGGAAGAAGTTCTTCACAGAAAGAGAGATTGGCCATGGGAATGTGCTGCCCAGGGAGGTGGTGGAGTCACCATCACTGGAGGTGTTTAGGAAGAGCCTGGATGAGGCACTTGGTGCCATGGTTTAGTTAATCAGATGGTGTTGGGTGAGAGGTTGGACTCAATGATCTCAGAGGTCTTTTCCAACCTAGTTAATTCTATTCTAATGCACTTTAAATATCTACTCCTGGTTAAATGCTTAAATCACTCAAGAAACAGAGCTTTCTAGTAACTGTTTCTCCTCACACTGGTGAATGAAAGTGATGCTGAGAGCCACCCCCCAACAAAGAGCACCGGGCTGGGCCCCTGCGCTACTCACCGGAACCGCTTGAGGTGCAACCTGAGGACCTGAGGTAGGCGACACACCATGAGCTGCTTCTGAGCTTCTGTGAGTATAACGGGTTTAGAAGAAAACTTCCTTCGTTTTGCTGAGGCCAAACACACAGTTACACAACACAAACCTTGGCAACCACCTCCTCTGTCACCCCAGCGGCCGGCCGCCGCGCCGCCGGGCCCCGAGAGCCGCTCCCTGTGCCTCCCGCGGGAGGAGGTGCCTGCAGAGGCCTCAGTCTGTGCTGCAAGCAGACAGTGGTCGCTTGGGTCGGTCACCCTAACTCCAGCCAGCTGACTTCTTCAGCTGGGAGGCTCAGAACTCCCTTTAGTGTGTGAACAGACCTTACCTAAGCCTTTGTGGGCTGCCCAGGGAGGTGGTTGAGTCTCCATCCCTGGCTGTGTTTCAAGGTGGTTTGGCTGCGGTGCTTGGGGCTATGGTTTAGGGGTGAGCTTTGCAGAGCAGGGTTCTGGGTTGGATTTGCTGATCCTGAGGGTCCTTTCCAACCTGAATGCTGCTGTGCTTTGTGACACTTGCAAACATCCTCTGAACTGTTCCATCTCCCAGCTAGCTGTTCAGAACAGCTGTCAAGTGAGCACCCCAGGAAGCAGGGACTTGGTTTGCAACACACTTGTCGTGTCATCCTCCCACCCTTGCCCTGTCAGCCCGCCCCCAGTTGTAGCCAGAGAACGTATGCATGAGTACATACTGCCTTTACTCACTGTTGCACTGATCACATGCATAAATCTTTCCTTCCAGAGCTTCAGTTTCTGTAAACTTGGCCAGCATCTCTGTCAGCAGGCAGGGATACTGAGACGACATCTCCTTGCCGTTGCAGTGATACCTCTCAGGAAACTCCAGGGACAGGTCCCAGAAAGGTTCCACAGTGTTGGATTTGTTGTCACAGGCAAGGCAGGTAACCTGGAAAACAGCATTTCAGCAGGGGCTGACACTCAGGAACTTCACTTTGCTGAAGGTTCGCCGTGAGAGAGCTCTAAACCAGAGCCAAAGCCACGGCAGCTCCTGTTCGCTTGCAGCCACGGCCAGGAGAGTCAAACGCAGCAGAGAAATGGCACAGCCACCTCCTGGCCCCTGAGGCAGCACATCCAATGCTTTCAGCACAAATGGGTGAAGTGCTCTCAGGCTTAACTCAGCTTCAAAGCTGGGTTTGTTTCATGGTGTCCTGTAGTGTACAGGGTTCAGTTTTGGTGCTCTCCCTTCAAGAAGGACGTTGGGGTGCTGAGGGGGCTCTGGGGAAGGGCAACAAAGCTGCTTAAGGCTATGGGGAGTGGGTCTGTGAGGAGCAGCTGGGGGAACTGGGGTTAGCCTGGCTAAAAGAAGGCTGAAGAGAAACCTCATTGCTCTCTGCAACTCCCTGAGTGGAGACTGGATCCAGGTGGAGGTCAGTCTCTCCTCCCAAGGAACAGGCAAAAGGATGAGAGGAAATGACCTGAAGTTGTGCCAGGGAATGTTCAGGGGGGAGATTAGGAGCAAATTCTTTCCTGAAAGAGTAGTTGGGCACTGGAAGAGGCTGTCCAGGGAGATGCTGGAGTCTGCATCCCTGCTGGTGGTCACAAACTGTGTAGGCATGGCACTTCAGGGCCTAGTTTAGTGGCTTGAAGATTGGACTAGATGATCTTAAAGGTCTTTGCCAGCGTTAATAATTCTATGGTTCTACTTTCAGTCAGTGGTTCACTTGATCTGTGCCTTAAGTCAATCTGCAGCCTCCAGACCTTCCCCAAACATCTCCTGGAGAGCTTCACAGGTAAATCCTTGACTGGCAGATGAAGCATCCTCCTTTTCTACAACTGAGAAAGAAAAGCTCTGCCTGGGAGGGTCCAAGGGAAAGCAGCTGATGGGAGCCTGGGGACTCTCTTCTCCTGAAAGAAATACTCCAAAAGGAAAACTCCAGATGGAAGAGAGAGGCCTGAGCTGAGGTTAATTGAAAAGCAAAACAAACAAAGGCATAAACTCAACAGCTGGGGATTCTAAAGCCCTAGCCTCCTTACTCTGTAAGTCTCCCAGGGAAGCCTGCATTAGGAAGCACACTTCTTCAAAGGGAAAAAAAGTAACAGGGAAAAAGCATTTCTTGCTTCTTCAGTGGGTCCAGTGTCACACCAGGGAAAGGACAAGCAGCCAGGCAACACAAATAACATGTCAAGAAGTGAAGTCAGCCTGGAAAGGGCAGATAAAAGAGCAGGGGACAACCAGTTCATGGCAACATTCAATATGCAGGAAAGGAAGTCAGAAGCAGTGGCTCTTTGTGCTGGGATGGCAACACAGGAGGTGCTGCTTTGCAAGGCACTCCTCTAAAAGCCAGCTCAAGTTGCTCTGGGAGGAGTTCACCACATCATTGGAGTCTTCCTCCAAAGGACCTCCACCCTTCCATGAGCCATGTGCAGGAGTAACTTCCACCAGCAGCTGAGCATAGGCAGGAGGGAAAAGTCTCTTTAGACTGTACAAGCTTACTTCACCAAAGCTATTAAAGGATCATAGCATCATTAAGGTTGGAAAAGACCTCTAATCATCCAGTCCAACACCAGCCTGGCCATTCAGCCATGTCCCAAAGTGCCATGGCCACACATTCCTTGACCACCTGCAGGGATGGGGACTCCACTGGGCAGCCTGTGCCAATGCCTGACCACTCCTGCAGCAGAGAAGTTGTTCTTGACCTCCAAACCTAAACCTCCCCTGCCACAGTTTCATTTATGTAGGGATTTTCATGAGGATCTGAGGCCAGCTTCTCCCTCGATGTTCTTGCCATTGTTTAGTGCACTCATGAGCTGCAACAGCTTCCACATGATCCATGCTGCCTCCTACATAATGATCTGTGAGCCACCCTCTACACATCCTGTGAGCCACCTCATGGCTCTTGGCGCACCAGCAGACACGTTTAGCAGCGGCCTCAGTTAGGCAAGCTGTTAATTGCCTTTAATGACCAAGAAGAAGAAACCCCTCCTGCCTTGTTCTTAGAAACCTCACCTTTGAACTTCCATGGCAGAGAAGAGGAGAATCTTCTGCTTTAATTCACACTGACAGGAGCTGCCTTTTTTTTTCTCCCCAAGTGCTAACATCTGGCAACCTTTCAAAGCCACAAACTGTTAGTAACTCAGAGCTGGAATCCAGGCTCAGGAGACAGAATGCTACATCTGGCCACAGTTCAAGCTAACCCCAGCATAAACACAGAATGACTAATAGACTTCTGCTGTACAAATGGCTGATTCTCTGCAAGCCAGCAGCTCGTTTCATTGAGGAGCTGGGCTCAGAATCTGTTGCACATGGATGCACGCTGCAGAGCAGCAGGCTCAGGATGAAACACATACATGAGCTCAGCACCAATGAGTCTGAGGAGTCCTGAGGGTTACATTTCATGTGGAACACTAATCATCCAGGGTGTTGGAAGATCTTTCCCCACCTGGCTCACACTACCCCAAAGAATCAGAAACAAATCCTTGGTCCAGCCTCCAGCTCTGCCTCTCAGAAAAAGCCAAACTGGTGCAATAGTCCCAGAATGACAGAAGGGGAGGGGCTGGAAGGGAACCTCTGGAGATCATCCAGTCCAACCCCCCCTGCCAAAGAAGGACCACCTAGGGCAGGTCACACAGCAGCACATCCAGGCATCACCCTGCCATGCAGCTGTGAGCAAAGCTGGTCTGTGTTGACAAAAGCCTGCGCTGATACAGAGCTGCACTTCAGCTCCAGGGCAGTCCTCACCAGGGTGCTGCAGCAGAGTTAACCTCCCAGGAGTTGTCTGGGATTTGCACACTTGCCAGCAGCCTTACAGGAACCCCACATGTTTGTAGGGGTTAGAAGGGACCTCTGGAGATCATCCAGTCCAAACCCCCTGCCAAGGGCAGGATCACCTAAGGCAGGTCACACAGGAGTGCATCCAAGTGGGTTAGGAATCTCTCCTGAGGCAGACTCCACAGCCTCTCTGGGCAGCCTGCTCCAGGGCTCCAGCACTCTCACAGTGAAGAAGTTTCTCCTCACATTGAGGTGGAACCTCCTGAGTTCCAGCTTGTACCCTTTGTTCCTTGTCACTGGGCACCACCAAGGAGAGCCTGGCCCCTTCTTCTTAACACCCACCCCTCAGACATTCATAAGACCCCCTCTCAGCCTTCTCTTCTCCAGGCTAAACAGCCTCAGGTCTCTTTAGACCACAGCTGTTGCAGGTCCTTCCTCTCAGCTGGACTCTCCAGTAGATCCCTGTCTCCTGTCAGCCACTGTGTGCTAACTGTTCCTGTGCTCAGCCTCACTCAGTGGTAAAGCAGGGCTGCAATATAAAAAGGGAAGCATTTTTCTTAGCCAGGCCTGAGCTCACTGCAGTTGGATTACTCAACAAGCAGGAGGATCCCTGCCCTGCTGTGGAATCCATCTGCACTGGCCTGTCCATCAGCACAGGGTTCCCTTTCTGCCCAAGACAGGGCTCCCTTCTCTCATGCTCCACCACCATTCACACAATGCAACCCAGAGTGGCTTTTCCCCTCCCCAGTGGGAAGCCCTCCCATGGTATAAACTGCACACAAATTGAACCAGATGTTCACCAAAACAACAGGAGACTCAGCCTTGAACTCAGAAGGGCTGGCAAAAGCTTTCTGCTTCTGTCCAGTGTGCCTTTCCATGGGATGAGCACCAAGGGAAGGGAGCCTGCTGCAGCTGGGGGTTGTGTGCTTTCCCAGGGCTCTGTTTCACATGCTGTTGCTGCATGGTACAACATTTGAATTCAACTCCCCACTGGATGCCACAATTACTCTTTTAGGAAGCCTTATTGATGTCATTGGTATCAAAGCTGCATGAGAAGTTTGCATGAGAGCAAAGTCAGTGGCTGGCTTTAGCCAGTCTGAAATCTCTACCTTTATGCTCTGCCCTGACCACCCTCTCATGCCTTGAACCCTGGGGACTATGAACAATTGCTTGGTTCAAAACTCAGTACTCCATCATGGGCCAAAGGCCAGGCTGCAAGGAGCTGGATCAAATGGCTTGATGCAAGCTAAGCATGGAGGCCACTCAGACAAGCATCACTGTGCCCACAGTAATTTGATGGACAGCCACTGCCTCTGGTGGCATTCAGCCTAAACACAGCCAGAGAAAAGAGTTAAGACATTGCTGCAGAAGCAGCCAGCTCCATCACCAGCTGCTTTGCCTATGTTCCCTGTGCTCACATGGAAGGAAGACAGCTGTTCCCACCTCTGGCTTGGTTTGTAAGGGCAGTAAGATGGCCAATCCCTTGTTCTGTGCTTTCACTGTTGAAGAGGCAGGTCCAGAAAGAGCAATCACTTCATCTTCCCCCAGCAATCCAAGCAGAAGGGGGATTTCTAGCATCCCATGCCAGTCCACACTGCATTGCTTCAGTCACAAAAGGAACTTTGTAGTGGTGAGCAAAAATGACCTGGCCCTGTGTAACAGAAGCATCACCACAGCACCCTGGGGCCTGTGAAGTAATAAATGAACTTCCAATGTCACCTCCATCTAGCTGCAAAACAATCTGGCAAACATCTTGTGACTCAGGTAGCACAGGAAAGCAGAGAGTCCAGAATCAAAGACAGAACTGGATCAGTGTTGAGGGCACAGAATCACAGAACCAATAAGGTTGGAAAAGACCTCAGAGATCATCCAGTCCAACCTGTCACCCAACACCTCATGGCTACTAGACCATGGCAACCAAGTGCCACATCCAATCCCCTCTTGAACACCTCCAGGGACAGTGACTCCACCACCTCCTTCTTCAAGCCCTCATCATTCTCAAGTCTCTTTAGGGTAAGATTTAATACCCAGCACTGCTTGAGAGTCACCCTCAGCTTTCTCCCCCAAACTTTAACCAAGCACACTATCCACAACTGAAATGCTTCACCCAGAGCCTGCACACTGCCACTTCTCTCAGGCAGCACCTTCCTGAGACACACTGACTGAGCAAGGAAATGAGGCAAGGCTTACAAGGAGAGGCACTGCCTCCCAAAAGTGTAAACAGTTTACACTCTAGGTTGGGGAGAACTTGCTTCACTCTCTAGCTCTTGGGGTATCCATTTCTCTTGGGGTATTCACTTCTCTGAGCACTGCAGACTCTCCTTCTGCCATGCTGAGCAGGGCTGGGGGTGGCACTTTGCTCTGATTGCACCTCAAACATGATCAGGAAGTAATCAAACAGTCTGGGGGTGGTTTAAGTATGCCTAAAGATCCCACAGGTGAGCTCCTGCCAGGCACTCTAACAGAAATGTATTCATGGGGAAAGAAACATCACCACCCAGCACACAATCAGAGAGCAGTTTTGGGGTGGAAGGGACCTTAAAGATCAGCCAGTTCCAAACCCCCTGGACAGGGACACCTCCCACCAGCCCAGGTTGCTCAGGGCCTCATCCAGCCTGGCCTTCAACACCTCCAGGGAGGGGACATCCACAGCCTCCCTGGGCAGCCTGTGCCAGTGTCTCACCACCCTCACTGCAAAGAATTTCTTCCTCATCTCCAGCCTAAATCTCCCCTCTTCCAGCTTCAATCCATTCTCTCTCATCTTAGCACAACAAGCCCTTGTAAGAAGTCCCTCCCCAGCTCTCCTGTAGCCCCCCTTCAGGTACTGGCAGGCTGCTCTAAGGTCTCCCCAGAGCCTCCCCTTCTCTAGGCTGAGCAGCCCCAACCCCCTCAGCCCTGTCCCCACAGGGGTGGTGCTCCAGCCCCCTGATCACCTTTGTGGCCCTCCTCTGGACCTGCTCCCAACAGTCTGATGCCCTTCTTGTGATGAGGGCACCAGAACTGGATGCAGTGCTGGGGGTGGGGTCTCAGAAGAGCAGAGCAGGAGAAGCTGCCTCCTCCTACATCAGCCTGGCTGTTCAGCCACAATTATCAGCTTTCACAAATACTTCAAAGTAGTTTCCCTGCCTCCCTTCCTCCCCAGCACAAACCATGCTGACAAACAACTCCATGCACACAGCAGAGCTCCTGTGAACACGGGGGACACAACTTTCCCAGAGCAGGCCTGAAATTTGCCAGCTGAAATTTGCTATTTCAGTTCCTGGAGGGTTTGCCTTTTTCCAAGCTGTACCTACCCCTTTCTGTGCTTCAAATGGGCAAGGTGGGAAATGAAAGTAGGTAAAAAAACAGTAAAATAAATCATGGTGCATGCTGTGCTATTTGACCACTTAAAAACCACAAGTCAAATACTCCTCAAGGCAGCACCTAACCTTCTGGAGCTCTTGGAGTGGCCTGGAGGGGCTCAAGAGGGGGCTGGACATGGCACTTGGTGCCATGGCTTCGTCGTGAGGTCTGTGGTGACAGGTTGGACTTGATGATCTTTGAGGTCTGAAGGGCTGAGTAGACAGAGGGTACCCTCCACAAGAGTACAAGCACTGAAGGGCTGAGTAGACAGAGGGTACCCTCCACAAGAGTACAAGCACTGAAGGGCTGAGTAGACAGAGGGTACTTCCACATGACTACAAGCACTGAAGGAGCCAAACCAGCTGCAGGTGTAACAGAATCACAGAGTGATAGGGGTTGGAAGGGACCTCCAGAGATGCAGTCCAACCTCCCTGCCAAAGCAGGATCACCTAGGGCAGGTCACACAGGAACTGGTCCAGATGGGGCTGGCAAGCCTCCAGAGAAGGAGGCTCTAGGCAGCCTGCATGGCAGAGTAAAAAGCTGTAATTCTACAAAGGATACTGGATTCAATTTAAAAAAAAGGAAATCAATTCAAAAGTGCAGAAGAGGCAATCCACTCAGGCAATCCACTCAGGCAATCCACTCATACAATCCACTCAGGCAATCCACTCAGGCAATCCCCTCAGGGTGTTCCTGGAGTTACTCATTACACAGTCCTGTATTCCATCAAACAAAAAAAGACTAAGGGCCACAAGGATGAGCAGAGGGCTGGAGCACCTCTCCTATGAGGACAGACTGAGGGACTTGGGGTTGTGCAGTCTGGAGAAGAGAAGGCTCCAAGGAGACCTAACTGTGGCCTTCCAGTATCTGCAGGGGGCTACAGGAAAGCTGGGGAGGGACTTTTCAGGGTGTCAGGCAGTGATAGGAGTGGGGGGAATGGAGCAAAACTAGAAGTGAGTAGATTAAGATTGGATATTAGGAAGAAGTTGTTCCCCATGAGGGTGGTGAGAGCCTGGCACAGGTTGCCCAGGGAGGTGGTGGAAGCCTCCTGCCTGGAGGTGTTTGCAGCCAGGCTGGAGGTGGCTGTGAGCAACCTGCTGTAGTGTGAGGTGTCCCTGCCCATGGCAGGGGGGTTGGAAGTGGCTGAGCCTTGAGGTCCCTTCCAACCCTGACAATTCTATGCCTTCAAGTAGTAGATGAGGCAAACTGACTTTAAGTGATCTGAAAACACACTAAACCAAACTCCTAAACCATGCAAATGTTTTGACATCACCTAAAGCTTTCTCCAGTCATCAAAAAGTAACCTGTGAAAGATTCTCAGCCATCAAATTCTCTCCTTTTATACCCTAGTGCTGAACCAGGCAGCCAGCCTGATGGCAAACTGGGGCTTAGGACTTCCCTTCAGGTTAAGAGTAGCCACAGGAAGAGGGGAAATGGTTTATTGCACATGTGAAAGTAACACGAAACCCAAGTAAACACAGAGCTGACCTGCATTGTAAGTGATCCCCTGTGTACTCTATCAAGAGGAGCTCCATAGTACTCCTGACATTTGAAGGTCAGGAAGATTGCCTTCACAGCACTTGAGTATCTCAGGGAACCAAATATCTCCAGCTGGTGTATTCAGTACAAAGGGACAGCAAATGTAACAGCTTCACTGGTGAGCCTAAACCAGACAGCAAGCTTCTCAACTCCCTTTATTCACTGAAGGAAGCCATATTTGATTAAACAGACTAAAATCCCACCCTGTTCTCAAAGGAGGCAGCAGGCTAGAGGTCCAAGTACCTGCCAGAGAGGAAGTGTAATACTGTGGTAACTTGTAGGTAGGTAGAGCTACAAGGACAAAGGGTACACTCCTTGCTTTACCAGCTAGTGCTGTCAAAGAGGGAAGGGCAGAGCAAGAAATCCTTCCTGGTTTTCCTCAGCCCTGCATGGATCTTTTCTTGCCCTTTTCCAGGCTGCTGCTCCTGGCAAACACCTGGCAAAACCATGGTGCAGGAATCTTGCTGAGGAGAGGGAAGTAGCTGCCTTGAGAGTTCTGCCAGAAAGAAAGGAGTCCTGTTAGAGAGGCTGGAGTGCAAGCAGGCCTTGGGACGCAAGCACTGACTTTGTTTCACTAACAAAGTTGTTGTTTTGGAGAGGAATGTGACTGCCAGAGAAAGCTTAGTGACATCATATACTGGACACTTAAATTAGCACAACCCTGATACAAGATAGGTTACCCAGAGGCAAGGAAATGAGCCAACAGGAATGTTCTTGCACTGAACATCCCTGCTGCTACTTTCAGCTCAACCTCCAAACCTTCACACATTAAATTCATGACACTGATGAAATGCCTCTGCAGTCCCTCAGTAAAACCTAAAGGCCAATTCCAGAGGGCAGGGACTTTGTCAACCTCTGCTCCTGCTGCAGTCTGGTCAGTTTTCAGATCAATGCAACAGTCCCCAAGATTTGTTAGCTCAGGCAGCTCACAGAACCATAGAATGGCTCAAGTTGGAAGGGACCTCAGAGATCATCTACTCCAAAGTTTCCTCCACAGGCAGAGACAGCTCTCAGCTACACTTCTCTGCTCAAGGCCTCATCCAGCCTGGCCTTGAACACACCCAGGGAGGAGGCATCCACAACCTCCCTGGGCAATCTATTCCAGAGTCTCACCACCCTCATACTGAAGAGCTGCTTCTTAAGATTCAGTCTGAACCTGCTCTCCCTCAGCTTCAAACCATTCCCCCTTGTCCTATTTCCCTTATGAAAAGTCCCTCTGCAGCCTTCCTGCAGGATCCCTTCAGCTGCTGGAAAGCAACTCTAAGGTCCTTCTGGAGCCTTCTCTTCTCCAGGCTGAACACCCCCAGCTGTCTCAGCCTGTCCTCAGGGCAGAGCTGCTCCAGCCCTTGGATCACCTTTGTGGCCTCCTCTGGACTCACTCCACCAGCTCTGTGTCCTTCTGCTGGGGACCCCAGAACTGGAGGCAGGATTGGAGGTAACGTCTCAGCAGAGCAGAGTCAAGGGGCAGAATTCCCTCTCTCACCCTGCTGGCCACACTCCTCTGGCTGCACCCTAGGAGGTGATTTGCCTCCTGGGCTGCAGTTGTCATCTGCACACACACAGCTGGGATATGCATGGCAGGACACGGACATACTGAAGTACTTAACAGGAAGCCCAGAAAAAAAGGAGAAGAAAAAAGGAATAGGCAGGGGAAAAAAGAGGAAAACAGCTGTTGCCTCCACCCCACAAATTGGGTTCCTGTGTTGACAGAGCCTTCCCTATCTTTGTGCCTTAAGAGGATTCCTGTACAACAGCAGCAGGACAGGCACCCACTCTGCAGCAATGAATTTCAAATTCAAGCCATTCAATGAAATGATTTCCTGCTTGGCACCTATCAGCTAATGCTTCCACTCAGAGGAGATTAACACCTTCCTTAACTCCTTTTGTCTGGTATCACTGCAGGGATAAGCTAGATGCTTAGAACTGTAAATGCTCCATCCCTGCAAATCAGCTGGTGCTCAGGAGCACCGTCAGAGGTTTCTCAGGACTTGCAAAGGACTTGCTTTAAAATACCAAAGGCAACACTTTCATCGGGCAGCCTCTGGTAGTCAGAGCCTCAGCAGCACACAAATTACCTTCCTTTTGAAACCGTGGGGACTGTACCCTCCCCATCCTCCCCCAGGAACTTAGCCTTTGAAGTATGCTCATCGCTGGCCTGCACAAACCCACCAATTACATACTGTCACACACCTCAAAAAGGAAACCCAACCAGAGCTGTAAAACCATACCTGACTCAACAGCTGGCCATGAAAAATGTTGTTAACCACATTCAAAACCTGTTTTATAAGCTTCCTCTGAGAAGCAGGGATGAGAGCTGGGTACCTAGCCCCCGTAGTCTCCAGTTCCTGCTGCACTTTATCCAACAGTTCACAGAGAAATTCCTGAGCATCTTGCTGGGCATACCCTCTGAAGGCTGGAATTAGTCTCCACACGGAATGAAGCATGGCAAAAGGAGACACCAGAGCCCATTTGCCAGACCACATGACTTGGAACAGAGTGTGCAGCTCATGACAGAGAGAAATATGCTTTGAACTGGGCTCCCTGGGCTGAATAAGTTCCATATTTCTGCTCTTGGATGCTCCTCCACTTAATCCAGAGGAGAAACTAGGCCGCCTCACAGAGGAGGACCCCTTGACTTTCTCTGGGTTCCCGCTCCCATGCGGCGCCGAGGCGGCTGCGGGCAGGTGCCTGGCTGAAGCTCTTGTCTTGCCGTTGGTCGCCGTCGCCAGCAGCTCCTGAGTTTGGTTGAGGTCGAGCTTCAGGAAGCACTCTCGGAAGATAAGCAAGTGACTCAGCACCTGCAGGATGGAATTCATGTAGCAGGTGTTGCCCAGGTTCCTCAGTCCCGTGACCCCAGGAGTCACCGTGGGCCTGCGTTTCACCGGAGAGTCGCCCGCTGTCGTCAACCTGACTTCGTCCGAGGTAGGAGCGTCGGCCCCGGCCCCCGCGCCGCGCGGCGGGCTCTGCAGGCCGAGCGCCGCTCCCGAGGACAGCCTGAGCTGCTCCTGCAAACGACTGCTCTTCCTGGGAGGCATCTTCTCCAGCTCTGCCTGCAACTCGCGCTTCCGCTCTTGCCTCCTCTCCCTGGCTCTCGCCCTTCTTTCCTCCTCCTCCTCCCGACGCCTCTCCTCTTCCAAGATCCTCTTGCCGGAAGGCGTCAGCTCGAGCCACGAGCGGAACACCTTGCCCAGGAAGGCGCGGCGCCGGTGCCAGAGCGCCGTGAACATGCGATCCTCCTTGCGCAGCAAGGCCTGGGCGCCGCCGTGGGAGAGGTAAGAGTCGTCGCCCGCGGAGCGCAGGGTCCTGCCGCTGCGGGTGGTGCACTGGTAGTTCTGGCTCTTGATGGCGCTCAGCGTGCTGCGCAGCAGCTTCAGGTCGCCGGTGGTGTTGTCGTTCAGGACGTAGTCGTCGCAGAGGTAGCAGAACACGTACAGCTCGTTGACCTCCAGCGCCACTGGGTGACCGCTCTCCTGAAAGTGCTTCAGTGCGTGCTCTTCGATGTACCTCCCGCAGGCCACGTGGGAGCAGCTGAGGCAGGCCCAGACCGACTCCGTGGTGTTGCAGTCCGCGCAGTGCCATTTCTGGGGGTTGAGGATGGAGTGGTCCTGGGCCAGGCGCAGGCGCCCTATGTGCTTGCACTTGTCCATCCTCACAGCTCACCCTGCAGAGGCGCTCTGGCAGAACTCATCGTCCAAGCTCTCTGCTGCCCATGGTGCTTCGGTCTGCAACTGAAAAGCAAACACGAGAGGGGTCAGGTGACAAAAAACCCAACCGTGACCTGGGCTGCCTCAAAAGCAGTGTGAAAGGCTGGACAAGGGAGGGGATTCTGCCCCTCTGCTCTGCCCTGCTGAGACCCCCCCTGCAGCACTGCATCCAGATCTGGTGCCCCCGCCAAAGGACATGGAACTGCTGGAATAGGGCCAGAGGACACAAGGATGATCTGAGGGCTGGAGAACCTCCCCTGTGGGGACCAGCTGAGAGAGCTGGGCCACGTGTGAAGAAGAGATAGCTCCAGAGAGACCTCAGAGCAGCCTTCCAGTACCTGAAGAAGGCTAGAAGAAAGATGGAGAGGGGCTTTTTACAAGGGCTTGTAGTGATAGGACAAGAGGGAATGTATTGAAGCTGCAAGAGGGGAGATTTAGACTGGAGATTAGAAAGAAACTCTTGAGTGAAAGTGGGGAGACACTGGAACAGGTTGCCCAGGCAGGTCACGGATGCCCCCTTCTTGGGGGTATTCAGGGCCAGGTTGGATGAGGCCTTGAACAACCTGGTCTACAGGAAGGTGTCCCTGCCCACGGGAGGGGGTTTGGAACTAGATGATCTTTAAGATCCCTTCCAACTCAAACCATGCTATGCATTTGTAAATACCCAACTGTAACACTTCTACAGCTGCCAGCATACCAAATGCATACTTGAGGTTAAGATCATGATCACCATCCAACTAAGTCCCACCAAACACATAAAGGCAGTCAGTGGTGTGGAGCCACAATCAACATCATCAACAGCAGCTTGACTTCCAGACTAGATGGTCTGAATACCACTGTTTATCTTCCCAGTACCTTCTGGCTGAGCTGAAGCATACAAGTTACACTCTAGATTGAGAGAGTAACAAACCAGGCCCAAAGCAGGACTGATGTAGTTAGCAGGCAGGGTTAGGGAGTTTGGATACAAACACAACTTAGCATGGGACAGTTTGCCCAGAGATGCTGTGGATGCCCTACCACAGTTCCACAGCAGTGGAAAAGTCAGGAACATGCTGGTGAGCAACACTCTGGGTGGAGGGCCACCAACATGCAGATCTTTTGTTACTGTTTTCCAGGCACTGAAACAGGCTGCCCAGGGGGGTGGTGGAGTCACTGCCCTTGGAGGTGTTCATGAAACAGGTAGAGATGGCCCTTCAGGACATGGTTCAGTGGCCATGGTGGTGTTAGGTTAACAGTTGGACTTGATGTTGGAGTCTTTTCCAACCAAAACAGTTCTGTGATTGGAAGTGTTCAAGGCCAGGCTGGACAGGGCTTTAAGCAACCTGACCTAGTGGAAGACATCCCTGCCCATGGAGAGCTTTTGACTACATGGTCTTGGAAGATTCCTTCCAACCCAACCCATTCTGTGACTCTAGGATTCCAAAATCCCCCCCAGTTCATTCCATCCCTCAGCACACAGGTGCACAAGTGCAAAGTTCGCCTCACGTTTGTTTACACAGCGCCAACAGTTCAGACAAATGAGGCTTTATGAAACTCAAACCCTTAATTAAGCCGCACCTCTAATTAAATCACTGCCCCTTGGTGCTCAGGCAAGCCTCTAGTGCCAAAGCTTGCTTTAATAATGTGTCTTTAACAAGTACATTTTAAGGTGTCATCCTAACACCTCTGAAAGACAAAGGGTGAGCTGGAAAAGCAGAACTGATTCCTTCCTAAGGCAGCACTGCCACGAAGTTATCTTCCCCAGCTGCTGCCAGCTTTATGAAACCCTCTGTTTTGGTCTTCCTAATCCACATCTCCCCAAAGCAACTTAAAAATCTGGTTAACCTCCCTTCCTGAGCTTGTATGGTGGCATTTATTTGTTCAAAGCTGCTGTGTTTGCTTTCTCCTGTAAGATGCAATTTATCTAAAACAAACAGGCAGGCTCTGACACACAAAAAAATTAAAGAGACAGTGATTTAGGCATCGTTTTTACCACCTTTCTAGCTGTAGCTGAGACAAACAATGCACCAGGAAGTGACTGTATTTGATCTGGGGTGCTGTGCCCACCATGCCATTGACTGGAAGGGTTTAAACAGCACAAAGCAGCAGCAGCAGCACCACTATGGGCAGCACTTGCCAGAGGAAATGGTTCATTCACCCGAGGAGTTGCAGGGGGCTGTCAGATCTCCAGGCTATGCATGCAGCTGTGGACCCAGCCCAGGCTGTACACTCTCAGCATCATGGACTCCGTGTTTTGCAGGTATGTAAACCATGCTACAGAAGTCATAGAATGGCTGATGTTGGAAGGACCTCAGAGATCACCTGCTCCAACATCCCTGCCAGGGTCAAGGATGCCTCTCAATTAGACTTCACTGCTCAGGGCCTCATCCAACCTGGCCTTGAACACCCCCAGGGAGGGGGCAGCCACAACCTCTCTGATTCCAAGGTCTCACCACCTTCATACTGAAGAACTTCTTCCTAAGATCCAGTCTGAACCTACTCTCCCTCCACTTAAAACCACTCCCCCTTGTCCTATTGCTAGACACCCTTAGGAAAAGTCCCTCTGCAGCTTTTCAGGTACTGGAAGGCAGATGGAAGTTTTTTCAGCTTGCAGCCTATTTGCAGGCTGCTAATGAGAGTCTTTTACACAACTGTGCAAACTGAGTTTGCTTTTTGTACTGTGTCAGTAAGACCACTTGTGCTATCCCAAGTCTTCTCCTAGTCTGACAACTTGTCCCCAAAACTCAGCTGTGTGAGCAGACTGGTTTGGAAAAACCAGAACACTAACACTGATAAAATTCACATCAATTTCAGAGTCAGTTCTATGTTACCTTTAATTCTCCCTGGACTATTAAAGTAAGACCTCTGTAAAGTGTGCTGCAAGAACTCACTATGGATTTTTAAGGCAGGATTTTTGAGAGGCAAAACTCATCTTTGTGGGTTTGGGCTAAGGGAAATAGATTCTCCTGTGTAACACCATATTAGTCCTCGCCAGCAGGCCAGAAGTGAACACTAAACCCTGCCTTCTCCCACCGGGCTGCCACATCCAGCAATGCTGCCACGCTCAGAGGACTCAGGTCAAACCCTTTCTGGTTGTGTTAAAGTCACTGTGTAAACACTGTTCCTTATTTCCCCTTCTTTCTAATTATTCCATGATCAGAAATTGTGTTTTCTCTCCACTGGAAATCATATTCTCAAGGGCAGGACTTCAATGTAAGCAGATACTGGACTGAGGACAAAAGCAGGCTGCTGGTTTCAGGCAGACCACTGTGTAAAAACCAGGGTTGCACAATCAGGCTCCTCATGCAAAAGCAACAGGATTCTACGAAAGCACAAGATCGGCGCCTTGAAGGGAGGGAAAAAACCCCTAAAGCCCGGCTCCCCCACCAGCAACCAAGCCAGCACGGCGCTTCCCCACCTACCTACCCCGATGCGACAGGCTGGAGAGGGGGAGGGGAAGGAAACCTCTTGGCGTGGGGGGAGAAGTCTTTCTTTGAAGAAAACGTGAAGAAATCAAAATGTGGTTTGGTCAAAAAAAAAGAAGACAAGACAGAAGTCTCTGGAAAGGCTGTGGAAAAGCTATGAGGAGGGAACCGAGAGCAAGAAAACTTCCAGCAGCACAGCGGCAGGGTGAACGCTGCAGGATGCGGAGTGCTGAGACTACACTGAGTCACAAAATCGTGGAAGTTTCCCTCAGAAGCAAGAATTGGCAAGACAGAATAAATAGCTCGGGGGGAAACAGGAGTTAAGTGACACATAATGGTAAAAGAGAAACCTAAACTCATTCCCACGCCTGCTAGAAAGCTGCCAGTGGAGTAAAATGGCACGAATCAGAGAGTCATTAAGGTCGGGAAAAAACCTCCGAGTAAGAGCTCCGACGTGAACATTCCTTAAAGAAATGTTATTCAGCGCTACTTTCGGCATTCTTCTCTCCCGAGGTTCAGTTCTGTGCACACACACAAAGAAACTTGTGAATGAGCCGACCAGCACTTCAGAGATCAAGCCCCCACTGTGTTCTCAGCACAGAAGTAGTCAGCAAAACAGCAAGCTCTAAGACACAGAACAGCACTTACTGCAGGCACTCTATCTGGGGAAACAGCGAGACAGAAAAGTCTTATTTTGTGCCAAAGCTTCACAAGGTAGAACTGAAGAAGTTTGGGGTTTTTTTTTTTTCACTGAACCTTAATACTTCAACCTTAATGGATGTGCTCATTTCTTTAGTTCCACCAACGAATAGCTGTCAAAAATGTGTATTTTAGGCTGAGTCCACGAGCTGGCAAAGTACTCAGTGCCCAAAAAAGCAACAAAGAAAACAGATTATTTTCTTTCCTTCCATTTGTGTTCCACGTAAGCAAGAAACTAAGATTCATCTTCACAAGCTGATAATTTTGTCAATTGCAACTCTAAATATAAACAAAAGGAAATATTCCACACACACACTCCCCCTTAGTCACTACTTTCATAATTAATTGCTTGGCATGTAAATGAAAAAGCAAACCAAATTAATCCAAGTTTATCACCTCAAGTGCCAGACTAGAAATGCAGCACATAGTTTTTTACTAACAGATCTGTATATACTTTTGCAGTGTGCTTGTGTGTGTGTGTGTGTGTGTGTGTGTGTGTGTGTGTGTGTGTGTGCCATGAGCACTGTGGCTTTTAAATCAGATGAACATGTCACAGAATCACAGAACGCTGGGGGTTGGAAGGGACCTTGAAAGATCAGCCAGTTCAACCTCCCCCTGCCAGAGCAGGATCACACAGAAACGCATCCAGTTTACCAACTGATTTGCAGAGTACCTGTTCAAAATCTGAGGGGGGGAAAAAAAAAAGAGAGAAACTGTAGGTACCTGAGCAACTCTTAAGTTTTAGAAGGCAGATGTACTGCTTTCTTACACCATTTTTCTCCTCAACCCAAGAAGACACCGATGTGATGAACTTCAAGCTGCCCTACCGTCCTGCCAGGCGTAACATTAGGGAGGTGGTGGAAGCCTCATCCCTGGAGGTTTTTAAGGCCAGGCTGGATGTGGCTCTGAGCAACCTGATCTAGTGTGAGGTGTCCCTGCCCACGGCAAGGGGGTTGGAACTAGATGATCCTTGAGGTCCCTTCCAACCACCACACGATTCTATGATTCTATGACTTACAAAGGAAAGCAGCATCTCAAAGAGAATTTTTGTGAGCTGCTTTGTAACAGCACAGCCTTTGAGAAGAAATCCTTCTCCTCCCCGCCTCCTTTCTCTGGAGCCACAGAGCATCCCTTTAACTTCTCTTTTGGCTACCGAAAGAGAGACGCTGCCTTGAAGCCACCAGGGCACCCGAGACACCGGCAACAACGTTTCCTTACTGCAAATAACCGCACGTTTCCGGCAGTTGAGACTTCGAGGTAAACAAACCGTTCAGATTGAAGCACTTTCACGGAAAGATAAAGTAAAAACCATCGCGATTCTTGTTAGTCTGGATTTACACTTGACAGTTCTTCCCTTTTACGACAACAACGCTCTCCGACTGCTGACAGCTCCTCGGGCACCGCGGGGCTCCCCGCTCCGGCCCCCTGCGAGCGCAGCGGCCGCAGCTGGGCTCCCTCGGCTGACTCCGCAGGCAGGTCCAGCGCTCCGCCGAGCCCCGCGACATGGCCAACTCTCCGCCTCTCGCCGACAAGAAGCGGCACGTAGGAGACCCGAGTGGCTTGCCCCCCCTGGCGCAGCTCACCGCCACCTCCTCTCGCTCTGCCTCACCTCAACGCCTTTCCGACCCCCTCCGGGAAGGAAGGCTGAGGGCACCGGCGGGCTGCCCAGCGCGGCGGGGAGGCGGCGGGACGTCTCCCGCCCGCAGCCGGCGGGGAAGGACGGTCTCGAAAGACCCCGATCCTCGCCGGAGCAGTTAGGACGGCCAAACCCCCCTCACTCCCGCCCCAGCGGCTTCCCCGGCCCCACGCCGTGCCCGGCTCGCCCCCCGTGGCAACAAGCGCCCTCTCCTCAGGTGCTCCTCCGCGGGCACCGCGACGCCACCCCTCCCCCGGGGAAAGGCTGTACCACCGCCCCCCGCCGCCCCGGCCCCCTCCGCCGGGCACCTGCCCCCCGCAGGAGTCTCCCGGTCGGAGGGGTGGCAGAGCCGTGGCTGCGCTGCCGCCCCCGCACGCACCCGTCACCCGCCGCTGCCGCCATCTTGGGCGCCCCGAGCTGCAGCCGCCTCGGAGCGGCCCCTCCGCGACGTCAGCGCCGCGCAGAGGCCAAACACCGTCACCCCCCAGCCCCCCCCCCGGCGCGGGGATCCCCGCGCCGCTCGCCCCTCCGCCGCCCCCAGGCGGGCGGGAAGCGGAGGAAAAGAGGCTTTGAGCCGGCGGGGAACCGCTGCTAGGTACCCCCCAACACGGCCGCCCCGGGCCGGGCCGTGTCGCCACCCCACACCCACCTGCCGAGCGCGGGATGGGAAGCGCCGATCGCCATGTGCCGGCGGCGGCTCTGTCACCAGATTTGTAGTGGCAACCCAAGTCCTTCCCACGTCTCCTCCCACCTCCCCCGGGCCTCCCCCGCCCACCGCCGCCAGTCCGAGCGGGCTGGTCCCGCGGGGCCGGGCGCAGGAAACCGGGCGGGGAGCGACGGAGGCGCTGCGGGGCCGCTGCCCCCGGAGGGAGGCTGAGGCAGGCGGCGCCGGCGGGCGCTGGGCGCCGGTTCCCGAGGCACCGAGGAGCTGCCTCTGTCCCCGGCCAGTGCCCGCAGGGCACCTGTTTGTGCAGAGGCGGGTCTGTACCTGCCGGTGAGAAAAGAGGACTCTGGCATCGCCGCGGAGGGTTTCCTTGTTTTCCTTCTCACATTTCACTCGTGCTCGGTCTTCTGCGGCATCGCCCGTGCTCGGCCGGGGTTACGACCTGCGCTCGCATTTCCCCAGGCGGACTCAGCACAGCTGCCCTGGGCTGGCCGGGCCCGGCGGCACCCCGGGCTCGCAGGTGCTACCAGCAGCCATGTCTGGCCTCGCCGCTGCCCTGTCTGCCGAGACGTGGCTGTGGTCGGACACAGTGTCCAGGGTGCCGGGATCTGTGCCGAGACGTGGCTGTGGTTGGGCACGTTGTCCAGGGCATCTCTGCCGGAGTCTGTGCCGGGACGTAGCTGTGGTCGGACACAGTGTCCAGGGCGTCTCTGCCGGCGAAACTCCTTCACATCCCTCCGTGTGTTTGCTGAAACTTACGCAGGGCAGTTTGTACACGCACACACACCCACCCTCTTCTCAGGGCCCTGTTACCTACCTATTGAGTACTTTTCAGTCTCGAGTTTCATTAGAGTATTTTAAACAGGCAAAAAGTTGTAAACTCACATCCTGCAGATGCCCTGGCTTGTGAACGTGAGTGAGGTGTCTTTAGTCCTTTTGAAACTAACATTGCTGAAATGCAGACAGCTCTCTTTAGCTGCTTTCCTGAACTTAGACCTGGCCATGCCTTCTGCTCTGCCCTGGGATGTACTGGGCAGCTGTGCACAGGCTGCCGGTGCTTGGAGCAATAGGTACCTGGTGAAAACTTCCTGGGTGGGCCAACATCACTTTTTGCATCCACACTCAAGCAGGCTGGCTGTGAACCTGCCCTTGGTGCACAGTGCTGCTAATGAGTGCAAAATGGTGTGTGTGGTGCTTGCTTCTCAGCCAGGACTGCAGCACATGGGCATGGTGCACCTGCAGGACATGAGCATGGGGTGTGTGGTGCTTGCTTCTCAGCCAGGACTGCAGCACATGGGCATGGTGCACCTGCAGAAGATGGGCATGGGGTGTGTGGTGCTTGCTTCTCAGCCAGGGCTGCAGCACATGGGCATGGTGCACCTGCAGGACATGAGCATGGGGTGTGTGGTGCTTGCTTCTCAGCCAGGACTGCAGCACATGGGCATGGTGCACCTGTAGGACATGAGCATGGGGTGTGTGGTGCTTGCTTCTCAGCCAGGACTGCAGCACATGGGCATGGTGCACCTGCAGGACATGAGCATGGGGTGTGTGGTGCTTGCTTCTCAGCCAGGACTGCAGCACATGGGCATGGTGCACCTGTAGGACATGAGCATGGGGTGTGTGGTGCTTGCTTCTCAGCCAGGACTGCAGCACATGGGCATGGTGCACCTGCAGAAGATGGGCATGGGGTGTGTGTGGTGCTTGCTTCTCAGCCAGGGCTGCAGCACATGGGCATGGTGCACCTGCAGAGGATGGGCATGGGGTGTGTGTGGTGCTTGCTTCTCAGCCAGGGCTGCAGCACATGGGCATGGTGCACCTGCAGAGGATGGGCATGGGGTGTGTGTGGTGCTTGCTTCTCAGCCAGGGCTGCAGCACATGGGCATGGTGCACCTGTAGAACATGGGCATGGGGTGTGTGGTGCTTGCTTCTCAGCCAGGGCTGCAGCACATGGGCATGGTGCACCTGCAGAAGATGGGCATGGGGTGTGTGTGCTGCTTGCTTCTCAGCCAGGGCTGCAGCACATGGGCATGGTGCATGTGTGGTGCTTCTCAGCCACGATAAGTGAGGGTGGTTAGCTGCAGAGCAGGAGCCCTTCAGATCCCCCCCACTCTCATTTTGGATCCATTTCTGCATCAGGATGTTTTCATGACAGCATCAAAATCCTGCACATCTGTTTCTGTGTTTCTCTCATGGTAGAAAATGTGTTTCAGTTTAAAACTTGAAACCTCTCGGCCCCCAGTTGCCTCAGCGATCTCCTGGCCGTGCTTCCCAGCCCATGCTGTTTCTAATGACACTGCTGAGGCAGCATGAGCAGGATGTGGCCAAGAGGCACAATTCAACTTTTTTTTTCTCCCTGTGGTGTCACTTTTATCATGGTGCTTTCAGAAGCTCGTAAAGAAGAGTATACAGAGACCATAAACTCGCCAGGCTTCTCTCTTTGATTCCAACTTGCAGCTTTTTTTTTCGACTTCCAATGCTGTTGCCTAGTGAAAAATATTTGCAAAACCTGTTCGTGCAGAGGGATTCCACATGCTGGCACATCCCTCTCCTGTGTTTTTAAAGACAGCTTTCACAGTTTTCAAACCACCATTCCTTTTTGTCAAGTTACTGCCTCCATTTTTAACAGCAGCGCTTTCTTCTTCAGTCCTGGTTGGCAAACTGAGCCTCCCGTAGCGGTATGTGGCTGGGATCCTCTTCTGGCGTCTAAATCAAGTTCTCTGTGCATGCCTGTCTGTCACTTCGATGTATTTTGGATCTGCTCTCAGGACCAGACTGAGTCACCACCCTGCCTGCTTTCACCTGAGCTCCTCAGCCCCTCTAAGTCTCTAGGGGAGGGAGACCCCCAAGCTCCTGATTGCTCTGCACTCACCGGAGGTCTGGGTGGATGAAGTTGAGGTGAGGCTCAGGGTATTCCCATTCAGGGCACTGAGAAGCAATCCTAAATCCTGTTGGTTTTTTTTCCCCCTGAGCATCCAGGAGAGACTTTGATCCTGCGTTGCTCACAGGAAGGCCATCAGTGTAAGTGGCAAATGGTAGCTCTCAGCCATGCATACATTTCAGCCCCACTGCAGAGCCCATTGCTCATTCAGACACAGCCTGAGGCCTTCTCACCAACCCCCTTTGTCCCCTAAATGGCCACTTTCAGCCACCATTCCCAGAGCAAATTTGATCCTCACAAATTCTTACCTCTTTAGGCTGGTTTTATCTCTTGGTACCCAAAGATCTCTCTAAGGCACAGTGCTACTCCTTGCTGTTTTTTCACCAGACACCACCTATCTCTCAAAATCTCTGCTGCCTCTGCATGATCTGATTTTAGACAGAATAGATAAAGCTGGAGGGGAGGGGGTTGTGGTTTTTTTTGGGGGGGAGGTGGGTGGGTTCCCCATGCTGATTTTCACTAAGGTCACTTAATAACTTTATTGAGTTAGGGCCACCTTTAATCTCTGTTCCTGCCACGTTGCCTAATCCATTGATTTGGAATTGGGATTTGGCTCTGGCATAGCAGGTAAATGACTGAATTGCTGTGTGCTGCTCTTACCATTTCTATCCAGCTCCGTGTGTGCCCTTAGAGACATCCAGCTGAAAATCCTTCACCTTCCTGTAACCTTTCTCACAGTCCTCCTTCCTCTCCTAACCACAGAAGCACAGAATCACCAAGGTTGGAAGAGACCTCAAAGATCATCAATTCCAACCTGTCACCACAGACCTCATGACTACTAATACCATGGCACCAAGTGCCACATCCAATCCCCTCTTGAACACCTCCAGTGATGGTGACTCCACCACCTCCCTGGGCAGCACATTCCAATGGCAAATTACTCTTTCTAGGAAGAACGTTCTCCTCACCTCCAGCCTAAACCTCCCCTGGCACAGCTTGAGACTGTGTCCTCTTGTTCTGGTGCTGCTTGCCTGGGAGAAGAGACCACCCCCCACCTGGCTCCAACCTCCCTTCAGGGAGTTGGAGAGAGCAAGAAGGGCTCCCCTGAGCCTCCTCTTCTCCAGGCTAAGCAACCCCAGCTCCCTCAGCCTCTCCTCACAGGGCTGTGCTCCAGACCCCTCCCCAGCTTTGTTGCCCTTCTCTGGACACCTTCCAGCATCTCAACATCTTTCCCAAACTGAGGAGCTGGACACAGGACTCAAGGTGTGGCCTAACCAGTGCTGAGCACAGGGCACAATGACCTCCCTGCTCCTGCTGGCCACACTGTTCCTGATGCAGGCCAGGATGCCCTTGGCCTTCTTGCCCCCCCTGTGCACACTGCTGGCTCATGTTCAGCTGCTGTCCACCAGTACCCCCAGGTCCCTTTCTGCCTGGTTGCTCTCCAGCCACCCTGACCCCAGTCTGTAGCACTGCCTGGGGTTGTTGTGGCCAGTGTGTAGAACCTGGCACTTAGATGTGTTCAATCTCATGCCCTTGGTGCCCATCTGTGCAGCCTGGCAAGGTCCCTCTGCAGAGCTCTCCTGCCCCCAGCCTGGTGTCATCTGCAAACGTACTGATGATGGACTCAATCCCCTTGTCCAGATCTTCAATAAAGATATTGAACAGGATATATTTACTAAGTTTGGGTCTGGTTTTGTGGTCTGAGAGTCCAGAACTGGTGAAAAGGGAGAGGCAGAGAGAAAGCCTTACTTGAGCAAAAGAAGTACCTGAAAGGAGCCTACAAGAAAGAACTTTTTACAAGGGCTTGTAGTGATAGAATGAGAGGGAATGGATTGAAGCTTGAGGAGGGCAGATTCAGGCTGGAGATTAGGAAGAAAATTTGGATATTAGGAAGAAAAAAACCCACTTGGATATTAGGAAGAAATTTGGAAGAAATTCTTTCCAGTGATGGTGGGGAGACACTGGCACAGGTTGCCCAGGGAGGTTGTGGATGCCTCCTCCTCTGAGGCATTCAAGGCCAGGTTGGATGAGGTCTTGAGCAACCTGGGCTGGTGGGAGGTGTCCCTGCCCATGGCAGGGGGGGTTGGAACTGGATGATCTTCAAGGTCCCTTCCAACCCAACCCATTCCATGAATCTATGAAATGAAAAGTGAGTTTCAAGCAAGCAGCCACTTCTTGCTGTGGCTGATGTGAACCTTGTTACTTGTTTGCAGCCCCCCCCCAGTTAGGAGGGTGCCCCTGTGTGCCCATGGTGCTTGCAGGGTATAATGTCACCCTGGCAACCACACTGCTCAGATGTGAGGTCATGTTTGTCACTGCCTTGTCTCAAGCTGCTTGCACCCACACTGCTTGCACCAGGTTTGGAGTTCCAGCTGCTCCTCTATAAAACTTCTCCTCCTGGAGATCCAGGCACTATTAGTGTTACAGTTATAGGCTGATGCCTAGGAAAAGTCCAAAGACCTTGAGCAGAAAATAGTTAAAGGTAAATAAATTGCCATTGGATATGGTACTTTTGCTTTTACAGACATGTCCTCTGCAGGCATGAGCAGATGGAGCTGACAATGTGGAGTTAATTGCACATCTGAGGCACAGAAAGAGATGGGATGAGTGGAGCAGTAATAAATCACAAAGTTACATATAGTCATATGAGCAGCTTGACAGTTTCCAGTCCAGCCCTCGATGATAAATACCATTTCCCCCCCCCTAAAACAGTGAGAGCATTTTAGCACAGCATCTTGGGCATCTTGGAAATCTCTCCTCTCTGCAGCTAAAGACACAATCTAAGGGACATGGTTGAGCACCAGACTTGGTAGAGTTAGAGAGTGGTTGGACTTGATGATCTTCAAGGTCTTTTCCAACCAAAGGGATCCTGTGATGCTATGATTCTGTCTAAAACCATTTGCATGCTTACCTTCACGCAACAGCCTCTGTTGTGCATCTGTAGTGTTGCCAGGTTTCTTGACACAAACAAGCCAGACTTTTGCTTATCTCAGGACTCAAACAGAAATTCCATGAGTCACCCTGAAAATGACACACATTTTTCTCTGTGAAGCTTCTGAGCAGCAGTCCAGTTCAAGATGAAGACCACGTAGATGTGGGTGTCTACATGCAAGCTAGATGTTTTCCTTCCCAGCAGAGCTGGTGGGAGGTGGGTGAGGGTGGGGAGGTCTTGCATCAGTTACTGCTGAGGTACTTCTGATGTGTGAGGCGTTCAGCCAGGGCTGGCCAACCTGGCATGCAACATAGGGGACTGTCTGGAGAAGCAGCCCCAGGCAACGTGGAGCCTCTCAAAATGTCACCGAGCGAGAACTGAGCATTGGAGGTCTCCTTAGGAAGACCTCAAGCACACAGCTGATGTCCAGTTAAGAGAATCAATCTCTAGACTCCTTTGAACACACTGACTGAAAGCTCAATCAATTGTGTGAACATCTAATGCCACTTGAGGCTTGGGATGTCCTGCCTGCTTCCAGGCTACCCTTCTGGAAAGGCATCAGTTCCCATATGTCCTGTGCCATATCTGCTAGCTCCAGGGAGGTGTCTCAGATACCAGAAAGGTTCTCACATTGCTTTAGACACCAACATCTAAGCAGCTTAACCAAGCCTTGGACTTCCACTGGCTCTAACAGGTATGCAGGCATGTTTAGTTGTCTACATATAGGCCCTAAAGATGGCTTTGGGCACCAATTCATCTGACTGGTGTGGTGGAGATTCTGCAAAAGAACCAAACCTCCCTGGAGCTGCCTGTGGGGCTAGGCACCTCTCCCTAGCACAGGTCCTTCAGTGATGACAAACATCCTTATGCAGTAGGATCCTGCACTCAGCCTGTGTGCAGATACTTAGGTTTGAGTGTCTGCTTGGTGTACTGGATACATACATAGAATATACATACATAGAATAAACCAGGTTGGAAGAGACCTTCAAGATCATCACGTCCAACCCATCAACCAATCCAACACCACCCAAACAACTAACCCACAGCACCAAGCACCCACACTCATGGAATCATGGAATCACAGAATCATAGAATCAAAGAATCATAGAATCATAATCATAGAGTCATAAACTCAGAATCATAGAATCACAGAATCATAGAATCAGAATCATAGAAACATAGAATCATAGAACCATAAAATCATAATCATACAATCATAGAATTATAGAATCACAGAATGGTCTGGGTTGGAAGGGACCTCCAAAGCTCATCCAGTCCAATCCCCTCTGCACTCAGCAGGGCCATCCCCAACCAAATCAGGCTGCCCAGAGCGCTTTTGAGCCTCACCTTGAATATCTCCAGGGATGGGGCCCCAACCACCTCCCTGGGCAACCTATTCCAGTTGTCCCTCATAGAACAAAACTTGTCCCTAACAGCCAGTCTAAATCTGCTCTCCTCTAACTCATTTCATTAAACCTCAACGGTGTCCAAACCTAGCAGATGTCTTTTCCAAACCCCTATGTTTCACAAATAGGATGAAAATCTGGGAGGATTCCTGAGTCTTCCACTGATCTGGGGGTTTAAAACCACAGCAAAACTTAACACATGGCTTAAGGAATCGCTGGATGTTTCCCCAAGCATTTCCCTACTTTTCTGCATAAGAAAAAACCCCCAAACAACAAAACCCCAGAAAGCACTCATTTTCATGCTGATTCGAGGGGAAATTGTCATTAGCAGGGTTAATGCCACGCTCATTCCGCTCCTCTCCCTCCCTTTTGACTTCACTTCGGCTTTGCCAGGCGGTATTCAGGTAAATCCATCCTCCTGGCTGCGATGGATTCACAGTAAGGAAGTGTTTGAGCCCAGGGCTTTGCAGGCCTATTGACCATGCTAAATTCACCACAATGCTTGATGACACTTTGGGGTGCTTTGCTTATTATTCCTTATTTTTAAGTATCTTGGAAAAGAAGTGGAAATGAACCAGTTGTTTAGGCAGCTGCTGTGATTTTGACTGGAAGTTCCGAGGCTCTAAGGTTCCTTTTCATTTTTAGGCCCCCAGCTTGCTCCCCTTGTGCTACTGGGGAGCTTCTGAGTCCCAGCTCTGGCACAAATGTTGTTACTAACAGTTCTCAGGCACGTCCTCTTCCTGCCAGTCTTGCAGAGAAGCCAACCAGAGGTGTGTTGGAAGTGCCAAGAGACAGCATTTAAGGCAACCACAACAACAACAACAAAATCTATCAGCCAAATCTTGCTGCTGCTCCTTGTAAGGACGAGTGAACAGGGAGCAATGTTCTTCATTTTCCAACCCAGGAGCTGCCTTCTACAGCTCTGCATCCAGCAGATCCTGGTGAAAACCTTCATGCCAGCGTTTTCTTCATCTGGGGACCACTCTACTACTATACACAAGGGGTGAGGCAAAGGAGCAACTTGAACAACGTCTCCTTTTGTTATCCTTCGATCTGACTTGGAGTCTAGACGCCAGGAGGAGATTTCTTAGCAATGTTCTGATTAACTCCTAATTCAGGGGCGGTTTTACACTCCTGTCATGAGGAAGGAAGCTCTGCTTGCAAGCACCTTCCCATCCTGGGGCCAGCTGCCAGATGAGAGTGCTCAGTGTATCTGGCATTTTCTCTTTCCCCAAGCTCCTATATTCCTCTGCCTTTGCTCTGCGTGAGCCTGGAGAACCATCTTCCCACATCCTCCTCAGAATACAAAGCACCCTCAGTGCATGACCCCACTTCTTGGCCAAATGCTGAGTCCTTTTCTTCTGCCCTCTGAGCTTGTTCTGCATGACAGTACTTGTGTCTTTAACACGTCTTTTGTGTGGCAAGTTCTGCCCCGAGATTTGCTATGGATCTCCCATCGAGGTCAATGGATGTGGTAAGTATGTCTGCATAGCTCAAGCCCTGCTTTACTGTAGTAGCAAAGAAAAGCACAGTGCTGCGATGTGATAAATCATTCCTCGCTCTAGATGCTGGCTATCACAGCTACTGTAGCCAGCTGGCTCCTCGGAGGGAAGAATGAGGGCACAGCTTGCTTTGCCCACAGCCTCAGCATCCCTTGGAGCATCCAATACCGTCACGGACTACCAGGGATGTGCTCATTTCTCCTTAGGTATCACAAGGGGCCAGGTGAAACCAGATCTGCTGATGGGTTTGGATTAAAATTGTTGTAGATGGGGGTTTGCTCCGACCAAGCTGAAAATTCATCGGATTTCAGCTGCAGGTCCGTAGTGGGAGAGCTCTGTCTGTGAACAGAGCTGAGCCTGCAAATACTTCAGCTGTCAAAAGAAACTGGACTTGATTTAGCCCCTAACCCAATCTGTAATTCCATTAAAGAGGCAGAAAGGCGACACACTTGTCCCCCTTCGTTTTGTCATGTACTTTTCTTTTGGGTGGGGTGGTGGTGGTTAGTTTTGTAGCCACACATTCGATGGTTTATTATCCCCCGTGCTTTTTCTCTGGCCTCTGTCATCATTGCACTGAGTTCAGACTGTTTAATAGAGGTGTTCGGCTCGGCTTGGTTTGTTTCCAACCTCAATAATCTTACTAAGTGAGCGTTCTGTCCCTGAATGTCTCCGATTTTGCTGGGTACCCCAGCTCGTGGAACTGCCTCTGCGACCGGAGGAAGCAATACCTGCAAAATGAAATTATTTGGATCTGGTGGGGGGAGGAATTATTGCTGCCGGGGTCGAACTCCAGCACTTCTGCCTGCGGATGGCAATACCGCTCCGCGGAGGGCTGCTTTTCAATTAAACTCTAGCAACAATTCCTTGAAGTTTAAAGCCCCGAAAGAGCGGCAGCCTGTGAATGGAAACACTTAAACCATACATTAGGGTTTAGTTACAGGCTTTGCATTTGTTTTCTTAACCAAATGTGAAACAATTGTGGAGCTGGGCCCAGAGGAGAGAAGATTGGACTTGGGTTTCTTTTTTTGTTATGTTTTTTTTTTTTTGGGGGGGGGGGGTTGGAGCACCAGCGTTAACGATCAGCGCTCAAGCGTTTTAGATTTCAATCTTAAATTAGCAATTTAAAGACGACAAAGAATGATTTTCATGCTTGTCACTTCTGATTAATGTAACATTCACCCCTAGAGAACAGTATATTGCTCCAGTACTTTATTTCGAGATGCAAGAGACCAGCCTTGGGAAACAATGAGAGGCTGTTTGGGGGCTGCCTTGCTCACTTTTTTTGCACACACCCCCTTGTTCTTTCTCTTTTTTTCTTCCTCTTTTTCTTTCTCTTCCCCCCCCCCCCCCCCCCTTTTCTTTCTTTTTTTTTATTTATCTTTTTCTTTCTCTCTTTTTTCCTCTTTCTCTTTTTCTTTTCTTTTTCTTCTCTTTCTCTTTTTCTTTTTCTCTTTCTTTCTCTTTTTCTTCTCTTTCTTTTTCTTTTTCTTTTGCTTTTTATTTCTCTTTATCTCTTTTTATTTTTCTTTCTCTTTTTCTTTTTCTTTCTCTTTTTTCTCTCTTTCTCTTTTTCTTCTCTTTCTCTTTTTCTTTTTCTTTCTCTTTTGCTTTTTATTTATCTTTCTTTCTCTTTTTCTTTTTCTTTCTTTCTCTTTTTTCTCTTTCTCTTTTTCTTTTTATTTCTCTTTCTCTTTTTAGATTTCTCTTTTTTCTCTTTATCTTTCTCTTTTTCTTTCTCTTTTTTCTCTTTCTCTTTTTATTTTTATTTCCCTTTCTCTTTTTAGATTTCTCTTTTTTCTCTTTATCTTTCTCTTTTTCTTTCTCTTTTTCTTCTTTTTATCTTTATCTTTTTCTTTTTTAATTTTTCTTTTTCTTTTTCCTTTTTCTTTTTTCTTTTTCTCTTCTCCTTTTTCTTCCTTTTCTTTTTCTTCCTTTCCCTTTCCCTTTCCCTTTCCCTTTCCCTTTCCCTTTCCCTTTCCCTTTCCCTTTCCCTTTCCCTTTTTTCAACTTGAATTCTAAAGCTGCCACCATCCACTGCTGCTATCACTCCCACTCCTTGCACATCTTATGGTAGGTTACGAGGAGAGATTTCCTAAGTGACACTCCAGGCCAGCTAATGCCATTTCATTGCCTCCCTGCAGATCCCTGTGCTGGGTTTGCAGCTCCCGTGTGGAGCCCAAGCAGCCCCCAGCTCTCTACCTTGCTAATCTGAGCTTTCAAGGGCAAAAATTGCTGGGAGCATGCACAGGAAATTTATATGCTGCTCTCCTGCTGAGGAAATTACACAGAGGGGAAAACAACCCCAGAATAGGGGGCACATAAGAGGGGGCACATAAGGGTTCTCAGGCACTGGGACAGGCTACCCAGGGAGGTGGTGGAGTCACCATCCCTGGAGGCATTTAAAAGACATATGGAGGTGGTGCTGAGGGGCATGGTTTAGTGGCAGTGTCAGCATCACTGGTGGGGTTGTGAGCTCTAGGTGAGTGGTTGGACTCAATGATCTCAAAGGTCTCCTCCAACCTCAACAGTTCCATGATTCTATGATTCAATGCATACCAAGTGTGGACAGATGCCACCAGATCCTGGAGCAGAGGGGGCACTGCCAGGTGTGCCTCTGTGCATGCCTCCCATCCAGGCTCTTCTAAACCCACCTGGAAGGTCTGTGAGGAAATGCACACTCAGGTGGTCTTGCCAATGCCTTTCAGATCTCCCCTAGCAGCTCCAAGCTGTTGGCATGTCAGTACTGTGTCTGGACAGCAAGGGTTCACAGGGTAGGTAGGGAACTGCAGGGTAGGCATACGAAAGCGTGAGAGGCACCTCCACAGCAGAAGAGCACAAGGAGGAAGCAACCAAGAGAGTTCTCATCTCTCACAAGATGTGAAGCAACCAAGAGAGTTCTCATCTCTCACAAGATGTGAAGCAACCAAGAGAGTTCATCTCCCACAAGATGTGATAGCCTGGCAGCAGCATCCTGCTCCTTTAGGGATGGAACAAATGTGTAGCAAGAGGAAGTTCCTACAGTGAGGAGCCTGCGTTTGAAGCTGATGATTTAGACACACAGGATAGGAGAGGAAGTGCATGGTGGTAATTTATTGTGGTTGTCAAGCTTCTCAGGCTGCTTTACCTTCATGGAGCCAAGTACCAGTAAGTTCTCCTGGGTGACATCTGGCTTCCCAAAGTGTAAAATGCCTTCCAGGATGCCCCCACAGAAAGAAAAAAGGGGAAGAATGAACGTGGGGAAACATGCTGATGTTTTCTCCAGAGGCTGGAAGTTCCCTCCCCAGATGACAGGGAGGAGCAGGGGGAGTGGAGTAAAGCTTGGAATTCGCTATGGAAGGAGCTCACCAGGTGGTCTCTGCTCATTCTAGCCTTGGCTGCAAACAAGAGGAGAGAAGAGGAAGAAAGGCCAGATCCAGGGGCAAGGCTTGCTCCCCCAGCCTCCAGAGACAGCCCCTGGAGGTGGGACATCTAAAGCCACTTCCCACCACCTTACACACTTGTGAAGGCACACAGCTCCCTGCCTGTAACCATCACAGAGTGTCAGGGATTGGAAGGAGCCTTGAAAGATCCTCCAGTCCAACCCCCCACCTAGGGCAGGTCACATCCAGGTGGGTTTTGAATGTCTCCAGAGAAGGAGACTCCACAGCCTCTCTGGGCAGCCTGCTCCAGGGCTCCAGCACTCTCACAGTGAAAAAGTTTCTCCTTATGTTCACATGGAACCTCCTCTGCTCCAGCTTGCACCCATTGCCTCTTGTCCTCTCGCTGGACACCACCAGGAAGAGCCTGGCTCCATTTCAAATCCATGCCTGATGCTATTTGAATAACCCTGGTGCTGGAATGCTTCACATTTGTAAACTCTTGGGAATCTTCTCTTTCCTTCACCTTTTGTTGTTCACAGGGCAAGATGTAAAGAGAAAGCATCGATTTTGGAGCCTAACTTAGGTTTTGGGACCATTTCCAGTTACCTGATGCTGACAGTTTGCTGGGCAGTCACTCAGTGTGACAAAGTTTCGTGGAAGCTGCAGTTACAAAACAGGTGAAGCACTCTGGTTGACACAGAGGAGGCCCTGATGTAATGCTTGTGGCTCCCCACTGCCAAGAAAGCCAGGAGCCAGGGCTCCTTGGTGACTCTGATGTGCTCTGTGGGAGCAGTGGGAAGTTCAAGATGTCTCTTGAAGAAATCACACCACAGGGGCATTCAGGTTGGACAAGGCCCCTGGGATCCTTAAATCCAACCATTGACCTTACTCTAAAACCTTCACCCCTAATCCATCTCCCCAAGCACCACATCTAAACGACCTTTAACACCCATCCTCTCCCTGGGCAGCCCATTCCAATGCCTGACCACTCTTGCTGGGGTAAGACTTTTTTCCTCATGCCATGCCATGGCCATTCCCTCTTGCTCTAAAGGACAGCTGAAAATCCAGTGCTGCCAATATCTCACCTCCTGTGGGTCAAAGCACCTCCTCAGTGTACTGGAACTTGAAGCAATTCGAGGAAAGCCTCTTCCCTGTTTGTTCAGCTCAAAGCCTCAGCAATGCTGTGGGTTTAATGAGAGGCTGCTTCTCTCCTGTCTTGGGCTGCTGGGAGGCTTTGGGTGCTCCACCACAGGAGTGAGCGGTTCATGCAAGGAAAGAAAACGCTGCAAATGAAAGAGGGTAAAGAAGATTGTGAAACCTCTGCTGGTGGCGAAGGGCACTCGGCAGGCATGACCTTTCAAACCTCTTTGATTGCTTTAATTGACTTCAATTGCAAAGGAAGGAGATCTTTCTCACTTCCCAGGCTTTTCACCAAAGTGCATCTTTTTGGCAGGGCCTCTCCTTGAAACGTTGATCTGGGAGTGCAGCACTGAGCCTGGTCCTTCTTGAACCTTATTTCAAGCATCCTGCTGCTCCAGGTTCAAATGGATATTCCCTGTGAGGAGTGGCTTGTGCAGCAGATGTGTTTGATTTTGTCATGTGGAAGATCATAGGATCCAAGAGCCACAGGTTACTTCATGCCAGAAGGGACTGGGTCCAACCTCCTACTCAAAGCGGGAGCAGCTGTGAGATCAGACCAAGTCGCTTCAGGATTTCTCCCAGCTGAGACTTGAAAACTTCCCAGGGTGCAGGTTGGACAGCTTGCTCGGGCAGGCCACCCCACTGAGTGCTTTCCTGAGGAAAGGATCTGTTCTTCCATCCTGTCTGAAGCTCTCATCCCATGCCTGCTGCCTCTCAATCCTCCCAGCAGACTGTGAGCAGCTTTTGCAGCCCTCACTCCCTGATAATTCCTTGGCTATGTCAGCAGCAACATCTTGCAAGCAGCAGCAGAAAGGAAATTGTTGGTAATGTTCACCACAGTGCCACAGGCATTTCCTGCTCTAATTATAGATGCTGTGGTGTCTTGGGCACGACATGAGGGGCTGGCACGGGCTTGCTGGCCTGCTGCTGCGCAGGGAGCTGCAGCATCCAGACCTTCAACCGTATGGGCGCTGGTGATAAGCGCTGGGGCCTTCCAGCGCGGACCTCTGTAGGTAGCTTGTGGTTGGAAGGAGAACAGCAGCGAAGAGCTTTGAGATTGTCGTTTAAAGTGAAAGGTAAAGCCCAGCAGGAGCCTGTGGGCGTCTGCAAAGACACGCAGGCTGCTGTGTGGCAAACAGAGCAGTCGCTGTGGCTGCAGAAAGTGCCCCTCTGGGCCTTTCTTCTCTGCTCTTGTTGCCAGTGTCCTCAGTTAACACAGCTCCTTCTAAAATGAAAAATACCTGTCCGGACTCTTCTGCTTTTCTTTTTGGTTAAATTGTCTCGCTGCTGTCCATTTTTATTCTATTTTTTTCTTTCTTTTTCTGTCTTTCTTTTAATTTTTATTCTTTTATTTGTCTTCACTTTTTGTTATTTTTATTTTTAATTTTTAGTCTTTTTCTTTTTTCTTTTTCTTTCTGTTTTTCTTTCTTTTTCCTTTTTATTTTATCTTTTTTCTTTCTCTTCCTTTTCCTTTGTATTTTTCTTTTTCCCTTTCTTTTTTCTTTCTTTTTTTTTTTAAATTTATCTTTTTCTTTTTATTTCTCTTTTTATTTCTCTTTTTCTTTTAATTTATCTTTTTATTTTTATTTTTCTCTTTTTCTTTTTCTGTTTCTTCTTTTTCTTCTTCTTTTTCTTCTTCTTTTTCTTCTTCTTTTTCTTCTTCTTTTTCTTCTTCTTTTTCTTCTTCTTTTTCTTCTTCTTTTTCTTCTTTTTCTTTTCCTCTTTTTCTTTTTCTGTTTCTTCTGTTTCTTCTTTTTCTTCTTCCTTTTCTTCTTCTTTTTCTTCTTCTTTTTCATCTTTTTCTTCTTATTTTTTTTCTTCTTCTTTGTTTTCTTTTTTCCCTTTCCCTTTCCCTTTCCCTTTCCCTTTCCCTTTCCCTTTTTTTTTTCCCTCCCCCCCATGCAATCTTGTTAAACACTAACCAACTTTTATGAAATCCTGACTTTGCTTTTTCTTTCTGGTATCAGCTGACCCCTGTGGGTCCACTGCTGCTCCCTGGTACGTGGCCCAAGGCCTCATCCCTGCAGGCTCCTGGGACCGCTGGAGCAGAGGTTTCACTCTTAGCTCATGGGCAAAGGACACTGTCTTTCTGCTGTGTCTTTCTGCTGTGTCTTTCTGCTGTGTTTCCATTTGGGGCTCTGAAAACCTCTAATGACTCAGCTATCTTGGAAGTCAGCATGCATGAGGAAGTTGAATGTACCCAAGTGCTGCTGGGTGAGGCTGGACAAAGGCAGATTTCATGGACTCACAGAACAGCTTCAGCTGCAAGAGACCTTAAAGATGATCTAGTTCCACCTCTCCTGCCACGGGCAGGGACACCTCCCACTACAACAGGTTGATCAAAGCCTCATCCAGCCTGGTATTAAACACTTGCAGGGATGAGGTGTCCACAGCTTCTCTGGGCAACCCATTCCAGAGCCTCACTGCCCTCACACTGAGGATCTTTTTCCTAATGTCCAACCCAGATCTGCCCTGCTGTAGTTTCAAACCATTTTCTCTCATCCTATCACTCCAAGCCCTTCTAAACTGTCCCTCTCCACTTTTCTTGCATCCTTCTGGTACTGGAAGGCTGCTCTAAGGTCTCTCCAGAGCCTTCTCTTCTCCAGGCTGAACATCCCCAGCTCCCTCAGCCTATCCTTGTAGAAGGGGTGCTCCAGCCCTCTGATTATCTTTGTGGCCCTCCTGCAGACCCTTTTCAACAGATGTGGGCCTAGCTGGCCCAGGTGAGAGGTTAACTTGGAGTACAGGCAGGTCCTCATGCTCACTATGAGTGGCAATTGCACTGCATTGAACTGGCCTGCCCTGAATGAAGATTTTTGAGTGGGGTTTTCCAGCTTGCCCCATATCTGCTTTATGCTCAGCAGAGAATGGAAAAGAAGGAATTATGGAGACAAAGGAGAGCAGCATTAGCAGCATTAGAGCAGCATTTTCATAACTCAAGGGTGCCTACAAGAAAGCTGGGGAGGGATTGATTAGAAGGGCTTGGAGTGATAGGATGAGAGGCAATGGATCAAAGCTGGAGCAGGGGAGATTTAGGTTGGACATCAGGAGGAAGTTCTTCACAATGAGGGTGGTGTCATACTGGAAGAGTACCTTGTCAAGTCCAACCATCAGCCTAAGACCACCACGGCCATGAAACCGTGTCCCCAGGCTGTGATGAAGAGCTGGTGATGTGACACCCTCCTGCTGTCCTCTAGTGGATGGCCTCAGAAGAGCTCAGGCACACTGCAGGGCTCCATCTCTGGTGAAAATGCCCCAAGACAAACAGCCCTGGGAGATGAGGGATGTGAGGGGTCAATGCCACCACTGCAAGGTTCTGAGTGTCCAGGCAATCACTTCCAGGAGGGATGCTGAAGGCTTAGGTGACCAGGCAACTGCACTCTCCAGTGTTTTCTCCACCACTGGTGCAGACTCCATGTCTGAAGTGACTTCTGGCCTTCAAAAGCATTTGCACATTGAATGAACATTGGTAATGCACAGGTTAGATGGATTCCTCCCCACTCCTGCTCTGCCATGGTGAGAAACTCCTTCATGTGTGGCCCCCTCCATTCACAGGGCAAGATGAGTCCCCTGGGAAGGAGCAGCCAGGATCCAAGTGGGCAAGAAGGGCTTTGAAGGGCTGGGGAGGAGGCTGCCAATTGCCCTGTCTGTGGGCACCCTCCCTTTCTGGTCATTTCCACTCATGTCTGGGGTTGTTGACCCATGCAGAGCCCTCTCACATCCACAGCTGGATCCACAGTTAGCCAGGATGCTCTCTGGGATCATTCTGGTGGCCAGGAGTTTTGTTGCCTTGGGACTCTGGAGCTTACCTGTGGCTGCAACAAAGTCTTGTTGGCAGCTGGCCCTTGGGTTTGAGACCTGCTGGAGCAGGTCCAGAGGAGGGCCATGGAGATGATCAGAGGGTCATGAAGATGATCAGAGGGCTGGAGCACCTTTTCTACAAGGACAGGCTGAAAGAGTTCAGCCTGGAGAAGAGAAGGCTTTGGAGAGACCTTAGAGCTGCATTTAAATATCTGAAGGGGACCCCCTTCAGAGGGGCTTGGAGTGCTAGGATGAGAGGCAATGGTTTGAAGCTGGAGCAGGGCAGAGTTAGGTTGAACATCAGGAGGAAGTTCTGTGCAGTGAGGGTGGTGAGACACTGGAACAGGCTGCCCAGAGATCTGGTTGAGGCCCCATCTTTGGAGATATATTCAAGGTCAAAGTTGATGTGGCCCTGAGCAGCCTGCTCTAGCTGGGGATGTCGCTGCTGGCTGCAGGGGAGCTGGACAAGCTGACCTCTGAGGATCCTTTCTAACACAACACATTCTGTGATCTTCATAGATTCAGAGAGTAGATTTATAGAATACCAGGCTGGGAGGGACCTCAGGGATCACCTAGTCCTCCAGCCTGGCAGGATTTGGAGACCATCCACAGACTTCATCCTACATCAAAGACACACTTCCAAGACCAGAACCTTCAGTCCCAGCCGGCAAAACCTTGGGTGAGCAGAAGGAAGCCTACGGTTTAAAACGCTGCCATCAGAGGGCAAAACCTTGGGTGAGCAGAAGGAAACCTACGGTTTAAAATGCTGCCATCAGAGGGCAGTCTGAGATAGCTCCAGAAGGAAGAGACCTTGCACAGCCCGGAGTTACCCGTACCAAGAAGCAAAGAGAAGGCTGAGAGGAGTGAGGGACTTGTCTCAAACCAAAGTTTTGCCTTTCACTTCGCAAAGGATTGATTTTGGCAAGTAATGCCTTAGAATGAGTGTAAAAGGGGAGCTCCTGCAGCAAAACCACCAATTCCAGGTGATGAGTCTGAGCCCCAAAGTCAGCAGAGGGATGAGACTCAGCTTTGTACAGCTGTATGCTCCTGCTAGGAATCTGGGGTTTGAATTCTCCCTTCAGAGGGAAAAACAAATGTGTCTCCTGATGTGGGAAGCAGACCATGGCAAGAGGCAGAGGAGAGACCTCACTGCTCTCTACAGCTCCCTGAAAAGAGGTTCCAGTCAGGTGGGGCTTGGTCTCTTCTCCCTAATCTCAGGTGATAGAAGGAGGGGAAATGGCCTGAAGTTGTGCCAGGGGAGGGTTAGGTTGGGGATGAGGAGAAATTTCTTTGCTGCAAGAGTGGTCAGGGATTGGCACAGACTGCCCAAGGAGGTGGTGGAGTGACTGTCTCTCAGGGGGCCATGGCACTTTGGGACATGGTTTAATGACCATGGTGGTGTTGGGTTGAAGGTTGGACTGGATGACCTGAGAGGTCAGTTCCAACCCAAATAGTTCTATGATTCTGTAATTCTATATTCATGGTAAAAGAGCAGAGCTACCCCAAGGCAGGTGTGGGGCACTATCACCAGAGAGGTGTCCCTGCCCATGGCAGGGGGGTTGGAGCTAGATGATCCATGAGGTCCCTTCCAAGCCTGACAATTCTATGACTCTGTGACTTACAAGGAGCTCTCAGGTCTTGCTCCCTGCTGGGGAGCCCAAGTCCTGCCAAAAGGAGACTGGCAACCACTACCAGCTGAGGATTTTTGTAGTGCACTTACTCTCTAGAGTTGTAAAAGGCAGCCTGGCACAGGGCTTTGAGAGGTTACCTGCTGCCAACCTGATTGCTAGGGCCTGGAGGAGAAAATCTCATCCTTTTAAAGCCCCAGCTTGTGTTCCTGAGATGCTGGGCAAGGCACTTGTGTTCCCCTAAGCATCAGCCACTAGTGAATGGTTGCAGGATACTTCCCACAGTGTCATTCAATGGCTCCCTCTTGCAGAGTGTCTTAAAATGCCACCACCACTGCCCTTCCACATCAGATACAGAGTGCACTGCCACTCCAGCCTCTGGTTGCTGTTCTGCACCATCCTCTGGCACAAAAGATAGGTCCAGGGGGAAAGAGGATTAGAGCTGTGGAATCTGCTGCCTCCTAAGGTACTGCTGAGGGACTGGTGGTGCAGTGGCAGAGATGACAACCCCTAAGCTGGCTGCCACCTTCAGCTCCAGAGCTGGGAGAGCTGGTGGGATGCCACTCTTCTTCCCTCCTGCTTGGGGATCATGGTGGCTCAAAGCAAGCCCAAAATATCTTTTAGTGAAAATATCCTTTTTCTATGCTCTTTATGCAATCCAGGGCATACTTCATGCTTTGATTAGCTCAGACACAAACACATCTGCTTCAGGATGCAGCTCACAGGCAGCTGTTCAGCCACTGAAAACTAAGGAGAGAGCAAATGTTGTTTCTGTCCCAGTATCACCTTGGAGGGCAAAAATAGTCAGTGTCAGCCTCTCCTTCAAGAAGAACCACGAAGGGAACCAAACACCAGAGGTGGCTGCTGGCAGTGTGAAGCTGGAGTACAGAAGCAGGCTCAGGTTTAAACCACAGCAGTGCTCAAAGGCAGGAGACCAAACCACAGCATCACAGAAAGGTAGGAGTTGGACCTCTGGAGATCACTGAGCCCAGCCCCCTGCCAAGGCAGGAGCACCTAGGGAAGCTCACACAGCAACACACCCAGGCAGTGTTTGAATGTCTCCAGAGATGGAGACTCCACCACCTCCCAGGGCAGCCTGCTCCAGTGCTCCAGTACCCTTAAAGAAATCCCTCCTCATGCTTAGCTGGAACTTCTGCTCCAGTTTGTGCCCATTACCCCTTGTGCTGTCACTGGGCACCACTGAACCAAGCCTGGTCCCATCCTCCTGACTGCCACCCTTTCAGTATTGATCAGCATTGATGAGATCCCCCTCAGGCTGCTCTTTTCCAGAGTAAAAAGCCCCAATTCTCTCAGCCTTTCCTCTTCACAGAGATGTTCCAGACCCCTCAGTGTCTGTGTAGCCCTTTTCTGTGCCCTCTCCAGTAAGTCCCTGTCTTTCTTGAACTGGGCAGCTCAAGAATGACATGGACCTGCTGGAGAGGGTCCAGAGGAGGTCCACAGAGATGATCAGAGGGCTGGAGGCTAAAAGAGTTGGGTCTGTTTAGCCTGGAGAAGAGAAGGCTCCAGGGAGACCTTAGAGCTGCTTTTCAATATCTGAAGGGGACCTCCAGGAAGGTTGGGGAGGGACTGTTCAGAAGGGTCTGTGGGGATTGGACAAGAGGCAATGGTTTGAAGCTGGAGCAGAGTAGATTTAGGTTGGACCTTAGGAGGAAGTTCTGCACAATGAGAGTGGTGAGATACTGGAGCAGGGTGCCTAGAGAGCTGGTGGAGGCCCCAGCCCTGGAGACATGCAAGGTCAAACCTGATGTGGCCCTGAGCAGCCTGATCTAGTTGGAGATGTCCCTGCTGATGGCAGAGGGGGTAGACAAGATCACCTGTGAGGGTCTCTTCCAACCTGATGCACTCGGTGATTCAGTGAAATACAGCTTAGGTTTCAAGAAACACAAGTTCTCATGACCCTCCCCTGATCACTCTGCCTTAGGAGGTTTGCTGGAGAGGTGCCTCTGTATGGATGAGATGTGCAGGGCTGCAAAATCTGGCTTCATGCATCCTGAACGTCAGAAGGGAGCTTTGAGCCAGGGCTGACTCTAGTTTAAGTTGCTGGTTCTGGGTTTCTCCTGTTTCACCACTATTTGGTGATGGACCTCTGGGCTGCATGAGTCCTTCCCCCCTGCTCTGGCATGGAGAGAGCATGAAGCCCCTTGGTGTTCCCAGCACGCTTGGATGAGCATTCTGCTCCCTGTGCTCTCTGACCCTGCACTCCAAGCCCCTTAGCAGAGCCTTGCTGTCCCTCCCCTGCAGCAACAAGGTGACAAAACTCATTTTCTGCACTGTACCCTCAGCTTCTTCTTGACTTGAGCTCAATCTTTCCAGTGCAGGTCAACCCAGAGCTAATTTTGTCTGAGGTGAGGGCCTGATTGGTATGGGAATGGGCAGTGCTCTAGCAAGCTCAAACTGGACATCCCTTTGGGATGCAGAATTAGCCCTGGTTTGATTTTTAGTAGTTCAGGCTAAAGGCTGTGCTGTGCCTTTTTCAGTGCTGTTTTCAAGGAAGGAAACTACAAGTGCATCAAATATCCTCTAGATCCTCCTCCAGCCTACTTTTACCATCACATACAGTGAGGCAACATGCATTTGAAAAGAGAAAACACCAGACACCCAGAACAGCAGCCTGGGGGAGGAAGGGATTGAAAGCTTCCCAGCCTGTCCCAGCCCTAATAATCTGGAAACAGAACCCCTCCACACTGATTTCAAGGGAGTTTGGAGGGGGGAAAGGAGTTAAAAGGCATGGGATATTTGACTCCCAGTGCTTCCAGCAGGAGTTTATTGTCTGTCATCGAGGAAAAATGAAAGAGCAGTCCTTGGATTTTGAGGTTAAGTTGACAACAGGCAATAATAGGAGAATTGTGTATCTGTCTATAACATATAAACATATAACAGAGTAGTTTAGCATTAGGGTGAGAAGAGAAAAGGGAAGGGAAGGGAAGGGAAGGGAAGGGAAGGGAAGGGAAGGGAAGGGAAGGGAAGGGAAGGGAAGGGAAGGGAAGGGAAGGGAAGGGAAGGGAAGGGAAGGGAAGGGAAGGGAAGGGAAGGGAAGGGAAGGGAAGGGAAGGGAAGGGAAGGGAAGGGAAGGGAAGGGAAGGGAAGGGAAGGGAAGGGAAGGGAAGGGAAGGGAAGGGAAGGGAAGGGAAGGGAAGGGAAGGGAAGGGAAGGGAAGGGAAGGGAAGGGAAGGGAAGGGAAGGGAAGGATAGAATAGTCAAGGTTGGAAGGGACCTCAAGGATCATCCAGTTCTAATCCCCCTGCTATGGGCAGGGACACCTCACACTAGATCAGGTTGCTCAGAGCCACATCCAGACTGGTCTTAAACACCTCCAGGGATGAGGCTTCCACCACCTCCCTGGGCAACCTGTGCCAGTGTCTCACCACCCTCATGGGGAAGAACTTATTTTATTAACTATAGTATTCTATTCTATTCTATTCTATTCTATTAATTATGTATGTTATTATATATATATTCTATATTACAATTAGAAATAGAAATAGAATTAGAATTAGAATTAACCTGGTTGGAAAAGACTTTGAGATCATCAAGTCCAACCTATCATCCAACACCATCTAATCAACCAAACCATGGCACCAAAGAATAGAATAGAATAGAATAGAATAGAATGGAATAGAATAGAATAGAATAGAATAATATCTATAATAGTGAATAAACCTGTTGTTGGGAAAAGCTGAGGTCAATCAAATAAACACTCAGCCTTGCTGTAATCAGTGTGTTAAAACCAGTTAAGCCTTTGCCCAGGTGTTTGCACCAGGGGAGGTTTAGGCTGGATGTTAGGAAGAAGTTCTTCATAGAAGGAGAGATTGGCCATGGGAATGTGCTGCCCAGGGAGGTGGTGGAATCACTGTCACTCGAGGTGTTTAGGAGGAGACTGGATGAGGCACTTGGTGCCATGGTTTAGTTGATTAGATGGTGTTGGACTTGATCTCAAAGTTATTTTCCAACCTGATTAATTCTATCCTATCCTATCCTATCCTATCCTATCCTATCCTATCCTATCCTATTCTATTCTATTCTATTCTATTCTATTCTATTCTATTCTATTCTATTCTCTTGCTTTTGAGGAGCAGAAGTCAGATCTTTACTGACAGCGACTCCTCTGCCACTTTGCCTTTAAAGCTGAGGGAACAGGCCAATATTTTTGCAAGCTCCCCAAAGAGCTGGCAGTTTGCTATAAATGCACAGAGAGGCTTCAGAAGAGCAGGCTGAATTCCTCAGCTGTACACAGGCAGATTCCTTAAATCAGTGCAGTCATGCTCACAGAAGGAAAAAAAATCCAACCCACCCCAAAAAACCCCGGACCTGTCATCTCTGAGCAGCAGTTAGCTCACTGCTCTGCTCCCATGGGAAAGGGAAAGGCAATTTTCCCAACAGAAGGAATGGCTCTGTAATGTGAGGGACGATTGAAATGCAAGTAACAAACCAAAACAGATGAAATATGTGCAAAGTAAATAGATCAAAGGCACGGAGATAATTAATTACCAGCGGGCCAGTTCTCAGAGGGAGCCCCTTCCCTCACAAAGAGCCCACTGTACCCGACCCTTCCCGATGTTGGCATCTGCAGCAGAGATTTGCTGATGTTTCCTAATGAGTAAGGACAGATTTATGATGCAGATAACTGCCTCTCCTCGCAGCTTATCTCCTCTTGGAGTTATTCCTCAGCCTGCACGGAGCCTTCCCTCCGCCCGCAACGTTTCAGCGCAAGGCGAAGTACCGGCTCCGTCCCGGGGAAGTTTTGATCCCGCTCTGCTGATCATCCCTGTGTTTACACAGCCCTTTCAAAAGGAAACTCCCTGGCATTTTGAACCCAAATTCTCTTAATTCTCAGTGCCTGGATACCCATCTTTTATAATCCCATTAGCACAGCAGGCATATTTCTGCTGCAAGGAGGGCGAGCGCGGAAAGGATGAAGCCCTGCGTTAGCGCTGGCTCTTTGTCTGCCCTCACACTAAGACAACCTCATCCCCTGAGGAATTACTGGAATGATAGAAGAGAAAAAAAACCCCAGCTGAATTGTTTGTGTGCTGATGGGGAGCTGAGCTGCTCCAAGGCATGGCAAGGCTTGTGGCCACAGGGTTGTCACAGGGTGACACCAGCCAGGTGTCAACAGCAAGCTGGAGGTGCTCTGGCTCTGCAGACCCTGAGGTCTGCCAGCTGGGAGGAGTTTTCTTTTTCTGGGAGCAGCTGAAAGGCACCGGGAGAGAAAGATGCTGATTGCTACCTGGGAGTGGCAAGGAAGGATGGGGAGAGACTGGTTACAAGGGCCTGCAGTGACAGGACCAGGGGCAATGGCTTCAAACTGGAGAAGGGCAGATTTAGATTGGGTATCAGGAAGAAGTTCTTCACTACGAGGGTGGTGGAACACTGCAACAGGTTGCCCAGGGAGGTGGTTGAGGCTCCTTCCCTGGAGATATTCAAGGTGAGGCTGGACAGGGCTCTGGGCAACCTGATCTAGTTGGGGATGTCCCTGCTGAGTGTGAGGAGGTGAGACTGGATGAGCTTTGGAGGTCCCTTCCAGCCTAGACCATTCTATGATCTATGATCAGACACCTACTTACCTTCTGCCAAGCCCACCAAGAGCTCCACTTAGCTGTTAGTTATCTCAGTCTCTTTGAAGAGGGGTGCTAGGATCATCTTGGTGGAGCTGCATGTTTCTCAGAGGCTTTCCAAGAGTGCTCACCCCACCCATCACCAGCACCTTCTCCACTGTGTCCTTCAGCCCCTCATGCTGACTCCTAAAAGTTTTGCAGATGGCTTGAGTGCAAGGCTGAAGGTCTGAGCCCTGCAGTTTCTCCTACTCCTTAAAGGAAACCAAACTGTTCTCCTGGAGAAAGAACCAGGATGGTGCAAGCCTGGACAGTGGAAGGGAGAGAGGGACCAGAGAGAGGTGAGGTAGGTGGTGCAGGCAAGTGCTAGTGATGTGGGACTTCCATCACCCTTTCAGGGAAGGGAGAAGCATGTGAGGGGCAAGCCTGAGCTCTGCAGCATGTGGGATGGGGACTGGGGGCTCTGGGCCAGGAAGGATAAAGGATTCAAGGGGAAGAATAGACTAGAATAGACTAGAATAGAATAGAATTAACCAGGTTGGAAGAGACCTTTGAGATCAAGTCCAACCTATCACCCAACACCACCTAATCAACTCAATCATGGCACCAAGCACCATTCCATGCACCAAGAGCAGCCCATTCCAATGGGCAATCACTGTCTCTATGAAGAATTTCTTCCTATCATCCAGCCTAAACCTCCCCTGGCACAGCTTGAGACTGTGTCCTCTTGTTCTGGTGCTACCTGCCTGGGAGAAGATATCAACCCCCACCTGGCTACAACCTCCCTTCAGGTAGTTGTAGAGAGCAAGAAGGTCTCCCCTGAGCCTCTTCTTCTCCAGGCTAAGCAACCCCAGCTCCCTCAGCCTCTCCTCCTAGGGCTTGTGTTTGGGTGGAGCAGTCTTTCCTCCTCCTCTCCTCTCCTCTCTATTTTTCTTTCCAGAACCCCACAGCATCCTCCCTTGGATGGATGGATGAATAATTGGCAAGGGCTTTGGCCTGGCTTGTCCTCTTCCAGGATAACTCCCCAAACAATCCTATCCCAGCTGACTCTGTTCAGAGCAGACAGGCTTCCAAGTGTTTTCCTGTGGAAATTTGTCACAGCTTTTCTCTTTTCACAACATCTCAGTAACTCTAAACCAAACCAAACCAGAACCAAACCCAAGCAAAAGACACACACACACATAAAATAACCCCAAACCCAATTCCCCCCCCCCCCATAAAAAACCCCCAACCCCCAACCCTGGATAAAACACTCTCTGGTTTTTTTACACAAACAAGTGGGCTGCAGCACCTCAGCTGTGAGACTTTGGGCTGTGGATCTGACAAAGCCCTCACCATTGTCAGCATGCAACCATGCCTCCAGCTCCCACACCCTCCCAGAATAGGAATGGTGCTCTCCCACCAGGTTGCAGAGCCTAAGCCAAGGGATTTAAGGAGCAGCAAGTGATAGGGGCCAAGTGTGAAGGCTTAGTTTACTTGGTTTAGCACAGACCTTTAATTTTAGCCACTGCAAATATAATAAGGCCTTTTCTTTATATATCTATGCAGCCATGGGTCAGAGAGGGCAGAGGAGCTTAAAAGACTTATTCATGCAAGCAGGGCTGCTGGGCTAAGTCCACTATTTACACACTGCAAATGTATTTCATTCACATTAATGCAGTGTGGAGGAAAATGGATGCAGGTTGTGTGTGTCTCCATCTCCACAGCAGCACAGAGGCTGAAAGTGCAACCAGAGAACCATAGAATTGTTTCAGCTGGAAAAGATCTCCAAGACCTCTGGGGTCTTTTGCAACCTTTTTGATTCTCTGGTTCTATGACCCTCGAGTCCAACAGTCTTTGTGTTTTGCCTTCACCCAGTGGAGAGTTCCCCTACACACAAGGGCTGGGAGGGTTTCCTAAGCCAGCCCCCTCCCCAAAAAAGAAACCAGAACAAAATTTCCTCCTGCCCTGTGGCTCAGGGGCTGCTGAAAACATTCTCTACCACAAAATCAGAGCATCACAGAAGTGTTTCAGTTGGAAAAGGCCTCCAAGCTCATCAAGCCCAACCACCTCACAGCCTGCTCTATTTCAAGCAGAATGATTTTCCCAGAGAAGGGGAAAAATAGTTCAGGTTTGAGTCACTATTAGCGTTTTTGAAGAATTCCTGCTCCCATTCCCTGGCTTCTGCCAGGCAGAATGCTTCCACTGGGCTTCAGCACAGTTTGTGCAGAGTATTGCAGGAGGTTTCAGGCAGAGCTTTGGGCTGCAGACTGGTGGAAGCTTGATGCAAGCAAAAAGAAAAGGCTGAACCGTGTGGGCTTTGCAAGCTGCACAGTGGTTGGACTGCAGCCATGCACCTCTCTCCTACTGATAGGGCAGAACTGAACTGCAATTTCTGGACAAGAGGAACTAAAAGAAATCAAGGCCACAACAGTTGTTTTGCTTCCAGAAGCCTGTGGCAGGGATGGGGCAGGAGCCCAGCACTGCATGATGTGATGCCACCTGGTTTTAGCGGGGCTCCAGCAACCAGAAGGGGCAGGGAGACTCTGCCTGCAGGTCATGCCCAGCTGTCCCCCCAGACACCCAGAAAATGCTGCTGAAGCTGTGACAGCCATTCCCTTTCTCCTGCAGGTGCATTTGGTGCTCCCTGCAGCCAGCAGTGGTCTGTGTGAAGGCCCAGAGCAAGGTGTCCCAGCTGTGCTTGGCTGCCAGCGCTGGGGACACCTGAGTCAGGATGCTGCATGCAATGTTGGATGCCACCATGGAAGGACAAAGCAGGAAAGGATCATTGCCTTTCCCAGTCCTGCATCCTGTCCAGCATCAGCAGAGCTGAAAATACTCCATTAACATCCTGGCAGTCCAGGGTGAGGACACCTTTTCCCATCCCTCCCCTCCCAGGGGAAGTTCACAGAGTCACAAAATGGTTTGTGTTGGAAGGGACCTTAAAGGTCATCCAGTTCCAACCCCCCTGCCATGGACAGGGACACCTTCCTCCAGCCCAGGTTGCTCAAGGCCTCATCCAACCTGGCCTTGAACACTTCCAGGGAGGAGGCATCCACAGCCTCCCTGGGAAACCTGTTCCAGTGTCTCACCAGCCTCACAGTGCCAGCTGTGCTCAGCACAAGGACTGAGCTGTCCCATGGGAACACCTATTTAAAGAGATACTTTTTTAGCTTCTCCTTTTCATAGCCATAATGCCTGGAGAGAAGCCAAGAGTGGTTCTCAGGCATCTCTGAGCCTCTGGGCAATAGGTTGCTCAGGGAAGTGGTGGAGTCACCATCCCTGGAGGTGTTCAAGAAATGCATGGCCATGGCACTTGGGGACAGGGTTTAATGGCCATGGTGCTGATGGGTTGATGGTTGGGCTCAAAGATCTTTGAGGGCTTTTCCAACCCAAATCATTCTATGATTCTATGAATCTGGCTGTGGCAGAAGTGCTGGTATGTGGGAGGCAGGGCGGCAGAAACACTGGTGTGTGGGGGTCAGAGAGTCAGAGGACTGGTTTTATCCAGCTCACAGCTTTACAGTCACTCTTTCCAGGAGTACTTTCAGGCCCCCTCTGGCTCCAAAGGTGCTCAGCCATCCTTCCTCTCCAGCTGATTTTCTGATTTCTGCCCTGCCTTGAACATTTCAGAAGAGGAGGTGTGCCAGGATGTCCCTGCTGGGGATCTGCAGCCTTCCTTCTTGTCTCTTGTGGATTCCCAAGGCCACCAAGACCAGAGCATGTGTTTTTCTCCTGCTGCATTAAACATGTTGAATGCATGCTAAAAATGTTAATACATTATTGAACAGCCTGGAATTTTTCCTTCAGGTGTGATGGCTCCAGGCCATTTGTGCTTCACACACGACTGCAGGTAAAGGCTTGCTGAGCTGGCAGAAACATGCACTTAATGAAATGTTATTCTCCTTCTTATTACAGTCAATAGCAGAGCTCAGCAGTCACCCAGCTTTAAGCCAGCCTACTTTTCCCTCCAAAGGTCTGCCCTGCAGTCAAAGCTGCAGTGAGGCTAGGGCAAGAGGGACATCTGTCCTCCAAGGAAGGTCCTAAAAGGGTGCAAAAGAGCCAAGACCCCACTGGCCAGTCTAGGCAGCTGGGAAAGCAGCCAGGAGATGTGCAGGGAGCAGGAGGTGATAGCAGCAAAGCCAAGGAGCCCAAGGAGGAGGAGAAGGGGGCATGGAAGAGCTCCAGAAAGACAGCTGGTGGAAATAGAAAGGGGTAGTGGGGACAAGGCTCCAGATTTCACCCTCTCTCTGGTTGGTGTGATTTCACTGATGGCCTGGTCCTCACTGATGTTGCACAGCTCAGTGCCACAGCCCAAAGCAGCAAGGAGGCTCTCCAGGAGGCTGGGGATGTGTTTGGGTGAAGCCTGGAGGCAAACCATGCAGATGAGGGCATGTGGTAGTTTGCTTCCACCTGAGTTAGTCTGGCAAAGTTAATGTTGGGGGGGAGGAATTTCAACCCACCACAGGCCAGATGGCCTGCAGGTGCCAGGCATGATGCCTCTTGCCCATGATACCTCTTGCACCCCATCAGTGAGCTGTACCTCACAGACACAGCCCTGGAAGGAACCAATCAGTCCTTGTAGCCCAGGGTAGCTGTGGGACAGGATAGTGGCCCAAGCCCTTGTGCTTGGATAAGCCAAGCCTCAACAGCTCCTTTCAAGAGCTCTCCTCGCAACAGCTCTTTAGAAGTTGGCTATGAAATGGCTCTGCTCACCTCAGAGAATACCCTGAGGGGATGTCCACCTCAGGGGTCCCAGGTCCCCTTTGGAGGCTTTGTCTTTCCTATCTAGGTAGCTCTATATCAGGTGTAGTATGGCTAATTCATTCTCATTGCATCTTACTGGCTAAAATAATCCCATACTGGCTCATCTTTTACCTTGAAACCTTAGAGAGCCAGCAGGCTAAGTTATCCTGAGGGTATTGATCAGTACCCATGGGTAAGGGCTGGAGCTGTGCAGCATAACTTGACCCAGCATCAGGTTTTGGTAGGGTTTGTCAGTTCAGATTTAACTGGAGGCACTTTGAAGTCATGAGGGTAGCAAAGGGCACGTTCCCAGGTAGCTGCGCTCCTCAGGCTTTCTTGCTGGATGCTGGCAGGCTCCATTGCTTATTTTGGGAGGGACACAGCACATTCAGGATGTCACAGCACATTAGAGTCTGGAAGGGACCTCCAGACATCCTCAGGTCCAGCCCCCCTGCCAAAGCAGGGTCACCCAGGGCAGGTCACGCAGGAATGCATCCAGGAGGGTTTGGAAAGCCTCCAGAGCAGGAGACTCCACAACCTCTCTGGGCAGCCAGCTCCAGGGCTCCAGCACCCTTACAGTAAAGAAGTTTCTCCTCCTGTTGAGGTGAAACCTTCTGTGTTCAAGCTTGTACCTGTTGTTCCTTGCACACCACTCAAAAGAGCTTGGCCCCCTCCACTTGACCCCCACCCCTCAGCTATTGATAGACATTGATCGGATCCCTCTCAGCCTTCTCTTCTCCACACTGAACAGCCCCAGGGCTCTCAGTCTCTCTTCACAGGGGAGATGCTCAAGTCCCCTGAGCATCCTCCTGGCTCTCCCTTGGACTCTCCCCAGCAGGTCTCTGTCTCTCTGGAACTGGGGAGCCCAGCACTGGACACAGGATTGCAGCTGTGGTCTCAGCAAGGCAGAGCAGAGGGGGAGCAGAACCTCCCTAGCCCTACTGGCTGCACTTTTCTTGCTGCACCCCAGGATCCCATTTGCTCTCTTGGCCACAAGGGCACATTGCTGTCCCATGCAGAACCTGCTGATGAAAACTTGCTGATGGAAACAATTCCATGTGGAAGGAGAAGGCTTGAGGGGGACCACTGGGCTGATCTGATCATTCCCAGACCACTCTGTGTGCCACACTGGCTTGACTGGTAGAAAAGGACCTGGGGGTGCTGATGGACAAGCTACTGAATAGGAGCCAGCAGTGTGCCCAGGTGGCCAAGAAAGCCAAAGGCATCCTGGCTGGGATCAGCAGTGCTGTGTCCAGCAGCAGCAGGGAGGGGATTGTCCCCTGGGACTCAGCTCTGGTGGGGCCACACCTTGAGCATTGGGTCCAGTTTGGGGCACCTCAGTACAAGAGAGATGTGGAGGTGCTGGAGCCAGGGCAGAGAAGGGCAAGGAAGCTCTGAGGGCCTGAAGAATAAATCTGATGGAAGGTGACTGAAAGAGCTGGGGATGGTTAGTGCAGAAAAGAGGAAGCTGAGGGGAGACCTCATGGCTCTCTACAACTCCCTGAAAGGACCTTGTGGAGAGGTTGGTGCTGGTCTCTTCTCACAGGTAATTAGTGACAGAACAAGAGGGTCATGGTCTAGTTGTGAGGTCTGTTGGAACAGGTTGGACTTGATGATCCTTGGGGTCTCTTCCAACCTTAGTTACTGTGATACTGTGATACTGTGTGAATGTTCTCAAGCTGCCACTGGGTAGGTTTAGACTGGAGATTAGGAAAAAACCTTTCCCAGCAAGAGTGGTCAGGGATTGGAATGTGCTGCCCAGGGAGGTGGTATCACAGTATCACCAAGGTTGGAAGAGACCTCAGAGATCATCAAATCCAAACGGTTACCACAGACCTCACGACTAGACCATGGCACCAAGTGCCACATCCAATCCCCTCTTGAACCCCTCCAGGGACAGTGACTCCACCACCTCCCTGGGCAGCACATTCCAAGGACAACCCTGGCTGTGTTTCAAGGCGGCTTGGATGCGGTGCTTGGGGCTATGGTTTAGGGGTGAGCCTTGTAGCGTAGGGTGCTGGGTTGGACTTGGTGATCCTGAGGGTCTTCCCCAACCTGTGTGATTCTGTGACTGGGAGGTGATGCTGTCCTCATCCCCCTGCAGGCCCATGCCCCTGCCCTGACTCCTGAGCGTGTGGCCTCAGCATGGCTGGGCGCCGGTGCCAGGCTCTCCAGCAAGCAGAGCGTGTTGTTCCGCCTGTCTGCCCGCAGCTTGCTGCCTTTCTTCTGCTCTCCTATCGCTACCATAAAACGCAGATCTGACCTTTTTGTCCTCAGCAAGCTATTCATTTAAAATACAAATGCTGTCCTCAAACAGCAGCCATGAATATGAGGCAGCAAATTCTTTTCTTTGTTCTTGATTGTTGATTTCCCTCACCCCCTTCCTTCCCTAACCCCCCCCACCCCCTCCCCTCCCCTTCCATTGGTAGGGGGGGGAACTGGGTGGCAGGAGAACTGCATAGCTGCAGGAGCAGTTTGCTAATTGCTTACTTTCAAATCACTAATTTGTTAGGGGTTGGTTTGGTTGTAAAGGGGGAAAAAGAAACAAGCCAGGGGGTGATAATAAAAAAGGGGGGGGAGGGAAAAAAAAGAAGTCAAGGTTATAAAGCTCACAGAAGCTCTCTGGCCTGGAATGTTTATGCATTGTTTAAATGGAAATTGCAGGCCTGTGGCTGCACATCCATGCCCCCCACGGAGTGCCAGGGAGCATGGTGCCATTCCACCTGCAGCCCTTGGGTGCCACGCTCGGCCAAAGGAGCAGAGCTCTGTCCTGGGGTGCTCTGGGGTGCCCTAGGGTACCCTAGGGTGCCCTGGGATTGCCTGGAGTGCCCTGGGGTGCCCGGGAGCCATGCCGGCGAGGTGCCAGCCAGGCCACCGCTCTCACTGCCAGCATCGCTCCTGGCTGGCGCCCGGCTGGCTGCGGGCAGCGCCCAGCCCCTGCCCCCGGGGGCGCAGCTTGTGCTGGAGGCAAAGCCACAGAATGAAGAGGCTTGGGGGACAGCTGTGTCCCAGGCTGCCTTCTCCACACAACTCATGTCGAACAAAACTGCTGCCACTTTACTCTGTTCTGGTGAGACCTCACCTGGAGCACTGCGTCCAGCTCTGGAGCCCTGAGTGTAGGAAGGACACTCCTCAGTTCAAGAAGGACATTCAGACACTTGAACCCATCCAGAGAAGGGCAATGAGGCTGGGGAGAGGTTTTGAACACAAGCCCTAGGAGGAGAGGCTGAGGGAGCTGGGGTTGCTTAGCCTGGAGAAGAGGAGGCTCAGGGGAGACCTTCTTGTTCTCTACAGCTCCCTGAAGGGAGGTTGTAGCCAGGTGGGGGTTGGTCTCTTCTCCCAGGCAACCAGCACAAGAGGACACAGTCTCAAGCTGTGCCAGGGGAAGTTCAGGCTAGAGGTGAGGAGAAAATTCTTCCCAGGAAGACTGCCATTGGAATGCGCTGCCCTGGGAGGTGGTGGAGTCTCCATCCCTGGAGGTGTTCACAAAAGGCTTGGATGTGGCACTTGGAGCCATGGTTTTGTTGTCAGGAGGTGTTAGGTATTAGCTAATAGGTTGGATTTGATGACCTCTGAGGTCTTTTCCAACCTGGCTGATTCTATGATTCTATGGAGCAGGTCCAGAGGAGGACCATGAAAATGATCAGGGGTTTGGAGCACCTCTGCTACAAGGACAGGCTGAGGGAGCTGTGGGTGTTCAGCCTGGATAAGAGAAGGCTGTGGGGAGACCTGATAGTGACCTTGTAGTACTTGAAGGTGGCCAGAAGCTCAGGATGCCCATGCATGGTACTCATGCCTCATGGGGAGCATTTCTGCCTACAGCAATAATCTCTGTCCCACTTGGACGCTGTTATCTCTTCATCTCCTTCTCTGTTGCCGTTTTTTGCAGTCATAGGTTTGGAGGATTGCCCTGACACCCCCACCCCCAGCAAAACCAGAGCATCCCAGCTCACCCTCAGCTCCAGCATTGCCCTGAGGACTGCCTGCAGGGAGGTCCCTCAGCAGGGCTGCTGCCCACCGTGAAGGTGGCCTTGAAATGCGTGCCGAGGTGCTGTGAATGCGGCAGATAACCATCAGTAAGGACCTGGTGTGGTGCTCCCGTGTCAGGGCTGTGACAGCGGCCAGTGCTGGAGGAAGGAAACCTTCCCAGGGCAGTCTTGAAGGCAGAGGCACTGCCCGGGGACCTGCAATTCACTGTCTGTCCTGGGGAGAGCTGCCACCGTATCAGCAGCTGAAGATACCAGCGAGCTCCAAGGCTGTGAATGCGAGGGAGGAGAAGTCAAGGGGGGGAAAAAACAACTCTTAACTGTGCTATTCTCTGTGTGTGTCTATCTGCATGGGAAAGGCAGCTATCTGCATGGGAAGGGTGGGCAGCTATCTCTGCTCTGCCCTGCATGGGAAGGGTGGGCAGATATCTCTGCTCACTCTCTTGTTGTGAGAGACTTCATTGTGTACCACTTGCAGTAAAAACAAATCTTTCCAGAGATAGACCACAATAGGGCCACTGTTGCTATTTCCCCCCCTGCTTAATAAAGTAATCCTGGTTGCATGACAGCATCAAGGAGGGGAAAAAGAAAAGCAAGCAGCATGTGAAGGCAGCAGCTCCCTCAAGAATAACTTACATTGTGTTTCATCGATGGGAAAAGGTCAGAGTCATCAGCCAGGCCACACAGTTTGGGTGGGTTTGCAGTGGAAAGTGCTGTATGCACAGGACTGTGCAGCAACAAACCCAATCTCTAGTGGTATCACACAGGAATGTTGGGCTGGCTGGGAGCCTGAAGGTTGCTTCTCAAATGGGCAGCACAGTGGATGCCTTGACAGGAATCTTTGCCTTTTCTTGGGTAATGTGACCAGAGAAGTGAGCAATTCGTTTCCTTAGCTGGAAGAGAAAGGATGAGTCAGTAACCTTTATGGCTCATGATTGTTAAAATAGTCCTTGCTGCTCTTGTTTGTTCAAAGAGCAGCAAGGGGACAGTTGGGGTGGAGGGCAGTGCTCAGCAGCTTGAGGAGCATCAAGAGCAACCTACTCAGCTGCAGTGAGTGGGACCTGTGGTATCACTGGTTTTTGATAGGTGAGACTTGCTGGCTCTCAGACCTCCACAGTCTCACAGTCAGGGATCCTCCCTGCCCCAACCCTGCAGGAACTGGGCTGTGGTGGGCTCCAAATTCACATTTTCCCTGGGACTGGAACATCTCTGTGATGAGGAAAGGCTGAGAGAATTAGGGCTTTTTACTCTGGAAAAAAGCAGCCTAAGGGGGCATCTCATCAATGCTGATCAATACTGAAAGGGTAGGTGCCAGGAGGATGGGACCAGGCTTTGCTCAGTGGTGCCCAGTGACAGGAGAAGGGGTAACAGGCACAAACTCGATCAGAAGTTTCATCTAAACATCAGGAGGAACTTCTTTCATTTAAGGGTGGTGGAGCAGGCTGCCCAGGGAGGTGGTGGAGTCTCCATCTCTGGAGACATCGCCTGGACACGTTCCTGTGTGAGCTTCTCTAGGTGCCCCTGCCTTGGCAGGGGGTTGGACTGGATGATCCCCAGAGGTTCCTTCCAACCCCTGCCATTCTGTGATTCACTCAGAAAAGAAGAAATATCCTTAACATAGCATGAAAGCAAAACCTTTGCTTCCCCAGGCAAGGGAAACTCATGGATTATCCACAAAGGTTTATTTTTCAGGGATGCCTTTGCATAATGTGCCCTTGGAATATGCTGTGCTGCTAGCTCAACACTGCAGGGAAAATACCAGGGCAGAGATTGCAGCATGAAGCAAGAAGTTCTCTCAGTTGTGGGCTGGAGCTCGAAGCTGGCATCCAGCTGGCAGGGGCAGGGTGGCTGTTAAATATGTCAACAGCCCCAGATCAATGCCAGGATAGCCTTGTGAACAGGAACTCCTGATAGTATTTTCTCTTTGGGCTGTTGCTATTTCAGGTCTGTTTGTTTGCTCTCTGTTTTGGACGTTACAGAGAGAAGCAAAAAAAAAATAAATAAAAGTATTCTGCACAGCTAAAGAAAACAGAGGCCTGGCAGGAGGAGAATGAGGATGCCAGCTGGTCACTCCTCCCTTGCTCCTGGTTGAGCCAACTGCTGCATCTTTGACTTTTTCCAGATCCCAGAGGGGTTTAAGTGGCAGGTATGGGGTGCCCTCTGCATCTGTGTCAGCATCTGTTGGGTGTCCAAGGATTTCAGCATCCCAGAATGGTCTGGGCTGGAAGGACCTCCAAAGGTCATCCAGTCCAACCCCCTCTGCAGTAAGCAGGGGAGTGCTCGACTAGACCAGGTTGCCCAGAGCCTCACCTTGAATATCTCAGCCACCTCCCTGGGCAGCCTAAGGATTTAAGCTGTGATGCTGTTTGAATACAGGATGAGCAGTGATGCCTGTTGCCTGAGGCTGGCATTTAAACCCATTCTCATGTAGTCATTGTTTCCCTGTACAAAAGGCAGGAGTTTTCCAAAGCTGACTGCGGTGCAGTCATTTGTGGAGAACAACCCAGGGCTGCTCCCTGGCTCATGGCAGCAGGTGACAATACCTGGCTGCCTCAGGAATGGCAGACAAAGCTGTCATCAATCTCCCAGCCCAGCAGGGAAATGAATGGGGACTGCAGAAAGCAGGACCCTGGCAGCTTCCTAATAGGTCTGTGGGTATTAAAAAACCCCCAAACACTTCTCCTGCTTTTCCTTCAGGCATTAGGCAGCCCAGCTCCTGATGCTCAGTGGCCATTATCCCATTTGAAGCAGCTGTCAGGCATTGGAGTGTGCTGACCAGGGAGATGCTGAGTCACCAACTCTGGATGTGTTGAGAAGTGGTTTGGATGTGGTGCTTGGGGCTATGATTTAGGGGTGACCCTTGCAGAGTAGGGTTCTGGGTTGGATTTGGTGATCCTGAGGGTCCTTTCCAACCTGAATGTCTCTGTGATTCTGTCAAGGAGGGTTCTGGGTTGGACTGGGTGCTCCTGAGGGTCCTTTCCCACCTGAATGTCTCTGTGATTCTGTCAAGGAGGGTTCTGGGTTGGACTGGGTGCTCCTGAGGGTCTTTTCCTACCTGAATGTCTCTGTGATTCTGTCAAGGAGGGTTCTGGGTTGGACTTGGTGCTCCTGAGGGTCTTTTCCTAGCTGAATGTCTCTGTGATTCTATCAAGGAGGGTTCTGGGTTGGACTGGGTGCTCCTGAGGGTCTTTTCCTACCTGAATGTCTCTGTGATTCTGTCAAGGAGGGTTCTGGGTTGGAGTTGGTGCTCCTGAGGGTCTTTTCCAACCTGAATGTCTCTGTGGTTTCTGTGATTCTGAGCTCAGAACTGAGTTCGGTCGTTATCGTTCCTAATGTGTCAAACGGTCACCAACACAGGGCAAAGGGAGGTCCGTGGCAGGAGCCCCCCCCGGCCACCTCCTCCTCTCCTCCTTTGTCCTCCAAGCCCTTCTCGCTGCTCCGTGGCTGTCGTCGCTCGCCGTGCTGCTTTGTCGTTTGGGAGCCGAGCGGTCCGCAGCAGGGACCTGGCCTCTTCCCTCTTGCGCCCCGTCCAGCTGATTGGTATCAGCCCGAGGTGGGGTGTCCTGTTTATGTCCCCAAACAGGACTGCGAGTGCTGGCTCGTCCCAGCGGCACCACCGCTGTCGCCAGAGCTCTGCCACCGGCTGCCGGGCTCCGGGAGGCCCCGAGGCAGGGCTGTTTGTCCCTGCTGCCCGGCGCTGTATTTACGGTGCCTTGGGGGTCGCTGCCGGTCACCAGCCGCCACCGGGGAAATACTTTTTTCCCCTTCTTTCCCCTTCCCCCCCGCCGCTGCATAACTTGGCTTCTGTTTTCTTGTTGTTGTTTTTTACCTCCTGCCTTTGTAGCTGTTGGCTGCGGCGGGGGCCAAGTCACGGGGCAGGATGTGCTGCTGCTTCTCCGGAGGTATGGACATGTGAACAGACGACAAACCTCCCTGCCATGGCCAGGGAGCCCTCACACCACAGCAGGTTGCTCACAGCCACCTCCAGCCTGGCTGCAAACACCTCCAGGGATGAGGCTTCCACCACCTCCCTGGGCAACCTGTGCCAGGCTCTCACCACCCTCATGGGGAACAACTTCTCCCAAACATTCAATCTCAATTTACCCAACTTGCTCCATTCCCCCCAGTCCTATCACTCCCTGACATCCTAAAAAGTCCCTCCCCAGCTTTCTTGGAGCCTCCTTCAGATACTGGAAGGCCACAATTAGGTCTCCTTGGAGCCTTCTCCAGACTGAACAGCCCCAACTCCCTCAGTCTGTCCTCATAGCAGAGCAGCTCCAGCCCTCTGCTCATCCTCATGGCCCTTCTCTGGACACCTTCCAGCACCTCCAGACCCTTCCTGTAACAGAGGCTCCAGAACTGGACCAATGCTCCAGGTTGGGTCTCACCAGAGCAGAGCAGAGGGGTGAGCATCACCTCCCTGGCCCTGCTGGCTCTACTTCTCTTGCTGCAGCCCAGGATGTGGTTGTCTCTCTGGGCTGCAAGTGCTCACTGCTGGCTCCTGTTGAGCCTCTCCTCCACCAGCACCCCCAAGGCCTTTTCTTCAGGGCTGCTCTCAAGCCAGTCACTGCCAACAAGTTTCCCATCTAGAGAACATTTCCCAGCCTGTGAGCCTTGCCAGGGCCTCGTTGCCCTCCCTTGGAGCAGTTCAAGGCATTCAGGATGTCTCTGTGCTGAACTGTGGGAAAAGAGAGGCAAGAAGCTGTGACCCCTGGGTGAGGGCATGCTTTGGAAACGCTGTCATCAAAAAAAAATCAACACATCAGACCAGGAGGCCCTCAGGCAGCTGATCTCCTCCTGCCTCATCAGAGAGAGGGCTCCTCTGGATGCAGGGGCAGCAGCCACCGGACGTGTTTGAGATGTTTATTCCACCCAGCATTGATCCTGCAGTCAACATGGTAACTAAAAATAAAGAGTAATAAATAAATAAATGCACATAAATACACTGCAGCTATTTGTTCCCCTCTGTGGTTGTGTTTACCCCACACCAGCCCAGCTTTCCATCCAGGCCACTGGCTAGTACCAGATGTTCATCAGTCATTTTCAGCAACAAGCTCCTGTCCCAGCAGATTCAGCCTGCTGGAGCAACTCTTTATTTATCAAGCATGCCTGTAATTTTCCACTGTGCCTGGAAGATCACATTCCTCTGGGACCAGTGGTGCTTGGCCAGAAGGGCCTCACCCACGTGCAGCAGCCACGGTCCCCAGCCCTTCTCCTGGGACGCTGCTTCTCCAGCCTGATGGAGCTTGTCTGGCAGGTGTCAAGGATGGAGGAGGTCCCCATCAATGGCACCTCCTGGGAAGTGGAGGAGGAGCTCCTAGAGTCCATAGGGCTGCCCAGCAAGATGCTGCTGAGGGGCAGGATGTGGCTGGGCTGCAGGAGCACTCAGCCCATTGGCACTGGTTACTGAGGAGCAGTTGGGTGTGCAAGGTAACAGAAGGCAAATCACAGCCTGGGCTGCATCCAAAGATGTGTTCCCAGCAGATCCAGAGAGGGGATTCTGCCACTTGGCTCTGGTGAGACTTCACCTGGAGTACTCCCTGGAGCCCTCAACACAGGAAGGACATGGACCTGATGGAGCAGGTCCAGAGGAGGGCCACAAAAGTGATCAGAAGGTTGGAGCAGCTCTGCTCCAGGCTGAGGGAGCTGGGGGTGTTCAGCCTGGAGAAGAGAAGGCTCTGGGGAGACCTAATAGCAGCTTTCCAGTACCTGAAGGGGGCTACAAGAAGGCTGCAGAGGGACTGTTTGCAAAGGCCTGGAGTGACAGGGGATCCTTTAAGGAGGCTGCTGCAGCTCCTGGCAGCACTGCCACCACTTTGCTCCCTGAAGCCCTGTCACACATCTCTGCTCTCCACTTGCCAGGAGCAGCACAATCCAGAGAGCCTCTGTGAAGCTGTCAACTTTGCCTGCATCAACAGCTCTTGTCTGTAAGGCCAGAGGGATGCTTTTGGAGGAAGAGTTCTCTTGTGGATGCTGCTGCCAACTCATTACAACCAGGCTGGCTTTCCTGACACTGAATTTATCACACAGCAGGACTGGTCAAAGGCATTTCTGTTCCTGGAGTCATCAAGCAATAAATGAACTCCTCACATGGGTAGGCACAAGACCTCACATTCTCCTATGTGTAACATGGGATTAAGCAGAGAGCAGGCAGGCTACTTCCATGAAGTCATTTGGTGGCACAGAGTTGCTGTCCAAACAAGCTTTTCTCACAAGCTTTTGCCCAGCCATCTTCTCACTGTGAGGTGACCTCTGGGAAGGGACATTCCTCCTTCCAGCCAAAATCCCCTCACAGAAATCACTCGTGGCCAGACTTGTCCTGCAAAAGCTCAGCTGCTCTCAGTGTCCAGACCCAAGGCTAGGACAAGGGTCAGACAAGGTACCAGAAGTGGTGTCCACTGCCAGAGCTGTCCTGGATCCCTGTGGTGCTTGAGCCAGCTGGGTCTGTGGACATCTCCACTGACACCCTCCAGAGCCTTCACGATGCCACAGGAATCAGCTAGCCATGGCAAAGGCAGTTTTAATGGCATTAAGATAGAGTGATGCTGAAAACATGTCAAGCAGGTAAAACTGCAAAGTTCTAAAGCAAAAATACTGGAGGCTCTCAACCTCCCAAAGTCTCCACAGGAGGCTTTTCCTGCCCTCTCCTGCATGGGGGAGAAGGGTGCTGCTGCAGCGTGGTGCCCTGGCAGTCACTGATTAACCACCTGCCCAGGGAGCTGCTCCCCACGCTGTGGGTTACGCCTCGACCCCCTGGCCACTCATTTCTGATGCTTGACTTCACTCTGTGGTGTTTTTATGGACCTTTTGCTGCAGTGCTCCTTTCCCACAGCCTTTGTTATTTTCCTCCTTTAGTGTTACGAAGGTAGGGAGGGAGCTTGAGTTCCACCACCTCTGGCTTGCTCTGCAGCTCAGCCACCAGGCCTGTGTGGATGCGAGGACATGGCCAGCTTCTGAAATATTTAGGTCTAATTCCCCTTCTTATGAGAAGAGCTTACAAAGCTCCCAAGAGAGAGGTGAAAGGAAGGGACTTTAACAAGGGCTTGTGGTGATAGGATGAGGGGGAGTGGATTGAATCTTGAAGGGGAGGAGATATAGACTGGAGATTAGGAAGGAATTCTTTCCAGTGAGGGTGGTGAGACCCTGGAACAGGTTGCCCAGGGAGGCTGTGGATGTCCTCTCCCTGGAGGTGTTCAAGGCCATGTTGGATGAGACCTTAGGAAGAGGCTGGATGGGGTGCTTGGTGCCATGGTTGAGTTGATTAGATGGTGTTGGGTGATGGGTTGGACTGGATGATCTCAAAGGTCTCTTCCAACCTGGTTAATTCAATTCAATTCAATTCAATTCAATTCAATTCAATTCAATTCAATTCAATTCAATTCAATTCAATTATGTTCTATTCTACTCTATTCTATTCTACTTCTCTCTTCTCTTCTCTTTTCTCTTTTTTCTCTTCTCTTCTCTTCTCTTCTCTTCTCTTCTCTTCTCTTCTCTTCTCTTCTCTTCTCTTCTCTTCTCTTCTCTTCTCTTCTCTTTTCTCTTTCTTCTCCTCTCCTCTCCTCTCTCCTCTCCTCTCCTCTCCTCTCCTCTCCTCTCCTCTCCTCTCCTCTCCTCTCCTCTCCTCTCCTCTCCTCTCCTCTCCTCTCCTCTCCTCTCCTCTCCTCTCCTCTCCTCTCCTCTCCTCTCCTCTCCTCTCCTCTCCTCTCCTCTCCCCTCCCCTCCCCTCCCCTCCCCTCCCCTCCCCTCCTCTCCTCTCCTCTCCTCTCCTCTCCTCTCCTCTCCTCTCCTCTCCTCTCCTCTCCTCTCCTCTCCTCTCCTCTCCTCTCCTCTCCTCTCCTCTCCCCTCCTCTCCCCTCCCCTCCCCTCCCCTCCCCTCCCCTCCCCTCCCCTCCCCTCTCCTCTCCTCTCCTCTCCTCTCCTCTCCTCTCCTCTCCTCTCCTCTCCTCTCCTCTCCTCTCCTCTCCTCTCCTCTCCTCTCCACTTCTACTCTACTCTACTCTACTCTACTCTACTCTACTCTACTCTACTCTACTCTACTCTACTCTACTCTACTCTACTCTATTCTTGAGCAACCTGGGCTGGTGGGAGGTGTCCCTGCCCTTGGCAGCGGGTTGGAACTGGCTGATCTTTAAGGTCCCTCTCAACCCAAAGCACTCTATGAATCCATGGAGTGAGATTCCTGAGAGCCATCCACGCTGCCTGACTTTTCACCACAGAGTTCATCTTAACACCCCCCTCCCCCCTCAGAGAGGACACTAACTCCCGTGGCAGCTCCTGCTCACCCGGCACCACCTTTGCTGCGCTCCTCGGGGCGGGCACGAAGATTGCAATTTTTAGTGATGGCAGCAAGAAGAGAAACAGAAGTTGCTGAAATCATATTTATATTTATTACATACAGGAGATACAAAACCAAATTACCAAAATAGCATCATTTATCTTTTTTTGTTGGTTTTACTCTTTCTCTTGTTGGTTTTTTTTTTGTGTGTGTGTTGAGTCCACAGGACCTTGAAAGAACAAAATAGACACTTAGAAGTGGGTTGGTAGACTTGTGACATTTCTGCTCTTCCTTTCTTGTTTCAATCCCTCCTCAGTCTCATGAACAAAACCCATTCTATGCAATGTGGCTTAAAGATACTTTACAGGAAAGGGGGGGGGGGGGAAGAAAAAAAAGAGATTTTAGTGCTGAAAAAAACACCTGCAGTAAACTGTGCTCTAGTCCATACTGGTGTTAAAGAGGAAGCATAATGGCCATGGATATTGCAAATGATACCATGAGAAAACAAATAAAATGCTCAGGTTTTAAATACTAACCAAAAAAACCCCACAAACAACAACAAACAAAACCAAACCCCCAAATAAACTCCAGGCCCACTGTGAACGTCTGGGTTGTGATACGTGAATGCGAGGCCTTCCCCTTCTCAGCATCCACTCCTCATCTTCCAGGCAGAGTTGTTCTCCTCTGGCAATTGCATTTCTTTGTTTTTAACCTCAAAATCTCTTCATCTTCTTCTTTTTCTTCTTCTTTTTTCTTCTCCTTCTTTTTTCTTCTCCTTCGTCTCAGACTGTTTGCGAAGTCTCGCTGGAGCCATGCCCATGGGCTCCAAGCTCTGGTCTGAAGCTGAGACTTCAGTGCAAATAACTTTCAGATTGCATCCTCAGATCCTCTGAGTGGCCAGAGCCAGGCTGGCCATTCCCTTTATCCCATACACACTGTCCACCTAAGGGAGGGAGGGTCGGGGGTCTTCAGGAGTGCTTCTGTTTCAAGGAGTTTTGTATCAGGTGCCACCTTCAGCCTCATCTTTCCCCAACACAATCAGACTTCCCACACTGTGAAGTGGCAGGCAGTAAAGTGCTTTATACAATGAAATATTTACACTAGGGCTAGGTTCATATTTTAACACTTCAAAGACAAAAGCTCAGAGATGCTGCACCACCTACAGAGCTCTTCCCTGCAGCCATGCGGTGGGTGGAGAGCCGGCCCCTGCCCTGCACCGTGCTTGTGCCAAGGAAGAGGGATTTGATTCACTCCAGCAGCTCCCTCCTCACCAGCACCAGCAGGGAATTTAGTCCCCAAAAGCCTTCGGTGGGGTGAGCAGGTGAAAAGCAAGTGGCACTGGTTCTCTTGGGCAGGTGCCACGTCCTAACCCCAGGGGCTGTTTCTAAAGAGCGGTCGCCGCTGCCAGGCTGCTGCCGGTGCCTGCCTTATGCTGTGGCTGTCACCTTCCCCACAGCATCCTCTGGGAGCCTCTGAAGGTGGCTCAGGATCCACGCTGGTGGCACTGGCGGTGGTGTTTCGCTTCTCAGCTCTCCCTCCCGAGGGTGGCAATTTAGCCTGGGGCCATCAGTGGCTTCACAGGAGTGGCTCTGCCATCGCAGTGCGGTGAGACAAGCATCTGCCCTTCCCTTGCTCTCCCTCAGCCTAAGGATGAGCCAGGCTCATGCCAGCTCCTGGCAAGGAAGCTACAGGCAAGTGAATGAACATTGGCCAGGAAGGATTCGATTAGACAGCTCCTACAACTGTGAGTGCCTCGCTACACCTTTTGGCACTATTTGCTTACATTCCAGTTTTCGTCCTAGAGGTCTTCTCTCTGTGCAGGCTGTTGCCTTTCGTGCCTACAGATATGCCCTAGGCAGCTGCACACCTCTAGTTGCAGTCTCTTTTCAGAATCTCCAGGACCTTTCTTCCAAGATCTGACTTCCACTGATGGACAAAGCTCTTCATGTTGACCACGAGTCTGCCCGTTCGGACATCCTCATGTCCTGCCACGAGGTACTCCAAGCCTGCAAAGCAGCAAAGCAGTGAGAATGCACAGCCCCTTCTGCTTAAGAGACCCTAGTGATCAGCCTGGATATTTAGTCTCAAGTGAAAAAACCACAACATACAAAGAAATATTTATAGGTCTATTTATCACATTTACAGTGAGGGTGGTGAGACACTGGAACAGGTTGCCCAGGGAGGTCATGGATGCCCATTCCCTCGAGGTGTTCCCAGGCCAGGTTGGACAAGGCCTTGAGCAACCTGGGCTAGCAGGAGGTGTTCCTGCACATGGCAGGGGGGGTTGGAACTGAATGATCTTTAAGGTCCATTCCAAACCAAACCATTCTGTGATTCTCTATTGATTCTCTCATTTAGCTGCAAATCTGTGTCTATGGAAAGATTGTGCCACATCTGTCAGTGAGATGCAGTAGACAAACCTCCATTTTCTTAGCTTCTAAATACAAATGGAAGCTAAACTCTGGAGGCTGTGTTACAAGCTTTTATAGCTTGGTTGGGACCTGCTATTACCTTCATTTGGCAGCTACCTGCCTTACTCCTCCCTGAACACAGCTGAGCCTGGAAATTGGTCAGTTCAGCATGTCCCAGTGCAGAGTGGCCCAGTGCTGGTGTCCTGTTCATAATGGCCAATGTTCCCTTGCAGGCAAAGACATAGAATCACAGAATCACAGTTGTTTGGGTTGGAAAAGACCTCTAAGATCATCCAGCTCAACCATCAACTCAACACCACCACGGACATTAAACCATGTCCCCAGGTGCCATGGCCACACATTCCTTGAGCACCTCCAGGGGTGGGGACTCCACCACCTCCCTGGGCAGCCTGTGCCAGTCCCTGACCACTCTTGCAGCAAAGGCTTTTTTTTTCTTAATATCCAACCTAACCCCCTCCTGGCACAATTCCAGGCTGTTTCAGGTGCTTGAGTCTCTGTCCTTGGAGATGCTCAAGAAATGTGTGGATATGGCACTCTGGGACATAGTTTAACAGCCATGGTGGCCTTAGGTTGGTGGTTGGACCTGATGATCTTAGAGGGCTTTTCCAACTGAGACAGTTCTGAGAGTCTACAACTCAAATTAGACAGAGATGTGTTTTTATGGCTCCAAATCAGCATTAGCTTTGAAGAGATATGCCATGGAGTCATGGAATGATGTGCACCTTCTTCCTTCTGGCAAGAAACTGAGACTGGTCAAGCTGCAAGGCTGCAATTATGCTTCATTAATGAGAATCTGTGTCTGAAAGGCTACAGAATGAACCAAGTGTTTCTCTACAAGCCTCCCATTAGATGGAGAGTGCTGTTGGGATCCAAATGCTGCAAAAGCCAAATACTTCTTAATGCAAACTCGGCTCATTGGCCTGAGGGGATGGAAGGGTGGGAACAAAATCTGTGTAGATGTGCTGGGGGTGTGCTGCTCAGGGAGTCAAACCTACCTGGGTTGAGGATGGGACAAGTGCAGCCCCTGTTAGTCCATGATTCAGGGTAGAGTGTCCTCTTGCCCCGAAGGATCTTCAGCTTTGTTGATTTCAAGACTTTCTTGATCTTCACAGTGACTTCTGCGTGGGAGCCCTTGTCATGAGCTGACAAGATCTTTGCCTTGATCACTGGCAAGACACAAATACAAACCCAGGAAGAGTCAAACTGCTTACAGTGCTTTCTTTTTCTTTGGTCTAATGCAGGTGTCTGAGTGAAGCACTGAAGACTGAAGACTTGGCTGCAGTGGAGCTAGCCTGGTGCATCTTGCTGGGGAGCCTGGAGTCAGTGCAGCTGCCAGGGGAGTGCATACATCTCCATGTGCTGCCAGTTGGTTTGGCCATGGCCACTGGACCTGCCATGTGGGTAGTGGGAGAGGTCCAGTGTCCATTTTCACCCAGTGTCCAGCAAAGACCTTGGCTTCCTTAGCAGCTTTGGAAATCCAGCTCAACACGAGGAAGAACTCTGCTGTGAGGGTGATGGAGCACTGGAACAGGCTGCCCAGAGAGGTTGTGGAGTTTCCTTTCAAAACCTGCCTGGACACATTCCTGTGTGACCTGTTCTAGGTGATCCTGCTTTGGCAGAGAGCTTGGACTAGATGATCTCTGGAGGTCCCTTTCAACCCCTACTGTTCAGTGATTCTGTGCACAAAGCAAGATGCTTCACCCACCTTGCCTTGGCACCATGATACCTATACCCATACATTTGGGGAAGGTCAAATACCTGCCCCCAGACTAAGTACCCCACAGGCTTGCTGGGACAGAGCCTTGCATGCAGCACCACCTCCCATCTTGCACTGCCATGCAGCACCTGCATTGGCAGCCCTTCCCCCTCACCCACAACTCACCATAGGTGTACTTCATCCCACAGAAGACCTTGGGATTCCCTAAAACTTGCTCTTTACATTCACATTTACCTGGGGAAAGAGAAGGAAACAAAGAGCTGTAGACTTAAAAGCCAGAAGCCTCCTCGGGCAGAGCCTGGGACTTGCCAGAGGCTTCCACGTGGTCCACAAGGCCCGTGCACCCCCCAAAAAAAGAGTCCTGTTTTCAGATCCAATCTTAGTCCAAGGGCAATTACTCCTTGTTTACAATCTGAAGAGAAACAAAGGCCTTATTATTTTGCCTTGGGATGCAAACAACACGCGTGTCTCTCCCGGTGGTGTTTTCCACACCATCATGTACCAGACGAAACTCAAGGAGGAAATGTTGCAGAGGTTAAGGCAGATTAATGACTTCCGTGATCTCAGAACAAAGGATAACATGAGAGACTTATTTATGTTTAAAATTGAGTTGCCCAGACAAATGATGGAGCTTTCCCCTCAATTAACTCAATTATTGTATCTTCGAGATGTTATCAGGGAGGCTTTCTGCAGCCGCAGGAAATGACGCGCGGCAGCTTGCACGCAGGACAGTCGGATGCTGTGCCTCGGGGGGCAACCTGCCTCACAGCCACCTCATGCAGCACCCATCTCGTCCAGGCTAGAGGGACAGGAGGACAGCCTCCTTGCTGTAAAGGAGGTTCTGTGTCTGCAGTTCTGGGCCACTCACTTCAAGGAAGGATACTAAGGTGCTGGAGCGGGTCCAGAGGAGAGCAACCAGGAGACTGGGGAGAGGGCTGGAGGGAAAGGCTGATGAAGAAAGGCTGAGGGAGTTGGGGGTGTTCAGCCCAGGGAAGAGGAGACTTAGAAGGGACCTTATCACTCTCTTCAACTACTTAAAAGGAAGTTGTAGTCAGGTGGGGGTCAGGCTTCATAGAGCCTCTCCTTCTGCTGCTGGCTGCCTGGGAGAAAAGACCAACCCCCACCTGGCTATTACCATAGAATCAGAGAATCAACCAGGTTGGAAAAGACCTCAGAGATCATCAGGTCCAACCTATTACCTAATCCCTAACACCTCCTGACAACTAAACCATGGCTCCAAGTGCCACATCCAGTCCTTTTTTGAACACCTCCAGGGACAGGGACTCCACCACCTCCCTGGGCAGCACATTCCAATGGCCAACAACTCTCTCTGGGAAGAACTTTCTCCTTACCTCCTCAGCAGGGAGATGTTCCACTGCCTTCAGCATGTTTGTGGCTCTGTGCTGGACTTTTTCAAGCAGTTCCCTGAGGTCCTTCTGGAACTGAGGGGCCCAGAACTGGACACAATATTCCAGATGTGGCCTCAGCAGGGCAGAGTAGAGGGGGAGGAGAACCTCTCTCAACCTACTGACCACAGCCCTTCTAATCCACCCCAGGATACCACTGGCTGTCTGGCCACAAGAGCACATTGCTGGCTCCCAATCAAACCCATGGTGGATGCGCCACAAGGTTCCTCCAGCTTGTGGCTGGTCACACAGGACATGAACTCCCATCCCCTCCTGCAACTGCCAGGGTGCTCACTGCAAGGCAGTGCAGAAGACAGGCTCTGTGCTGGGTGCTGGCAGAAGGGATGGAGCAGGGAAGCAGGCACACAGAGAGCTGCTGTCCCACCTGAGTGCCGAAGTGCTGAGAAGCCCTGCTCGTCCTCCCAGCCCCAGGCAGGCTCACTCTCGTTGACCGCCGCCTGGAAAGGAGGTGCTGCGTTGTGCCAGGTCACGTCTGAGCTGTTGGGGCAAAAGACACGGGGTCAGGCTTCCTCCTGGGGTGCCTGGGAGGCAGGGCCACCACCAACCCATCTCCTGGGCACGATGTGAACGTGCATCTTGGAGCTGCCAAATGCACAGGGGCCGGTTTGCAATGTGAACAGGTTGAGTGTTCCACAGTGGGTCATGGTTTGGGATTTGTGTGCTTTAAGTAGTCCCAGTGTGGTAAAATAACCTCAACACACAAGATCCTGAGAGGGGGGCATTATTAAAATGTGCTCTCTTCTGAAAGTCAGAGCCTGACTCTAAGGCCACCACAGTCAAGCTGAGCTGCAGCAGGGACAATAAGGCTCAAGCCTTGGGTCTCCTCTCATGCAGAGGTCCCTGAGGCTCATGTTTAGTTCATGGAGAGGAAGCAACTGTTAAGGTTATGGAAAACACCAGTATGGAGAGCAAATAACCCAACATCACCAGTGCCCTGCCAGGCTGTGCCAGGCACCAGGTGAGCTGCACCATCACCAGTGCCCTGCCAGGCTGTGCCAGGCACCATGTGAGCTGCACCATCACCAGTGCCCTGCCAGGCTGTGCCAGGCACCCAGCTGAACTGCAGCCTCAGCTCCCTCTCTGTCCCCAGTTCCTCACCACACCAAGCCCCACATCTCTTCCCTGATGGCTCTTTTTCAGCCCATGTGCCATATACAAATAGGGCCAGTGCAGTGCCCTCCCTGGGACAACGCTCAGGGGGGCACAGGGAGGCTAAGAGGGGGCGGGGGGGACCCCAACTCACCTGCTGCAGTCTCCGGTGCGCGGGTGGCAGCCGCGGGGGCAGTGGCAGGGCCGGCAGCCGTGGTCCCCGAAGCCCCAGTAGCCAGGCAGGCAGTGGTCACAGCGGGGCCCTGCCACCCCGGGCTTGCAGGGGCAGTCTCCAGTGCTGGGGTCACAGAAGGTGCGGGGACCCAGGGGCAGTGTGGCCGATCCCAGCGGGTGGCAGGAGCAAGCTGCAGGGGGCACAGCGGAGGGAGAAAGCCTCTGTGAGTGCACCAAAGCTGGCTGCAAGACTGACAGATCAGCAGTGCCAACCAGTGGAACAGGTTGCCCAGGGGGGCACACACACATATATATATATTTAGGATAGGATAGGATAGGATAGGATAGGATAGGATAGGATAGGATAGGATAGGATAGGATAGGATAGGATAGGATAAGATAGGATAGAATAAACCAGGTTGGAAGAGACCTCAGAGAGCATCCAGTCCAACCTATCACCCAATACCATCTAATCAGCTAAACCATGGCACCAAGGGCCTCATCAAGTCTCTTCCTAAACACCTCCAGTGATGGTGACTCCACCACCTCCCTGGGCAGCACATTCCAATGGCCAATCTCTCTTTCTGTGAAGAACTTCTTCCTAACATCCAGCCCAAACCTCCCCTGGCACAGCTTGAGACTGTGTCCTCTTGTTCTGGTGCTGGTTGCCTGGGAGAAGAGACCAACCCCCACCTGGCTACAACCTCCCTTCAGGGAATTGTAGAGAGCAAGAAGGTCTCCCCTGAGCCTCCTCTTGTGCAGGCTAAGCAACCCCAGCTCCCTCAGCCTCTCCTCCCAGGGCTGTGCTCCAGACCCCTCCCCAGCTTTGTTGCCCTTCTCTGGACACTTTCCAGCACCTCAACATCTTTCCTAACCTGAGAAGCCCAAAACTGGACACAGGACTCAAGCTGTGACCTAACCAGTGTGGTGTACAGGGGGAGAATGACCTCCCTGCTCCTGCTGGCCACACTGATCCTGATGCAGGCCAGGATGCCCTTGGCCTTCTTGGCCAGCTGGGCACACTGGTGGCTCATGTTCAGCCTACTATCAACCACTACCCCCAGGTCCCTTTCTGCCTGGCCGCTCTCCAGCCACTCTGACCCCAGCCTGCAGCCCTGCATGGGGTTGCTGTGGCCAAAGTGTATACATTCAGTTCTGCTCTCACATCATTTTTGTGGTTTCAGGGACATGAAAACAGCTGCAGTGCCCTTTCAGAACGCTGAAGGATAGATTAATATTGGCAGTTACCTTGGGAGCCCAACTACCAATCCGAAATCTCTGCCCAAAGTAATCCTCAATTTTTCCACAGCCTTTTCATTTCCCCTCCCCCTCCCCTCTATATAATTATATAAAATTAAAAGATTAGGAAAGCTCTCCACAAACTGCAGAAGTAGCTGCAGGCAGTGAGCTCTGGGAGCTGTAATAGCATAGTTTTCAACAGCACTCACCGAGCCTTGCATACCTTTCCCCTGAAGTCTGTGAAGTGTTTTACACCTGACACGTGTAGCCCAATGCTCTCTCTGGGGCTTTTGTCTCCCCCCCTGCTAGATGTGGTGGATAGTTCTGGCATTCCTCAGCCCCTTCAGGGGAAATATCAAGCACTTGAAAAACTTTTCTGTTCTCCTGCAGTCAGTGAGATAAACCCCTGCTGCTCAGTGAGACATTTGATCCCGTTTCACTTGGGTTTCAGCTGGGTTTCACACCCAGCCCTTTAGCTTTTTATGCCTTCTCTTTTTTCTTTTTCTTTTCCTTTTTCTTTTTCCTTTTTCTTTCTTTTTTTTTTAATTTATTTTCTTTTTCCCCCTTTCTTTTTCTTTCCTTTTTCTTTCATTTTTTCCCTTTTTTATTTTCTTTTTCTTTCTTTTTTACTTTTATTTTTTCTTTTCTTTTTATCTTTTTCTTCTCTTTCTTTTTTACTTTTCTTTTTTTCTTTTCTTTTTCTCTTTTTCTTTTTTCTTTTTCTCCTTTTCCTTTCCCTTTTCCTTTTTCTTTCTTTTCCCTTTTCCTTTTTCTTTCCTTTTCCTTTTCCTTTTTCTTTTTTCTTTGTTTCTTTTTTATTTTTTCTTTTTTCTTTTTCTCTTTTTCTTTTTTCTTTTTCTCCTTTTCCTTTCCCTTTTCCTTTTTCTTTCCTTTCCCTTTTCCTTTTTCTTTCCTTTCCCTTTTCCTTTTTCTTTCCTTTTCCTTTTCCTTTTTCTTTTTTTTTCTTTGTTTCTTTTTTTTCTTTTCCTCTTTTTTCTTTTTCTCTTTTTCTTTTTTCTTTTTCTCCTTTTCCTTTCCCTTTTCCTTTTCCTTTTTCTTTCCTTTTCCTTTTCCTTTTTCTTTTTCTTTTTTTCTTTTTATCTTTTTCTTTTTCTTCTTTTTCTCCTTTTCCTTTTCCTTTTTTATTATTATATATATAATTATTGTATTATATAATTACATATTATATTGTTTTATTGTTGTAAGTAAACTCAGCAATTATCAACCTCAGTTTATGGTCTGCAATTGGACTGTGGCTGAGGCCGAAAAATTCATGAGGGATGCAAAGATAAAAGACCCAGAGGAATGGTGAGGGGAAAGAGTCATCAGAGGGCTGATAGAGGTGGCAGAACATCTTGTTTGATCAGCTACACACCTACCCCATAGCAAATATTATCTCCACTCTTTGCCTACAAGGATCTTTAAAGTATCCTTAAAGATTATGGCTGAGCAACTCCCTTTGTTTACCTTGACTTTGGTATTTTTCAGTTTCCAGTGCAACCTCATGGTTGAGCAATAATGGTGCCTTGAGCCAGAAGTGAGCAGGCAAGGCTGTGGCCTCCCCAGAAGGACTAAGAGGGCTCCATGCATGTCCCTCCCTGCTGACCATGGCATGATCCTGGGAAATGTGCCAGGCACAGGCTGCAATTGCTTTTACATCATTTAATTTAACAGCAATTTGCTATGGCCCTGCAAGCTGCTGGGATTCCCTGGAAGATGCTGGGACCATGAAGCAGCCCTGGCAGAAGGAGATGGGGAATGAAATGGTAAAGGTGTCCCTGAGAGGACAGCATTGGTGAGGGTTTGAAGAAGCTAGAGAGAAATCATCTCTGTGTTTCTAGCAATAGAGTCTCAGAAAGGAAAGCATCCCTATAGGAGGAAGGGTAGATGAGGAGAAGAGGAGAGAAAAGAGAAGAGAAGAGAAGAGGAGAGAAAAGAGAAGGGAAGGGAAGGGAAGGGAAGGGAAGGGAAGGGAAGGGAAGGGAAGGGAAGGGAAGGGAAGGGAAGGGAAGGGAAGGGAAGGGAAGGGAAGGGAAGGGAAGGGAAGGGAAGGGAAGGGAAGGGAAGGGAAGGGAAGGGAAGGGAAGGGAAGGGAAGGGAAGGGAAGGGAAGGGAAGGGAAGGGAAGGGAAGGGAAGGGAAGGGAAGGGAAGGGAAGGGAAGGGAAGGGAAGGGAAGGGAAGGGAAGGGAAGGGAAGGGAAGGGAAGGGAAGGGAAGGGAAGGGAAGGGAAGGGAAGGGAAGGGAAGGGAAGGGAAGGGAAGGGAAGGGAAGGGAAGGGAAGGGAAGGGAAGGGAAGGGGAAGGGAAGGGAAGGGAAGGGGAAGAGGAAGAGGAGAATTAACCAGGTTGGAAAAGACCTTTGAGATCATCCAGTTCAACCTATCACCCAACACTGAACCATGGCACCAAGTGCCTCATCCAGGCTCTTCCTAAACACCTCCAGTGTTGGTGACTCCACCACCTCCCTGGGCAGCACATTCCAATGGCTAATCTCTTGCTGGGAAGAACTTCTTCCTAACATCCAGCCTGAACCTCCCCTGGCACAGCATGAGACTGTGTCCTCTTGTTCTGGTGCTGCTTGCCCGGGAGAAGAGACCAACCCCCACCTGGCTACAACCTCCCTTCAGGTAGTTGTAGACAGCAATAAGGTCTCCCCTGAGCCTCCTCTTGTGCAGGCTAAGCAACCCCAGCTCCCTCAGCCTCTCCTCACAGGGCTGTGCTCCAGACCCCTCCCCAGCTTTGTAGCCCTTCTCTGGACACCTTCCAGCATCTCAACATCTTTCCTAACCTGAGGAGCCCAGAACTGGACACAGGACCAAGGTGTGACCTAACCAGTGCTGAGCACAGGGGCAGGATCAGGGAATTTCATGTTGGGGGGTGGCATTTCAAGCCTCCACACTCACGTTTGCAGGCGTCTGGGGCAGAGAAGGGCTTCCTGAGGTCCCGGTAGAAGCCTGGCTTGCAGCGCTGGCAGTGCTGCCCTTCCGTGTTGTGCTGGCAGTTGTCACAGATGCCACCGCTGCGATTGCCCGAGGCCAGCCACACATCCAGGTCAAAATGGCAAGTGTCAGCATGCCCATTGCACTTGCACGCTGAGGTGATGCCAAAGGGAGGAGAAAGACTCATTAGGGCAGTGAAAGATGTTGCTTTACAGGGGAAAAAAAAGGAGGACAGACACAAAAGCCCAAGCCACGTTTTGGAATGGAAGCCTTGGCCCAAGGAACTTGTTAGTGACTCAGATGCATGAAGCATCATCACATTTTCATGCTTCCCAACCTCTAGAGAGGACAGGAAAGGAAAATTCATTTCTTTAACTCTTTTATTTCCAGCACATGATGCAGGGAGACCTCTCACATTCAGTGGCCCTGCTGGGGCAGGATGCTTCTCACCCTGCTTTAGAAGTCAGCAGTGCCTCCTGCAGCATCTGCTCTATGAGATGCTCTCAGCATGTGATGGAGGGAAGAAGGCATGTGGAGGGGAAGTGTGTGAGAGAGGGCAAGCATCTTCCTTTCCCTGTGCTGGCTGGCAGCCTGAAGTCAGGGGACAAGTGAGGTCTGCTCCAAACTCTGCTCATCAAATGCTGCTGTTGGGAAGAGGGATTCATTGTCATTCCCTTGGGGAGCTCACACACTGCAGCTCACATAGGCAGCCTGATGCTAGCTTGTGTTGGTAGCATCATTGAGAGGGCAGGACAGCACTCAGCAAGCCTGCAAACCTTCCTGAGGTGGTGTGGTTGATCCTCAGTGTCCTTTTGGCTAGACTGCTGCTGTTGTTGAACCAGCCCACTCTGTGTCCTCTGCAGTCCCCTGCAGCCTATAATCACCCTGATCATTGCTCCCTGGCGCTGCAGAAGCAGTCCTCAAACCTCCCCAGAGTCCCTGGTTCCTCTTACCCCCAACACCCAGGGTGTGAGCAGAGCCCAGGACCAGGTCCTGCCAAAGTCCATACTTCCCACAAACATCTTTGTCACTTGGAGGGGACAGTGATGATGCCCCTGGCTTCAAGGTGCTGCAGTCTGCCTCCAGCACAGGAGATGCACCTGAGCCCCACAGAAGGGACCATGGTCTGGTGGGGATTGCCCAGCGAGGAGCTGTGCACATAGGACCATCCCCACCACGCAGACACAGGTGGGCGCTGGGCAGGAGCGGGGCATTGGCTCTCCACTCACTGAGCTGCTTCCCAAGTGCCTGCCCACCACCTCAGTATCTGCTGCCTCTTGGAAACACAGGAGGAAAGCAGAGGAGGAGGGAGCATTTCACTCCAAAGAGGCTCTGGAGGCAGCGCCCAGAGCTGGCTACTTACAGCGACACTCCCGGGGGGCTCCGGTTTTGCCGTCGGCAGCCTGCCAAGGCTGGTCGTTGTAGAGAGGGGCACAGTGCTGGCAGTGGGGCCCTGCTGTGTTGTGCTTGCACATGCATTTCCCATGGACCTGGCAGGGCAAAGAGAGCAAGGGTCACACACAGCAACACTCAAGGAGTCTTTGGGGCACGGGCAATGCCTGTGTACACGAGAGATCACGCCAGCTAGGTGTTACTGCATGGACTAGAAGGAGGGCTGGAGTAGAACAACCTCATGAGGAAAGGCTGAGAGACCTGGGGATGCTTAATCTGGAGAAGAGAAGGCTGAGAGGAGATCTTATTAATGCCTATAATGATCTGAAGGCGGGTGTCAAGAAGATGGTCTCTTTACAGTGATGTCCTGTGATAGGGCACAAACTGGAACACAGGAAGATCCACCTCAACATGAGGTAAAACTTCCTCGCTGTGAGGGTGGCAGAGCACTGGAGCAGGCTGCCCAGAGAGGTTGTGGAGGCTCCTCTGGAGAATCTCAAGAGCCATCTGGACACATTCTTGGGTGGCCTGCCCTAGATGATCCTGCTTTGGCAGGGGAATTGGATTGGATGATCTCTGGAGGTCCCTTCCATCCCCTACCATTCTATGATTCAATGATGTCCAGTTCAGTCAGAGGTAACATTCCTGCAGTGACTCCTTCAGTTAGACCAGTATTTGTGGAGCTGCATGTCACAGTATTGGATGATCATAGCCAAAGATCCATACCCAACTTTTTTCCTTTGAGATCTAAAATGATCTTTAGCAGAAAACTTGCAGCTGCAGCACAAATGTCCACAAGGTATTAAGTAAAAGAAGCCAAGACCAAAAGCAGCCTTGGGAGCCTCTGTAAAGCCTTTTTCTTTTTCTCCCCCCTCAACTTTGCAGAGCTCCAGGAACAGCACCCACAAGCTCAGCACCCAGTCATCAGCATAAATAAGTACAAGGGGGGGGAGGAGGGGGGAATCAATTCAAGCCCTTAAACCATAGATATCTACTCATCCTGGGCAAAAGTTTTGCCCCACAAAGGAAGAACCAGGGATGGCACAAGGACCATGAGTGGCTATGCTCATGGCAGGCCAACAGTTTAGCAGCTAGGCAGCCTAGAGGGAGGGGGTAATTAGAGCTGAAAAGCCAGCAGAGCGGGCTTGGTGCCAGCTGCCCCGGCAGCCGCTGGCATTACTCACACTGTTGGCAAAGACAAAGCAAACAGGACGTAGCCAGAGGGCAAGAGCAGCTCGGCAGTCCCTGGCTGCAATGAAATCAAGCTCTAAAGCAGCATGACTCTGCTGGCAAAGCCAAAGGCCCTGGCTTCTCCTGGGGAGCGTGGCAGGCAGCTACCTATCACAGCTATTTTGGTGGCTGCCTGTGCTTGCAGCTTTACTCTGCTCGATGTTTTGCCTTTAAATGCAGTTTCACTGTGAGCCTTTCAGCTGCAAGCCTCTCCAGATGTGTGATGCATGGCCAGGCTGAAGGCATGATGGGCATCCTGTGCCTGCTGAAATGCAAACTGAGTGCTGCTTCACCACTCTGGTGCCCCACCACCCATGCTGGTGCCCTTCCTTCACCAGTCATGGGGCAAGTTATAAACAAAGGAAGGCAACAAACTGAGCAGGGTTTGGTGTCTCAGCAATGAGATGGAGACCTCACTGGGTCCTGTCAGTGTGGCTCCATACTCACAGAATCATAGAATAACCATTGAACCATTTGGGTTGGAAAAGACCTTGAAGATCATCAAGTCCAATCATTCTCTAACGCTACCAAGTCTGGTGCTAAGCCCTCAGCACCACATCTCACATGGCAAATGTGCAGGAGGGGCTCCTCACTACAAGAAAGGTGCTGGAGTGTGTCCAGAGAAGGGCAACAAAGCTGGTGAAGGGTGCAGAGCTACTTCACAGACATCTTAAAGCATCCACCTGCAAGGAAATAGGACTTGGTTAAGCCTGTACTGGCTGTGGTCTTGACAAAGCCCTAAGTCTCAGAAGCCATTTTTGGTAGGGTTTTCTTTGGCCATTGAGTGATTAGGGCTAAACTGGTCAAAGTAGCCTGAACCACATCTGTGGCCAGAAAAAATCCTTCAGCTTGTTCCTCAGCCACCAGATCCTGGACATGCAGGAGGGGAGAGCAGCTTGTGGGAGCCAGAAGATACCACGGTCAAAATGAGGTGTCCCTTGGTGCTTTGGTGATGGTGGTGCCAAAGAAAGAAGGACATGGGAGAAGGTTTGCAAAGAGGGATATGTCTCAGACATGAGGACTGTTGGGATTACAGTGGGGGATGCATGCTCCCTCTGCCTGCGCCCACAGCCCGCAGCCTCACCCCTCAAATTCAGCTCTCCCCTTTGCCAAAGCTACACAAAGAATCAGTGGGGACTCAATCAATCAGCCTGTGGCTGCTCAGAATGAATCATGTGCAACTCTGAAACTCAGCAGCACCTAAGAAACCCTCAAAGGATTAAGCATCCCAAGACAGCAGCACAGAATGAGGCAGAACTCCCTGCTGAGGAGCATTCACAGTCCCAAGGCCTAAGAGCCTGCACTGACAGCCCCAGTCCTGCACAACAGGGCATGTCCTGTTGCCAGAACATAGGGAGGTGGGCAAAAACAGAACAGAAGAGGATGGGTATCCAAAAAAACCCGGATGTGCAGCCATTCATTTTGCAGGCAGAGCTAATAAGTGAACCACTGAATAGCTGTGAGCCTCCTTGTTCATATTAATCTGTATGGGGACTCCAAAGAAAGAGGTTTTCTAAGCTGAAAACCTGCTGCAGCTTTGGCAGGCTGGTGGGCTTTGAGATGCTGTGGCAAGCAGCACTGCCAAAGAGTCCCATTTGGAGATGGTGCAAGTAAAGCCAGCTGGTGTTTAGGTAGATTCCAAGGCAGAGCAGGGGATGCTGCTGCTGCTCCTGCCATAGATCACTTGTAAAGGTGTGATGCACCTGAGGGCAAGGAAATGAATGGACTCCCTGGAAAGCTAAAGAGGTAACAGCACAATTCTGATTTCACAGTGGTTTGAGGTCACACTTGCAATACTGGGTTCAGTTTTGGGCCCCTCACCCCAAGAAGGACATTGAGGGGCTGGAGAGTGTCCTGAGAAGGGCAACAAAGCTGGGGAAAGTCCCAGGGCAGAGTGAGGAAATGATGCACCTGTCACAGATTCACAGAATGGTTTGGTTTGGAAGGAGCCTTAAAGATCCTCTGGTTCCAGCCCCCCTGCCACGGACAAGGACACCTTCCACCAGCCCGGGCTGCCTTGTCCTTGGGGATTTCTCTGGCACCTCAGCACCTTTCTGACCGCAGCATGTGACTCCCAGGCATCAACAAAGGACAGAGGCCGCTTTTATCCCCTCCCATTTCATTCACCTCCCCTTCGCACTGAGCTGCGAGGCGTGCCCGCTTGTGTCACTCCGGAGCGGCGCTAAGTACACAAACACAGCTCCCGGCTCACCTCCTTCGAGCCTCCGCACTGCTCTTGCCTCGTGTTCAGCAGCACAGCCTCCTCACACCATTTCTCATTGTGTCGTGGGGGCTTTACATCCCAGTGCACTTTCACACTGCCTCCCTTCTCGGCACAACAGCCCCGGCACGACCTCAGGCACAATGCAAACAGCGTTACAAAAGTCGCCTTCTGCAAGATAAACGAGCGACTGATTTCTCTATACAAAGAGAGCCGCTAGGCCATGCTTCCTTCCAGAGCCTTTTGTTGCTGAATTACAGCCTTCCAGTGCCTCCTTTCACGCTGCAAACACACCGGGTTCGTTGTTTTGCTTTGGGTTTGGTTTGGTTTGGTTTGGTTTAGCTCAGTTTTGTTTCGTTCTCCTTTAGTCAAATCCTCTAGAACACTTCTCCCCCTCTTTATCGTCGGGCAGTGAGAAAGAAATGCTGGATCGAGGCCAACTAAAGAGATGCTCTCAGTCACCTGTTTTGAAGTGATTTGCCTTGCCAGAGCTCTGCTTTGTGGAGTCCAACACAAATGCAGGCTAGAAGAGCAAAATCAATGTCCCGAAGACCCTGATGATACCAGCAAGGCTGACCAGCTGGGAGGGGGAAAAGCTGCTTTTCATGGAGGTTCTGCCTTAGAGCTGCTCCAATGGGCTTTTTTTTTTTTCTCTCTAGGATTATTTATTTATTTATTTAGACTTCCATGGAAAATGGGCAGGCTGTCAGCCTGAAGGAAAATGGACAGCCCTCATGCTGAGTCTCCAGGGATGGCTTTTAAACCGTGTGCCGTGCTTCAGCCACTCTGCCAGTTTTAGGAGCGGTGCCCACTGGCTGCTGTCAGCACATGGGGGGAGGTATTCTTCCCCCCAAAGCACTTAGACAACCAAATTTATGCATGAGAAAATTCTCATATCCTATCTTCATTCTGCTGGCAGAATACAAAGCTTGCTGCCCAGGGTGTGGGGGCCTTCTCCTGGGTTGGAAGGGAGTTTTTGTGTGTGTGTGTTGTTTTGTTTTGTTTCTAATTCCTTGTACAACAGGCTTCTGTCAGGGCTTCTGGAGAAGACCTTCAGCATCTTTTGATGTTGGGAGCATGATAACAATTTATAACAGCCACCGGCTTGACCACGTGGGGAGGGGGTGGGAGGTGGGGGTGGAATATTCACCCTGCCAAACTATATAGAAGTGTTTAAAGCATGGCAACTCAGTCTACACAAGATCCCAACCATACTGTATCCCCCTCCCCCCCTTCAGGTTGCCTGGGGAGAGCAGCTGGTGTGGTAGTTTTAGGCTATGCCATCACAGCTGGCTAACTTGGTTACATCTAATGCATGCCCCAAAATCAGGTGAGGTACATCTGGGGTTTGGTGCCTCATTGTCAGGCAGCTGCCAGAAATCAGGTGCAGATGCATCCACTGGTCAGCTTCCTGAACCATGTTTTCTGTTAAGCCTAGGAAAACCAACCCAACCAAACAAATGAAACAAAACCCAAACCAACCCAAACCAGCAACAACAACAACAAAAGAGCTCCTGGAAAAGAGCAGCACAGAGGAGAGGGACCTGAATGTCCTGGTGCACAGAAGGATGAACATGAGCCAGCAATGTGCCTTGTGGCCAAGACAGCCAATGGTATCCTGGGGTGGATTAGAAGGGCTGTGGTCAGTAGGTTGAGAGAGGTTCTCCTTCCTCTCTACTCTGCCCTGCTGAGGCCACGTCTGGAATACTGACTCCAGTTCTGGGCCCCTCAGTTCCAGAAGGACCTCAGGGAACTGCTTGAAAGAGTCCAGTGCAGAGCTACAAAGATGCTGAAGGCAGTGGAACATCTCCCTGCTGAGGACAGGTTGAGCGAGCTGGGGCTCTTCAGCTTGGAGCAGAGGAGCCTGAGGGGCTGTTTATATTCATTAATGTTTATAAAGATGTGCAGGGCAGTGCCAGAAGAACAGAGCCAGGCTGTGCTCAGTGATGTGCAATGATAGGACAAGGAGCAATGGGTGCAAGCTGGAGCAGAGAAGGTTCCACAGTAACATAGTGCAGAACTCTTTCATGGTGAAGGTGACAAAACACTGAAGGAGGCTGCCCAGAGAGGTTGTGGAGTCTGCTTCAATGGAGACATTCAAAACCCACCTGGACACATTCCTGTGTGACCTGCCCTAGGTGCAGGGGCTTGTTTTTAATTCTTGCTTTGATTTTCAGTACAGTTTTGGCACTTGGCTCCTTCCCACAGCCCCACTTGTTACCTGCACACCATGGTTTCCACCAGCTGTAACTATTCTGGATGCATATGTGACTGCAGGCTCTGTTACAGCTCTCAGCAGTGCTCTGGGCTGTGATCTCGAGCCATTTGAACCCACCAGAAGAACCCTGAGCAAACAGCTTCCTTCCAAGAGTTCTGCTCAGGGAACATCTGTGGGAAGCAGATGCTGCTCAGAAGAGTCCTATCAATCACAGTGCTGCACGCCTTCACACCGCTGTGCTTTCAAGATGTGCAGGGCTGGGTCTGTTTGAAGGGAAGTGTGCTGTCTGCCTCATGTCTGAGATCATCACTGAGGTGAAAGGAGAGCTCCCTGAAGAGCTGGATGGATGCCAGACCTCCTTACCTCCAGGAACTGCTGTATGAGCTTTTGAATGCTCTTTCCCTTTCTAACGTTATTCAGCAAAATCTGTTTGACTGCCCTGGCTTTCCCCTGCTCCTCTGCCAGCCAAGCCAACGTGTTCAGAGCCAGCCAGTATGGGCAGAGAGGACCAGAGGTGCTGGGGACAATGGGTGTCCCTGGACTGGCAGGGAGCAGGCATGCTATGCCACAGGTACCCAAGGTGCTGGCTGCTGCTGCCGTGCCCATCACCTCCACAACAAGCTAGTGGCTCTTGCTCCTCTGGGCCATAGGACAACAGAGTCTTGGTGACTCCCAAGGGATTTGAGCTCAGAGCTCACACTAGATCAGGTTGCTCACAGCCACATCCAGCCTGGCCTTAAACACCTGCAGGGAGGAGGCTTCTGCCACCTCCCTGGGCAATATACTGACACACTACAGAAAAGACATTGAGGTGCTGGAGGGGGTCCTGAGAAGGGTCTGGAGAACAGGGCTGGTGAGGAGCAGCTGAGGGAACTGAGCTTGTTCAGTCTGGAGAAGAGGAGGCTGAGGGGAGACCTCATTGCTCTCTACAGCTCCCTGAAAGGAGGTTGCAGTGAGGTGAGGCTTGGTCTCTTCTCCCTAGTCTCAGGTGATAGAATGATAGGAAATAGACTGAAATTGTGCCAGGGGAGGGTTAGGTTGGAGATGAGGAGAAGTTTCTTTGCTGCAAGAGTGGTCAGGGCTTGGCAGAGGCTGCCCAGGGAGGTGGTGGAGTCCCCATCCCTGGAGGTGTTCAAGAAACCTGTGCCCATGGCACCTGGGGACAGGATTTAATGGCCACGGTGGTGTTTGGTTACTGCTTGGGCTCAGTGATCTCAGAGGTCTTCTCCAACTGAACCAATCTATGATTCCCTGACGTGAATCACTGCTTTTGCTCACTGTGCTTGGAAACCAGGGCACCACACTGCACGCCTGGACCAGCACCAGACTCTAGAGCACCCCTGTGCCGTGGGGTGGACGCTGGGACCCCTGTACATACCACGTGGAAAACACCAGCTGCCTTCAGAGGCTTGAATCCAGCGACAGGGACGCAGTGGTCGGCGTGGCCGTTGCAGAAGCAGCTGCCCTTCACCATGAAGTCGTAGATGGCATAGTGCAGGGGCACTGGGGGCTGCGGGGGCCGCAGGGCAGGGCTGGCAGGCAGGCAGGGGCAGCCCTGCGGCTCCAGCAGCCGCACTCTCAGGTTGGTGATCTTCAGCTGTGCCTGGGCTTCGGCACTGTAGGGGTCCTCCACGGTGTGAGGCGGTGACAGGGCTCGATAGATGACCTGGGCAGGGAAATGCAGCAAGGGAAATGATTAGAGAGAAGTTCTTCCCAGTGAGGGTGGGGAGACACTGGAACAGGTTGCCCAGGGAGGCTGGGGATGCCTCCTCCCTGGGGTGTTCAAGGCCAGGTTGGATGAGGCTTTGAGCAAGCTGTGCTGGTGGGAGGTGTCCCTGCCCAAGGCAGGGGGGTTGGAACTGGATGAGCTTCAAGGTCCCTTCCAACTGAAACCATTCTATGAATCTGTGAACAAGTGACATTTCTCCATTAACTTGAAGCAGAGTTGGTGGCAGTGCTCTGCAGCGTGTCCCACTGCAGGGACCAGCCCATGCTGAGCTGGGGCACTCTTGGTTCATTGCCCTCTCCAAGAAGGGGTGATGTTTTTTTCTTCCAACAAATAAAGCTCAGGCTTCCAAATATTTGGCTCCTATCAGTGCCAGGCTGCTTTCTAGTGGAAAAGTAATTAGGTGTAGCAATTAGTGACAGCAAGCTGATAGTGGAGAAAACTGAGATAAGCAAGAAAGAGAAGTGGAGGGCTTCTGAAGTGTCAACAAATACTTATCAGTCAGTCTTTAGTTTAATTTCAGCCTTATTGAACAGGTAAATATTGGCTTAAGCTGGAAATTGAGAGCAGTAGATAAAAATCTGCTCTTGAAGTAGATTTTTATCTTTCTTGAAGAGGTATCTTTCTTGAAGAGGTTTATTTTAAAGCTGTTGGGCTGCAGTGAGACACCAGAGCCAGCACAGACCTTGCAGAACTGCCTGTGGAATAAAATGACACATTTCTGACACACGAATTGGTCACCAGTACAGTCAGCTTGCAGTGACACTTTCCAAGCAGTTCAACAGTGCCCCTGTGTCAGCACTGGTGAGGCTGCACCTCCAATGCTGGGTTCAGGTTTGGGTCCCTCACTCCAAGAAGGACATTGAGGGGCTGCAGAGTGTCCAGAGAAGGGCAACCAAGCTGATGAAGGGTCTGGGGAACAGAGCTGGTGAGGAGTAGCTGAGGGAGCTGGGGGTGTTTAGTGTGGAGAAGAGGAGGCTGAGGGGAGACCTCCTTGCTCTCTACAGCTCCCTGAAAGGAGGTTGGAGCAAAGTGGGGGTGGTGTTGAACACCTGGAGGTGGATGAGGCCTTGAGCAACCTGGGCTAGTGGAAGGTGCCCATGGCAGAGGGTTGGAACTGGATGATCCTTAAGGTCCCTTCCAACCCAAAGCATTCTATGAATCCTGCCAGCACTGCTTACAGTGATCAGAGCCTTCTCCCTAAAGCCACTCCCTCTGAGGGATGCAGCTGATACAGCTGATGAAGGCTTCCCTTCTATTTCACCAGGACTCGGGGATTGCAGAAATAATGAGCCCAGCAGTGCCAGCTTGCCTGTCTGCAGGCTTTGCTTGCTGGCTGCCACCTCTGCCAGCCCCACCACTGCTGGCATTGCTCTTGGCCAGGACCTGGCTTTTCTCCAGAGCTGCCAGGATCCAGCCAGAGGAAGCTTTGTCCTGGCCTGGAAGGAGATTTAGAGCTCATTTTGGAGCTGAATGATGGCAGTGTGCTTTTGCACAGCCTGTCAGCCTGCCAAGCAGGGTCACAAGTAGCACAGTGGTGACAGCAGGGCTTGGGCTTGCTGGTGCCAGGTGTTGCACACTGGCAAGCACATTGAGACTGCAGCCCCATGCTGCCATCCTGCAGACTCTCCCTCCCACAGGTATTCTAGCATCTCCTGCCAAAAAGACATCAATAAGGGAGAAGGTTAACCAGGGGAGGTGGTCAGGGAGCAGGGCTGGTGACCAATATGCCCCTTGAACAGCAGTGTGGAGTCTAATAAATCCCCACACCTTTCAGAAGGGTTTTTCCCCTCCCACCTCTCTTTCAGGAGCATACAAAGATTTTTTTCTGTTTCTTCCCTCATCCCTAACATAAAAATACCAAGCAGATATGGATAGAAACCCAAGTGAAGCCAACTGTCACAACCTGCATCTCTCCCTAAGGTTTGTTATTCATCCAAATTTAAACCAGAGAATCAGAGAACCACAGAGTGGGAGAGGTGGAAAAGGACCTGTGGAGATCATTGAGTCCAAGCCCCCTGCCAGAGCTAGGGCAGGCCACACAGGAACTTGTCCAGATGGGTTTGGTGAGACTCTGTCAGTGTCACTCTGATCACATTTACTTGTTAGGGGCTTTGTGAACACAAGATGCTTTCAGAGATGGAAAGAAAATTCAACCTGGAGACATCCACTTCATAGAATCACAGAATCACAGAATGCTCTGGGTTGGAAACAACAGCCAAAAATCTGACCTTGACTATCTCCAGGGATGAGACCTCAGCTACCTCCCTGGGCAACCTGTTCCAGTGTTCCACCACCATCATGGTACAGAACTTGTTCCTAACACCCAACCTAAATCTCCTCTCTTCTAACTTCAAACCATTGCCCCTCATTCTATCACTCCAGACCCTTGCAAACAGTCCCTCTGCAGCCTTCTTGTAGCCCCCCTCAGGTACTGGAAGGCTGCTATTAGATCTCCCTGGAGCCTTCTCTTCTCCAGGCTGAACACCCCCAGCTCCCTCAGCCTGTCCTTGTAGCAGAGGTGCTCCAGCCCTTGGATCATCTTTGTGGCCTCCTCTGGAATCACTCCATCAGGTCCTGTGTTGAGGGCTCTGGATGAAGAATGCCAGGCTGAGAATGTTGAATAAAAACTGGCACTTTGGATTTGTTGCTGTCCCATGAAGTGCATCCCAGAGATGCACTTTGCTCATCCTGATTCAGATGAGAGCAGTGAAGGAAATCAGAGCAATTTCTGCTCAATCCATCTGCAGACTTTGCTCCATGGTTTCCAGTTTTGCTTGTTTGTCTGGCCTCACTTAATGCACCTGACTGCTGCTTGCAGCTCCAGCAAAGGCAGCCACAGCAAGGGAGTCAATAACCCTTGAGTGCCTTCCCATGGAGAGAGTTAAACTTGTCTGTGTGGAATTCAGGGGGAGTTGTGCTGCTGATTTCAGTGGAGCCAGGATTCCCAAATGCTGCAAACATTTCTACTTGAAAACAGTGATGCTAAACATGAGGCCTCTCTGTAATTCCCAGGGGCTGTCCTGTCTCACTCCCACTGTGCCCAGCAGCCCCACAGCCATGCTGCACCCTGCAGCAGTGCCAGGGAACGGGGCAAGCCTGGTCTTGGCACTGCCAGCACAGTGAATGTCCTCAGCCCTCTGTCCCAGACGTTAGTAGCTCTGCTTTGGAGTGAAATACAAACCAGGCATTCTAACATGCAGGACCCCAGACAAACAGCAATTGTCTGCTGGGCAGATTGGGTTGAGTTGGAGTCAATGAGGTCAAGGATGTGTTTCCCAGCAGGACTTCCCTGTTCAGTCATCAACCTCTCTGATTTCTCCCAGGCTTTTTCAGGAGTCAGCACATCACTGGGGCTCCACCAACCCCATAAAGCTGTTATGGGTCTGCTCCCCTGTGCTGCCTAACACCCCACAGCCACCTACAGACACATGGATGGCAGCTTTCATAGTATGGCAGAATTGTTTTGACTGGAAAGGTCTCTTAGATCATCAAGTCCAGCCATCAACCTAAGGCCACCTGGCCAGGAAACCATGTCTCAAAGTGCGATGTCCTTATGTTTCTTGAACACCTCCAAGGATGGTGACTGCACCACCTCCCTGTGCAGCCTGAGAATGCTTTCTGTGAAGAGCTTTTTCCTAATATCCATAAGCAGCTCTTGCAGCTCTTGCTCTGTCAACTTTAGGGTGTCAGGGAGTGACAGGACTGGGGGGAATGGAACAAAACCTAGAAATGGGTAGATTCAGATTGGACGTTGGGAAGAAATTCTTCCCCATGAGGATGGTGAGACACTGGCACAGGTTGCCCAGGGAAGTGGTGGAAGCCTCATCCCTGGAGGTTTTGAAGGCCAGGCTGGAGGTGGCTGTGAGCAACCTGATGAGGTGTCCCTGCTCATGGCAGGGGGGTTGGAACTGGCTGAGCCTTCAGGTCCCTTCCCACCCTGACAATTCTATGATTCGATTCTGTGATTCTGTGATTACTGCACCCATCTTTTTTTTGCCTTTGCTTCTTGCCATTGCAGAGAGGCAGTCCTGCAGCTGAGTGCATGTATCCAGCAGCAGCAGCAGCAGCAGCCATGGATGTGGTGCACTCCAGTGACCGCCTGCTCCACAATGACCTCGACTTATAAATACATGCAGAAGAACCCCAGCCTGTTTACATGCCACAGGCTATGAAAGGACATCTTTATATATATCTCTCCACAGTGGGAAGGAAAATGCTAATGAATGATGCTGAGAGTAACAAAACAGGCTCTGAAGTCAGAAAGTTGCATGAGGAAGTCAACAGAAAAAAAAACCCAAGGAAAGATTTGCCACCAGCAAAACCTTCTCCAGGAGTCCCGAGCGCATCGCAGCCTGCTGCGGCCTCCCCCCGCCCCAGCTGCAAGGGCCTGGACCTTTGTCAAGAGGCAAATCTCCACAGGGATAAAATGAGGCCCTCTGGGATGCTCACACCATTGGACAAACATGTGATCCACAGAAAGCTTCCTCCTCACAGGATCATAGGATGTTAGGGGTTGGAAGGGATCCTCGAAGATCATCCAGTCCAACCCCACTGCCAGAGCAGGACCATAGAATCCAGCACAGGTCACACAGGAACACATCCAGATGGGTCTTGAAGGACTCCAGAGGCGGAGACTCCACAACCTCTCTGGGCAGCACATTCCAATGCCTGATCACTCTTTCTGGGAAGAATTTCTTCCTAACATCCAGCCTAAACCTCCCCTGGCACCGTTTGAGACTGTGTCCTCTCCTTCTGTCGCGGGCTGCCTGGGAGAAGAGACCAACCCCCACCTGGCTATAACCACAGAATCATAGAATCAACCAGGTTGGAAAAGACATCACAGATCATCAAGTCCAACCTATCACCCAACACCTCATGACTAACTAAACCATGGCTCCAAGTGCCACATCCAATCCCTTTTTGAACACCTCCAGGGATGGTGACTCCACCACCTCCCTGGGCAGCACATTCCAACGGCCAATCTCTCTTGCTGGGAAGAACTTTCTCCTCACCTCCAGCCTTAAACAACCTCCCTTCAGGTAGTTGTAGAGAGCAATAAGGTCTCCCCTGAGCCTCTTCTTCTCCAGGCTAAACAACCCCAGCCCTTTTCCCTACCTGCTGTGTATATGGAGGACCAAGAATACCTGGAGCTACCTCCAAAGAGCCAGACAGAGAGCTGGACTTGCCTGTTCATAGGCAGGGCTGTAGGGAAAGCTGGCTCCCTCTCCAGAGCTGCAGAATAAGCCCTTTGACAGCTTCTGAGCATGAAGCACCACTGCAAAAGCCTGCAAAAGGCAGCAGGTTAAGCATCTCAGGAGCTGCAGCAGTACCAAGGACCCTAAGGGATTTCTTTCAGCCTAAGAGTAACTTGATTTCATGGAGTATTTTTTTGCAGCTGCTCTTATCTCCAGGGAAAAGGGTCTGTGTCTAAGAAGGTTTTGTGTCTTTTGTGTCTATTTGTGTCCAACTGGCTGCTTAAACCACCCAGCTACCACGGGCTACATTTAATTTGGGGGGAAAAGAACAACCTGTCTGAATGATGTGTAAATGCACACTGTCCAGAAAGGCCATGAGAAACAGCACCCTCCCCTCCCCCTGCTTTGGAGCCCCTATGGTGCCCACAGCACTGAGGGCTGCTGCAGAGACCGGTGACAGAGAGCCAGGGGCAGGCTCTGTCTAGTAAGTTTGTTGCAGACATTAACTTCTTTTCTTCCTGGAAATGTTGCCCAGGGAGAGTTTGAGAGCTTCCCCACTTGTGCAGGATTCTGAAGGTTGGTGGACTTGGGGTGCCTGACGGCGACAGCCATTGTGCCTGGTGATTAATCTTCAGATTAAGTCCCCGGGAGCTTTTGATCCAAAACCTTCTGAGATGTGTCAGCTCCCTGCTTTAGGTTACACACTTCCCATGTCACCAGCTGCACCCAGGAATCCCAAAGAGGAACATGGCAGTTCCAGCCTGCCAGCCAGCAAACTGAGAGCTGAATTAGTGAGTCAGTCCTCCCTTCGTGCCCAAAAGGAGCAGCGAAATGAAGCAGTGGGGTGCAGTGCCTGAAGAGGGGCTCTGGCTGCACCACTGAAACCCTGGGGCACTTTTCTCAAGGGAAGCACTGTCCCCACTGACAGGGCCAGATGCCAGTTTAGAGCATTAAATTCTGCCTCCCCAGATTCCTCTTGTTTCATGTGGGTACAGTGCTCTTCTTTCATGTGGGTACAGTGCTCTTCACTTCCTACATAAGAAGTTTGGAAAGGGTCTCCTGGAGCACTGGGACCCGTTCCCTCCTGCTGTTGGCAGCCCACAATATAGTCCCTTTGACAGACTGGTCAAGCTCTCTCTGAGGAAGAATCTGTCTTATCCATAGTTGGAGGCCAACCCAGAAGCCCTGATCCTCGCTGGTTAGAAACTTGCTGTTCTGAACAGGGCCCCGCCGATAGGCGCTGTTACACACTGGCTGTCCTCCATCCCAGAGGTGGCTGCATTGCAAGAGCTGGCCAAGCAGAGGACCAACCTCCAAGTGCCCAAAGCACTGGAAAAGCCAGGGAGAAAAGGAGACAATGAGACCTTCCTGTGGGCTAGCTGCAGTGGGGTCAATCATGTAGAGGGCCAATGGGCAGGCTGGAGAAGTGTTTTGCTCCTCTCAAGCCCTGGGCATGATGACCTTTGAGGGACCCCTCCAACCTGAGGCATTCCATGATTCTATGATGTCATTGACTCCAGCCTGACTGCATCTCATTAACAATTCCCCTAGAAATCATTATTCATGTGCTTATGAACTAATGGCCCCCAAGGTTTGCTCAGTTCACTGATGCAATGCAAAGAGCTGGGCTGAGTCTGGCTGTCACCCTCATCATCCCTGGCCCAAAGCTGAACAGACTCCCCTTTGCATGTGGTGTTCCTGCACAAAGCCTGGCAATTCCCATTTCCCCAGAGACAGAATGATCAGGAAGATGCTGTTAAAGAGTTGTTGTTGGGGTTTTTTTCCCCCCTACAAAATGCACTTCTACAAAGTGTAGAAATGGGACTAGAAAACATATTCCCCTAGCCATGTCCTCACATGTCCTGAGCACTGCTGAACACCAGCCAGGATCTTTCTTTCTTTCCTTCTCACCAGCCTGGGTCTTTGATTCATCTCTCTGTGCAGACATTAGTGGCACAGGGTGATTAGAAAAGCCATTTGCAGCCTTCTAATGGGCTGAGATCCCAAGGGGGTTTGAGGTTATTCTTGCCTAGGTTCTTTGTAGAGTGCCAAGCCCTGCAAATGTCTGACCACAAATCTCCTGTGATCCATGAGATCCTTGAAGGATCTCAGAGCAATGAAGATGTAGCATCAGTTAAGGGCATCAATGATAAGCTTCAAAATCAAGCTTAGACAGGCATAGAAGACAGGCGAGGAAAATAAAGGGGCAAAAGCTTTTTAGGCTTCAAGAGTGTTTCTACAACCCAGAATTAGGGCTCCAAATGAAAATCACTGAGCATCATTAAATCCTCTTTGTGTCTGCAAGTGTTACAACTCCTCACTGTCCATCAGGGCCAGGCTTGTGAGAAGCAGGACACAATTCTTCTCTGCACAGCTCATTTCAGGTAGAATCAGCAGGATTGATGTTAAAGGGGGGGGGGGGGGGGGAGCAGGCTGCTTGCAGCGCCAGTTCAAGGCAAAGCACTTGAAGACTTTTCTGCTCCAGAGGGCATCTGAGATCAATAAAAATGCTCAGTTACACACACAGCCCACAGCAAAACAGTGGCATGTGGTGTTCCACAAGTTAAAAGCATGCTAGACTTGGTTGCTGCAACATAGGCAGGCTGCAAATAGGTCTCTCCTATTAATAGCAAACAGCAACAATAGCTGAGGTCTCCAAATGATTTATTAGCAGTATTCTGAAGAGATGAACACTCAAATAAGTTACCAATTTACTAAAATCTTGTCAAGGGGACTCTGCTTCAGTAAGTCCTTTTATCCTGGAGCTTGTCTAAATGGGGACACTCAGGCGAGCTAATCTGAATTGACCACAGATGGGGATGTAAAGTGAGTGAGATAATTGCATTGCAGAGTGGACAGTCAGCCTGGCTCACGGGGAAGGAATTAACATCTGCTCAGGGCCCCTGGGGGATGAGCCCCAAACTGTGGTCTCTGGCCAAGGATAACTGGAAGATTAGAGTGGAAAAGAAGAAATATTAATCTGAGCTGAGCTGTGGGAGGGAAGGAAGACTGGCTTTTGTGCCTACTGATACCATTGCCCTTTCTGTCTGAGCATGGAGCCAAAAGAGTTTACTTCTGCAGCTTGTTTACTTAGATCAGATGATGTTTCCCCTGCAATCATCTGGCTGAAGGGTCACACCCTGGAAAAGTGGGAATACTCTGGATTCATAGCACACTTGTATGATCCAGCCTAAAATTTGGCTCTAGCCTTTCTCTTAAACCACTGGTGATGTAAGGCCAGCATTTAGAGGTTCCTGCCTGTGCAGAAGAAGCTGCTGCTATGAAACTGTTAACTTACTAAACTCAGCACAAGGAAAGCCTTTAGTGACCCCTCTGCATGCAGCTGATCCCAAATGATTCCCTGACAAGGAAGGAGTTTTCTGTCTCCTTCACAGTGTTGCAAACCTAACCCCTCAAACTGGCACAGGCTTGAGGCTTGATGGAAATACAGGCAGGCTGTGCTGAGATTTCCTCCTCCTTCCCATCTCTCTTTCACCCAAACTGCACAGGCTCCATGGTGGGGAACAGCTTGGCCCTAGCTGCTGAGCTGGGAGAGGTCCTGGAAGCAGTGCCAGCCTGTGGGTGGATTTCTGAACAGGAAGCAGGGAGCAGGATGTGGGCACCTGCCATCTGCCTCTTTTCCTCTGCTCCCTGCTGAGGAGGGGCTCAGTTGTTTTGTTCAGCTCCTGGACTGTTGCAGAGAAGTTGCAGCTTTCCTGGCTGCTGAAAGGATGCTGCTTTGCATGAGGTCAAACCACAGCCAGGCTGCTCTGGCATGGGACTCAGCTCAACAAAGCCTCTGAGCATGTGCTGACCTGTCAGCTCAAGCTTACTTCCACTGAGAAAGCCTTTAAGAGCAAACCCAGGGCTTTGGTGCAGTGTTCCTGACACCAGTGCTGTGCCATGCAGCCTTCAGCCTCTTTCCTCTGCAGTTCTGCTCAGATCTGTTCTTGCCCTCCTAATCTCACCACTGGGCTGTTATCTTCCAGCTCATACCTGCTTCAAGGTGGAGGACTGAGATGCATCCAAAGCAGAGGATAACCAGAGTCTGCTGGTTTTGCAGCATCAGGGAGAGGTAGCAAAGAAGAGCACATACCTGCCATGTCCCTCCCCATCAGCAGACCTGGCACCTGGCTCCCAGCACTGTGGAGACACCCAGCTTGGATGACTGCAGCATGGTGCTGCTCTCCACTACCCTGGTCCCACCACCACCAATGGAAGCTCAGAGCTGCTCTGCTGCAGAAGATGAAACGAGCAGCTTCAGCACCTCTCATTTCTTCCCCAGCACTGAGCTCTGGATCTTTGAAATGAACCCAGAGGCTTGGCAGCTTGCTTTCTGTGCTGCCATAAATCTCCTCAAGGTCAACATCGCAGCAAGTTGGGATGAGGGAGGATATTTGCCATAAGAGTTGGGCCAGGCATCTAAGGAATGACTCCAGAGGATGAGGGCAGAAGAAATGCACAAAGCCTGATCTTCCTGCTCAATAAAAACTGAAGCAGATACACCCTTGCTCCAAATTAACACCGGTAATTAGTAACAAAGAGGCCATAAGCCCCTGAGTACTACGAGCTTCTGCATACCACTGCCTTGAGACAGGGCTGGCAGGCACCATCATGATCAGAAACAGTGGTGGATCAGTATCACTTGCTCTTTGCAGAGGGCTAAAACCAGAAACCACCAGCCCAACCAGCCACAGCTCTGTGCCAAGCTCTGGTGCTGTTTAGGGTGGACCACCATCTCCTAAGGCCTCCACTGAGCTTTGCACCTTGCTCTTCCCAGGGGGAAGGTCACCATCCCTTGAGGTGTTCTCGAAATGTGGGTCCTTGAGCAACCTGGTCTGGTGGAAAGGGTCCCTGCTCATGGCAGGGGGTTGGTACTGGATGATCTTTAAGGTTCTTCCCAACACAAACCATTCTATGATTCTCTGGCACTTCAGGACACCATTTAATGGCCATGGTGATCTTAGGTTGATGGTTGCACTCATTCATCTTCGAGGTCTTTTCCAACCAAACCAATTCTATGCTTCTGTGACAGGTGGCAGTGACCAAGCTGCCAGCAGTGTACAGAGGTCCCAACACCCTGCAAACCCCTGCAAGCCCTCACTCCTTTGTGCCTGGAAATGCAGGTGGGGCTTTGAAACGTTTGAAGTGGGGGAAACTGGTAGGCAGATGGCGCAGCACGCAGTTTGGGTCATGGGTTACAGTTGTTGTATCACAGCTAAAAATACAGTGAAATAAAACAAACCCTCTAAAAATGTAACCAGGACATCCAGTAGCACTTGCAGAATTTATGCTCGTGCTCTTAAAGAGAGCTGTGGCAACTGAGCTGCAGTTAAACAATCCCCTTCAGCCCTGGACACTTCAGATGAGGACTTCTTTGAAACCAGCGTTTCAAGGGGAATTACTGTTTCCATATGTCTGAAATTAGGTGCTACCAGAAGTGGGAGTAAAGCACAACATAACTGCAAACAGAACACAAAACTCTGCTGTTTCTTTAGGTGAGATACATGTTGCTATTGGCAGTTGCAAGTAATTGCTGGAATGTGGCACCCTGTAATAAATTAGATGTGATATTTGCTAAGCATGCAGCCTTGCCATCTGGTCACCAGAAAGCTGCTGTTACTGCTGGTGCAGGTAAAAATGGTGTTTAAGTGCAGGGGACTGAAGTGTGCCCTGCAAATAAAAACTTAGAAGCTCCAGCCCCTTGGTCTCAACATTTGCTTAAAACCTGGAATAAATAAATGACTTTGACTTTCACAGCACTGTTGCAGTAACACAGACTAAAGCCATGCCAGAAGAGATCCCAAAGGAGCAAGCTTGGCAACAGCTTGCTCTTGCAGCATGCTACTGCAGATGCACCAACCACCACCAAATTCCTTTTTCTCTTGAGACAGGCACTGCTGTCTACACACAAATCCTTGATCCTGCTGTCCCCATCCATTGCACCAAACTGCAGAGGAGCCAGCCCGAGGCTGGTATCTGCACAGGTTCTCAGCAGGCAGGGTCCCCATCCTGCTGTGCAGGAACTCCAGTGGGTGACTGCAGTGAGAACTACACTGGGGTGCTGCCTACACAGGACTCAGCACAAACAAGGCAAATAGTGCCCCAAGTGATGCCCTGGGTTCCTCATCCCTCAGAAAGGTCCCTAGGAAAGCTGAAAGAGAAGAGCACAAGCTGGAATCTGCCCAAGGAGACGGTGAGGTAGTGGCCCTGGTGGAGCTAAGTAATGGATGGACTTGATGGTCTTAAAGGTCTTTTCCAACCATGGGGATGATGCTGTGAATACCCCAGACACGTCCCATGGGCTGGCCCAAGATTTCAGTTCCTTCCCTGTGTCACAAGCTGGCACAGCCTCATGATTCAGGTGGTGAGACACAGAGGCTGGCAGAGAGATTCCCACTTGTGGACATCCCTTCTTTCTTTAGCAGATCCCACTTTGTAATTACCCCTGAATCAGAACCACACCATGGGTTGGGTTGGAAGTCCAACCTCTGCCATGGGCAGAGAAACCTTCCACTAGACCAGGTTGATAAAAGCCTCATTTAACCTGACCTTGATTACTTAAGCCCACAGCTTCTCTGGGCATCCTGTTCCAGTGTCTCACCACTCTCATCATAAGAAATACCTTCCTTATATCCAATGTAAATACATTCCAGTTTAAAACCATGGAACTCTGTCCTGTCAGAAGAGTGAAAAGTCTTTCTCCATCTTTCTTATAAGCCCTTTTAATCTATTGAACTGTGAAAGGAGGCTCAGGCAGCTTTTTGGTGGGAAGCAGGAGAAGAGAGGAAGACAGCAGCTTCTCTTGCCAGCCACCTGATTTAAACCCTTTGCTGGGCTAATGAAGTAACCACCCTGGGTCTATCTGGCAGGTTTGAAGATCCTTGCTTCTGAGCTGATGAGATCATGGAGCAGAATCTCCTAGAGCAGGACACCAGATGCACTCTGGTGAACAAATAGCTCTCAGTCTTTCTGCAGCGGGGGTTCCTAAGCAAAGAAATGACAGAGGTGACCCCAGATGACTGCACAGGGGTCTGAGGAGGAGGTTATTTTTCTTAGGCATGAATGCTGGTCTCCAAAGTCCTCCAAGAACCCCAAAGTAAGCTCTCATCAGAAAGTACAATGACAGAACTGAATCAGCTAACAGTTTCCCTAATTCCACTGCTAACCATGTGTGTGCTGGAGCACAAACACCACTTTGCATTAGGCAGCTAACAGATCATGTAGGAGGCAGCACAGATCATGCAGGAGGTAGCATAGATCATGCAGGAGGTAGCATGGATAGTGTAGAAGATAGCATGGATCATGTAGAAGATATCACAGATCATGTAGGAGGCAGTATAGATCATGTAGGAGGTAGCATGGATCATGTAGAAGGTAGCATGGACCATGTAGAAGCTGTTGCAGCTAATGAATGCACTAAATAGTGACAAGGACATCTAGGAGGAAGGTATCATAAGATCTGCCCTCACAGAAAATCCATATATAAATGAAATTGTGCCAGGAAAGGGTTAGGTTGGCGATGAGGAAAAAACTCTTTCCTGCAAGAGGGGTCAGGGATTGGCAGAGGCTGCCCAGGGAGGTGGTGGAGTCCCCATCCCTGGAGGTGCTCCAGAAACCTGTGGCCATGGCACTGTGGGTCACGGTTTCATGGCCAGGGTGGTGTTGACGGTTGGACTGGATGATCTTAGAGGTCTTTCCCAACCGAAACAATTCTGCCCTTGTGCTCAGATTTGCTGCTCTCCGTGTGTTAGGTCAGAGCGAGGTTTGGATGCCGCTTCCAAGCGCGCTCGTTCCATTGAGCCACTAGAGGGAGCAGTCCTTAGAGACCAAGAGCTGCTCGCTCCGGACACCTTCCCAAGGAGGACCCCACGGCTCCCGGGCGAGGGTCTGCACCACCAGGGCAGACTTAGGCACCAAAGAGTCTATAGAGTTCTATTGGTAGCACTTCCAAGTGCATGGCTTCTTATCTGCTGTTGGGGGAAATCATTTTTCACATCTATTTTTTCTCTTAGCAAATGTGATGTTTTCCTCCTTCCTTTTTCTTTCCATGCTCATTTCACCAGAGAAGAATTATGCACAGAGGAAAGAGAAAAAAATGCTCCTTAATTACCTGGCCAGTGTGGGTGGTGGGAACAATCCAAAGTGTGGTCAGTGAATGGTTGTATACTTAATTCTGAGTGAAGGCAGTGAATCTGGTGACCATTGCTTTTCGGTCAAAACTGGACCAGTCTGCATCACCCCAAAACCACATGGCTGCAGGGAATGGAGAGGACCATCAAGAGTGATGTTCCCTTTGGCTTTCCCAAGGAATCAGCAGCATCTGACTGCTTTATCTCTCCTCTCTAGTATCAGGTGACAGGACAAGAGGAAATGGCCTGAAATTGTGCCAGGGGAGGCTTAGGGGCTGGAGATTAGGAAAAACTTCTTTGCTGCAAGAATGGTCAGGGATTGGCACAGGCTGCCCAGGGAGGTGGTGGAGTCCCCATCCCTGGAGGTGTTCAAGAAACCTGTGCCCATGGCACCTGGGGACACGGTTTAATGTCCATGGCGGTGTTAGGTCAACTTGATGACCTTAGAGGTCTTTTCCAGATGAAGTAACTCCATGACTCTATGATTTGTAGTCGTATGGGGAGCTTCACTGGGTGAGGAAAGAGGACTTCCTCATTTTTAGAGAAGATGGCAATTAAGAGCTTAGCAAAACAAGGGGCAGAGTGATGCCTACATCCCCCAGGAATGAACTGTGTTCTTCCCCCCGTGAACCAGATGTGATGACAAAGGCTGGCAGCACAGTAAAGAAGCGTGAACACTGGAGTGAAGGCTGCAGAGGGAAAGCATGGCTGGAGCAAGGGCTTTCCCTTCCCCACCCCAGCACACCTACCTCTCCTCCAGTGCAGGGGAAAGGGCTGGAATATCTGGAAGTGCAAAGGGCTCCTCTCTGCCACACATCATCCTCCAGCCCAAAGGTGGCCGAGCAGTTAGCAGCGAAGTATTTGTAAGGCTTCCACGTCTGGCCGAAGTCCTGGGAGCGCTCCAGCACCATGGCTGCCGGCCGGGGGGACTTGAACACCAGGATCAAGTGAGTGAAGTAGAAGGCGGCTTCCAGGTCCAGCTGGATGGTCTCTCGGGGGGTGTCCCGGGCCGACTGCCACCAGGTGCGGGGCAGACGGAAGGGCGAGTCGGCCATGGCAGCAGCCGGGTGCGCCAGGCTGGCCTGGGCTCCGCTGCAGCGGCCGCAGAGCAGGCGCCCGCAGCGGCGCTGGGCATCCTCGGCGTAGGCGCAGAAGGCTTCGGGGCCGTCGCGCCCGCAGGCGGTCTCTGTCTGCAGCGCCCGCCCGTGCGCCAGGTTACCCATCCGGGGGTTGCAGGCCCTCTCGCAGGGGCTGCCCAGCCCTGCCCCCGCCGCGCTGCCCACACCTGCAAGGCAAAGAGGGCAGGGATGGAGCTGGCCCCCGGGGTGGGCGCGCTCCGACCCGGCGGCAGCAGACGTGCCCCACGGTGTGCTTTGGGGGGGATGATGAGAGCACATCCTGATGGTACCCAGCAAGGGACAGCACAGCACTGCTGCTCAGCTCTCACAGAATCACAGTCACAGAGCCACAGAATCACAACCAGGTTGGAGGAGACCTCCAAGATCATCAAGTCCAACCTATCACCCAACACCATCTAATCAACTAAACCATGGCACCAAGTGCCTCATCCAGGCTCTTCTTAAACACCTCCAGGGATGTTGACCCCACCACCTCCCTGGGCAGCACATTCCAATGTGCTCTCCCCTCTGTGAGGCTCACTGTGTCTATAAAAGCAAAAAAACCCAAACCAACCCAACCCTCAGGGCTTCTCTAAAGTTGGGAAAATCACTACCAAGAGAGGTGCAGCAGAGCAGGAAGCAGGCAGGAGAGGTCTTTCCACCTTGCCTCCCCACCCTGCAGGATGCAGAGCAGGGCTGAGGCTTTGTTAGCAGTGGCTGCGGCCATGCCACCCTTTCCCCAAGGCTTCCAAGGGGATCCAGGTGGTCCAGACTTTGGGGACAGTGACTGTGGACACCAAGAATTGCAGAACAGAGCAGGCAGTGGGCAGGAGAAGGTGCTTCCACCTCACCTTCCCACCCTGAGGGCTGCAGAGCAGAGCTGAGGCTTTGGGGACAGTGACTGTGGACACCAAGAGTGACAGAACACAGCAGGCAGCAGGCAGGAGGAGATGCTTCCACCTCACCTTCCCACCCTGAGGGCTGCAGAGCAGAGCTGAGGCTTTGGGGACAGTGACTGTGGACACCAAGAGTGACAGAACACAGCAGGCAGCAGGCAGGAGGAGGTGCTTCCACCTCACCTTCCCACCCTGAGGGCTGCAGAGCAGAGCTGAGGCTTTGGGGACAGTGACTGTGGACACCAAGAGTGACAGAACACAGCAGGCAGCAGGCAGGAGGAGGTGCTTCCACCTCACCTTCCCACCCTGAGGGATGCAGAGCAAGGCTGAGGCTTTGTTGGCAGTGACACTGGACACCAAGAACTGCAGAGCAGGCAGCAGGAGATGCTTCCGCCTCACCTTCCTGCCCTGAGGGATGCAGAGCAGGGCTGAGGTTTTGTTAGCAGTGACTGTGGCCATGCCACCCCTTCCCCAAGGTCTCCAAGGGGATCCAGGTGGTCCTAGGGCTGGGATAAAAGCTCAGGAAAGATGGGCTGCTGGTGACACCATGCTGGCAGAATGCCAGGAGATGGCTGTGGGGGACAGCATTGCTGCACCCCAACTCACCGTGCAGCAGATCAGGTCTCAGGGCTGCAAGACAGAGGAGTATCTCCTGCCACTAGTGACCTCAAATCTTCACCTCTTTTCCCACCCTTCCATCCCTACCCCAAACCTCCTCACAATCCCAAACCGTTGCTGAGGTCAGGGTTGAATGGAAGCATAGCTTCAGTTTGGGAAGGCTGTCCCTGATGTGTGTGAAGGCAGGGGGGGAAAAAAAGAAGAAATAATAATAAATCCATGGTTGAAATGATGCTGGCAAGCTGCCTCACAGCTGAGGCGCTGTGGGTTCTGTTCCAGATTCTCTGGAAGCTTTGTTGAGTTAAAAATCAACAGTAAAAGTGTCAAAAGTAAAATAAAAATCACCATGGGGTTTGGTGTGAAACCATCTGCAATGTAACCCTCCTGGTGCAGGAATGCTTGATTAGAGGCTCTCCACCTCGTTATTAATGGAGGTAACACTAGGTCAAGGCTGTATTTGAGCATAAAAAGCATTACAAATAATAGAAAGAAAGAAAGAGAAAGAAAGAAGGGGAGAAAGAAAGAAAGAGAGAGAGAGAGAAAGAGAGAAAGAGAGAAAGAAAGAGAGAAAGGGAGAGAGGGAGAAAGGGAGAAAGAAAGAGAGAAAGAAAGAGAGAAAGAAAGAGAGAAAGAAAGAAAGAAAGAAAGAAAGAAAGAAAGAAAGAAAGAAAGAAAGAAAGAAAGAAAGAAAGAAAGAAAGAAAAGAAAGAAAGAAAGAAAGGAAGGAAGAAAGAGACAGAAAGAGAGAAAGAAAGGAAGAAAGGGAGAAAGGAAGAAAGAAAGAAAGAAAGAAAGAAAGATAAAGAAAGAAAGAGAGAAAGAAAGGGAGAAAGAAAGAAAGAAAGAAAGGGAGAAAGGAAGAAAGAAAGAAAGAAAGAAAGAAAGAAAGAGAAAGAAAGAAAGAAAGAGAAAGAAAGAAAGAAAGAAAAAGAAAGAAAGAAAGAAAGAGAGAAAGAAAGGGAGAAAGAAAGAAAGAAAAAGAAAGAAAGAAAGAGAGAAAGAAAGGGAGAAAGGAAGAAAGAAAGAAAGGGAGAAAGGAAGAAAGGAAGCAAGTAGCTGTGATGATTTGTATGTTGGCAGGCCAAACCATCTGAGGTGCATAATGTCTTCTTTATCACCAGGCCAGTCATACAGCCAGCTTTGTGCACCAATTAGTATGGCTTCTTCTTGGCATCCTTGCTATGTCCAAAGGTCATTTCAGTTTAGCATCCAATAAATCCTTTATTTGGGGTTTATTCAGCTTTTGCCTGCAGTGTCATAGCTGCAATTAAGCTATATTGCACACTGGCAAAAGCTTTCAGAGCCTGACAGTGCCCCCCACTCTTTCTGCTCCTCAAGAAACACCCTGGAAAGGAAATATTTCTGCCACCAAAGGTCCATACACGTTTTCTACACTAATTATTCAGAACGGATGTGGCCCATTAGCTGCCACGCATCCATTACAAAGCACTCCTGAACCCAGTCTCTGGTTCTCACCCAGCCTTGGGAAGTTTGTGGTGAGCAAGAAAAGCTCAGTTAAGTTTGTTTTCTACAGGGACCAGGTAAAACCGTGCCTGAGATGGTCACCATTAACCAGGCAGAATATGTTTACTCTAGGAAAGCAAAGCTGACTGCCAAAATGATATAATATCACTTCCATCTCCTGAACATCCCTTTCAAATCGTAGTCTAAACATTAACACAGCTCTCCTGAGGGGTAGGTAAGTGCTATTATCATGTTATCAGTCAGGCTTGCCACCAGCTGGCCTCCTTTATGTCTTTGGCTGCTTTCCTGGATTCTTGGGCTATGTGTAACACGGTGCAGCTAGCCACTGAACAAACAGATGCACATCCACTGTGCTTCCCTCAGGTGTGGGAGTGCAAAGCAGGTTTGGGAGGAGGGGAAAAAGAGCAGGGCTCAGTCAGCACCCTGAGACAGACCAAGATTATTGCTTGTCTTCATCAAGTCCCTTTGGATTTTTTGCACACCACTGATTATTGCCTCCGGGGAGGCAGTGGAGGAGGACCTGGTCAGTGGGAGGTCTCCTGGTGACTGCACTGGTGGCAGGACTTGGCATGGCTGTCCCAGGCGTGAAGGAGAATGCAAGGCTCTGCCTAAGCCCAGCCAGGAGAGGCTGGCTACCAAGCTCCCATGTGAGACTCTGGGAGATGAGAAAAGTAAACCGATAGAATGGTAAAAACAAAGTAATTAACTGCTCACGGCTCTGGTCACACACGGCCGCTGACTGCAGTTGTCTTTGCACCAAGCACGGAGGGTCCCTTCCTCACCTGGGGCTGGCCCTGGCTTCAGTGGGGTTTGAGAAATACTGCTGGCACACAGACCCCACTTCCCAGCGCAGGGGCAGGCAGGAGGGAGAGGAAAGCCCTTGTGAAAAGGGTGTTTGTTTTCACTTGAACTGGAAAGAGCTGCATGAGGGATGCAGTTATGAAAAGTGACAGCTTCCTAACCTAACGCTGGCTGCCAGGGGGACTCAGCACAGGGACAAGCCAGAGCACAAAGATTTCCACGCCGTCAGCTCACGACTGCTCTGCCGCAGCCCTGGAAAAGGTGCTGTGCTTTTCTTGCTCTTAATGAATCTGCTCAACTAAGCCACCACCACCAGCCCCAACCCAGACCATACACCGTACATGCCACCCCTCTGAGGTCTTCTGTGATGAGTAAGAGCATGTAGTGAAGTAGTGAAGCCCATGACTCACCTGTAAAACATCCATGGAAAATCATATGCTTCCTGCTGAAGCCTTTTAGCAACACTCAGCCTTGTGATGTTTCATTTATGTCTTGTGCCTGATTAAATATTTGTTTCCCATCTGGGATTTTTTGGATTTTTTTTTCCTTTTCTTTTCCTTTTTAGAGAAGAAAATTGGCAGCCAGCTTCTGACCGGCCGAGGAAGCGTTATGCAAACTGTTTATGCCCAATTGTCTGCTGCGAGGCGGCAGGACCCCGCTGCGGCAGGGAGGTGGTGGAAGCCTCATCCCTGGAGGTGTTTGCAGCCAGGCTGGATGTGGCTGTGAGCAACCTGCTGCAGTGTGAGGTGTCCCTGCCCATGGTAGGGGGGTTGGAACTGGCTGAGCCTTGAGGTCCTTTCCAATCCTAACAATTCTACGATTCTGTGATCTGAGCGCAGCCTTTATGCCGCGGGAAGGCGCTTTCAAAACCCTGCCCACCCTTACCCACCCTCACCCACCCTGCCCGCCGCCCTCCGCACCCCGACGGCTCGGGGCACCCAAACGCGGACTTTCCTCCGCCTCCCGTGCACCGAACAGCTCCTGGGCGAGGAGCAGCCAGATCCCCAGCTCCCGTGGGGCTCCCCTCCGCCGCCCCACCGGAGTCCCGGTCCCCTCTTTGTCTGTGACGAGAGGTGCGGGGCTGGGTGCGCAGCCGCGGCCAGTGCTCCTGCCCGCTCCGCGCACCCGCACCCGCGTACCTACACCGACAGCGTGTGGGGACAGTGGCATACCCAGCACGTACGTACACACATGCACATCGTATGTGCGTGTGCGCAGACACGCGTGTGCCCGCGGCGCGCACCCGCGTACGTGATACCGGCTGCACGGGCAGGGCGATGTGCACAAACGCTGTGCGTACAGATACGCGCGGCGAGGTACTGGCACACGCCGCGCGTACAGATACGCGCATCTGCGCACACGCGTGTCTGCGCACACACCACAAGCAGAAGGCAGCCCCGTCCCTACCTCGCCCACCCGCGGAGAACGGAAGCCAAGGAGCAGCGGACGGTCGCGAACCCACCTGCAGCAGCGGCGGCGGCGGAGACCAGCAGCAGCAGTAGCGGCGGCAGGCGCGGCAGCGGCGGCCACATCCCGCTCCCCATTCCCGCCCGCCCCGTGCTCCCCGCCGCCCCGCGGCGCAACCGGCCCCGCGCGGCATCAGCGCCCCGCGCGGCACCGGCGGGCGGGCGCGCGCCGCCCCGCCACCGCCGACACGCGCCCCGCGCCGCCCCGCGCCGCGCCGCAGCCCCCGCCGCGGCCCGGCCCCCCCCCCCCCGCCTCCCCCGCGCCCCGCCCCGCCGCCGCCGCCGCCGCCGCCGCTACTCTGCCCTCCCACCGGGGACGGTTGCCGGTGCGCGGCGAGCAGCGGTACTGCAGCGGAGGGCACCGAGACGGGCGGGATGATGCCCAGGAGAGACATCCGCGCCCCCGCGGTGGGTCCTGGCTCCCGAGCACGGCGCTGCCGTTCCCCGGGATGGCTCGACTTTAACCGAGCAGCTAAACCCGAGGTGCTCAGAGCTCTGACCACGGTTCTCGTGCTGTGGATTCCTTTCTCATCTCGGAAGGACCAAGCGATGGAGACACCTGCCCCTAAGGGGGCTTTTTTTCATTAGAGTCATAGAATGCATCCGCTTGGAAAGGACCCTCAGAGATCATCTTGTGCAACCTCCCTGCAGCCAGCAGGGACCTCCCCCGCCAGAGCAGGCTGCTCAGGGTCCCATCAAGCCTGCCCTTGATTGTCTTCAGTGATGCGGCTTCAACAACATCTCTGGGCAGTCTGTTCCAGTGTCTCACCACCCTCGTTGTGAAGAACTTCCTCCTGATGTCCAACCTAAATCTACCCTGCTCCAGTTTTAAGCCATTGCCCCTCGTCCTATCACTCCAAACCCTTCTAAACAGTCACTCCCCAGCCTTCCTGAGGGTCCCCTTCCGATACTGAAATGCAGCTCTAAGGTCTCCTGGGATCCTTCTCCAGGCTTCTCCTTTCTTTCCCAGGACTTGGCAATCCGTGGCTTGGCTCATAGGTCCCATGCAGTATAACTGTTTGACAGCACCAAACCTCAGCACAAGCTTTGGGCTCAGAAAATCGGCCAAGACCAAGGTACGTCTGTTTTTCACCACCACAGTGTTACCTTTCCAGGTGTCAGCAGAGGGACATGAGGAGAGCAAGGGTGGGGACCTTCTCAGCAGCCACCTTTTTCGCTTACCTGAATTGAACCCGGGAGGTGAACATGTTGCAAGCATTACTAAATCTTTCCTACTTCTTTCTCTGCACTTTGAACTGGGAGAACTTAAGAACAACCCTGTTTTACAAGACAGCATGGTGATATCTCAAGACCACTGTGCTTCCTCCTGCAGTGTGTTTCAGAAAGGCTGCACCTTCAGGGCTGCTCAGCACTGTACCATCATCAAAACATTCCCCCAGGGGTATTTAATCCATAATCCACCCACAGCAGCCAAACACCTGACTCATAGGGTGGTGATATCTCTGTGCCTTCCAAGGCGCAGGGAGGCTGATCTTTGTCACCTTTCTGATCTCTCAGGGCTGACTTTGGTACCCACAGGGAAGCGTTTTGCTTCAGTTGCCACTGCTGTTTTCACTGCCCCCCAGCCCCAGGTGTGAGCATCTTGAAGGGCCAGAGGAGAAAATGACATAGTTATGAGGAGAAGAGTGTCCACCTCTCTCTCCCCAGACTTTGTTCATGAAGCCTCTGGGTTCATAACTGCTGGCTAAGGAAAAGCAAGAGGTATTTCTAGCTGTCACTCATGCAGTGTGGTTGGAGGTACCCAGGTAGATGGAAAGGCCCAGAAATGTGAACATCACCTGGCTTTGTCTGATATCATTTGTCAATCATACTTAAGTAGTCTTTGAAGAGTGATGATGTTCCCTGAACATGCCCCAGTAAGTTGGAGGGCAATAGGCAGGAGTGACAGGCCTAGGAGATGGCCTCTCCCTCCTCAGAGATGCTGAGGAGGCAAACTGGAGAAAGAATCAGAGCCTGCTGATTTGGCAGAGGTCCCTAAGGGCGTGATGCCAACCCTGGGGAGAGGCAGCAGAAGTCCTTCAGAGTGAAATCCTGGCCCCTGAACTGGGTGGCGAGAGAGGATCCTCTGCAAATCTCTTCCCCCATGCCCCTTGCCAAGGGTAGGGATGAGCTGAGATTGATGTTTTCAAGCCAGTGTGTGAAGTCAATCTCAGGAGCAAACCATGGGGGCAATACCTCACCTGCTGCCTTAGCCAGAGCTGTCTGCCTTAGACCTGTGTCATAAAAAGCTCAAAAATTCAGATTTACTTTTTAACTAGAGGCTTGTCCAAAGATCACCATTTTCTCTGGTGGCATCCATGGAGGTATGCAGGACTCCTGTTACAGTTTAACAGGAGGTGCCTGGGGCCAGTGCAGCCCTTCAGACGTGCCTGCTGGTTAAAGTGGTGTCACTGTGCCATGCTCTCCCTGCTCCTCCATGGAGTGGGCATGGCCCCCTTGGTTCTGTGCAGGGAACAGAGGTGATACCCAAGCAGAGCATTGTTAGCTGGTGGAAAGCTTCTCCCAGGCAACCAGCATCAGAACAAGAGGACACAGTCTCAAGCTGTGCCAGGGGAGCTTTAGGCTGGATATTAGGAAGAAGATCTTCATAGAAAGAGAGATTGGCCATTGGAATGTGCTGCCCAGGGAGGTGCTGGAGTCACCATCACTGGAGGTGATGATGGGGTGCTTGGTGCCATGGTTTAGTTGATTAGATGGTGTTGGGTGATAGGTTGGACTTAATGATCTCAAAGGTCTCTTCCAACCTGGTTAATTCTATTCTATTCTAACTGAAGCTGAGTGCTGGGATGGAAGTGCTCTCTGCAGGGCAGCAATTCCAGATGAACAATCAATTACTGAGGTGCTTTAGCTCTAGGTATGCTTATTTTTAGTTTGTTAGCTTTTTTTCACCAAGGGATCTTCAGGTTGACCTCTGAGCAGGACTGGAGGCACCTCACACACTGCAGGTTGCTGGTGGGGGAGAGAGGGGTGAGAGAATCTCCACTGGTCCAAACTTTTGTGTTGTGAAAGAGCAACCACACTCATGTATGGAAACATAGAATTGTTTTGGTTTTCTTGGAAAAGAACTTAAAGATCTTTGAGTCCAACCATCAACCCAGCACCACCATGGCCATTAAACCATGGCCCAAAGTGCCATGGCCACACCTCCCTTGAACACCTCCAGGCATGGTGGCTTCACCATCTCCCTGGGCAACCTATTCCTATGCCTGAAAGCTCTTCCAGCAAGGAAATTGTTCCTAACATCCAACCTAAACCTTCCCTGCCACAATTTCAGGTATTGCTTCCACTTACAACCCTCTCTTGGGATTCATGGGAGGAAGAAAAGATTAAGGCTGCTTCACGTGTCCAGGAGGTCCTGTAGCTGCCACACATCTCTGACCAACAGCACCAAAATCCCTTCTGGCAGGGATTTGTTTTAGCAAAGGAAGGTCAGCCCTCGAGCCCAGCGCTGCAGGGGCTCGCCTGGCAGCACACCGGCCTGGACCCAGGTGCATGAGATTCTGGACACAGCAGCCCGACTCCCTGTTGCCAACACCACCTCTAAAAGGCTGTTCTGGAAGCAAGGAGTGAGCTGGGAATGTTATTCTCCAAACCATGGCTCAACCCCCCACATCACTGATTGAGCATGGGTCTTATCCACAAGCCATGGCTCCAGGCATTTTGAGTTTGGGTATTTTTCCTTTGTCTCTCTTTTTTCTTTTTCTCCTTATTCTTCCTTTTCCTTTTCCTTTTCCTTTTCCTTTTCCTTTTCCTTTTCCTTTTCCTTTTCCTTTTCCTTTTCCTTTTCCTTTTCCTTTTCCTTTTCCTTTTCCTTTTCCTTTTCCTTTTCCTTTTCCTTCTTTTTCTTTTTTCCTTTTCTTTTTCTTTTTCCTTTTTATTTTTCTCTCTTTCTTTCTCTTTCTCTTTTTCTTTCCCTTTTCCTTTTCCTTTTTCTCTTTTCCTTTTCATTTTCCTTTTCATTTTCCTTTTTCTTTTTTTCTTTTTCCTTTTTCCTTTTTTCTTTTTCTTTTTCTTTTTCTTTTTTCTTTTTCTTTTTCTTTTTCTTTTCTTTTTCTTTTTTCTTTTTCTTTTTCTTTTTCTTTTTCTTTTTCTTTTTCTTTTTCTTTTTCTTTTTCTTTTTATCGTTTTCTTTTTCTTTTTTCTTTGTCTTTCTTTTTCCTTTTTTCTTTTTCTTTTTCTTTTTCTTTTTCTTTTTCTTTTTCTTTTTCTTTTTCTTTTTCTTTTTCTTTTTCTTTTTCTTTCCTTTTCTTTTTCTTTTTCTTTTTCTTTTTTTTTGTTCTCTTTTTCTTTCTCTTTCTCTTTCCCTTCCCCTTTTCCTTTTCCTTTTCCTTTTCCTTTTTTCCTTTTCCTTTTCCTTTTCCTTTTTATTTTCCTTTTCCTTTATTTTTCACCATCTATTTTGGACAAGCAGGAAGGAAGGGGGCCCAACTAATCTGACCATGTTCATTTATAAGTGATTCAGGAGAGGGAAAAAAAGTAAAGTAAAAGAGAGAAAGGGATGGAGAGGACTTGCTAAAGAAAGAAAAGTGCTGCATTGTTGCTGTCACTGTTTTCTTAGCTCCCATGTAACCTCTGCCCTTTCTCCTTCCCTCCTTTCCTGGGTAATTGATATGCAGATATGAAGACAATGAAAAACCAGAGCACCCCAATGCTTTCTGTGTCAGTTCTCCACTCCATCCTGCATGCTATGAATTATTAGAAGGATTAACCTGCTGTCTGCTTCCTGAATGCCACCTCTGCCAACTTCAGCAGCTAGTCAGAAGAAAGCCTCCAAAATGCTCCCAGCAGGCAAGGAGAGCAGCTGCAGCACTGAGAGATGGCCAGGACTGCAAGGCAGCCAGCCATGGCTGGCAGTGGGATGAGGCTGGGCACAGCCCTCCCAGGCCCCCACTGGCTCTCCTTTCAGCCCTGGCATCCAGCTCAAAAGCTGGGAGCAGGATGCTGAAGTGCAGCCCCACATCCAATGGCAGCTGCAGTGGTGGGATAAGAGTGAAGCTGAGGTTAGGCAAGGATGCCTGCTTTTGCCTCTCCATGGCACTCTGAGCTGCACCAGGAGCTGGTCCAGATCCTGTCTTATGCTGGAAAGCCACCAAGAGCAGCAGGGTCACCACATCTTTCCTCTCTGAGAACCACCTCTCCTGCAGTGGCCTACCACAGCCAGGTCCTGCAGGGTGAATGATCCTCAGCATTGCTCCACCTTACCCCTGATGTAAGGTGAGACAAAAGCCCAATGCTGGAGTTCAGGGCGACCAAGAGAGATGTCCTCTGCCATCTGCAGTTAATACATGTGTGGAGACAGAGACCACTCTGCCATGCTCCACTCTGTGCCTTCTCCTGTGGCAAAGGAGCATTTGCTCCTGTCTCAACTGGTGCATCTGCCAGCAGGAGCTGTCTACAGAAGCTCAAGTTTATGAGAGTATAGATGCTTGTGGGGCTATGCCATCCCTTTGGTTCAGTCCCTCAGCATCACCCTTCCATAATGCTCTTCACCCCTGGGCTGCTGAGCAGGCTGAGTGCCCTGGGGACTCTCACAGCATCCAGCTCTTCCACAGAAACATAGAATTGTTAAGGTTGGAAAAAGCCTCCAAGATCATTGAGTCCAACCATCAACCCAACACCGCCATGGCCATCAAACCAGGTCCCAAAGTGCCACGGCCACAGGTTTCTTGAACACCTCCAGGGATGGTGACTCCACCACCTCCTTGGGCAGCCTGTGCCAATCCCTGACCACTCTTGCAGCAAAGAAATATTTCCTAATATCCAACCTAACCCCCAGGCCCTGGTACCAGCTCAGTCCATTTCCTCTTGTTCTAGCACCTGATACTAGGGAGAAGAAAGACTTGGCACCAGCATGAGCTCTGTGCTAGCCCAGGAGCACTCAGGTGCTGCAGGTTACAGGACGTGAGTGTCGCTGAGTGCTGGCATACTTTACAGTGGGAAATACACCTTCAACTGGGAAGTTCATGGAATCACAGCATGGCAGGCTGGAAGGGACCTCAAGGATCATCTGCATCTGGTCCAACCATTCTAGCTGATGGTGCAGTTGACATGAGCTGGCCCACCACTCTCACAAGCTGAGCCTTAAAACTGTCCAACGGAGAGGACTCTACCACTTCCCTTGTGAGATGATTCCAGTGTCTCTTCTCATGGGGAAACATTTTCTTCTGGGGTCCAATGGGAATCTGCCCAGGAGGAACTTGTCCCCATCACCTCTTGTCTCCTCCATGGCACTCCTGGTAAAAAGGCAGTCTCCACCCTCCTACAGCCACCCTTTATGTGCTGGTCCATGGCAATAAGGTCATCCCTAAACCTTCTCTTCTCCAGGCTGAACCAACCCAGCTCTCAGCCTTTCCTCTTCCTTGGTACTTCTGAAACACATCCAGCAAATTCTCTGGAGTATATCATCTGGTCACATTAATTAGCTCCTCAGAAGTGGAAGACCACTTAGCTCCACACAAATGTGGAGTGTGCTGTGTCTGTTGTGACAACAGAACGTAGCAGAGCTACCGATTCACGCAGCTCAGGCACGTGAGGCTTCATTCAGGCCAGTCACCCTTTGGCTGCTTTCAAGCTTGGATCACTAGGGAGCTTTTAAACATCATCTGTTGTAGGTAGTTAAAGATGACAGCCCTGGTTGTTGAGTGTGTCCATGGAGTTGGACATGTGCAGAGAGGGAAAGCAGCCAGGGAGCCAGCCTGAGTAACCCTGTTCCCAGCTGCCTTACATTAAAGATGCCAGGGGCCTCATGGCTTTTGCTCTGATTGAAAATTGAGCAATTAAGCTAAATTAACCTGTATTAAGCTCTTGCTTACAGCTAGTTTTGGTGCCTCTGAACCACGCTGCAGGCAGCAATGAAGACAAGAAGTACCAGCATGGCCAGAATGAAGCTTGATCTCTCCAAGAGTCCTCTGGGGGATCTCCATCCTCCTCAAGGCAGCTCAGATTTCCAGGCCCTGCTGTGTGTGCTTTGAATTCCACAGTATCCAGCAAGAACAAGGGGGTCTGGAGACATTTTGCAGTACATACCAGCAAAATGACAGATTGTTCCAGAGGACACACTGGCCACATGCCTTTAGGTTTAGGAGGCAGCTCCTAGGACCTCTCAGAGGAGAAAAGGGAGTTGAGCCAGCTTCACTCTGCACAGCCACTTCTTATCCAGCAGGCTAGAGCCAGGCTGATATGGTGAGCCTTAAATCACAGAATCATGGAATTATTTCAGCTGGAAAAAAACCTCTAAGATCATCAAGTCCAACCTTCAGCCCAACACCATCATGGCCACTGAACCATGGCACAAACTGTCATGTCCACACATCTCTTGAACACCTCCAGGGATGGGGACTCCACCACCTCCCTGGGCAGCCTGTGCCAATCCCTGACCACTCCAGCAGCAAACAAATTTTCCCTAATCTCCCTTGGCACAATTTCAGGCCATTTCCTCTCATTCCATCACCTGATACTAGGGAGCAGAGCCCAACCCCCACCTCACTCCACCCTCCTTTCAGGGAGTTGTAGAGAGCAATGAGTTCTCCCCTCAGCCTCCTCTTCTCCAGACTGAACAGCCCCAGCTCTCTCAGCCTCTCCTCATAAGACTCATTCTCTAGACCCTTCACCAGCTTCCATCACACAAACAACCACTCCTTTGGGCAGCTCTGAGCCCCATGCATGGCAGGGGCACCAGAGTCTAAAGAAATACCCTTGGACATGTGCAGGGTGCCTGCTGCTTTGATCTACTGATCACAAGGAGTTACCTGTTCATGTCCTGGATCTCTAATGCACTCCAGTCCCAGTCCTGGGCACCTAAGGCTGTCTGTTCCCTCACAGGGAGCACAGACAGGTCATTCAGGACAGTGAGGACAAGAAGATGGCAAGATGCCTCCAAAGCAGATGACAGGACACTCAGATCTGCAACACTTCTGTCTATTTGTGGCCCCAGTCCCAGTGGAAATTGCATTCCTACTGCCTGAAGCACCACTAAGCCTTTCAAGCCTAGTCCTTTAGCTTGACTTTTATGATGCCAAGGGGATTAGGCTCACTGCCCACCAGAACACAGGCAATGAATGAGTGCTCCTTGTGGCCCAAGACTTTGTCCATAGTAGAAAATACCTCCTTAGACAGGACCCAGAGGGCTGCTTATCACAGAATCAACCAGGTTGGAAGAGATCTCCAAGATCAAGTCCAGATGATCACCCAAGCCTAACTAATCAGCCAGACCATGGCACCAAGTGTCTTATCCAGTCTCTTCTTAAACACCTCCAGGGATCCCCACTGTTGAAAAGATGCTGACATACCAAAGAGATTCATAGACTCACCTGGTTGGAAAAGACCTTAAGACCATCAAGTCCAGCCATGACCTACCATCTCCCTGACACAACTGTCAGGCCAATTCCCTAAGCTCCTCATCCAGGCATCCCTGGAGTCACCTCCAGGGATGGTGACTCCACCACTTCCCTGGGCAGCCTGTTCCAGTGCCTGATGATCATTTTGGTGAAGAAAGTTTTTCCTAATATCCAGTGTAAAGCTCCACTGGTGTATCTTCAGTCCCTTTCCTCTCATCCTATCACTTCACTACAACCTCCTTTTGAGGCAGTTATAGAAAGCAATGAGGTCTCCCCTCAGCCTCCTGTTGTCCAGACTAAACAACCCCAGTCCCCTCAGCCACTTCTCCTAGGGTTTGTGTTCAAGACCCCCCACCAGCCTTGCTGCCCTTTTCTGGACATGCTCCAGCACCTCAAAGTCCTTCTTAAAGGCCAAGGGAAGGTGGAATCAAAGGGAGAACCAAGCTTGATCTGGTTGAACCACACCTGTGTATGAGTCCCAGTATGGCTGCTTGAGGCAGTACAGTGCATGGCTGAGCACAAAGCATCACAACTGAATGCCAGGGAAAAGGGAATGAAAGAAGGAAGGAAAGAAGAGGTTTAGGGTAATTCCAGCTCCATTAAAACCCATGAGAATGGACAATGCAGGAACATCACAGCACTTAGAGAGTGAGGGAGATGAGAGGCTCCTGTCTCCATGTCCGATCTCTGTGTCTCTACAGACCATAAAGCAGCACCTGCTGACCTGCAGAGCCAGGAGTTTGAAGGGGAGAAAACACACACATGTAGTGGGATGTGAATGAGGAGTCTGGTATCAACAGCCAGGAGCAAAACCTTTTTAAAGACACAGAACAGACACAGAACTCTGAGGACTACCTCTAACTATGGTCAAATCGTTTCATAGTTTTCCATTCTGGGCTTTGGACCATTCTTGGCTCTTCACCAGGTCTTGGCCCTTCTCAGAGATGGGATATTGAATGACTGAATAATGACCCAGCTAATGTTCTTCCCTGAGAGCATGAGGAGAGATAAGCAAGGCTTAAGAGGCAAATTCAGAATGATTCAGGAGTTACTAAGGCTGGGAAGATTTTTTTATAGCTTTGCAATTCTGGCACTGGGAAAAAAAAGGATGTCTAAATACATTCCTGAGAGATGAGATCCCCAAACATCTGGAGAGATATGTGCTGATAAATTTAGACCTTTCCAACAGCTGGAGTGCCTGTGAGAGTTGGACAGAGTCCTGCATGTAAGCTGCCAGAAGTTCAGCAGGGAAACATTCTGGCAGCCAGGCTGGAGACCGGTGGCAAGGGGAGGATTTCCCAAGTGCGTAGGGGTGCAAGGAGGTAACAACATTCTCCCCATGTCCCACCCCCCCCTGCAGGTCTGGGTGCTGGGAATGAGTTTCTACTGCTCCTGTAGGCGAGTGATACCCTCAGCCCCCCTATAGGCACAGAAATATTTCTGATGTCCTCTAGAAACCTGCTGCTTTGGGGAGGGACTTTCTAACAAACCTGGCAGGGACGTGGGGTGCCCCCAGGTCCCTTTTTCGTGCCACAGTCTGGCCATGGGCTCCAGCAGCCTTGTGTAACCACAGCACTGCACCCTGCAAGGGAGGGGACAGCCAGGACCAACTTGAGACCACAACCTGGAAGGTATTTTAGCATCTAAATGAGGCTAAGGGAGGCTAAGGGAGCTGGGGTTGCTAAGCCTGGAGAAGAAGAGGCTCAGGAGAGACATTCTTGCTGTCTACAACTACCTGAAAGGAGGTTGTAGCCAGGTGGGGGTTGGTCTCTTCTCCCAGGCAACCAGCACCAGAACAAGAGGACACAGTCTCAAGCTGTGCCAGGAGAAGTTTAGGCTGGAGGTGAGGAGAAAGTTCTTCCTAGGAAGAGTAATTGGCCATTGGAATGTGCTGCCCAGGGAGGTGGTGGAGTCACCATCATTGGAGGTGTTTAGGAGGAGACTTAACAGGGTGCTTGATTGCATGGTTTAGTTCATGGTTTGGTGGTGTTGGATGATGGGTTGGACATGATGTTCTTGAGGGTCTCTTCCAACCTGGTTTAGTCTATTCTATTCTATTCTATTCTATTCTATTCTATTCTATTCTATTCTATTCTATTCTAACCTATTCTAACCTATTCTATTCTACTCATTCTGACCTGCTGCTTTATTTAACACACACCACGCTCCCTGTCGCTGCAGCAATGCGTTGGTAAATCTGAGCCAGCTTCACTGTGTGAAAGGCATGGAGAAGTGGAACACATTCTTTTGGATCCACTTTATGAACAGAAGTAGAGGCACAATGAAAATAATCAAATTAGCTCAGGCTGCAAAGGAAGGCAGAAGCAGAACCGAGTTCAAAACAGAGCCTGGAGAGCGGCCAGCGGTGACTCATTAGGTTGCATTTGTGAAGGGTTAGTCCTCAGTCTTCATCTTCAGGGGAGTGATTTATATTTTCTATCTTGGGATGATGTGGTTTGGGCCTGGTTGTTGGTTTGCTTTTTATTCAGTGAATAATTCTGTGGGTTTGTCTGTGGCCTCCTAAGCACAGAAGCTCTGCACTTTGGGGAGAGCGATGCCTGCTGGGGCTGACACTGAGCAGGCTGACAGCAGACTTTTAGCATGCAGGGAGCAGCAGTGCTTGCTTCTGCTTTGGAGAGCAGGAGGGGATATTGAGCACAGTTTGGCTTTCTTTTGCCCAGTTAAATTCTGAGATGATGCTAAAAGAAAAAAGGAAAAAAAGGGGAAAAAAAGGAAAGAAAAGGGAAAAAAGGGGGGAAAGGGGGAAAGGGGGGAAAAAGGAAAGAAAAGGGAAAAAAGGGGGAAAAGGGGGAAAGGGGGGAAAAAGGAAAGAAAAGGGAAAAATGGGGGAAAAAGGAAAGAAAAGGGAAAAAATGGAAAAAAGGGAAAATAGGAAAAAAGGGAAAAAGGGGGGGAAAGGAAAGAAAAGGAAAAAAAGGGGGAAAAGGGGAAAAAAGGAAAGAAAAGGGAAAAAAGGGGGAAAACGGGGAAAAAGGAAAGAAAAGGGGGAAAAATGGAAAAAAGGGAAAATAGGAAAAAAGGGGAAAAGGGGGGGAAAGGAAAGAAAAGGGAAAAAAGGGAAAAAAGGGGGAAAACGGGGAAAAAGGAAAGAAAAGGGGGAAAAATGGAAAAAAGGGAAAATAGGAAAAAAGGGGAAAAGGGGGGGAAGGAAAGAAAAGGGAAAAAAGGGGAAAAAGGGAAAAAGGGGGAAAAAGGAAAAAAGGAAAAAAGGGGAAAAAGGAAAAAAGAAAAGCAAAAAAGTAAAAAGAAAAAAGATGCAAGGGGGGGGAAAGCAAAAAAAAAAGGAAAAAAGGGAAAAAAGGGGGGAAAAGGGAAAAAAAGGAAAAAAGGGGAAAAGGGGGGGAAAGGAAAAAAGGAAAAAAGGGAAAAAAGGAAAAAGGAAAAAAGGGGGGGGGGAGGAAAAAAAAAAGAAGAAAAAAGGGGGGGAAAAAAAGGAAAAAAAAAAGGGAAAAAAGGAAGCAAAGCTGACTAAAGCACAAACATCCCCCCCCAAACCCAGCAACTGGTTTGCATGTGTCCACATCACAACCATAATGTTCACTACTCTGCTGAGACCCCACCTCCAATCCTGCCTCCAGTTCTGGTGTCCTCAGCACAAGAAGGACACAGAGCTGCTGGCGTCCAGAGGAGGCCACAAAGGTGATCCAAGGGCTGGAGCAGCTCTGCTGTAAGGAGAGGCTGAGGGAGCTGAGGATGTTCAGCCTGGAGAAGAGAAGACTCCGTGGGGACCTTAGAGCTGCCTTCAATAGCTGAAGGGATCCTACAGGAAGGCTGCAGAGAGACTTTTCATGAGAGTGTCTAGAGGCAGGACAAGGGGGAATGGTTTGAAGCTGAGGGAGAGTAGGCTCAGACTGGATCTAAGAAAGAAGCTCTTCAGTACAAGGGTGGTGAGACTCTGGAACAGGTTGCCCAGGGAGGCTGTGGATGGCCCCTCCTTGGAGGTGTTCAGGGCCAGGTTGGATGAGACCTTGAGCAGCTGAGTCTAGTTGAGAGGTGTCCCTGGCCATGGTGGTGGAGCTGGAGCAGATGATCTCTGAGACCCCTTCCAACCTGAGCCACTCTCTGATGCTGTGCTCATGAGCTGTCTGGCTGTAAGAAGTGGAGTTTCTCTGCAGTTACAAGTCAAAAGCCTGTGCTAGCTTGTTCCCCAAGGCCTTCTGCAATATTAACTGATTTATGTCAAGTATTTTCTGTCAGCTCTCAGATTTGTCATAAATCACAAGAAATCTTGTAATAATGGACTTCTGAGCATAATGCCTCCAAAAAAGTCCCTCTCAGAAGGGGAAATACTGTCTTATGGGTTTATAATGTCTGTCTTTTCCTCCCTTCCCTGGGGCTATGCTTTTTTCTTTCTTTTGTCCTTTCTAGGGAAATTAAAGCTCTCCTTTGGACTGACTGGAGAAAATTCAGTTAAACTTTATGCTTGTATCCTCTTTGTCTCCCTGTAACAGAGGCAATTTCCTTTCATCTGCACAAATATTCACTACACTGGACTCCACATTTAGCATTTAGTTTCCCTTCAGCACTTTCTCACTTGAGATACTCAAGCAAAAGTGGACAGGAGCCAGCTTACAGGAAAGAATTCCAGATGCTGGAGACATTTGGTTCAGAGCCTAACCCACTTCTGGTGAATCTTAGAACTGTTTTGGCTGGAAAAGATCTCCAAGATCATCAGGTCCAACCATCAACCCAACACCACCATGGCCACCAAACCATGTCCCACAGTGCCATGGCCACATGTTTCCTGAACACCTCCAGGGATGGGGACTCCACCACCTCTCTGGGCAGCCTCTTCCAACCCCTGACCACTCTTGCAGCTAAGAAATACTTCCTAATCTCCAACCTAACCCTCCCCTGGCACAATTTCAGGCCATTCCCTTTTGTTCTATCACCTGATAGTAGAAAGAAGAGACCACCCCCCACCCCACTCTGCCCTCCTTTCAGGGAGTTGTAGAGAGCAGTGAGGTCTCCCCTCAGCCTCCTCTTCTCCACATTAAATACCCCCAGTTCCCTCAACCATTCCTCACAAGACTTGTTCACTAGACCCTTCACCAGCTTTGTTGACCAACATCTACAGGCATCCAACCCAAAAGAGCAGACTCAGGTAATGCTGACTGCTGGAGTAGATTCTCCTGACATAAAGAGGTCTCCTGGATGTCACCATCCTTCCTGTATATCCTTGGGAAGCCCAGGGCAGAAAGTGCCATCCCACTGGCACAAAGAATGACCAGAACAAAGGCAAGGAAGCTGAGCTGGGCCACATGCCCCTTTGCAAAGGTTTATTCCCCTGGGCAGTGCTCAGGGGTAAGCCAGGACCATAGACTTTGGTCCATAATGCTGAATGAGCATCAGAAACAGGAGAAAGGAGATGGTGGCACTCAACAAAGCCAGGGAAGGGCTGCCTTTGAGGATGGAACTCATCTAGGACAAGCTGATGGGAGAAGCTGCATCCCAAGTGATGTTTCCATTCTGAGGTGAGTCAAGGCAAGCAGCAGCTTTGGCTGAGCCACACAGAGCAGAGCCATTGGGAGATGGCCATGTACTTCTTTTGGATCAGAACATGAAAGGAGCAGCTGCAGCAGCCTCAAGAAAAGCCTTGCAGCAGTGTGCAAGTCTCTGAAGATCATGTCTGTGCAAGGCTTGCATGCTGAGTCCCATCCTGGGGGCTTTGATGTGTTTCTGTGGTGAACTCAGCACCCTGTTTTGATCCCATTGCTTCACCTCTGCTCCTTTCTCCTGTCAAAGAGTGCTGGCCCTATCACTAGGTGATGGCAAACCTGGAGCCTGGCCTGATCAAATGGTAGTCCTCACTGAGAAGCAGCTGGCTCCTGCTTAAGAGCTCCCTCAGCACATGAGCCTCATCTTCAAGGAGGGATAACTGAGCCTGGGTGAGGCTGTCAGGTCACCCCCTAAGACAGAGCCAGATGCAGCTGTGCAATGAAGCAGGAGCTGATTCTGGGGCTCTGCTCCAGAGCCTTGTTCAGTGTGCACTTTGAGCCCTGAAGTATCCCTGAAATGCCCTGCAGCCCCTCAAAAAAGCCTTTGAGCAAGAAAGGAGTCACAGGCAGGGGCCCAGAAGCAGCCCTCTGCACATCCCTATGCCAGAACCACTCAGGGCAGTCATGCAGCAGAGAGAGTGGAGTTTGGGGAAAGGAATCTGAAGCTTCTTGTTGGTGGTGTTGTTTTTTCCCCCCCCCAAACATTTCAGCTGACTATCTGGGCAAATAATCTTCCAGCTTTGGATGTCCTACAAAATGTTGGCCACCCTGTTCCACCAATGAATCCCTGTGAGCAGGGTGCCTCGTAGGTGAGCTGCTGCGGTTTCTGATCCCCTAAGAAAACACCAGTGTTCCCCAGCACAAAGCAGCTGAGTGGTGAGCAGTGACTAATGAACAGCTGGGATGAATTCTTGACACTCCTGGAATCCAGAAATATGTTGATGAATTCTGGCAGAAGGCCAAATATTTGCAAAGTAATGACTAAAGTGGTGATGAACTACAGCTGAGTGCCTTGCTCCTCTGCAGGGGCTCAGCAGTTCATTCCAGTGGACATCTTACTATCTCTGGCTCAGGTCTGGGTCCACCTCTTCATGCCTGGAAGGTGGTGAGTGCCTGGGGATGCTGCTAGCACCACTGCAGGATGGGGGCCCACAGGAGTGCCAGTGCTCAGCTGCATGGCACTGTGGCAGTTTTAGGTGGCACACATACAATCACAGAATCATTTGGGTTGGAAAAGACCTCTGAGATCATTGAGCCCAAGTGAAACATGCTCCATCTCAAGGCACTAGGACACTTGGCTTGTGTGAGAGCTCCTGCAAGGCAAGGTGCACAGTAGCACTACCAACACTGGGAAAGGTGCCACAGGGGAGGTGGAAGCTGAGTGTCAAATGAGGAAGTGTCAGTGGTCTCACCTTGGACAAGGAGCAGTGCAGAGCAGATTAAAGCTGGTGAAGGAGATGGAGTGACAAGAGATGCAAACTGGAGCTCAGGAAGTTGCACCTCAACACGAGGGAAAATGTGAGGATGCTGGAGCCCTGGAGCAGGCTGCCCAGCAGCTGTGGAGCCTTCTTCTCTGGAGACTTTCTAAACCCATCTGGATGTGTTCCTGTGTGACCTGCCCTATGTGATCCTGCTTTGGCAGGGGGGTTGGGCTGGATGATCTCCAGAGGTCCCTTCCAACCCCTAGCATTCTGTGGTTCTATGATTCCATGACTGAGGATTGAGGAATAGATCATTTCAAACAGGGAAGATTATTCTCTGGGGGAGGGGAACACCCCCAAAACATAGAAGAATAATTGAGAAGGGAAAAATAAAACCATGTTAAAAGAGCACAGATTCTGTACTGAGAACATTTGTACTTGCAGATGCTGGTAGGCACCAGGGAATCTTGGCCTCTTCTGCTGGGTCACCTTTGAAAATGGGATCTAGGGTAACAGCACTTTTGAACAGAGAATCATGGACTCATAGAATGGTCTGGGATGAAAGGGACCTCCAAAGCTCATCCAGTCCAACCCTTCTGCACTCAGCAGGGACATCCCCAACTAGATCAGGCTGCCCAGAGCCCTGTCGAGGCTCACCTTGAATATCTCCAGGGCTGGGGCCTCAACCACCTCCCTGGGCAACCTGTTCCAATGTTCCACCAACCTCATAGTGAAGAACTTGTTCCTAACATCCAATTTACATCAGCTCTTCTCTAGTTTGAAGCCATTGGCCCTTGTCCTGCACCAGGACAGGGTTTTGCATCAGGGCAGGGTTTTGCACCAGGGCAGGGTGTTGCACTGGAGCAAGGTTTTGCACCAGGACAGGGTTTTGCATCAGGGCAGGGTTTTGCATCAGGGCAGGGTTTTGCACCAGGGCAGGGTGTTGCACTAGAGCAAGGTTTTGCACCAGGACAGGGTTTTGCATCAGGGCAGGGTTTTGCACCACAACAGGGGTTTGCATCAGAGCAAGGTGTTGCACCAGGACAGGGTTTTGCATCAGGGCAGGGTTTTGCACCACAACAGGGGTTTGCATCAGAGCAAGATGTTGCAGCAGGACAGGGTTTTGCTCATGTGAGCCCATTTCTTTTTGGTTTGCTCACCACCAGACTTTAAAGAGGACTCTGGACCACTGAAGAAGTTCTCCCTGCTGGAGCCCCTGCCACTTTTGTCACGAACAAGCCACAGTTGTTAGTGCTTTCCAAGGAAAGCAGCAGTGTTTTGCTCAAAGTGCTGGCTGGCAGCAGGTTGGCATTGGGCTTCTTTGTTAGGAGGTGACAGAGCTTAGGTTTTCTGGGAGAAAGAAAAGTCTTATTGATGTAATAATATCATGCCAGGCAGACAGCCCTGCTCGTGTAATCCACTTTGAGCACAACGCTGTGCTGTGGCTCCAGCATTGTTTCCAGCTGAAAAGTGGCTGTGATTTGCCTGGTCAGGGAGGTTATCCTGAGTGACAGGGCTACAAAAGGAGGTGGCATGTGTGGCCAGCTGGGAGGCTGCAGGACTCCACCTGAGGGGCAAGGGGATGGCACAGGAAGAGGGGGATGGGGACTTCTCCATGCGTGCACCACCCTCCTGTGGCTCAGAAGGGTGCCAGGGGCATCCCGTGGGACTGGAGGCATCCCATGGTGCTGGGGGCATCCCATGGTGCTGGGGGCATCTCATAATGCTGGTGGCATGCCATGAGGAAGGGCTCCTGCTTCTTAGGAGCAGCAAGGATTCAAGGCTTGTTAGATGAAGCAGTCTTTGCTCTAGGGAGTGTGGCCAGAGTGGAGGACAAGGAGGAATCCACACTGGAACAGTTAGCCCCAAGCCCAGCCAGGGTGGCAGTTGGATGCTCTACCAGACAGGCGATGATGTCTCTGGAAAGGTTGAAGGTGCAGGGTACCTGCTCCAGACAAGATTGGTTTTAGCCCTGCAATAGTCAGGATCATGGAATAACAGAATGGTTTGGATCAATGGGGACCTTAAAGATCATCCAGTTCCAACCCCACTGCCATGGGCAGGGACACCTCCCACCAGCCCAGGTTGCTCAAGGTCTCATCCAACCTGGCCTTAAACACCTCCAGGGAGGAGGTATCCCCAGCCTCCCTGGGCAGCCTGTTCCAGTGTCTCACCACCCTCACTGGGAAGAATTTCTTCCTAATCTCACATGCTGTGCATGGGACCATTGCTGAAATCCTGGTACACCAGAGAAATAGCAGAGCTGGCTTATGACTGCAGTAGCAAGCTCCCAGCACCACTTTCCTCTTCCTTTGCTTGCTTTCCCAACAAACCTCTACAATTTCTCACCACCAGCACTGAAATGGCCTTCTGCTCTCAGGGCTCTGACCCCTGAGAAAGGTTTGGGCATTGAAAGTCTTAATTGCTAATTAATCACTGACGATTGCTAAGGCACTCAGGTTTCAAATGATTTGTTTGTTTGTTTGTTTATTTTACTGGGGAAAAGTAGAAGTGGAAGTGCCCCCTCCCTGAAGGGGTTCCACCAATTGTGTTGCAGTGACCATCCCCAAGCTGCCTGAAAAACCTTCTGAACTCAGTTATCAGCTTCACAGGGGAGGTTCAGGCTGGATGTTAGGAAGAAATTATTCCCAGAGAAAGAGATTGGCCATTGGGATGTGCTGCCCAGGGAGGTGGTGGAGTCACCATCCCTGGAGGTGTTCAGGAAGAGCCTGGATGAGGCACTTGGTGCCATGGGTTAGTTGATCAGATGGTGTTGAGTGATCTGTTGGACTTGATGATCTCAAAGGTCTTTTCCAACCTGGTTAATTCTGTATTCTGTAAATCTGGTTCATACAACCAGGTTGTTTGTCAGAGGCTGTGTTTCACCCCCATGTGAGGAGTGTGGAGCAGCAGCATGGCCAGATGAGTGTGAAGATTGGTTGGACTTGATGATCTAAGAGGACTTTTCCCACTGAAACCGTTCTGTGACAAGCAGGACAAAGAATACAAGAAAGAAGAGAAACTTCTCCTTGGATCTTGATAGCTCCATCAACATCCTTCCTCCTTCCTGCTGCTGCAGTATTTTAGTGCTGATAAATGAGCCTCTGCAGCAGCCCAGTCTGAACCAGCAGCACTTTGTTTGTGTGCTCAGGGCAAGGCAGTAGGAGATGGTGCTGTGCAGATGGCCAGCACGCATGTTCTGCAGCATCAAAGTCTTTCCCTGCCCTCTGGATAGGAATTCAGGGATTTAAATATCAAGTAGCCCTGTTCTGATCTTCAAAAATCAGACAGGAAAGAAGGAATGTGAAGGGCTCTGCATGTAATTAAAGCAGACTCTGCTCCAGACAGTCAAAACTGCCAAGCTAAGTGTGGCTGGGACAGAAGTGCATCCCCTGCACTCTCTGAGACCACTCCCAGCTGAGGCAGATCATTTTCTGACAGCTTCCCATCCAGCACTGACCAGGCCTGAACATGCTCAATTTGAGAGCTCTGATGAGTGCTAAGCCTGGGGTTGTATTAGTCTTGCTTCTAAATTTGGACACATGCTTTGAACTAGTAATAGAGGAGTTAAAAGCATCATGTAAACAGGATTAGGCTTGGCTCACAAAACCTTGTTTGAGGGAAGAGGAGGCAGCAAGCCAGCACACTGCAGAGCAGATAAAAATGGCCAGGAACTCTAACAAAAACACCTTTCAACATCTATCTCTGGGTGCTGTGGTGGGATGGTGCCCCTTGGAGGGCAGTGGTACCCAGCAGCAGCAGGGAGGGGATTGTGCCTATGGTCCCACCAAGCCTGGCCATCCTGTTCAGAAGCAAGTACCCATGGGACAGTGCTGCACACTTACAGTGTCTGGAGCAGCCTGGAAGGTGCTGCATGGTCCAACCTCTGGGCTGCAAGGGAGGTCAGGAAGTCCAGGATCCTTATGGAGAGCTGGTAAAAGCCATCTGAGCAAAACTGCCAGGTGGAAAGCAAAGGAAGGCTCAAGGAAACAACCAAACCAACCAAAACAAGCCTTGTGAGGTTTACCCCCTGGCTGTGACACAGCACTCTGGCTGTTCCCTCTATCCAGACCTTCTGTTGCCAAGGCTTCAGAGATCAGGAACCAGGCAACTGCTGCCCCTGGCCAGGGTACAGACTCGATGTAGGGGGAGCTGGAGGAAATAAACTACAGGAGCCTTCCACTCAGTGGTGTGCTGCAGGCAACTCTCCAGGGATTTACTGGCTCAGCAGGAGCGCACAAAGAGTACATGGAGCTTGAGATGTTTGGGAACATGTCAGACAGCACTCAAAGCCATGCCCTGGTGGATGCACATAACTTGTGACATTCCATGTAGCTGCAGTAGAATTTCATGAGAAAGAGTCAAGCTTTCAGGAGGGCAGGAGATTGGCAGGAGGGTGCCTTCATGTGTGCAAAGGCAGCCCAGCACCTGAGAATCCGAGTTTGTGCCCTCTGAGTATGATCATGGATGATGCCCTGCAGTTTTGCAGCTCTCAGTGACATGGATGACTGTAGAAATGTGTCTCCTTATCATTCCTGTCCAGCCTCCAGGATCAATCTCCTCAAGCTGACATCTCCCAAGCCAGCCAGAATCCCCTCATCTGCATTCCTGCTAAAGAGAGAGAGAAATCCCTGCTTTGTGCTGTTTTGCCCCCTCTTCCCCTTTTCTTTTTCACATTTACCTGGGGATGTTTTCACAGAACCACAGAATGCTGGAAGGGGCTGAAAGGGACCCTTGAAGGTCACCTTGTCCAACAGCCCCTGCAGAAAGCAGGGACACCTCTGACTAGATCAGGCTGCTCAGGGCTCCATCCAGGTTGACCTTGAATGTCTCCAGGGATAGGGCCTCAACCACATCTCTGAGCAACCTGCTCCAGTATTTCACCACTCTCATTGTAAAGAACTTCCTCCTGGTGTCCAACCTAAGTCTAGTTTGCTCTAGTTAGCAGAGTCCTATCACTCTAAGCCCTTCTAAACAGTCCCTCCCCAGCCTTCCTGTAGGTCCCCTTCAGATATTGAAATGCAGCTACAAGGTCTCCCTGGAGCCTTCTCTTCTCCAGGCTAAACAGACCCAACTCTCACAGCCTCCAGCCCTCTGATCATCTCTGTGGTCCTCCTCTGGACCCTTTCCAGCAGGTCCACGTCCTTCTTGTGTTGGGGGCCCCAGAGCTGGACCTAGTACTGTAGGTGAGGTCTCACCAGAGCAGACGAGAGTGCTTAGGGAAAATAATCTCCCAGCTGATGAACAGAGGACAGCATTTACTTCAGTTACTTTCCAGTAATCCAGTCAAGCCATTTAGACATTTGCTGCCAAACAAAACCATCAAGGCTAAGAGGATTGTCTATACTGTGCCTGTTCTTCTGGTGAGCACTGCCTTGTGCTTAGAGCAGCCTCCAAACTACATCTCTCTATATAATGAGAAGGAATTTTACACATGCAAAGCATTCTCCATGCTTCAGCTTACAGATGTGATCTAACAGTTCTTGCCTCCAGAGAGGCTGACAGAGAAATAGCTGAGCTATCTAAAATATTATAAGAGAGGTCAGAAATAGCACTGAGAACTTAGGGCTGGCTGCTTTTCTGGACACATTCAGCCTGCTTCAGTGACAGAAGGGCTTTGACTTTGGCAAAGGGCTTGGAAGAAAGTGTACAAAAAGCCAAAAGCATCTCCTGGAGAGTGTGAAAAACATCCTCTCTTGTTTTCATTTGTGTGTTTGTCTGCCCATTGAGAAGCAGCTTCAGTGGGACATGTTGAAGTGGCTCCCTGTGAAGGCTTTCCAACCACTGTGAAAATACATCTAATACAAAGTCTCCACCCTATAAGCAGGGCAGCCTCATCACCTGAAGTTGGTTTTTCCCCCTTGCCTTCTGCAGAATCATAGAATCACTAAGGCTGGACAAGACCTTTAAGACCATCAAGCCCAGCTGTAACCCAACTGCCATGATCACTAAGCCATATCCTGAAGTGGGTGCTAAACCATGGCCACTAAAACATGTCCCCAGGTGCCATGGCCACAGGTTTCTTGAGCACCTCCATGGATGGTGATTCCATCACCTCCCTGGGCAGCCTGTGCCAGTGCCTCACCACTCTCTCAGCAAGTTTTTCCCAATGTCCCATCTAAACCTCCCCTGGCACACTTTGCCCCCATCTAGGGGTTTTTAACACCTGTCTGGGAACCACCTGTGCTTTGCTTACCTCTCAGTATCTCACCACCTTAGGAGCATGCCAGCCAGCCTTCTAATCTGCATCAATTTACTTTCTGTCCCTCTCTTTGCACCTTTTCCCACCAACAGTTATGTTTTAGGCCAGCAGGGCAGTACCAGCTGTCACTTTGATGTACATCTGCCAGGCACCTGCTTTTGCAAGTGGTCAGCCCTTCCAGCTCTCTGACTGCATGTCTTGGGAGGAGCAAGGCAAGACCTACATCAGCATATCTGCCTGGTTTTCTTCTTATTTTTCTTTTTATTCTTTAACATTTATTTTTATTTTTTTATTTATTTGTCTTATTATTTTTATTTTTCTTTTTTATTTTTATCTTTCTTAATTTTTCTTTTCTTTTTTCTTTCTTTTTCTTTTTCTTTTTCTTTTTCTTTTTTTCTTTTCTTTTTCTTTTCCTCTCCTCTCCCTCTCCCTCTCCCTTTCCCTTTCCTTTTCCCTTTCCCTTCTTTCCCTTTCCCTTTCCCTTCATTCCCTTCTTTCCCTTTCCCTTCGTTCCCTTTCCCTTCGTTCTCTTTCCCTTCGTTCCCTTTCCCTTCTTTCCCTTTCCCTTCTTTCCCTTTCCCTTTCCCTTCTTTCCCTTTCCCTTTCCATTTCTCTTTCTCTTTTCCTTCTTTCTCTTTCTCTTTCCCTTCTTTCCCTTTCCCTTTCCCTTCTTTCCATTTCCATTTCCCTTTCCCTTCTTTCCCTTACTCTTTCCCTTTCCCTTCTTTCCATTTCCATTTCCCTTTCCCTTCTTTCCCTTACTCTTTCCCTTTCCCTATTTTCCCTTTCCCTATTTTCCCTTTCCCTTCTTTCCCTTTCCCTTTCCCTTTCCCTTTCCCTTTCCCTTTCCCTTTCCCTTTCCCTTTCCCTTTCCCTTTCCCTTTCCCTTTCCCTTTCCCTTTCCCTTTCCCTTTCCCTTCTTTCCCTTTCCCTTTCCCTCCCCAACAGTTTCAGTTCCTGAACCTGAATGATTTTGTATCAATCATGTGAAGCCCCTCATTTGTCTTTGAGCATTTTTTCTGCCTGCAGCACATCCAGATGTAGCATTTTTCCCCCCCCTCAAATCAATGACATGCTGCTCCTCCCTCTCCAGTTCATTAATGAAGTTATTAAAAACCTTTGCTGGCCCTCAATGTGATTAACTATGTGTTGCTGTTTCCATGACTAAACGGGACTATCAGCAGGTCTGGAATGTCTCCAGTGTGTCTGGAGAATCTCTGTATCTCCATAGTTCAAGTCCTGCCTACAAGCCAGGCTGCTTAGAAGACAGGAACAATAATAACATGATTTTAGACCACTGCATCCCTTCCCTTACCTGACACCCTAAAAAGTCCCTCCCCAGCTTGCTTGTAGCCCCCTGCAGATATTGGAAGGCCACAATTAGGTCTCTTCAGAGCCTTCTCTTCTCCAGACTGAACAGCCCCAACTCCCTCAGTCTGTGTCCTCATAGCAGAGCAGCTCCAGCCCTCTGCTCATCCTCATGGCCCTTCTCTGGACACCTTCCAGCACCTCCAGATCCTTCCTGTAACAGAGGCTCGAGAACTGGATGCAGTGCTCCAGGTGGGGTCTCAGCAGAGCAGAGTAGAGGGGGAGAATCACCTCCCTCGACCTGCTGGCTCTGCTTCTCTTGCTGCAGCCCAGGATGGGATTGTCTCTCAGCGCTGCAAGTGCTCACTGCTGGCTCATATTGAGCTTCTCATCCACCAGCACCCCCAGGTCCTTTTCTTCAGGGCTGCTCTCAATCTCATCATCCCCTAGCCTGGACTGATATTGAGGACTGCCCTAATATTCTCTGATTCTGTGACTCCGTGACTTTGCGACTGTGATTCCGCCGCCGGCTCTGCAGCCGTGGTGGTGATGCTTGGCAGGAACCGACGGTGTCCCAGGCTAATGAATTGCCAGACAGGCCGGGCTCCCCTCGGGCTCCCGGGCAGGTTATGATGATGAGGGCTGTCAGTGGCGGGCGAGGATGGGGCAAGCCCTCGGTGGCTGCAGCCAGCGGGGAGCTGCAGGCTGTGCCGAGGGGAGCAGCGGGGTGCTGTGGGAACCGGCCTGCCCTGCCGGGGCCCACCATTCAGCACAGGGCTACCATTCAGGACAGCGCCGTGGGTTCATGGCCAGCGCAGCCAGCTCGCCTCCGAGCCCTGCCCTAATGAGTCAGCCCAGGGTGTTCTGCCTGCCTGCCTGTCTTTAGTGTGGCAAAGCGCGGTGGACATTCCCATACAACAGCGGGGCTGCAAATCCAGCTTCTCAGCCCACGCCTCATTCAGGGGCAGAAGGGCTTTTGTGCTACCTATAGAAGGGAAGTACAGTAGGGTCACTTCAGCAGCTAATTGGAGCTGACAATCCCATGTCTATCTGTATCTCACAGCCATTTGCAGGCATTTGGGAGAGGCAGGCATTTAGTAGTAGTTCTCTTTGTTTTGCCTCCCCTCTTGCAGTCAGCTGCCAAGAAGGGAAAAAGAAACCTGTGGGTTTGTGCTTCAGACATTCACAGCTTTGCATCAAAAAAACCCCAAACCAAACCCCAAACCCACCAAAAAACCCAAACAAACAAACAAATAAACCCCCAAATCAACCAACCAAGCAAAACACATCCTGGCAATGCCTTTTTCACTGCCTGAAGGGCAGGTAGAGCATTAAGGGTTGTCTTTCTTACCTCTGCTCTCCACCTTTTAAATGATCCTGCTCTTTCCCCACTGATGGTTGATAAGGTCTGCAGGGCATCCTCTTCGTGTTTGCTGAGTGCCCCACAGTGCACAGCTGGAGGAACTGTGCCCCACGGCAGCAGGACTAAAGGAAATGCTTTCAAGCTGCACCAGGGGAGGCTGAGGCTGGACATTAGGAAATTTTCTTCACTGAAAGGGTTCTCAAACATTGGAATGGGCTGCCCAGGGTGGTGGTGGAATCACCATCCCTGAAGGTGTTTAAGCAGCCTGTGGACCTGGTGCTTAGGGACAGGGTTTAGTGGTGGCCTTGCAGTGCTGGGTCAAAGGTTGGACTGGGTGATCTTGAAGGTCTCCTCTAACCAAAGATAATCTGTGAGACTCTGATCCTTAAGTCTTCTAAGTGCCATCATAGCATCAATAAAATAACTCAGTGATGGTTAGAATAGTAAAGAAACACCTGCTTTGCAAATGAGAGTTTCACAGCTTGCTGAAGGCCACTGGCTGGACCAGTAGTAAATCTAACAGTCCCCAACCCCATGTCTATAATGGCAGGGTGCATCCAAGCTGTCACATGTAGCAGGAGCTGGTGTCAGGAGCACTGGCCAGTTCAGACACAGCAGCTGAATGCTTGCACAGGCAGCATTAATTCTGCCATCTGACATAGGCAGAGGATGAGGCCTAAAAAAGAGAAGCTCCAAAATTCCCTGTGGAAGCCAAGCAGGCACTTTGGAGTGCTGTGCTAATTGAAAAAATGGACCTTTCCCTTTCTTTGGCAGAGCATTGTGTCCTCAGAAACAGCAGGGAATCACAGAACGTTAGGGGGCTGGAAGGGGCTTCCAGAGATCATTGAGTCCAGCCAGACACTCCACTAAGTCCTCTCCCCAGCCATGGCAGTCTTTGGGAAGAATTAACTGTGGTTTCAGCTAACTTGGAGGGGGAGGAATAGAATTTTTATTCTTTCCCACTGAAAGCCTGGCTTTGTCCATCTGTCAGGCTAAAACCTCCAGGCTTTCTCAGAGCAACCCTCAACTCCATTAGCAGCCTTTGATGAAACCATCTAACTAAAGGAATGGCTTCTTCCACTCACTACATATTTATTCCACATGGGATCTGAAGTGTAGAGCATGGTGACACTGCCTGGTTGGGACTGGGACTGAAGGGGACTGCAACACCACCTGGGTGCAGACAAGTGAACTTTATGCATCCTGGATGGAAACAAGCAAACTTTATTCATCAATTCTAACACCACAGAGGCAATTTGCTTGTCCTTGACTTGATGTGGATGCTTTCTAAGATGCTCCAGAGCTAGGAAGCTCTAAGAATTCACACAGCAAATAGAACAAAGCTGAGGTAAATTGCCATGACCTCCTTTTCTCTAAATGGAAGCCAAATAAACTTCATGCATTGATTCTACCACCTCAGAGGCAATTTGCTTGTTCTTGTCTTGACATGGGTGCTTTCTAAGATGCTCCAGAGCTAGGAAGCTCTATAAAGTCACAGAACAACAAGGAGAACAAAGATGAGATAAATTGCCATGACCTCTTTTTTTCTAAGTGGAAACCAAGCAAACTTTGTGCATTGATTCCACCACCTCAGAGGCAATTTATTTGCTCTTGATCTGACATGGATGCTTTCTAAGATGCTGTAAAGCTAAGAAGCTCTATAAAGCCACACAACAAAGAATCAGAGAATCACAGAATCAACCAGGATGGAAAGGACCTCAGAGATCATCGAGTCCAACCTATTACCTAATACCTAACACCTCCTGACAACTAAACCATGGCTCCAAGTGCCACATCCAAGCCTTTTTTGAACACCCCGAGGGACAGGGACTCCACCACCTCCCTGGGCAGCACATCCCAATGGCTAATTACTCTTTCGGGGAAGAACTTTCTCCTCACCTCCAGCCTAAACCTCCCCTGGCACAGCTTGAGACTGTGTCCTCTTGTTCTGGTGCTGCTTGCCTGGGAGAAGAGACCAGCCCCCACCTGGCTACAACCTCCCTTCAGGTAGCTGTAGAGAGCAATAAAGTCTTCCCTGAGCCTCCTCTTCTGCAGGCTAAACAACCCCAGCTCCCTCTGCCTCTCCTCATAGTGTTTGTGCCCTAAGATGATATAAATTGCCATGATATTTCCCCCCACCCCCCCAATTATGTTCATTAAGATATTACTTTGCTTAGGATGAAACCCTCTTTGCTATGTTCTGGCTCTTCCAAAGCAAAGATCTGCTGTGGGAAGTGTGGGAAAGGCACTTTAAAGAGCCAGGAGCTGGAGCACACATCAGGAAAGACAGCTCCATTTCCTTCCAGCAGTGTGATCACAAAATCATTTGCTAGCATGCAACCTTTAATTAGTCTCACCAAAAAGAAAGAAAGAAATCAATCAATCAATCAATCAATCAAATTATTCTGCTTCACTTCTACATGCTACAGTAAATGTATAAGGAACAAAATAAATATGCTTCCTTCAGCCATGGTGACCTCTGGGAGACAAAAGTGATATGAGAAAGGAGATCCTTTCTGTTTCCCCTTGTAAACACAAGGCAAGTCAATGTTTCCCTCATGAAATGCAGTAGTTGTGACTTAAAAACAACAACAACAACAACAACAGCAACAATAAACTGAAGGGAACTTCTTCACTTCACACTTCAACAATCTCCCAGCCCTACAGAGGCACTCATGCATGTGTGGCTGTCATTTCCAATCCAGACAAGCCCTGAGAAGCTCTAGCTGAGTCTGAGGTGCTGCCAGTTTGAGTGACAGCCTCGATACCTGCAGCTAAATGGTTCATCTGGTCACCATGGTGAATGGAAGCAGTGCTCTGGGACACAGCAGAACCCCACCTTGGTTTGGTTTGCTTGCTTGCTTGGTTGTTTTTCTGGGGTCTGAAATAAAATGGTTGTTGGTAAATAACAGAGAGACAGAGAGAGAGAGAATGTGGAGCACATACAGAGGTATTCATGTGCATGGCATTGTCTGCACTGCTCTGTGGTGTCATGTGTGGAGAGAGAGAAATAGAGACAGAGATGGAGAGAGGAATGGAGAGAGAAACAGAGATAGATAGACAGATAGATAGATATGTAGATATGTAGATAGTTGATTGATAGATGATAGATAAATGATAGATGACAGAGATGTATAGATATTGATATCTATATATATATACAGATATAAATATTGCTAGATAAGTAGATATAGATAGAAATGTAGATATGTAGAGATATAGACAGATAAATATAGATGTAGATACAGATATTGATACAGACATATGGATATGTACACATAGATATAGAGATTCACAGATTGCATCAGGTGGGAAGGGACCCTCAAAGGTCATCTTGTCCAGTTCCCCTGCAGTCAGCAGGGATGCCTCCAACTAGATCAGCCTGCCCATGGCCACATCAAGTCTGATCTTGAATGTCTCCAGGGATGGGGTTTCAACCACATCTCTGGCCAACCTGTTCTAGTATTTCAGTACCCTCACTGTCCAGCCTAAATCTCCCCTCTTCCAGTTTCAAACCACTGCCCTTCATCCTATCCCCACAGGCCCTTCTAAACAGCCCCCCCCCCCTCAGCCTTCCTGTAGGTGCCCTTCAGATAGCTCTGAAGCTCTAAGGTCTCCCTGAAGCCTTCTCTTCTCCAGGCTGAGCAGCCCCAACTCTCTCAGCCTGTCCTTGTAGGAGAGGTGCTCCAGCCCTCTGATCATCTTTGCAGCCCTCCTCTGGACCCTCTCCATCAGGTCCATGTCCTTTCTGTGTTGGGGGTCCCAGAGTGGACACAGTACTCCAGGTGAGGTCTCAGCAGAGCAGAGCAGAGGGGCAGGATCCTCTCTCTCCATCTCTGGCCACGTTTCTTTTGATGCAGCCCAGGCTGCCATTGGCTGCAAGTGCCCATTGCTGGCTCATGTCCAGCTTCTCCTCCACCAGCACCCCCAAGCCTCTTTCTGCAGGGCTGCTCTCAGTCTCATCATCCCCCAGCCTGGACTGATGTTGAGGACTGCCCCAATATAGCCATCAGTATAAACATAGCCTCCAGAAGGGCTGAGCCAGAGAAAATCTGGAAAGCAAAACATTCTGAAATGACGTAAACTGGACCTGTCCTTTCTATAAATAGATAATAATCACCACCACCATAAACCCCAGAAGCAAAAATAAGCAATGCTTGCCCTTACAACAACATCTCAGATGGACAACCCAGAGCTGAGTCATGTGTGCTCTGTGACTCTTTGGTATCATTCAGCACCCAGTTCCCATGGAACTCGGGGGCATTCCGCCCTTGAAAACAGAGTCATTACTTCCATCCTGCTGCTATTTAAACACACTTGGAGCTGATGTGTGCTGCCAAATGTGAGTAAAGCAAAAAGCAGTGAAGGCAAAGGTTATGTAGGCAAAGGGTAATCCAGTTTCCCTCATTTGCCAAAGACATTACAGCTCCCATCGCTGTGCCTAGCTTGCACCTTCCAGCCCGTTATTGGAGGCTGCAGTCCATGTGACAGCATCCACAAGGTTGTCTTTGTCCTCTGTGTAAGCTGTTAGACACTCACAGATCTGCCCAGCATCACTGCTCTGCAGCATGCTCCCTCTGAAACGGAACTTACTGGGGCTGACCACTCAGGGGAGAAATATCTAACAATCCTTCAACTTCCTCCAGGACTTTTCCTTCTCCTTCAACTTCCTCCTGGACTTTTCTTCTCCTTCAACTTCTTCCTGGATTTTTCTTCTCCTTCAACTTCTTCCTGGACTTTTCTTCTCCTTCAACTTCCTCCTGGACTTTTCCTTCTCCTTCAACTTCTTCCTGGACTTTTCCTTCTCCTTCAACTTCCTCCTGGACTTTTCCTTCTTCTACCTCCTCTTCTTTCCCTCCCTTATCTCTTCACAATATTGCTTGGGCTCAGGCAGAGCTTGCTAAGAGGCTCAGGAGTCCTGGATTTAGCTCTTTTTAACCCAGCAGTACTTCTCTCCCCTGCTTTCTCCTCTGTAGCGAGTTTCCTTCTGCTCTTTCTCTGAGAGGGTGAGGGAACCTCTTGTATAAATCTAATCTCTCTTGACCTCCAATCCCCTGGTGACCCAGTGCCCACCTGACCACCCTGTGGCCTAACCACTCCTTCCTCTCAACAAGATGCACTGCTAAAAATTGCTTTCCTGGACTGTTTGTCCAAGAGGGCCTCCAGGACCACGAAGGTTTAGAAACCATTGTTAGGTTTGTACCACCACCAGTGGAATTCCAGCCATGGGTGGGAGCAGAAGAGAAGCAGCAGATGAGCTCCTGTGTTCAAATAGAGCTTTCTACCTAACAGCCTCCTCCAACCCCCAGCCAGACTTCCTCAACTCTGCCCAGGCAGATTTCTCGTAACACCAACTCTTGAACCACTTCTGTGATTTGGAGCCAGCTCTCAGTTTCCATTAAGATGTTTGTGTGCAAGCAGGGCTTCCAAATTCCTTCTGCACAATGCTTGATCCCCCCCCTCCCCCCCCTTCCTGACAGAGACAAGAATGTCATTTATTATTTATACAGATCACTTTGTTTTCCTCAGCACATAATTTCCATTCCAATTCATTAATGTCAAAGCAGTAGGGGAAGAAAAAAAACAACACAACACCCAACCACCACCAACCAGAAACAAACACAAAACCCAACCAGCAGCCCAACAGCACATAAAGAAACCCAAGTTTGCCAAACCCAGAAGATAGCAGCTGATAATTAAGGAAGTCCCATTATTTCTTGGCAAAGAAGTTTGTGTTCTCAGAGAGACATTCTTAAAGGGCCTGCCTTTAGTGTGTGGCTGCATACTTTGCATGAATGCTCCTTACACAAACAAATGCAAGTTCTCAGAGAGCAGAAAACAAGGCTTTCATGCTCCCCTCATTTCTCTGCAATACCCAACCCCATGCCCAGCCTGGGGACAGCCTTGGAAAGCTGCCCAGCAGAAAAGGACCTGGGGTGCTGGATGAGTGCTGGATGAACCAGGTCAAGGTTGGACTTGATGATCTTTGGAGGTCTCTTCCAACCTTGGTGATTCTGTGATTCTTTGATTCAGTGTGTTCAGGTGGCCAGCCTGGAGAAGAGGAGGCTCAGGGGAGACCTTCTTCCTCTCTACAACTACTTGAAAGGAGGTTGTAGCCAGGTGGAGGATGGTCTCTTCTCCCAGGCAAGCAGCACCAGAACAAGAGGACACAGTCTCAAGCTGTGCCAGGGGAGGTTTAGGCTGGAGGTAAGGAGAAAGTTCTTCCCAGCAAGAGAGATTGGCCATTGGAATGTGCTGCCCAGGGAGGTGGTGGAGTCACCATCACTGGAGGTGTTCATAAAGTGATTGGATGTGGCACTTGGAGCCATGGTTTAGTTGTCAGGAGGTGTTAAGTATTAGCTAATAGGTTGGATGATCACTGAAGTCATTTCCAACCTTGTTGGTTCTATGATTCTATGAAAGCAAACAGCATCCTGGCCTGGATCAGGAGCAGTGAGGCCAGCAGGACCAGGGAAGTGATCATGCCCCTGTGCTGGGCACTGGTGAGGACACACCTTGAATACTGGGTTCAGTTTGGGGCCCCTTACCCCAAGAAGGACATTGAGGGGCTAGTGTGTGTCCAGAGAAGGGCAACAAAGCTGGGGAAGGGTCTGGAGAACAGGGCTGGGGAGGAGCAGCTGAGGGAACTGAGCCTGTTCAGCCTGGAGGAGGCTGAGGGGAGACCTCATTGCTCTCTACAGCTCTCTGAGAGGAGGCTGCAGTGAGGTGGGGCTTGGTCTGAAACTGTGCCAGGGGAGGTTTAGATTGGAGATCAGGAAAAATTTCTTTCCTGCAAGCAGTCAGACACTGGAACAGGCTGCCCAGGGAGGTGGTGGAGTCACCATCCCTGGAAGTACTTAAAGATGTGTGGATGTGGTGCTGAGGGATGTGGTTTAGTGGCAGTGGCTTATCAGTAGTGGTGGGGTTGTGAGCTCTAGGCGAGCAGCTGGACTTGATGATCTCAAAGATCTCTTCCAACTCCTACAGCTCTGTGATCCTATGTCCAGCTGCTTAATGTGTTGCAGCAGCAGTGCCGATTCCCCACCCCTTATCCTTCCATTCAGGATCTAAGGTTTGCATTAGCCTATGACAAAAACACTTCCCTGCTCATTTCCTGTTGAGCAGCCAAAGGCAGAAAAGAATGCAAAGTGTATTTCCCCACACAACAGGGGAAGTAATCAAGAGGACTACAGGTGAACTTCACCCCCTGTGCTGAGGATCAGGAGCAGCCCCACTGTAAGCAAACTGTCTCTGAGGCAGAATTATTCAGTCAGTAAGGTAAACAGCAAATTCCTCATGGGGAGGTGGGGAATAGAATAAAGCCAAAGCTGTTTTGTTTCCTGGCTAGCCAAGTTATCCCCTTCACTCCAGCAGATGTAGTCACGCATTCTGTGCTTTCCCTGCTCCTTCCCACCCCACCACCACCCCAGCTGGTGCTGCAGGCCAGCTGATGAGGTTACTGATGCATGGATGCAAGCACTGATTAGGAAACTAGAAGCCAAGCACTCCTGCTCTTCCACTTCTACACTGATAGCCATCTAGAGGGACCCTGGGAAATTCTTCTGAGAGTTGGTAACTTTACAACAACAGGGCTGGAATATTTGCTCATCTACCAGAGGAAGAGAATGAATGAAAAGATGAGTATAATTATCATAGCAGAGCATCACATCATTGAATGGTTTGGGTTGGAAAGGATCTTAAGCATCATATGGTTCCAAGCCTCCTGCCATGGGCAGGGACACCTCCCACCAGCCCAGGTTGCTCAAGGTCTCATCCAAAATGGCCATCAACACCTCCAGGGAGGAGATATCCATGACCTCCCTGGGCAACCTGTTCCAGTGTCTCATCACCCTCACTGGAATTTCTTCCTAATCTCCAGTCTCAATCTGCCCTCCTCAGGCTTCAATCCATTGCCCCTCATCCTATCACTTCAAACTCTTATGAAAAGTAATTCCCCAGCTTTCTTGTAGGCCCCATTCAGGTATTGGAAGGCTACACTAAGGTCTTCTCAGAGCCTTCTCTTCTCCAGGCTGAACAGCTCCAACTCTCCATCCCCAAAGGAAAACCACACTCATCTCTAATGATAATGGGAACAGGTATCTGAGTTCACTTTTGCTGCATCCCAACTCCTGGTGATCCACACCCATAAAGGTACACATCCACTGTGCATGAGCACAGTCTGGATCTGGAGAATATAGGTTGTTGAGACAACAGCATGAAAGCCTCACATTTAAGCAAGTGATGATGGCTTTGCTTTCAACACTGGGGCACCAGACTGATCTTCAGAATATGAAGTGCACAAAAAACCTAACAGTGCTGTTACAGAAAGATTAGCTGCTGAATGTGTCCCACATTCCTGAATGGATTTGCCACATTCAGCATCCAGTGCATCAAGGATGGAAGGAATATGCTGCATGCATGAACATAAACAAACCTTCCCTCAGGGAGCTGTAGAGAGCAATGAAGTCTCCCCTCAGTCTTATCTTCTCCAGCCTAAACACCCCCAGGTCCCTCAGCTGCTCCTCACCAGCCCTGTTCTCCAGAGCTTTCCCCATCTTTGCTGCCCTTCTCTGGACATGCTCCAGCCCCTCGAGGTTCTTGGAGTGAGGGGCCAAAAGCTAAACCCGAGGTGAGACCTCACCAGTGCCCAGCACAAGGGCACGACCAATTCCTGCTGGCCACACTATTCCTGATCGAAAGGACCAGGATAAACATCGGGACAGTCGCATCAGGAGAGCAACACCAGGTAACATCAGGAGAGTTTGCCAGGAGCCTCCCGTGATGTGCCACAGCCGCCGCACGCGTTCTGCACTGCCACCTCCCGGAGATCTTCCGATGTGGAGAAAGAAGGGAACAGGCCACCCGCTGCCGAGCTCAACGTGGTCCTCAAAGGCGCTAAACCACGAATCTGAAAGCCAGCAACACCCTGCCGGGAAGGACACAGCCCCCCGACCGCTCACATGGGGTGCGTTCAGCACCCCCACGGAGGGCAGCTGCTGCTCTGACCGCCCGAATCCCAGCGCAACAGAAGGTTGCTCCCCTCCTGCCAGGGGCGAACCCGGCGCCTCGGAGCCCGCAGGGCTGTGAGCTGGCAACGAGGTCACAAGCCGGAGGAGAAGGAAAAGCTTTGCGAGCCGGAGGGATGGGATGCGGAGAGAGACTGCCCGGGGATGGAGCCCCCGGCAGCGCTGGACCAGCCCCGAACCGGAGAGCACGGAGAGCCTCGGACGCCAGCGATTGGCTGGGAAAGGAGGGAGGGCGGTACCCGCAGACCCTGCGAGCCAATGGGCAGCTCGGCTTCTCTCTTCGCGCGTGGGGCTGTCCCAGCCTATGGAAAGCCGGCACGGTGGGGGCCAAGGGTCAGAGGTGAGCGCGGCGCCCCCGGAAGTGGAAGCCGCGGCGGCGCTGCCCCTCATTCTCTCGCATCCCGCGGCGCGCAGGAGGCTTTCCCGCGTGGGCCTGTGCTTCTCGGGCCGCCATGGTAAGGGCAGCGTCGGCGCCGTGCGCGGGAACGGGGCTGCGCGGGCAGCGGGGCCGGGGCCGTTAACGGGGCCGGGGCCGTTAACGGGGCCGAGGCGGTGGGGTGGAGCGGGAGGACGGACGGGCCGGCCGGCGGCGCTGACCCTTGGCTCTCCCCCTGCAGAGCCTGCCCCTCAACCCCAAGCCTTTCCTCAACGGGCTGACGGGGAAGCCAGTGATGGTGAAGCTGAAGTGGGGGATGGAGTACAAAGGCTACCTCGTCTCCGTCGACGGCTACATGAACATGCAGGTGAGGAGCGCGGGCGGCGGCGGGGGGTCGGGGACCCCGCGGGGTTTCACGGTGAGGTGCCTGGGGTGGGGGTGACGCCGAGCTTCGAAAGGATCGGCGGAGCTCTGCTGCTCTGCGCTGGGTTGGAGGGTCGCTCGCCTCCCCCCAGTCACTGCAGCCAGGCGGTGGCTAAACCGCGGTGTGCTTCGTGAAGCAGCTTCTGGTCTAATCGTTCTGTGTTCCGCTGGTTTCCTTCCCTAGCTTGCAAACACAGAAGAGTACATAGACGGTGCATTGTCCGGGCACCTGGGTGAAGTCTTGATAAGGTAATTGGGATGCTTATGCATGAGAGAGGGGCTCTTTAAACCTTCTTGTCACTTGCATTAAAACTCGTGCTGCTGTGTGCGGTGTTTTTTGTGTCACTAAGATGCTACATGTTACTGTAACTCATAGGTGAAGGCCCTGAGGTCATAGAATCAACAAAGTTGGCAAAGACCTCAGAGATCATCATGTCCAACCTATTAGCTAACACCTCCTGACAACTAAACCATGGCTCCAAGTGCCACATCCAGTTCTTTTTGGAACACCTGGGCAGCCTGGTCTAGTGGTGGATGTCCCTGCCCGTGATACCCATGGCAGTGGGGGGGTTGGAACTAGATGATTTTCAAGGTCCCTTCCAATCCAAACCATTCTGTGAATTTATGACTGATGATTTATCTCTTATGTGGAATTTGGCCACTGCCAAGCTACACTCCAGCAGGAAAATGCTTAAAGTATTTAAGGGGTGGGAAAACAAAAAACCCTTCCAGTGAAGAGAACCCTTTGTTTCTGTTTCCAGGTGCAATAATGTTTTGTACATCAGAGGTGTGGAAGAAGAGGAAGAAGATGGAGAAATGAGAGAATAAGTGGTTTTGTATATCTGGAAATAAACTTTTTTTGTTTGTTTTTGTTTTCCATACCTTTGTAAGAAGGTGTTAACTTCAGTTTTTCCTTTCCATTTTCACACTAAAATTCAGTCTCTTTTGTAGGAGACTGTAGGAGCTGTGGGGTACAGCTCAGAAGCAAAACCAAAAAAGATAGAATAGAATTAACCAGGTTGGAAAAGACCTCAGAGATCATCAAGTCCAACCTATCACCCAACACCATCTAATCAACTCAACCATGGCACCAAGCCACCCCATCCAGTCTCTTCCTAAACACCTCCAGTGATGGTGATTCCACCACCTCCCTGGGCAGCACATCCCAATGGCCAGTCTCTCTTTCTATCAAGAACTTCTTCCTAACATCCAGTCTAAACCTCCCCTGGCACAGCTTGAGACTGTGTCCTCTTGTTCTGGTGCTGCTTGCCTGGGAGAAGAGACCAACCCCCACCTGGCTACAACCTCCCTTTAGGGAGTTGGAGAGAGCAAGAAGGTCTCCCCTGAGCCTCCTCTTCTCCAGGCTAAGCAAGCCCAGCTCCCTCAGCCTCTTTAATTTCTGCTTTCAAACTTACACTGCAGTACTGCCAGGGAAAGCCAAAGTCAGCAGCAGGAACTCCTGGAAGAAGTTTTCTGCTACCATCTGCACCTCTGGCAAGACAGAATGTTTACAGGGAAGGTGATTGTGGTGTGGTGCAGTGTTGAGCCAGTGAGCAGTGTCACAACACCCAACATGGTCAAGAGTTTACTCACTTCTCAGCTTTGTTGCTAAATGCAAAACGCTGAGCTGCACACCTGCCCTTGTTTGCAAACAGGACTTGAGCAGGAAGGCTCAGGCAAGGAGCCAACACAGCCTCCTGTTTCTGCTCTACAGGAACATCTCTCTGCATTTTAGATCCTTCTTCCCCCTAAAAGAAAAGGAGGTGCCTGAAGAAGATTACCCCCACCAGAAAGGTCTTTGAGGGAGACTCTTTAGAGACTCTTCCAACTGAGAGTTATTGGAGCCCTGTGGAAGCTATGAATGAAGAGAGAAGGAAGCAAAGAATCCTTGCTGAGAGTAAATATTTGCCTCCCAGTTCTCTCATCCCCAGTTCTGTGGAGGGCAGCAGAACCACACAACCCTTTTTGATTGTGAAACTGCATAAATTCCTAGCTGCCTGGCTAAATATCTGCCTGGTGTTCTATCTGGAGGTGTTATGGTCCCTCAGGGGCTGGTGCTGGGATGCTGGCAAGGTGATGGACACCAAGGAGGTGATGGACACCAAGGAGGTGATGGAAGCTGGGGAGGGAGGGGGTGGACAAACGGATGCTCCCAATTCTGAAGCTCTGTTTTCTTGGCAAAAGGAAATCTTCAGGTGGTGCAGGTGGACACAGGGCTTTGGGAATCCCTACTTGGCAAGGTGGGTGGTTAGCATAAACCAGCAGGATGTACAACCCCATCCCTGGAGGATTTTAAGGCCAGGCTGGATGTGGCTCTGAGCAACCTGCTGTAGTGTGAGGTGTCCCTGCCCATGGCAGGGGGGTTGGGACTGGATGATCCTTGAGGTCCCTTCCAACCCTAACAATTCTATGATTCTATGTTGTCATGGTACTTGAGACTGCATCAAGACCAGCAGCCTTGCCCTAGAACCACAGGGTGCTGCCAAATTCACTCTTACAGCTCTGCAACATTTTCAGCCCAGCTTTCGGCCAAGTGCTGAATGTGCTCCAGGTGAGAATGGTCACTGCCACCTGCAGGACCACACACCTGGCCTTATTGAGCCTCACTCAATTTGCTGCACACCTTTGTGCCTCCACCCTCTGTTGGGAGCTTGGTTATAGAATCACAGAACTGTCAGGGCTGGAAGGGACCTCAAGGCTCAGCCAGTTCCAACCCCCCTGCCATGGGCAGGGACACCTCACACTACAGCAGGTTGCTCACAGCCACATCCAGCCTGGCTGCAAAACCCTCCAGGGATGAGGCTTCCACCACCTCCCTGGGCAACCTGTGCCAGGCTCTCACCACCCTCGTGGTGAGGATGAGCAAGCAGCAAGCCGGGCAGGGTGCGGGTCCGGCCCGGCGGGAGGCGGGGGCAGGCCGGAGCAGGGGGTGGAAGTCACAGGCTGTTAGGGGTTGGAAGGTGGCTCTGCCGCACCACCCCCGGGGGACTTTGAGCCCAGGGGCGGCCGCTGTCCCCCGCTCCGCTCCGCCCGGCACAGTCGGCGCTGCCCGCGGCCATGGCGGCCCCGCAGCGGCTCCTGCTGGAGAACGCCGAGCAGCTGGTGCTGGTCTGCGCCCGGGGCGAGCGCTACCTGCTGCGGGACGGCTGCGCACGCCTGGCCCTGCTGCGGAACGCCAGCCTGGTGGTGGGGCTGTGAGTGCCGACGGCAGCGGGGCTGGCTGCGGGACGGGGCGCCGAGGGACCCCGCACTGGCTGCTGCTCGGTGGTGGTGGAGTGCAGCCACCTGCCTGCGCTGTGGCTTCATGGGTTTGGGTCTTCTGCAGGGTGTCCTCATGGGTTTGGGTCCTCTGCTGGTTGGCCTCATGGGTTTGGGTCTTCCTGGAATGTGTCTTCCAGGGTTTGGGTCGTTCAGTCCCTACCCTGGTAACTGCCTTCGTTGTGCTGTGTTCACAATTCCAGCCTGGCAAAGGGAGCTTTAAATCCAGTGCTGGGCATCACTGCTACCTTCTGCTGCCTCTGCTTTGCTTCTCTAGGTGAACTAATAGCAACTGTATAATCTGTGTAATTAATGAAATTGCAGCTAATAATTAATGCATATAATTCCAGAATCAGAGGACCTTTTAGTTTGGGAAATGCATTTGAGATACATTTAAGGCAAGAAGATCTTTCATGTTTCTAAATGCTCCAGCTCCTATTTGCCTCTTAGAAGTCCAGCTGTGTACTGTCACTGAGGTACCCTTGATGACCCCCAGGTACTATTCCAGTGGCTTGAAAGGAGCTGGAGAAAGACAGGGCTTAAAGGAGAAAGGCAAGACAAGGCTTAAAGGAGAAAGGCAAGACAGGGCTCAAAGGAGAGAGGTGCAGTGTGTGCCTCAGGAAGGTCCTTTTGTGTAGGTGAGGTGGAGTGGCAGCCAGTCCTGACTGCCCTGCAGATACTTGTTAGGGGAATGCTGTGTATTTGCTGATCCCCATGAGAAAAAGAATGTTGTCTAGCAGAAATTAAAACAACAAAGTGCCAAGGGATCATTTTGAGGGATCTGAGCAGAGGACATGACAAGCATCAAGGCAAGAAACCTGGACTGCATGGCATTGCCCCGTCTGAACTGCGTGGCACTGCCCCATCGTTCTGTGTGCATCTGTAAGATCACTAAACCACCTCAGTCCATCTTCAGTCCTGCTGCAGCTCCCCTAGCCTGGCTTTCAGAGAGTTGTTGCTCCAGGAGCTCTGTCAGTGAGCACTTCTCAGCAGCAGGCTCACGCTCCCTTTGTTGGCTCTCTGTGGTTGGCAGAGATGGTCGGATCAAAGCTGTGGGCCAAGCAGATGTCATTCGCCATCAGTTTTCAGGAGCAACGTTTGAAAGGATAATTGACTGCTCTGGGAAGTGTGTGCTACCAGGTAGGTGGGTTTTTTTTCATCATGGTGCAATGCCAGAGGGTAGCAAGTGCTTGGGGAGGAAGGAAATGTGAGGTAAAACACCCTTCCATCCTTCATCCTCTGTGTTCTCTACTGGTTTGATAATGCCTCATGCTGAGGGGCAGAGTATTGAAGCTTCCTCACTGGGACTGGTCCTTTGAAGCTCAAAGGACTGGCAAATCAGTTCCTTTAGAAATGAAGTTTTTCACCTTATGAATCCACAAGTGGCTTTGGGCTGGATAAATACCAAATTTCAGTGGCTTGGAGCCTGGTGCTCAATAGCAGTTCATAGTCTCATAGAATGGTTTGGGTTGGAAGGGACCTTAGAGGTCATCCAGTTCCAAACCCCCAAGCAGCACCAGAACAAGAGGACACAGTCTCATGCTGTGCCAGGGGAGATTCAGGCTGGATGTTAGGAGGAAGTTCTTCATAGAGAGAGAGTTTGGCCATTGGAATGTGCTGCCCAGGGAGGTGGTGAAGTCACCATCACTGGAGGTGTTTAGGAAGAGACTGGATGGGGTGCTTGGTGCCATGGTTTAGTTGATTAGATGGTGTTGGGTGATAGGTTGGACTTGACGATCTCAAAGGTCTTTTCCAACCTGTTTTGTTCTGTTCTATTCTATTCTATTCTACTCTATTCTATTCTATTCTATTCTATTTCATTCTATTCTGCCAGCACTCCTTAAAAACCAGTCAGAAAGCTAACAGCCTTTAAAGAAAATCCTACATTTGGGCTGCTGGGATTTGTTTTCCCCCTTCTCTAAGCAGTGGATTATTTAGAGGGGAGCTTCTGCTGCCCATTTCCTTTGCTTGCACGTCCATAACCTCGTCTCTTACACAGTGGCATAACCTGAGTGTGCATTTGCTCTGTTTTCTTTAGGCCTGGTTGATGCACACACACACCCAGTGTGGGCTGGTGACAGGGTCCATGAGTTTGCAATGAAGGTAATGCCATACAGAGCTGGAGTCTTCTTCCTTTTTTCTTTTTTAGTGCAGAACTGTGTCAGCTTTCCAGTGACTGCCACCTGTCATCTGTAGAGAAAGGTGTGATTTCTGACTGATGATTCTGTGACTCTCTAATCTAATGGAGGCAGGATCTTTGAATCCTGTAGCCTGAGACAGGAGTGCAGTCTGTGAAGCCAGCCTTGAAATGTTTTTGCATTAACTGGGGCAATCCAGGAGTGCTGCCTTCTGTTGCTAGCTAAATCTTGACTATTTTATCATGATCTTAAGGGATTTTTCTGAGCTAGAGGTAGCTTTGTCTCTTGGGCTCAGAGCAAAGCAAATCTCCAGAATGATTATCTTTATGTCTCTTCTCACATCATCTCCTCACTTGAGGGGAGAGAGGAGGGAAGAAGAATTAACAGGGGCTGCTTTTTTTCTCCCCTCTTTTTCTCTCTCACTGCAAAGAGACCTCCAGACCCTTTCCAGAATCCTTTTGTGTAGCAAATACACTCTTAACAGCTAATTGTATGGGGTTGGGGGGGGGTTGGGGGTTTGCTTTCTATTTTTTCCCCCCCAAGCTGGCAGGTGCATCCTATATGGAGATCCACCAGGCTGGTGGAGGAATCCACTTCACCGTGGAACACACTCGGAAGGCCACAGAGGAAGAGCTGCTCAGCACCTTCCGACACCGCCTGGAGCGCATGCAGAGAGCAGGATCTACCTTGGTGGAGTGCAAGAGTGGCTATGGCTTAAGCTTGGAAACAGAGCTTAAAATGCTCAGGGTGATCCAACGTGCTCAGGGATCCCTGGATATTGGCATTTCATCGACCTACTGTGGAGCTCACTCTGTGCCCAAGTAATGTCACTTGGTTTGTCTGGCTCTGCTCGAGTGTTCACTGCTGTCTGCTGACATCTGCCTGGTGCTTGCTGAAAGCTTTCTTCTGCCCAGCCCTCCTGAAGTATAACTTATATGAAACACTAACCAGGCCTTGCAGAGGGGTGTCCCAAGCTCTTTTCATTTGAAGGAAGAGGAGGAAGCATTGTTTATTAGTTGCTAAATGCCAGCATGACCTCAGCTCCGAATCTTTACCCCCAGCTGATGCTCATATTGACCATTATTTCCAGTGAGGGTGGTGAGACACTGGCATAGGTTGCCCAGGGAGGCTGTGAATGCCTCCTCCCTGAAGGTGCTCAAGGCCAGGTTGGATGAGGCCTTGAGCAACCTGGGCTGGTGGGAGGTGTCCCTGGCCATGGCAGTGGGGTTGGGGCTGGATGATCTTTAAGGTCATCATCAAGTCCAAAATGCTGCATGAATGCCACTGAGAATTACTTAAATATGAATTTGCATATTGCAGACAGTTGTGCTTTAGGATACAGGTTAAGGAGGTCAGAATGTATGAAGAGGAAAGCAGAAGAATTAGTTTAAAAACTATCCCATAATTGTGGTTAGCATCCAAGCTGCTAACTCTCTACAAATATATAGCCTAATGTTCTTTGAATGGAAAGAAACTCTTGTTTGAGAGCACATGAAATAGAATCATGGAATCACAGAATGGTAGGGGCTGGAAGGGACCTCTGGAAATGATGGGGTCCAACCCCCCTGCCAGAGCAGCATCACCTAGGGCAGGTCACACAGGAACACATCCAGGCAGGTTTGGAAAGTCTCCAGAGAAGGAGACTCCACAGCCTCTCTGGGCAGCCTGCTCCAGGGCTCCAGCACCCTCACAGTACAGAAATTTCCTGTGTTCCAATTGGTGTCCATTGCCCCTTGTCCTGTCACTGAATTTTCTCCTCTCTCCTCCTCTCTCCTCCTCTCTCCTCCTCTCTCCTCCTCTCTCCTCCTCTCTCCTCCTCTCTCCTCCTCTCTCCTCCTCTCTTCTCTCCTCTCTTCTCTCCTCTCTTCTCTCCTCTCTTCTCTCCTCTCTTCTCTCCTCTCTTCTCTCCTCTCTTCTCTCCTCTCTTCTCTCCTCTCTTCTCTCCTCTCTTCTCTCCTCTCTTCTCTCCTCTCTTCTCTCCTCTCTTCTCTCCTCTCTTCTCTCCTCTCTTCTCTCCTCTCTTCTCTCCTCTCTTCTCTCCTCTCTTCTCTCCTCTCTTCTCTCCTCTCTTCTCTCCTCTCTTCTCTCCTCTCTTCTCTCCTCTCTTCTCTCCTCTCTTCTCTCCTCTCTTCTCTCCTCTCTTCTCTCCTCTCTTCTCTCCTCTCTTCTCTCCTCTCTTCTCTCCTCTCTTCTCTCCTCTCTTCTCTCCTCTCTTCTCTCCTCTCTTCTCTCCTCTCTTCTCTCCTCTCTTCTCTCCTCTCTTCTCTCCTCTCTTCTCTCCTCTCTTCTCTCCTCTCTTCTCTCCTCTCTTCTCTCCTCTCTTCTCTCCTCTCTTCTCTCCTCTCTTCTCTCCTCTCTTCTCTCCTCTCTTCTCTCCTCTCTTCTCTCCTCTCTTCTCTCCTCTCTTCTCTCCTCTCCTCTCTTCTCTCCTTCTGCTTCTTACCATGAAAAGAGCCTGGCCCAACCTCTTGACTCAGATAAGTTTTAGACATTAAAAAGATCTCCTCTCAGCCTCCTCTTCTGCAGGCTAGACAGCCCTTTACACTAGAGCACCTTTGAATTACAGGGGCTTTAATTATTTTTTTTCATCTGGAGGGTTTTTTTTTTAGTGATTTGTATTTGCCTCACAATCTAAATCCTCTAGGAATTGTCTGTGTGATGGGAATGTTTGCCAGCCCTCAGGGATGTTTCCCTTAGGTCTCCATAAGGTTCTCTTCTCCGTAGAGGGAAGACGGCTGCCGAAGCCACGGACGACATCGTCAACCACCACCTCCCAAAGCTGAGAGAGCTCCAACAAAGTGGTGAAATCCACGTGGACAATATAGATGTGTTCTGTGAGAAGGGAGTCTTTGATCTGGAGTCTACCAGGAGAATTCTGCAGGCTGGGAAAGACGCAGGGTTACAGATTAACTTCCACGGGGATGAGCTCCACCCGATGAGATCTGCTGAGGTACTTCTGTCTTCATCCACGTTTGCTCTTGTGAGAGCTGCAGCTTTCAAAGAGTTCAGTTTTCAAACCTCAAGTGTTCTTTTCTTTTCCCCTCTCCCTCTCCCTCTCCCTCTCCCTCTCCCTCTCCCTCTCCCTCTCCCTCTCCCTCTCCCTCTCCCTCTCCCTCTCCCTCTCCCTCTCCCTCTCCCTCTCCCTCTCCCTCTCCCTCTCCCTCTCCCTCTCCCTCTCCCTCTCCCTCTCCCTCTCCCTCTCCCAGATTGTCCATGATTGTCTCTATCAGATGACAGAAAGTGCAGCCCTTGCAGAGCTTTGCAGTTAAGGACATGGGAGGAGGCTTTGACCTGTGGGACTGATATGCACTGCCTGAACAAACATTGACTCTGCTTATCTTCCACATGGGATACCAGTGGGGAAGGTGGATATCCACAAGCCCAAGAATGACTAAAACATGGTTTCTCTGCCACTTGAAAATCATCTTTTCCCTTAAATGTCCTTTAGCAACAGCTAAAGGACTAAGGGACTACACTAAAGTCAGATCTGCAGTGTCTGCACTGGGAAGGATGCATAGATTCATAGAATGGTTTGGGTTGGAAGGGACCTTAGAGATCATCCAGTTCCAACCCCATCTTTCTGCTAGGCCAGGTTGCTCAAGGTCTCATCCAGCCTGCCTTTGAACATTTCCAGGGAGGGCATACTTCCACTAGGTGGAATGGTTACTACCTTTTTCTGACCATCTTTCCTTGCACTGAGTCAAGAGATATTGTCTCTGCATTTGATTTGTTCTTTCAAGCATTAGAATTAACCAGGTTGGAAAAGACCTTAGAGATCATCAAGTTCAACCTATCCCCCAGCACTATCTAATCAACTAAACCATGGCACCAAGCACCCCATCCAGTCTCTTCCTAAGCACCTCCAGTGATGGTGACTCCACCATCAACCTGGGCAGCACATTCCAGTGGCCAATCTCTCTTGCTGGGAAGAACTTCTTCCTAACATCCAGCCTGAACCTCCCCTGGCACAGCTTGAGACTGTGTCCTCTTGTTCTGGTGCTGCTTGCCTGGGAGAAGAGCCCAACCCCCACCTGGCTACAGCCTCCCTTCAGGTAGTTGTAGAGAGCAAGAAGGTCTCCCCTGAGCCTCCTCTTCTCCATGCTGAGCAACCCCAGCTCCCTCAGCCTCTCCTCAGAGGGCTTGTGCTTTTCCTTCCAGTAAATGTTCCATGAATCCTGAGTTACCTCCAGGCACTCGAACACAACACTGAGACCAACATTTTCTTTGCTGAATTAGTTGAGAATGTTGAATAATTGTCCTGCAAATTTGCTTAGCTTGGAGCTGAACTGGGAGCTCGGGCTATCAGCCACCTGGAAGAAGTCAGTGATGAAGGTATCACAGCCATGGCAAGAGCTAAGTGTGCTGCTGTCCTGTTACCAACAACTGCCTACATGCTAAGGTAAGGCCACTAGGTTGGAGAATCACAGAGAATCACAGAATTGGTTTGGTTGGAAAAGACCTCCAAGATCACAGAGTCCAACCATCAACCCAACAGCACCATGGAGACAACCTTTTGTGACAGCAAAACCATGTTTGTGGGTTTTAGGGTCTTGTAATGTGGAGCCACTCCTCATAGCTGAGAGCTTGGCCTTGAAACTCCAAGGACTAGCAAATCAGTTCCTTTAGAAAGGAAGTTTTTCACCTGAGGAGCCCATGAATGGCTGGGGTCTGGATAAATGCCAAATTTCAGTGGCTTGGAGCCTGCTGCTCAATAGCAGTTCATAGATTCATAGGATGGGTTGGGAGGGACCATAAACATCATCCAGTTCCAATCCCCTTGCCATGGGCAGGGACACCTCCCACCAGCCCAGGTTGCTCAAGGTTTCATCCAACCTGGCCTTGAGCACCTCCAGGGAGGGGACATCCACAGCCTCCCTGGGCAACCTGTGCCAGTGTCTCCCCACCCTCCCTGCCAAGAATTTATTCCTAATCTCCAGCCTAGATCTCCCCTCCTCAAGCTTCAATCCATTCTACCTCATCTTATCCTACAAGCCCCTGTAAAAATTCACTCCCCAGCTGTCTTGCAGCCCCCTCCAAGTACTGGAAGGCTGCTCTAAGGTCTCCCTGGAGCCTTCTCCAGGCTGATCAGCCCCACATCTCTCAGCTTGTCCCCACAGGAGAGGTTCTCCAGCCCTCTGATCAGCTTTGTGGCCTCCTGTGGACCTGCTCCAACAGTTCTGTGTCTGTGTTGAGGGCTCCAGGACTGGGTGCAGTACTCTAGGTGGAGTCTCACCAGTGGGGAGCAGAGGGGCAGAATCACCTCCCTCATCCTGCTGCCACATGCTGCAAGCAGTGGCTCACACCTCCCTTCTTGCTGTCTGTACAGTGATGGGTAGGGAGAGTTTGACCTTTCTTCAAAAGGCTTTGTGTGACTGAAGGCATGAACCCAGCCCAACCAAGTGATGCCTTTTGCTCTGGTAATTCATCATCTAATAACTAAGTGACTTGGACTGACCAGAGTCTTCTTTTTTCCCCCACTAGACTGAAGCAACCTCGAGCTAGAAAAATGTTAGAAGAAGGAGTTATAGTTGCCCTTGGCAGTGACTTCAATCCTAATGCATACTGTTTGTCCATGGTAAGCTGCATCCTGGTTCCTGTCACATCACAGAGCTAGGAAATCTCTTACTGCTCCAACTTCTGTACAGATCTTGTGCACTTAAAACAGTCTCCACATCTGCAAAGAGATCAGACAGACAGGAAGAGCTGGGGAGAGGGGAGGGCTCCAAGGAGACCTAATTGTGGCCTTCCAGTATCTGAAGGGGGCTACAAGAGAGCTGGAGAGGGACTTTTGAGGGTGTCAGAGAGTGATAGGACTGGGGGGGATGGAGCAAAACTAGAAGTGGGGAGATTGAGATTGGATGTTAGGAAGAAGTTGTTCCCCATGAGGGTGGTGAGAGCCTGGCACAGGTTGCTCAGGGAGGTGGTGGAAGCTTCATGCCTGGAGGTGTTTGCAGCCAGGCTGGATGTGGCTGTGAGCAACCTGCTGTAGTGTGAGGTGTCCCTGCCCATGGCAGGGGGGCTGGAACTGGCTGAGCCTTGAGGTCCCTTCCAGCCCTGACAGCTCTGTGATTCTCTGTGCCTGGATAGAAAACTGCTCGTGCTGTTTTATGTAGGCTTTGCCAGAAATCCCAGAAACCAGAAAGCCTTCAACTCTTCCTACACACTGAGAGGCTTATAAAAAGGCTCTCCAAGTTCATGGCTTTTAGAGGTCTCATTTTGCAGTTGGCAAGATTTCCCTCCCACAAGACAGCTCCTTCTGTGGCACGAGGAGGGAGGAGAGTGCTTAGGGATTTGAGGCATGAACAGCTGCCTTTGTGTTGCTGGTAACTCCCATTTTCCACTTGCCTGCTAGCCTATGGTGATGCATCTGGCCTGTGTCAACATGAAGATGTCAATGAATGAAGCTCTGGCAGCTGCCACCATCAACGCCGCTTACGCTCTGGGCAAGTCAGACACCCATGGCTCCATAGAGGCTGGCAAGCAGGGGGACCTCCTTGTCATCAACTCAGCAAGGTTTGTTCTTCCAGGGTCTTCTGAAATGGGATTCAGTGGTCAGGCACTGCAGTATGCTGCCCAGGGAGGTGGTGGAGTCACCATGCCTGGAGGTGTTTAGGAAGAGCCTGGCTGAGGCCCTTGGTGCCATGGTTGAGTTGATCAGATGGTGCTGGGTGATAGGTTGGACTGGATGAGCTCTGAGGTCTTTTCCAACCTGGTTAATTCTGTAGCTGTAGCTGTTTGCTTTGTGGAAGGAATTCCCTGCTGGCTTGTCCAGTGACTCACTATTCATGCCACAAGAGATCACTGTGTAGCCATGGAACAGCATTTCCCCAGGCTTCAAGCTGATGTTTTCTAATTGCCAGGTGCACTAGGGAAGGGATCTGCTGCTAGGCAAGTCTGGATCCTGGACTCACAGAGGTGTTTTGGCTGGAAAAAGGCCATGCTGCAGGTGACCTTTGTAATGCAGCTCTGCTTGTTGTGGTGTTTGGGGGAGGCAACACTTAGCAGACTTCAGAGCCTGTATTTTGTGAGGTACCTTTGAGGTTACATAGAGCTGATCTCCATTCCTCTAAGGCACCATTGATACAACAAGGGGTTTTTCATGAGTCCATTGCTCCCAGTGCTAAACTTGACAGAATTCCATGGAGTTTGTTCTGGGAAAAGGGGGGAAAAATGACTTCTAGAACCACAGAATTGTTTTGGTTGGAAAAGGCTTTTAAGATCACCCAGTCCAACCAGCAACCTAACACCACCATGGCCACTAAACCACATCCCAAACTGCCATGGCCACACATTTCTTGAACACCTCCAGGGATGGGGACTCCACCACCCCCCTGGGCAGCCTGTGCCAATCCCTGACCACTCTTGCAGCAAAGAAATTCTTCCTCATCTCCAACCTAAACCTCCCCTGGCACAATTTCAGGCCCTTTCCTCTCCTTCTGTCACCTGAGACTAGGGAGAAGAGGCCAGCCCCTACCTCACTGCAGCCTCCTTTCAGGTGTCTGTAGAGAGCAATGAGGTCTCCCCTCAGCCTCCTCTTCTCCAGGCAGTGTTTGCCACAGATGTTGTTGTGTTTGCAGGTGGGAACACTTGATTTACCAGTTTGGGGGCCATGACTCATTGATCGACTACGTTATAGTTAAAGGAAAAGTCATCTATCAAAATGAGAGGTGTGGGACAATGAGCAGCTACTGAGGGAAGGCACAAAGTTAGGGAGCTCCTATCATCAGCTCCTCCTCATGGAGCACTTCAAGCCAACAGTCAAATCAGGCTGGTTTGTACTGGCAGGTGGTTGGCCTGCTCCCCTTACCAGCCCTCTTGTCCAAATAAACTTTACCAAGCATCTTCATGTCTGTTGCCCTTCTCTGCAGTAGTGTCTGCCTGTATCCATTTGAAGACAGGCAGGTTCCAACAATTGCTTCCTGTGTCATTTTAAGCTGGAAAATCTGGTGTTTTGGAAAACAAGTCTCCTTCTCTGGAGGCTTTCAAGCCCCAGTTGGAGGCATTCCTGGGTGACCTGTGCTGGATTCCATGGTCCTGCTCTGGCAGGGGGCTTGGACTTGATAATCTTTGGAGGGCCCTTCCAACCCCTAACATCCTGTGATAACCCAAACCACCAAGCAATGAAGAAGTTTCAATCCAGGTAAGATTTATTAGGAGGAGTGATGTTAAGTAAGCTGTGATGGAGGGCCAGGGGTTCAGGCATGCACTTTGGGAATGGCCCTTGGTGGTGCTGGGTGACCACAGCATCCTGAGGCAAGATTCATAGCTCCTGGGTCTGCTCCATCTCAAACTCAGCAGATACCAGGCCCAGGTGTGGGTGTAGAGCTCTGCTTTGATAGAGGTTGGAAGAACATCTGAAGCATGTGACTGCATGGTCTGTTCTGCCTGGGACAGCCTTCATACAGCATGTTCATGCAGGCAGCTGGGGAGAGCTGCCAGGGCACAAGCAAAGGTCCTCTCTCCAGAGCACATTTAACCCAGCAGGCCTCCAGCAGCTGAGGGTAGCTCTCCCTAGTCCTTTGATTGGCCCTTGCAGCTTAGCTGAGAGCCTGGGAAGAGTTCCAGCTCCTCCTGAACCTTACCCAGCCCTGGACAGCAGGCTAGCAGTGCCAAGGCTGGTGGCTGTTAACCAGCCTTAATGTGGCCTCACTGCACCACGAGGAGAAGCCTAAGTCCCACCTCTTCCCTTGCACAATAAACCTGTGCCCAAGGTCAGTGTTGTAACATGGAGCAAGCTCTGTGGCTATGAGGCCCTTGGCAACCAGGCAGACACCCATGGGAATGGAGCCACCTCCTTCCCCCCACAATTTCCTCTTGTCCTTATTTCCAAGTGAAGCTTTTGCTTTACTTTCCCATCATGACACACAACAGGAAAATGGATTGCCCACAGCCAGGGGTGAAGCCTCAGTTTATTTATTGCAGGTGTGAGTCCATGCTGCCTGAAGTGTAGTCCAGCGCCAGAGGACATTGGGCTCTGTAGCAATCATCTCCACAGCACATGTTAAATGGACAAAGCTTTTCTGATTGGTGAAGCACCTGCTCTAACAATGCTCTTGTGACACAAGAGCCTCCTCCTCCCACAGGGGAGAATGAAGTGTAGAGACAATTTTGCTTGTGGCAGAATGAAGTGGGGCACAGAAGTTACCAAAGGCACACAGGGCAAAACCAAACAGGTCAAAATACCAACCCTAGGCTGCTTGGTATTGGCCCAGACAAGGAGAAGACAAGAAGAGCTGACTCAACAGATGCAGGAGGCCCTGCATAAAACATGCAGAGAGGGCTGCAGGGTTTGTGTTCAGAAGCTCAGGAAATGCAGTCAAAACCATCCCCTCATGACAAAGATGCCTTTCACACGTGGGGAAAGCAGTGAGCCATTGCCCTGCTTCCTCTGTGTGCTCCTGAGCTACACACTCAGGTCCTTTGGGTCACCTACAAAAACCATGTTGAGTGTGAGGAGAAGGGCCACCCTCAGGTGAGGTCCTGGGAAGGCTCTACCTATCAGAGTACCACAACTCTTAAAGGTCATCCTGATGCCTGTGGTGATGACCCACACTTGAATTCGTGTCCAGTGATCCCAGGGAGAAGGAGAAAGCTGTTGGTGAAATGGGTCTTGATTCAGGGTGTTGTTCCCTCCTGTACTTCTCAATGTAAGGTTTAGCCACCTCCCACACCTGCCAAACAAGAAAGTGAATCAGCAGAGAGAGAGAGACAAGACAAAAGGACAAGAAAGCTGGGGAGGGACTTTTGAGGGTGTCAGGGAGGGATAGGACTAAGGGAAATGGAACAAAAATAGAAAGGGGTACATTCAGATTGGGTGTTAGGTAGAAGTTCTTCCCCATGAGGGTGGTGAGAGCCTGGCACAGGTTGCCCAGGGAGGGCATCCCTGGAGGTGTTTGCAGCCAGGCTGGAGGTGGCTGTGAGCAACCTGCTGTAGTGTGAGGTGTCCCTGGCCATGGCAGGGGGTTGGAACTGGCTGAGCCTTGAGGTCCCTTCCAGCCCTGACAGTTCTGTGATTCTAAGGTGTGGAAGGGTATTTCCAAAGCAGAGCTGCAGCATGCTCCTCACAACAGTCCTACTGCCCATGCTGAAAGCCAGCACTTGCCTTCTGCTCCACCAGCAGCCTGTGAGCCGCTTCAATGTCCGGGGCCATGAAGCGATCTTTCATCCAAGGCCTGTAACGAGAGACACGTTGTGAACATTGGCCAAACATTAACCACCGCTGCTGGCATCACATCTCCAGGCAGGCAGCCTCTGGGGAAGGTGTTTATTCTGCTCTTACCTCACCACAGAGCGCACAAGGTCATAGACCTTCTCCAGGGGGGTGGTTGTCCTCAGAGGGCGTAGGAACTCAATGCCCTGGCAGGCGGCGAGCAGCTCGATAGCCAGAACTGGGAAACCAGAACGGCACAAGGGACTCTTCAGCAGCTCAAGGAGAGCTTTCCTTCATAAAGCTACCCCTGGCATTCCTGCTGGACACTATTTACAGACTCATAGGATGGCTTGGGTTGGAAGGGACCTTAAAGATCATCCAGTTCCAACACCCCTGCCATGAACAGGGACGCCTCCCACCAGCCCAGGTTGCTCAAGGCCTCATCCAGCCTGGCACTGAGCACCTCCAGGGAAGGGCATCCACAACTTCCCTGGGCAACCTGTTCCAGTGTCTCACCACCCTCAGTCTAAAGATGTCTTTCTAATATCCAGTCTAAATCTAATACCTAATCTAAACCCCTCCTCCAGCTTCAATCCATTCCCTCTCATCCTCTCACTACAAGCCCTTGTGGAAAGTCCCTTCCTGGCTTGCTTTCAGGCAACCTGCAAAGACCAATGGATCCACATGCCCCAGAGCAGCAGCACTGCTTTATAGGTGGTGCTAGGGGTAGTGTGCAGCACTTTAGCAAGCAGGTTGTGGGTGCTCTGCCATAAAGATCTTTCTGTGTGCCAGGCAACTCCAGGCCAGCAGTCTTAAATCAACAGGAATCTGTTCCAGAGCATCTTGAGTACCAAAACTGATGGCCATCATAAATCAGAAACATCTCCTTAGGACTGAGGCCTGAGCTATAAAAGAAAGTTCTGCCTATGAAGCCTTCAAGAATCCACATGAAAGCATCAGTAAAATTACAGAGCTGTCTGGAGCATGCCCAGGGAAGGGCAATGAAGCTGGTGAAGGGTCTAGAGCACAGGGCTGGTGAGGAGCAGCTGAGGGAACTGAGCTTGTTCAGTCTGGAGAAGGGGAGGCTGAGGGGAGACCTCATTGCTCTCTACAGCTCCCTGAAAGGAGGTTGCAGTGAGGTGGGGCTTGGTGTCTTCTTTCTAACTATCAGGTGATAGAGCAAAAGGGAATGGCCTGAAATTGTGCCAGGGGAGGGTTAGATTGGAGATTAGGAAATATTTCTTTGCTGCAAGAGTGGTCAGGGATTGGCACAGGCTGCCCAGGGAGGTGATGGAGTCCCCATCCCTGGAGGTGTTCAAGAAACCTGTGGCCATGGCACTTGGGGACATGGTTTGATGGCCATGGTGGTGCTGGGTTGATGGTTGAACTGGATGATCTTAAGAGAGCTTTTCCAACCCAAACAATTCTATGATTCCCTCTCTGCCTAGCTCACACTTGACCATTATTGGCACTTGTTCCCCACAAGCCAATTCACTCAAGAAAGTGAGTGAGCCAGCTGGATCCAGGACATTGCTGAAACACAGAGCTCCTCAAACTCAAGCCCCTGCACACAAAAGAAAGGTATTTCTCTAGCACTGAGTCTTCAGAGCACTCAGAGAAGGAGGAGTGTCACCAGTACCTTCACCTGGCTACATCCAGAGGGTCTGCCTGGAGATCCAGCTCTTTCATGTTACCTTGTTCCACGTGCTCAATAACTCTCAGAGCTTTCCTGGCAGCCCATCCTCCCATGGACACATGATCCTCTGTAGCAGCACTGGTGGAGAGTGAATCCACAGAAGAGGGATGGCACAAGGCTTTGTTCTCAGAAACTGCAAAAATCCAATGCAGTAAGTGTAGGACAGAAAGGGCACAAGAGAGCAGAAGCAATGACCAGCCTGGGGCAAGCAGCCTGTTCACCACCCCAGGCCCAACTCTTGCTCCTCTCTGGAGGATGCATCAGTGTTTCACCTGCCTAACTTAATTTGTAATAGGCATTTGAGGGCTACCATTGCCTCTAGGGACAGTAACCAGTATCAGTCTTCAGATGCAAATAGTAACTTCTTAATCCACCCCCACCTCCAAGGCTGGGTTGCTCTGGCCCAAAGGTTTGATGGAGAGTGAAGCAGAAGAGCAGACAGCATGTACAAGGCTCACCTTGCCTGTCACCTCAAGGCAGCCCTTTGCAAGGAGCATTGGCTCCCTCTGGGTTTGGTCACAAATACTGCCCCTACCCTGCTTGCAAGAGGAGAGCTAAAGATCACCATCTGCTCTCTTCTCATTGCAGTTGAGGCACTTGCAGAACTTGCTCCAGAAGGATGCTGCAGGAGCACAGAACAAATCCTCTCCATAGAATCACTGAATCATTGAATGCAGGGGGTTGGAAGGAACCCTTGAAGGTTATCTTGTCCAGCCCCCCTGCAGGCAGCAGGGACATCTCCAATTAGATCAGGTTGCTCAGGGCCCCATCATGATCTTGAATGTCACCAAGGATGGGGCCTCAACCACATCCCTGGGCAACCTGTTGCAGTATTTCACCACTCTCACTGGAAAGAAATTCCTCCTTATGTCCAACCTGAGTCTCCCCTGCTCCAGTTTCAAACCATTGCCCCTCATCCTATCACTACAAACCTTCCAAACAGTCCCTCCCCAGCCTTCCACCCTCCTTGCCTCACTACCAGGCTGCCCAGGTGCCCTCCTCCAGGCATGCACACCTCCAAGGGTGGGAGTGCTCCAGTTTTGAAAGCTGGGTGCAAGCCTGAGAGTAAACCTCTCTAACTGCACCTAAAAGGTGAGGGGAATTTGGCTGCAGGAAGGGCTGTAGGCACCATCCAGTGACAATCTGAGGTTGAGAACTGCTCTTTAGAAGAGAAGCAGCCATGTCTGCATTCACAGTGCTCTGGCCACAGGCAGACCTTTTCTCTCTGAAGCCCAGCAGGATCCCATGGGTTGCCCTTGCCAAACCAGGGACTTCAGAAAAGCAACAAGAGCAGCAGAGAGGTGGTGACACCAACTGCAAACAGGCTGGAGTGCCACAATCCAGGGCCAGAGCCCAGCTGGCACATTCAGGCAGGTGACTGCAGGTCTCAGACAGGCTGCATGCAGCTACTGCAAACAGTTGGGTCTGGCAGGCACAGTGCTGCTGGAGAGGAAAGGAGAGAGGCACCTCCAGTGGCATTGCAAAACAGCTGCATGTTTTGTACAGCTTTATCTATTAACCCTGGGAGTACAGGACACCAGCTGGTGCACAGACACCTTAGGGGCTCTGAACAGCAGGCTTCTTGTTGCCTTAGTCCTGAGATCTAGAGGAAATGTGTACTGATGCTTGTTTGGAGTGTGGCCTCTGATAACCAGCCCTGGGGCCTCCAGTCCCCTGAGCACTGTGGAGTCTGCTCTACAGACCTAGCCACCAAATGGAGACATCAATAATAAGGGTATCAAGCCCAGCTTCCAGACAAATGTTGTCTCCATGCTAGTGAGAACAGAGGTATCCCCTGCTTAAAGACCATAACTATTCAGGCAGAGGTTCTAGGTTCAGCAGAGTTGCTCAGACAGATGTATGTTTGTTCCCTGCAGCGCTGGCTGTTAATTCCAGCCCCATCTGAGCTGATTTGCAGGCTCCTGGGTACGCAGTTGGCACTGATTTCAACCAGAGCTCTCATGCTGGTGACCATAGAGCACTCCCACAGAGGTGCATCCCCACAAGTCTCCACCTAAGGATGGGCATGCTCAGAGCTCTAAAACACACCCATGGGTCAGTTCAGAATAAAGAATCCTGAGCCAAAATAACTGCAGCTGCACCCAGACAGCACAAAGCACGTGGAGAAGGAGATGGAAGCCAGAAGTGATTTTATCTGCTACCAAATGACCACTGCCTTGATATAAATTGGTCTTTCTAGCTTGCTGTCTTGATGGCATTGCCCAAGCACTCACCTAGGGCAGCTGCTGTGCAGTGTGCAATCATGAACCCAGAGTTCAGACCACCTTCAGTGACTAAAAATGCAGGCAGCTCGCTGAGAGAGGGGTTGCAGAGCCTCTCAATTCTTCTTTCACTGATTGCAGCCAGCTCATGCACACCAATGGCCAGATAGTCCAGAGCCTGTAAAAGACCTCACTTAACCAGGTGACAGAAAAAACACCCCAAACCCACCCAACCAAAACAAAGCAGGAACTGGAAATGCTGGGTTTATTTCTCTCTCCAAATGCTTAATTACCTTGGCAGGATATTCACCATGAAAATTCCCTCCAGAAATGGTCTCTGCTCTTTCAGCAAACACCATCTTCAAGGAGAAGTTAAGGCACAAACATGAGGCAGCTATAGCTTCCAATATCTGAAGGGGGCCTACAAGAAAGCTGGTGAAGCAGTTTTTAGGGTGTCAGGTAGTGATAGGACTGGGGGGAATGGATCCAAGCTAGAGGAGGGGAGATTCAGATTGGACATCAGGAAGAAGTTCTTCACCATAAAGGTGGTGAGAGTCTAGAACAGGATGCCCAGGGAGGTGGTGGAAGCCTCATCCCTGGATGATTTTAAGGCCAGGATGGATGTGGCTCTGGACAACCTCATCTAGTGTGAGGTGTCCCTGCCCATGGCAGGGGGGTTGGAACTGGATGATCTTTGAGATCCCTTCCAACCTTGACAGTTCTGTGATTCCAGGACAGATTTCTGGCAGTAACTGAAGCATCTTAACTGAAGGAATGCTTGTGCCAATGGGCTTTGATTTGCAGGCACATCATGTGAGCTCTGCATGCTTTGCTTGTCAGAAAGCAAAGAGCCCATCTCAACTCTCCAAACTCTCTGCAGTTTTGACTTGCATTTTCCCAACAGACTACCCAAAATGAAGTCTTTGTGCCAGAGGTGGGGAGGGAGGGAGGGAGGGAGGGAGGGGTGCAAAGAAACACTTGTTTGGATAATTCTAATTTGGATATCCTAGCACAGTTTCTCAGCTCTTTGGTAGAGTCTCTTCATGGGGAAAGGGAGAGAGGTTGCTGTTGCAACCAATGGTAGTTATCAACCAAAGCCAGTCACAACCTTTTTTTTTGCCTCCTACACAACCAATTCTAGAGAAGAAAAGGGTAACAAAAGGCCAAGCAGGTTTTTTACATAGAAATAAACTCATCCAAAAGATACAGGGTTGTCTGTGGCACTGTTGATTTCAGTTGTGATGATGTCCTTCACAAAGGCAATTGTATCATTTACAACTCCATGGACCTGCAACAGAAGACACTGGCACCTGACCTTACAATCTACACTGAGGACATGCCCACTGTCATCATCTCAGCCTCTACACCCACACATGAAGATGGTGTTGGATTTGCTCTTAAAACCAGGAGTGTCACTGTGGGACACTGTCCACCCCAGGCACCTGGAGGACTGTATTGATGCAGCATTACTGCCATGATAATCAAGGATAAACCAAGCATGCCATTCTTTACTGGTTTGGGTTACCCTCAGTAGAACATAAGACACTTGCTCAGTGGCAGAAGGATCACTAGGGGAGAAACAGCCCTACAAAGCCAGCCCAAACCCTCTAATTAACCTATTTAATTTCAGTAATTCCACTGATTTAAGAGCTTTGCCTGTGGTAAAACCCAGGGGACTGCATTCTTGCAGTATATTTGACATACCACACTCTCTCTGCTTCTGAAAAGACCTGGTCTTGGCAGCAGAGCAGAAGAAATACCCTACATAGCATGCAAGCACAGAAACCAGCACCTGGCATCTACTTCCAGACCTGAGCACAGCTTTGTTAGCTGCTGCCTGATGGCTGCGTGCCTGGGATCAATGATCTGCACATCTCCACGGGCCACAAAGATGACCCAAAGGCTGGATCACCTCTGCTGTGAGGACAGACTGAGGGAGCTGGGGTTGTTCAGCCTGGAGAAGACCCCAGCAGGCCCTTAGAGCTACCTTCCAATACCTGAAGGGATCCTACAGGAATGCTGCAGAGGGACTTTTCTTAAGGGTGTCTAGAGACAGGACAAGAGGGAATGGTTTGAAGCTGAAGGAAGAGTAGGATTAGACTGGATCTTAGGAAGAAGTTCTTCAGTACAAGGGTTGTGGGACTCTGGAGGAGGTTGCCCTGGGAAGCTGTGGATGTCTCCTCCCTAGGGCTGTTCTAGGCCAGGCTGGATGAGGCCTTGAGCAGCTGAGTCTACTTAAGAGGTGTCCCTGCCCATGGCAGGGAGGTTGCAGTAGATAATCTCCGAGGTCCCTTCCAGCCTAAGCCATTCTATGATCCCATTCATATTGAATTTGAATTAAGGGAGAAGCAAAATAAAATCATTTCCTCTAAGAGAGTCAGACAGCAGATCATTGACAGCCTTTCTGATGTGGGAGGTTCCCCAGCTCTTGCTGGGACAGGAGGTAAGAGCCAGTTTTCACCTGAGGGCAGCAGCGCATGGTGTACGCATCCTGAACTCGGTCACAGAATCGATGGCTCTCTAGAAGGAACAAGGGGAGAAAAGTCCCAAGTATTTTTCACACCAAAGCATGCAGGCTACTGCTGAAGGGCCCCAGCCTGCCCTGGGAACCTGAGAGGGTGAAGGTTATGACTGTTCACCTGCTATTTCTGATGGATGGTGGTCAGAATCCAGCAGGGATCTGAATCGAAACGCCACCTCAGCCTGCCCTCGGTGCGGGCGCACCGCGTGGATGTCTGGTAACAAACAGGCAGACTGTTAGGTTTTGCCTCTCTTACCACCAGCTGTTAAGCAAACAGGACAGGCCCAGTACCCACCAGTGTCAAAGGCCCTCGTGGTACCCTTCAAGACCTCAAGTGTAAGGGCAGCAATGATGTCAGCTTGTCGAGCTATAGCTCCAGCTCTTTCCACCGCTTCGCAGCCCAGCGATGTGATCATCTGTGTCCCATTGATGAGAGCCAGACCCTTCCAGGAGAGAGCAGATGTGAGCCCAATTCACTGCAGCTATTCCATGTGCTGGGATAATTCCCCCTCTCTGTGATCATTCTCCTCCCATGAAGGAGTTCAAGAGCTGTGCTCAGCTCCCTGGATCGCTCTGCAATCACAACATGCAGAGCCTTTCCGAGCATCTTTGCTCCGAACATTGCTGATGTTCATGGCCCTGCGAACTCACGACAGACACCCCTGGAGCTCCAGCAGTTCAAAGCACAGGGTTTCTCTCATGTTATTTCAAGCTTAAGCAAGAAAAGTACAGGAAACAGAGCTTTTATAGTTTGGTTTTTTTTCCTCCCCTAGTTCCCTGGGAGTGGAATGCTATTTGTATTAATTTCTTCATAGAGTTGTAGAATGATTTGGGTTGGAAGGGACCTTAAAGATCATCAGGGATTGGCACAGGCTGCCCAGGGAGGTGAGGGAGTCACTGTCCCTGGAGGGGTTCAAGAAACCTGTGGCCATGGCACTTGGGGACATGGTTTAGTGGCCATGGTGCTGTTGGGTTGCTGGCTGGACTGGGTCTTTTCCAACCCAAACCATTCTGTGATGCCTGTCTCTCTCCACCAAGGGCCAATCTAAGTATCAAGCTTGAGTCTGACATTTCAAGTCAAGTAAGGTGACAGCAGGAGAGCTGACTCCCACTCCTGACACTACTTCAGTAATGTCCTTCTGGAGCTGGATTTAAAATGACTGTTAATTAATTTCTTGCTGAGATGGTAAGTATAAATCAAGTGGTGACTGACTATGCTTGTCTTCCATCAGCTGGCAGCCTTCTGCTTGATTTACCTCTTTTGGCTTCAAGGTAATTGGTCTCAGGCCATGGGCTTCCAGGACCTGTGAGGGAGTTTAATGACAAGGTAATTAATGAACAATGCTTTCCAGTAATTCCATCACCAAAACTTTCACACCTTAAATATCTCCACCAATAAAAAAAAAGGAAAATCAATACAAATTCCTGCAGTGAAAAAGAGCTTTATATCACAAACACTTCAAATGTGGGGGTGGGTTTCCTGCTGGGTTAATGAAGAGCAGCATTTGAGGGCTTAGCATTTCCCAGTGCCAGTGAAGAATCCACCAAGAGCACTGAAGCCAGACACTCTCACAGTCTAGTAACATCTCCAGTTCATTAGCTGATGGGAGAGGAATAGGAGGGAAGGCTGAAACCACCTTGGGAAGGTTGTTCTGCCTACACCCAGCAGCTTTGCTTGGCATGAATGATTTATGAACAATTCCCTAAAACCTTCTATAGAAAATCTCCAGTGGCAGGAGGAATCCTGCTCTGTTTCTTAGATACACATCTGGGGCAATCACTCTTGTGCAAAAGGGAGAAACAGTAGAACCTTGATTCTGATTAGAATCCTCTCAAGCTTTCCAGCTGGAGAGGCCACAACCTCAGAGATGTACAACTGTAATCTCAGGGTGGGAAAGTCCAGGACAGACTGGCTTGATTCTTCCTCTCCCTGATTCCTCCTCTCCTTCTCCAGCCTGCAATGATAGTACAGCTACCAATACCTGAATAAATGTATTGAGCATCTTCAAGTGCTGAGTATCTTCAAGTCTGAAGGGGCCATACTTGAAGATACTCAATGCTAACTCCACCTACTGATGCATTAGTGACAGAATGACCATGAATTCCATTGCAAAGCTTCCATCATGTAAGGAAGAAAGTTACAGAAGTTCCTTGGAACCCTAGTTAACTTATCCAAAATTCAATGTGTTCACTTCAAGCCATCATAAAATCAGTAGAAATGTTACTGATAAGCTGCTGCCTTCCAGTAAATCTCAGCATCTGAAGTGTTGAATTGGAAAGGTGATCCTGGGTTTGTTGGCACAAGGTTGGTGTTGGTGGAGCTGAAGATGTAGCAATAGTTCTTTCATAGCTGGTGTCATATCCTGTCCCTGCCTCTCTCCAGGTCCCAAATGATGTCACTGTGGCATCTCCTTGCAATGCTATGGCATGGTATTTCTTTAGGACTAAATAAGGTGCTGCACAGTCATATCTGGTCCAGTGACACAGGGGACATGCTCATGGATTCATCTCCCTCAAGGCAGAGGAGTTGTTGCTAAAGGCAACCCAGTCCCAGTTCAAAGTGGTACCAAAAAACCCAAAGGCTTTTACATGTTGCTGATGTAATCTAAAGCTCTTTCTCTCAAGGCTGCAGCAATCCTGCAGCTGAGCCACCAAGCAGAAAAAACAAAAGCAAAAGCAATCAGCTGCATGAATCTTACATATTTAGCATCAGCCCAGCCACTCTTTGGGGACCACATCTTTCCCTCTCCAATTAACCCCAGAGCAAGATGGGAGAGGGGGGCCAAGTCTCCACTGGCTCCAACTGTGCCTTTCTCTGGGATATAAGGCAGGCAGGATGCTGGAAAGAAAACACAAACAAGTCCTCTTAGAGCTTTCCCTTGATACACTCCTTGCGAAACAGCAGCTTACACGAGTGTGCTCACAGTAACATCCTGCAGTCATGGTCAGTGGCACCAGCAGGGCTCCTGTCATTGCACACTGGGATTTGCCCCTGCTGCAGGCAGGCTGCAGTTTATAAACACATCAGCTCCCTTCTGCATTTAGTTTGGGACTGCAGAGCCCCCAGCCCAAGGTGCTTGCATGTACAGTCACACAGCCAGCCAGGCATCACTGCTCTCAGCTCTTCATCACAGGGTGACCAGCTGGTGTGGATCAAGCTACCTCTTCATGTGTCACTCCATTGAACACTGGGGTACTTCTAGAAACCATCTTTGAGCCCCCCCATCCCAATAACCTCTCCCCTGAGCCTCCTCTTCTCCAGGCTAAACACCCTCAGCTCCCTCAGCCTCTCCTCCCAGGGCTGTGCTCCAGACCCCTCCCCAGCTTTGTTGCCCTTCTCTGGACACTTTCCAGCAACTCAACATCTTTCCTAAACTGAGGAGCCCAGAACTGGACACAGGACTCAAGGTCTGGCCTAACCAGTGCTGAGTACAGGGCAGAATGACCTCCCTGCTCCTGCTGGCCACACTGTTCCTGATCTAGGCCAGGATGCCATTGGCTTCTTGGCCAGCTGGGCACACTGCTGGCTCATGTTCAGCCTACTATCAACCAGTACCCCCAGGTCCCTTTCTGCCTGGCTGCTCTCCAGCCGCTCTGACCTCATTGAGCTACACCCTTTAACAAAACACTTAAAAGGGGGAGGGGGGCAAGAAGGAGGAGAGAGGTTTTCTCTGCAGCTCTTTTTTCACCATTGAATGCTTCAATAACTTGCTGGAGAGTTTCCAGGGATATTCCACTGTATCCTTTCGCTAGGACATTGATCCTCAGCGCCAACAACATGCGAGATCTCTCCGGGCTCAGAGGTTTCCCCACACCTGAAAGAGGAGCCCTCTCAGTTACTAGCCCCACTACCAACAGCAGCAGCAAAGGGAAACATCGAGGGAGTTCTTATTACCTGCTGAGTGTGAACGGACCAAGTTCACCTGCAGCTCCCTACGGGAAACAAACCCAAACCCCGTTAGGCCTTGACAGCTTTTTAGTTAGCACGGAGGGAAATACTGAAGCAGCCCTCCCAGCTAACCACAGTGCAGCCATGCACAGTGCCAAACTGCTCCCCTCCACCTCCTTTCCTGAAAAGAGAGGATGGAAATGCTGCACCTACCTCAGCTTACTGTTTGGAATGACAGTCCTGGCAAACTTCCCAAAGCCGGTGGTGATTCCATACACAACTGCAGGAAATACACACTGGTGGTGAAGGGGGGAAGCAAGTAAAGCCTTCTAAACAGTTAATAGTGTGACAAAATGAGAGGACACAGTCTCAAGCTGCACCAGGAGAGGTTTGGGCTGGATGTTAGGAAGAAATTCTTCCCAGAGTGACTGGCCATTGGAATGGGCTGCCCAGAGAGGTGGTGGAGTCACCCTCCCTGGATGTGTTTAAAAACAGACTGGATGAGGCACTTGGTGCCACGGTTTAGTTGGTTAGATGGTGCTGGGTGATAGGTTGGACTGGATGATCTCAAAGGGCTTTTCCAACCTGGTTAATTCTGTGAGATTCTGAAAATGTTTGCTTACCTGTCTGCTCCTTTACAATCCTTTCAATCACTTCTCTTGACTGGTTGACTTTAGCTTCTGCTTCAGGGGTGAGCTAAAGCAGAAAGCAGGAGCAGTTTTAATGTTAGCTTAGCTGTCATTATTTCACTGCAGAAAGACCAACATGCAATTTGGAGCCAGGTCTGCTCAGAATCTTTACCTTTATCTTGTAGAGCCCCTTTCCTAAATTGACCAAGTCCTCTGTGGTTAAGCTGTTGCCATCTAAAGAAATATACTACACCAAAGAAGCACCTTTTAGTTTGGGATTCATTTAAAGTTGCTTAATAAGCAGAATAAATGAGAAGGAAAAAACAAGAAAGAAAGAGAGGCAACACAGTCACAACTCAGCAATGACAGGAAGCTTGCTCATGCTCATTCCTGAGCACATCATCATTTAGATCCCCAGCCCCAGCCAAACCACGTGCCCCTGCTCCTGTCAGTGCTGCAGTGGCTCAAGTCTCAGCACGTTCTGGTGGCCAGCAGGGTTTGTTATCTCGAGCCGTAAAGCCATCAGCTGCTCCTACCTGTTCTGGTTCTCGGTATTTGCTGTATCTGAAGGGTCTGTGAAGGAAAACAATCAAAAGGCAGAGAGGGTTTCACAGGCAGTGACCATGTGATTACAGCTGGCAAGGTGTTCTAGAAATGAAGGGACACTACAAGCACAGAGGAATCTAGGGAATGGTGTATCTGGGATGATAAAAAAGGTGACAAGCTGCTCAACAGAAAAGGATACAAATGCACTCCTTCTGGCTGAGATGGTATGAAATCTGGAGACATTATATCTCCTTCTATCACTACAAGAAACAGGCACAATGAACACACAGAGGATTAAATTGCATTCTGCACATACATGGTGGCTCATTACAACACACAGCACTGAGGAATGCTGACCTGCACTTCTTAGCCCTGAGCACATTTGGATGCTTCTGAAAACAAAGGAGGAATTATGCATTTATTTAAGGTTTCTTAGGGCAGAAGCAGCCAGCTCAACTCAGACACCAAGTGCTACCTATGACATCATATACCAGCAGTGAGAATGCTGATCTGCACTTCTTAGCCCTGAACACGTTTGGATGCTCCTGAGAAAGCATCAAGGAAATGCTGCATTTAGTTAAGGCAGAAGCAGCCAGCTCAACTTACCCACACACTACAATATATGACATCCCCTACAGATAATGCATACAGAATCCTGTACCCTCTAAACCCTATGCTGAGCCTGATCCTAAACCCCAAACATTCTTAGAAGACTTAGGTATTTTTTTCCCCCCATTACAAAACTGCAGCACCTCTCTCAGATGCAATTTTAGGTCAAGTGAGCCCCACTTGGCTGACTCAGCCACCAAGCTGGTCGCTCTGCAGTGCACTGCTGAAGGCTTCACTTACCGACTTCAACGAATTCGTTGTCCTCTAGAGCGTCCTCCACTGTGTCATCAAGATCCAGCAAGCCAAGGCCCTTGCACCTTCGGATGTAAAACCTGACTTCCTCCACCGAGGCAAAGCCCCCGTTGTCAGGCTTGTTCTTCATGTACCTCCTGACGGCTTCTTTCCCCAGCCACCGGATGGTGCTGGTGCCGTCGAGGCAGGGCACGGCCAGCCATTCCCCTCGGACGTGCACCGTGTACCGCGGCATGCTTCGCTCCCCAGGGCTCTCCCTCGGCCAAGAAGGGCTGCGGCACGCAGCAGCCTCACACCTACCGCCCAGCGGCCCGAAGAGCAGCCTCTAGGTGGAGTGCAGTGATGCAATCAGAGGCAAAAAAGCCCCCTCGGCATGCCCACCTTTGTAAACAAGCAGGGTCAATGTTTTCGGCTGCCTTCAGCCAATCAAGGCCAGCCCAGGCAGCACACCCTTTCCACAGAAAGGCAGCACGCCTCCAGCTGTTGCCACAGCAGGTTGTTTTGGTCTGGGCTTTTTTTTTAATCCAAAGATCATGTCAGGAAAAGAGAAATGAAAATCCATCCAGGAGCTGGAGGTTTTGTACCGAGAACAGATAAAGAAATCTGACTGAGCTGGAAAGAAACTTGAGGGTTTAACAAGGGGTAAGGGAGTCACCACCAGGCACTAGATCACACTAGTGAAGAATCACAGAATGGTTTGGGTTGGAAGGGACCTTGAAGATAATCCAGTTCCAACTCCCCTCCCACTAGACCAGGTTGTCCCTCTCCAAGCTAGCCTTGAACACCTCCAGGGAGAGGGCATCCACAGCTTCCCTGGGCAACCTGTGCCAGTGTTTCACTGCCCTCGCTGTGAAGAATTTCTTCCTAACCTGCAGTGTAAACTTGCCCTCTTTCAGCTTCAATCCATTTCCTCTCATCCTATCACTTCAAGCCCTTGTAAAAAGTCCCTCCCCAGCTTCCTTGCAGGCCCTTTCAGGTACACCATGAGGGACAGCTTTTGCCATGGTTTGTATTTGGGATCTTCCTCCTCTGAAAGAGCACTTTTTTTCTGTTACTCCTCCACGTGGGGTTTCCTTTAAGTGAACAGATGGAACTGATGCTAACTGATCATCCCCAGGAAAAGTTCCTACCCAGCTCACTTCAAAAAGCCATCTGCAGATGGCACCATTCACAGCAGAGTCACCTAAACCACTGCTTTAGAATCACAGAATTGTTCTGGTTGGAACAGACCTCCAGGAACAGTGAGTCCAACCACCAGCCTAACCCCACCATGGCCATTAAAGCCATGTCCCCACATGCTATGTCCACACATTGCTTAGAACAATTCCAGGAATGGTGACTCCACCACCTCCCTGGGCAGCCTGTTCCGATCCCTGACCACTCCTGCAGCAAAGACATTTTTCCTCCTGTCTAACCTAAACCTTTTTTGGCACAACTTCAGGCCATTTCCTCTCCTTTTATCACCTGATACCAGGCAGAAGAGACAACCCCCACCTCACTGCAATCTTCTTTCAGGGTGCTGTAGAGAGCAATGAGGTCTCCCTCAGCCTCCCCTTCTCCACACTAAACACCCCCAGCTCCCTCAGCTGCTCCTCCCCAGCCCTGTTCTCCAGACCCTTCCCCAGCTTTGTTGTCCTTCTCTGGACATGCTCCAGCCCCACAATGTCCTTCTTGGAGTGAGGAGCCTTAAACTGAACCCAGTATTCCAGGTACAGCCTCACCAGTGCCCAGTACTGGGGCACCATCACTGCCTTACTCCTGCTGGCCAGACCATTCCTGATCCAGGCCAGGATGCTGTTGGCCTTCTTGGCCACCCGGGCACACTGCTGGCTCATGTTCAGTTGGCCATCAACTAGCACCCAGCTTCTTTTCTGCCAGGCAGATTTCCAGCCACTCTGACCCAAGCCTGTAGTGTTGCCTGGGGCTGGTGTCACCCAAGTGCAGGACCTGGTCCTTGGCTTTGTTAAACCTCATACAAGTGACCTCTGCCCATGGATCCAACCTGTCCACATCCTTTGCAGAGCCTTCCCACCCTCAAGCAGATCCACACTCCCACCCAATTTGGTGTCATGTACAAAAGCAGCCCTGTAACAATCCAAAGCAGCCCTCCCTGGTTGTTTTTTTACCTTAACTTGAAGTTCTTACACCAGTGTGGAACTGGTAATGCCCAGCACTGGTTAACAAATGGAAATAGTAAACAGTCCATATAGGGGGGAGGAAAACTTGGATTTAAGACCCCCCCTGCAATAATTAGAAGTGTTGGAAATATGCAGTGGGTTGGAATAATGTAATTGACTTTACCAAAACCATAATAGCCAGGTATTAAATCTGAAATGGGATCAAAAGCCCAGAATAGCAAACCAGGAAGTACTTTGGACCACTACTCTTAGTGCACAGCAGAGGATCCTAAAGGGATAATGAAGCAAAGCCATCCCATTGTGATGAACATGAGGAATTCTAACAAGGCAGCCATGACAGAACAGGCCTGGGAAGGAAATTCAACCCCAACACCAGAATGCTGTGGTCCTCTTGGACCCATGACCAAAATGTTTCCCCCATGAAGAACAGAAAGAAAAAGGATAAACCCCAAATATTTCAAAGGGTTTTTTGTACAGATCAGTGCACAGACAAGTTGACAATGCAAAGATTTATTTTTGCCTCTTCAAATGCTTCCCATTTCCAATGTGTTGCTGTGAAGAAGAAAGCTGTGCAAAGAGCCATACCAGCCAGCAATTGCATTTGCAGTGTTTCTAAATCCCCTGATTGACAAATGGCTGCATCTCAGAACAGCTTTTTAGTGTGTGTGTGCCCTAAACATTGCTCCTTAACCAAATTCATTCTCCCACTTGCAGAGATGTGGCAAGTTCTGCTTGGAAAGGCACAATAAAGGAAGTACTGACCTGGATTTGGAAAAGTTCATTTTGAGCTAAATTAGGCAGAGCATTCTTATGGCATAATCAAGCAGGTCTGTCAAAAGTTTGTGGAGGAGTCAGCCCCTTCTTTCAGCAACAAGAAAATGTCAGGGAAATCTGTACAGTTTGTCACTGATTCTGGTTCAAGTCTTTTCCCACAAGCATTGAAGTGACTGGGTGCATCGAGGCTCTGTGCTCCAGGTATGTTCTGACAGCCAGGTCTCGAGATTTGTCAAAATTGTAAAGGTCCCTGGAAAAGGCAGGGAGGAAAAAAAAACCCAAATCCAATAAGATAAAATAAAGCACAACAGAAAAAAAACAACCCCAAAACAACCAAGCACCACAACAAAACCCCCACGAAGAAACAACCAACCCCCCCCCAACCAAACAAAACCTCCCCACAAACAAACCAACCAACCAACCAACCCTGCAGCTAGTACAGTGGGGATTATCTCAAAGCTCTGCTTTTCCCCTGAAAGGCTCACAGTGAGGACCATGCTGGGAGGCTTAAGTTTTCTTCTGTTACAGAGAGTAGACATTGACTGAGGCTAAGCTTGCTCAGTCCAAAGAAAATTCTCTATCATTTCAAAGCATACCATAAATACATGATGCTACAAATGCCAACAGGGCCAGCTCCTGCAATTTGGAGATTGCTTTTTACCTGAACAAGGGTCGAGTAAACTTCATCCTGCCCTGCTCTGTTGCCATTTTTAAAGCCAGAGGAACAGCTTCTTCCCACTTGGACCTGAGGCAAAGGCGCAGCCACCTGCAACAAAACAAGGCACCTCAGTAGAACTCACTGGGCAAGGCCAGAAGGCTGGCTCTTGACTCAGGACTGGAAGGCTTTTGTCAGATCTCTCTGGGTGACAGAGAGGCTCACTGCTGTATTATACAATAATACTGGATGACAAAATAAGTTACCAGGTCATCAGGTTCATAGATTGCACTGGGCTGGAAGGGCCCTTCAAAGGTCATCCTGTCCAGCCCTGTGGTCTCTGCTGTCAGCGGGGACACCTCCAGCTAAGATCAGACTTTCCAGGGCCACATCAACGTCTCTTGAATGTCTCCAGGGATAAGGCCTCAACCACATCCCTGGGCAGCCTGTTCCTTTGCTAGTGTGACAGATGAAATCAAGCACAGCTAATCCACTGCTTACTTCTACCTCATCTGCTAGCCTGTATTTCATAGACAACAGAACACCACTGCAGCAAGCATGCTTGCACAGGCACTTAAACATCCCCCCTCAAGCCCCTGCACCAGTTCTGTACAAGTGGCTATGCAGGAAGCAGGACTCTGTTTTATCAAAGCCTTTAAGATTAGAAAACTGCCTGTGCTAGAACAAACCTGAGTCTTATTTCAGAGTTGTTTATAGCATTGAAGTTATACACCTGCTGCATTCTCTGGACATATGACAGTGGAAGAGGAGGCTGAAAAAGAGAATTGCAGAGTCAGAACAAGCCAAAGGCACACTTCAAGCCACAGACTACAAAAGAAACCAAACCAGGTCCATTCAAGAAGACTGTTGCTATAAAAATGATCTCATATATAAAAGCTCACACATTTATACTTCATCCTTTCACCTTCTCATAGTATTAGAGAAGGGGCAGAGAATAAACATCAGCAAATTCCCACATCCAGTACCACTGAAGCAGTCAAAAAGCACTTTCCTTTTGGTTTATTTGTAGGTTATTTGCTGTAACATCAAATGCAGACAAATTCAAGCCCCTTGGTAAGTTTTGCTTTGCCCTTTCAATCCAAAACATTTCAGATGCTGCTCATTAGCTACAGAGCCAGGGAAGCCAGATTAAAGTTTTAGTAACTATGAGAGTGGATTCTTTAGGCAAAATTTAAAACAACTGAAAGAAAAATGGACAACTGAAATCCAAAAGGACAACTCCAAAAGGCTTCTGTGCCTGCTTTTGTGACACCAGAGCCAAATCACCCGAGGTGCTCCATTACCTCCAGAAGCAGCAGCGCCAGGAACTCAATCAGCTGATGAGAGGACATCTCCTTCAGGTCTTCTGAGCTGAATGAGTCCAAATCACTCTCTTTTGCCTACAAAAGAATGGTTACTCAAGTTTTTCATAGGTATTTCAGAGTAAAACCAGGTGTAATTTTTCATTTGGACATCTGCATTCTCTACTGAGCCACTTCATGTAAAAAAAGATACCAATTTGTCTTGGTATTGCTGCAAGACAGCATAAGAGGAGGAAGGGCTGGGCTAAAGCAACTCTCTAATGTTCAGCATTCTTCACTTTTCACTTGTTCTCCCTCCACTATCTTTCTGTCTCCACTGTCTTTGTTAGTTCAGTGACAAAAACCAAACTCTTTTTGTGTTGAGAAGTTAGAGGTACCATACAAGTACAGGGAAAAGCCACAGAGCTAACAAAAGGCAGGGATGATAAATCTTCTATTAGTTGTCTGAGTTTTATGGTTAAAATGATGAGAGAATTGTATTGCATTGTTTACTTATGAGGTATTGCAGTTTTTGATGAGAAATGCATACCAGCTCTAGTATAATGCAGGGGAATTGCTACTACTGAGTAGTGCAGGCATATCTTGGCATTTGTTTTAAAACCAAGCCCTAATATCAAGGTTTTAAAAAGCATATTCCCAGTTTGGTTACTGCACACAAGTAATAGAAAGCTGGCTGTGTGCCTTGTTCCAATATGGACTGCACTTCTCTTACAGAAGTCACAGCAAACCTGCAGGCTCTGTGCTGAAAGGCTGGTCTGAAAAATCACAGGGGTTGAAGGAACATCTGGAGACTGAGTCCAACCCCATGCCAAAAGCAGGATCACCTAGGGCAGGCCACACAGGAACACACCCAGGTAGGTTTTGAAAGTCTCCAGTGAAGGAGACTCCACAACCTCTCTGGGCAGCCTGCTCCAGGGCTCCAGCACCCTCACAGCAAAGAAGTTTCTCTTCACATTGAGGTGGAACTTCCTGGGTTGCAGTTCATACCCATTGTTCCTTGTCCTATTACTGGGCACCACTGCAAAGAGCCTGGCACCTTCATCGTGACACCTACCTCAGCTATATATAGGCATCAATAAAATCCCCTCTCAGCCTTCTCTTCTCCAGACTAAACAGCCCCAGGTCTCTCAGCCTTTCTTCATAGCAGAGATGTTCAAGTCCCTTCATCCTCCTCCTAGCTCTCTGTTGGACTTTCTCTAGTAGCTTCCTGTCTCCTGAATTGAGGAGCCCCAAACTGGACACAGTATTGCAGGTGTGGTCTCACCATGCAAGAATCCCTGTCAGCCATACTCCCCTACTCAGGACATGCCAGAGTTCAGAAAAGAATGGCTCACTTTGTATAAAAAGAGCTAGCCTTAAGACACAGACACCTCAGCGTTCTTTGATCACTCACTTTGACCCATCTTTCACACAAGGCAATGCAGGCATTTGAAAGTGTCATATCATACCTGTCAAACAAATGAGAACAAATAATCACACACTGAAAACACAAGAAGCTTTGGTAGTGTTTGTACAAGAATGCCTAGAAATGATTCTCAAATGGCTCCACATGTGCTTGGTGTAGGCTCCAGCGTGGCATTGCAATACAACTGACAGAAGATCTGTTTTGTAACACATCTCAGTACTAGCTGGATGCACCTTGTGCATAGGTGGCACCATCCCTTGATCCCACACACTAAGGTGATCAATACTTCTGAGCATATGCTTCTATGCATATCACACCCCAGAGCTGAAAAGAGAAGACTGGTGGCACAAGCTCTCTGACAAGAGAATCATTCCTGGTCACTTAAAAGAATCACAGAATCATGAAGGCTGAAAAAATTCCTCCAAGCTCATCCAACCTTCTACCCAACACCTCCATACCCACTAGACCACGTCCCTAAGTGCCACATCTACTCATTTCTTGACCACCTCCAGGGATGGTGACTCCCCCACTCCCCTGGGCAGCCTGTTGCAATGCCTGACCACTCTTGCAGCAAAGAAATTCTCAATATCCAATCTAAATTTCCCCTGGCACAGCTTGAGGCCATTACCTCTTGCACTTAACTGGGAGAAGAGGCCAACACTAACCTCACTCCAACCTCCCTTCAGAACCAAACACTTCCCACCAGAATCAAACAAAAAAATTGAGAACAGCAGCAGTTTTTTCCCCCCTGTAAACACCTCTGGCAATGTCTACACAGCACTGAGCATCTTCTAACAAAAGGTTTCTGAGAAGACTTTCACCTTGTTTACAAACTGCTTCCTGCCTGTTTGGAACACTTTGAGCACTCTGGGGAAGGAAAAGATAACTACACAAGAATGCAGCTTACGTAGGCTTTGCTGGTGGCATGCCTGGAGCATAAAACCATGAGTTCCAGTCAACCTTATCCAGGACATCGACCTACAAAGCAACACAAATTCTTACTCAATCTTAAAGCTTAGAGAAAAACACATCCTACAAGGAAACTAGATTCTTTGTCCTCCTTTTTACCCTCCCTTCAATTAACCTGTAGAATCCTATGCAAATTGAATTACTGCCTCCCAGAAAACACACACATCAGAAAGGAGCCCCAAGCACATCCCCCCTCCCCACCAGAAAGGAGCCCCAGGCAGCACACACACACCCCCCCACCAGAAAGGAACCCCAGGCTCCAGATGAAGAAGACTAAGACAAAGAACTGGTCCTTAAAGAAGGCAACTCCCAGACTATGCCACAGCTTCACATAATTAAAAGGTTTCAAATCTGAAATGCTTCCCAACCTGATCCTTGAAGTAGGAGTACAAGAAATTCTTCCAGTCCTCAGTTGCTATGCTCTTATAAGCAAACTGCTGAATGTAAGCCTTCAGGAAGCCCATGAAGACATCTAACAGATAAAAACCAAACACATTTCAGTGTCTGGAATTCAGAGGGGCAACACTCACATAAAGAGTCTGACTAACAAACACTTGCCTGGTCCTCCAAGAAGTTGCTCAAGGTGAAAAAGCAAAGCAAAGCCTTTCTCATATGGAACAGAGGAAAAGGCATCATCAGGATCTACTTCATTCAGATTAGGGATGAGGTTAGTTAAAGGATTTTTATCTCCAAGAGTGTTTATCTGTGACAAAGACACAAGAAAAAAACCCAATTCACTTAAGGAAAGCAACACTCCTGCAAATCATCAGTTGAGGTACAACCCAACCAAACCTAAAGATGTTCTCATTTCAAAGCTTTCTCTTACTATTTTTCCTGAAGGGCCTGAATCTGCACAAAGCCTTTCCCATTTTTCTCATTGTTTTAATCAGTGCCTGACAGCACAGAGAGATGTTAGGACCAACCACTCTGTGTTCCCTCTGTCACAAAGCAAATTATTAATATCATGTCTGGCCTAATCACAAGCACCTAATAAACTGTTAATAAAAGGACAAATCTAGATAAAGAATTTGAACTGCTTGATTTAAATGGGTAGTGTGAAGAATAAAATCCAGTGAGGCAATATTCATAGGAAACCAGGCAAACTGCATGAACCAAACTGAAGGAAAGAGCTGGAAACATCACAGGCTGGAACTCTGAAAACTAAAGTTTAACTGTGCTAGCTAAACACAAAACCCCTCTCCTGGACAGTAACAAACATCCTCAGTTATAGTGGAGTACACAAGAAACAAATCAGCTACTGGCAGTTCTGATGGCCAGGCTTGCAGGCAATTTTGACAGCTTTCAGCTGCTTACCAGTATGCTTAGAGAATCACAGAATGGCAGGGGGTGGAAGTGACCTCTGGAGATCATCTAGTCCAACCCCTCTGCCAGAGCAGGCTCACCTACAGCAAGCTGCACAGGACAGAGTCCAGGCAGGCTTTGGCAGACTCCAGCACTGGGTTCTGCACATTGGCCACAGCAACCCCATGCAGTGCTACAGGCTGGGGTCAGAGTGGCTGCAGAGTTGCCAGGCAGAGAGGGACCTGGGGGTACTGGTCAATGGTAGGCTGAACATGAGCCTGCAGTGTGCCCAACTGGCCAAGAAGGCCAATGGCATCCTGGCCTGCATCAGGAACAGTGTGGCCAGCAGGAGCAGGGAGGTCATTCTGCCCTGTGCTCAGCACTTGAGTCCTGTGTCCAGTTCTGGGCCACTCAGTTTAGGAAGGATGCTGAGAGGCTGGAATGTGTCCAGAGAAGGGCAACAAAGTTGGTGAGGGGTCTGGAGCACAGCCCTATGAGGAGAGGCTGAGGGAGCTGGGCTTGCTTAGCCTGGATAAGAGGAGGCTTAGGGGAGACCTTCTTGCTCTCTACAACTCCCTGAAGGGAGGTTGTTGACAGGTGGAGGTTGGACTCTTCTCCCAGGCAAGCAGCACCAGAACAAGAGGACAGAGTCTCAAGCTGCACCAGGGGAGGTTTAGGCTGGAGGTTAGGAAGAAGTTCTACACAGAGAGAGTGATTGCCCATTGGAATGGGCTGCCTGGGGAGGTGGTGGAGTCACCATCATTGGAGGTGTTCTGGAGGAGACTTGATGGGGTGCTTGGTTGCATGGTTTAGTTGATTAGGTGGTGTTGGATAATAGGTTGCATGTGATGATCTTGAAGGTCTCTTCCAACCTATTCTATTCTATTCTATTCTATTCTATTCTATTCTATTCTATTCTATTCTATTCTATTCTCTGGAGAGCCTGTTCCAGCTGACTTGACAGGGCTTAACTGTGGAAAACACATGAAACCAGGTTTGATTTAGGTATACCCTTGACCCTGAAGTTACCCTAACTTCAAAAACTTACTGAATGCTGCAGCTCCCTCCAACCTCCCAGGGCTTGGAAGTGCCTGAACTGCTCACCAAAGAGCCTCCCCTGAATCCTGCGCTCCAGGTACACAGTGTGGCCCTCATTCAGCCTGGAGAGGAGGGCAAACCGAGTTGGTGAGTTCAGTGCTTCACACATTCACTTTAAAATACCATTTGCATTGCACCTGAAGGTCACACCTACCAAAAGTGCTGCCAATTTTTGTTTGTTACCAAGTTTCCTGTCCAGCTGTGAGAGATTTCATGAGCAATGACCTGAAAGGAAAAAAACCACAACACCCAAACCACACAGGTAAGAAGGACTCATCTAGCATTTAGAGTCCTCTGGAAAATGAACACCAAACCCCAACAGAAAGACAGACACTCCAATGGGATCTCACTTCCTGCACTACCTTCCCAAAGCCAGTTAGCATTCACAGCTCTCTAAACTTAGAATTTTAGAGGAGTAACACTGCACTGCTGAGCCTTCAATGTCCAGCCACATTGATCAACAAAAACAATCCTTCTGGTAACATGGCACAGGCACTTGGTTTAGGAAATCAGAGAATCATAGAATTGTTAGGGTTGGAAGGGACCTCAAGGATCTTCTAGTTCCAACCCCCTGCCATGGGCAGGGACACCTCACACTAGAGCAGGTTCCTGAGACCCACATCCAGCCTGCCCTTAAAAACCTCCAAGGATGAGGCTCCCACCACCTCCCTGGGCAACCTGTGCCAGCTCCAATCACACTTCAGAAAGCTGGATCCATACCAAGGGACAGACTGGTGCTACTGTCACACCTAAGCAACTTCTGCTGTGCATCAAACAGGGAGAAAACAGTCACTCCTATATGGAATGAGTGCCTGATGCATTAGAATGTATTGTGAAATGATGCAGGATACATTAAAAAGGATCCCTGTCAAATATGTCACTGTTCTTGGGATAAGATAATCATATTTTAGTCTTTTTGTTTGTTTTCAGCAGTGTATCAGCCTGGTAGAAAGACATGAGATAAACAGCATCCTGAGCACTCAGCTTCACAGAAAAAGCAGAGTTTACTCAAAACTTAGTCATGATTTCCACTTCAAAACTGTAAGCAGAGTGAGCTCTAGTGCAAAGAGAGAGAGGAAAGAGCTCCCTACAATTTCAGTGAGATAGTTCAGCTCTGGTTTTTAAACATACCTATACCTGGAAGTGTTTAAAAACAGGCTAGATGGGGCTTTCAGCAACCTGCTGTAGCTGGAGGGTTCCTGCCCATGGCAGAGGGGTTGGAACTTTCAACTCAAGCCATACCAGGACAGGAAGAGAGCTACTGAGCAGCTAAGTTCAGTCAGGCCCTGATGCACACAGGCACCCATGGCTCTATCTGTTCATTATACAAAATAAGTCTCCAGTTTTCTAGAGTTTACTTAGAACTAAAACTCACTTTGTAAGACTTCTGAGTCACTGCCTTCACTTTTTAATTCCCCCAGTGAAAAAGAGACCAAGTTTTCTAGGATCTGTTACAAAGGAAGTTGAGATACAACTTTCAGTTGTGTTCTACTTGAAGACATGAACCTGTTCTGCACTTACATTTGATAGAGATCGATCACCTGCCTGCAATTAAAACAAAAAGGCAGTTGTTAGTTCAAGCAGACATCAAAACATACCACTTAAAGCAGCCTCAGGTCTGACCCCTAACTTCAAAGGAGCCAAGAACATTTACATTTCTTTTTAGGAGGAAGATTAATGTAATTTGTGGATTAATTTCCACTGCCTGATGAATAAAGCAAGCTGTAAGGAGCTGACTTTCATCAGTGTCACACTTACCAGCAATGTCGGAGTTACAAAAGTAAGACAAGGATTCTCCATGCCACCATAAGGGAAAGTAGGTGGCAAGACTAACAAATCATATTGTCCCCACACATAGGGCCCTGCTAAATCTTCTGCTGTTCTCAGCATGGCTTCAGTCTGAAACAAGAGCTCAGTATTAGTTTGGAAAGTGAATTCAGATGACAAACACTGAACAAGTAATAAGCTGTGGAGGCCACACTTCATTCTCTTTCACCTTGGCATGTTCCACATGCAAAATGAGTCTAACACAGTAGCAATTTTCAGCAGTAGTCTGGTGATAGAACAGCAGCAGTTTTGGAGGTGGGAGCTACAGATGAACAAAACACTGAACTCCAGCCTGTTCCTGGTCCACTTCCATGTGAAGCAATTAGTTTACATAACGTTTTTTGTTGTTAATTACCCACCTCTGCAAATTCATAGGCTGATTTATCCACTAGGTCCTTTTCAGCCCACACCAGTGTCCTTGGGCCAATCTTCCTGTTGGAAGTAAAAATGTCACTGAGACACTGAACTGGAAATAGTTCTGTGCTCATGCTGCTGAAGAAACTCATTAGAGAGTCTTTGCCCCTTTCTAGTGCTAAAATAGGCCTTTAAAAACCAAAGCAAATAAACCACACTCACTGCTGAGGACAAATACATTGGAAATCCTGATTGAAATTGAAAATTTGCCCATTTTAAAATGCTGTAAAGCCCTAACATAAATAATCTAGATTAACACATCCTTATGCAGCTCAGCAGCAAAGCTGAAGCTATAACCTTCTGCCTTTTGTACTTGACAAAGCTTCTGCTACCTGAGGCAAAAAGATGCTATTCCCTGGGCTAGAAAAAAAGCCCTCAGTGGTTCAAATCAATTCCAAACTCTTCAAGATACTACTACCACTAAAAAAGTACATTCCACAGAAAAAATTTTGCAAGAGTGAAGCAAGATACACGCAGCTTGATACAGATAAAAGAGTTTCACTGAAGAGCTTTTCAATCTGGAAGAAAACAGACCAAGAAACAAATAACAACTATTAATATTTACAGTTTGTGCAGATTCACTCACCTGCTTTCTAAAGCCCCAACTACTAAAGCAATCAAGTAGCAAGGAATAGGAACCTAGTGAAGAACATGAAAAAGAAAGAATTATTATCTGTAATGTGAGCTATTAGCATCAATGATTCAAGGAAAAACAAAGGTGTGCCAGTAAGGAAGTGTGCACATTTCCTCCAGAGTTTCATGCTGCATGATGTAATAAAAGTATTGTTTTTCTCCTTCCCAAATCACAGAAGCACAAAATGTTAGGGGTTGGAAGTGAGCTCTGGAGATCAAGTCCAACTCCCATGCCAAAGCAGGATCACTAAGGGCAGGCCACACTGGAATATGTCCAGACTGGTCTTGAAGGTCTCCAGTGAAGGAGACTGCACAACCTCTCTGGGCAGCCTATTCCAGGGCTCCAGCACCCTCACAGCAAAGAAGTTTCTCTTCACATTGAGGTGGAACTTCCTGGGTTGCAGCTCATACCCATTGTTCCTTGTCCTATTACTGGGCACCACTGCAAAGAGCCTGGCACCTTCATCTTGACACCCACCCCTCAGATATTTATAGGAGTTAATAAGATGCCCTCTCAGCCTTCTCTTCTCCAGACTAAAGAGCCCCGGGGATCTAGCCTTTCTTCATAGGAGAGATGTTCCAGTCCCTTCATCCTCCTCCTAGCTCTCTGATGGACTCTCTCCAGTACATGAGACCCTTTTTCTCTACAGGAAGTACTTTTTCATTCCACCATTATCCTCAAGCCTCTTCAATATCCTTTGTTACAATACCCCTACCACTGTGTTTTACTTTTAATCCATTCAACTACACAACATATTCCTGAGAAAGCACAGAATGCCACATTGGAAGGGACCTCAAAGATCATCATCAGGGCCAACCTTTCTAAGCAGTAGTGCAGTTTGTTACAGACAAGTTATTAAATGACTGTCACTATATCCCTGCATTTTGATGCTCAGGGTGATAATCTGAAAATCTTTACTTCCAAGAAATTATTACTTTGTTTTCATATTAGGAAGTGCAGCATCATTTCAGTTGAACTAAATGTTACGCCTTGTACAGGTCCACTTTATCAACAGTGCATCTCCAGGTAACATACAGCTCCGGTGAGATAAAATACTGAAGCCTTATGCACTAGACCGTGTGACATGTTTTGGCTCCACAGGGAAGGCAGAACACTGCATACTGAAAAGCTTGCAGATAAGGTGACAACTACTTCTTCTCTCTCTCCCCTTCTTGCCTCTCAGGTTTCACATAGCAGCCAGATGAACCAATAGCTGCTGCCCTTCAGCGCAGCTCCCCCTCCCCTCTCCTCCTGTCACACAATTCCACCCCTCCTTGCAGCCCTTCAGTCCCTCAACAGCCGAGATCAGCTTACTGAAACAATTTCCTTCTAAAATTTATGTTATTTTTATCTGCTTGTTCAGCAAAATGAACTAAGCTCACCAAGAGATCCCACCGCCATCAGAACTGCAATACAAAAAGCTGTGAAAACAAAAATGCCAGACAAATAAATGGAGACTGTCACTTCAGGAGCAGCACAATCATTAAACTAACTTAATAAAACTTCATCTGAGAACAGTAGTCTTTAATGAGCTGGAAATACTTTCCATAAAAGCCAGAGTTTTCACCTCTAAGAAAAAAAAGGATGAACAAAAATTCCCTGCTGTCAGAAGGGACAGGATGAGGGGTAATGGATTGAAGCTGCAAGAGGGATGATTTAGACTGGCGATTAGGGAAGAAATCCTTTACAGTGAGGGTGGTGAGACACTGGGAACAGGTTGCCTAGGAATGTCATGGATGTCATCTCCCTGGAGGTGCTCGAGGCCAGGCTGGATGAGGCCTTGAGCAACCTGGGCTGGTGGGAGGTGTCCCTGCCCATGGCAGGGGGTAAGAACCAGGTGATGTTTAAAGTCCCTTCCAACCCAAACCACTCTATGGATCTATGATTTACTGATAAACTCAAAACCATGTCTGAAGTGAGTGAGAAGTGCATGAGTCAGACGTCAGGCAGGCGCTGAGCAGCCTGGGGCACTTACATTCTGGCTGAACTGGTATATCTTCCGACTGCTGTCCTCTGGGTCAGGCAGCTCTCCCTCGCGAGTCGCGCTCATAAGGGCCACCAGCTCTTTAGGAACAGAGATCTGAAAGATGAGCCAACTATGAGGGACTCAGCTGGCACACAGGATAGCACAATGTGCTCCAAGCAGCAGCAGCAGGAAAGAGTAGCCCCCCTTTGTTCTGTTGCATGTAAGGTAGACAGAAAGCTATGCTTTAAAGGCCGGCAGTATTTAACTGGCTGGAAGGACCACCCCTGACACAAGTCACAGCTTTCACTTTCCACAGATTTCTGACCTGGAATGTCACATTGCCTATCTGCTCTTTGCTTCCTTGACACTACTCATGGACTATTTATGCTAGGACTGCAAAGACCCCCTAACTATGCACCAGAATATATTACTTAAAGCTTACATGAGAGTCATTTAAAATATTCTTACTCTACAGCTCTGCTTCTTTGATGTCTTACTGTCAGCTTTTCCTGATTCAAGAACCTATTATTTCTGTCCTACTACAGCACTTCTTTTAGTTGGTTTGGGATGCTTTCTGGTTTGTTGGGGAGGGAGGGGGGCTTTCTGGTTTTGTGTGTTTGTTTGTTTTTCTCTTGGAAATAAAGGTGCATGGAAAGGTAAAAAAAACAGGTCACAAGGTATGTAAGAAAATGGGAAAAGTACAGAAGTGCAGCAGGGAAACTAAGCAGTGTTTGGCTCTTACATTAAACTGGGAAACCATTATTCTCTGGCTTGACTCTACACCACACACTGACAGCTATAAAAATTGTCACCCATTGCATTAGATGTTCTTAGACACACATGAACTAGGTTCACCTACCTCTGCACAGTAGGTTATCTTCACAGCAGGTGTGTCTTGGCATGGAAAGATGGCTCTGCAGTGGGCAGCCTGGCAAGAGGGGACAAAAAAAAGCAACCCCAAACCATAAGGCAAAAAGATAATTTTTCTAATTCAGAGACTCAGAAATCAATCCAACTACTGTATTACACTGGAAATCTATACAGCTCCCCCAGAGAATTCATCATTTAGAAACCACCACTTCCTACTATTTGTAACTTACAGCAGTTTCCATAATTAAAGCTTTTCTAAAAGTAATGGAAACTGGGACAGATCAAGAGCCACATATGTTGACTGCAAAGGGCTGCTTGCTCCTCAACAAGAAGACTAGAGAGGGCAAAGCAGTTCTGGAATTATTAAACTGCAAATGTGTGACAAAATCTCAGCACTGCCCTGACTTCAGTGTTTTCATTCAGGACCCTGCATGCACACAATCAAAAGTTATGGTCTGCTGCACTTTCCTCCACTTGACTTTCCTTTCCAACTCTTCAGAAACCAGGGGAATTACAGGGGTATGTAAAAAGAAGATGAAAATGGATCCACTCAACCTGACACTGGCTGAAGAGCAATGGGTGCTGCTTGCCAGACGTTTGCTCAGGAGAAAACCACTGGAGAGCTGAAGACTTTGGAGAGCTCTCAAAGGAGATTTCAACAATTGCTTCTTGTCCCCTGTGTAATAAAGGAGATCATCAGACTGTTGTGACCCAGCTCCTGATCACTACTGAAATTCCTCTACAAAGATCTCTGGAAAGCAGGTCTTAAGCACTGTCTCAAAAGCATTAAAAATAAACACCAGGAGCAGATTAAAAACTACTTTCCCCTTTCGATGATGACAGCAAAAACTGAGCTGGTCCCAAGGCACTTTTATTATTAATAAAGAGAATTTTCCCCCTCTTTTCAAGGAGAGCATGGATTTTTTTGTCTTTAAACTATTTGGACCAGCCACACAGATCTCTTGTCACACTGTATATGTAACATATAGTTTTGTGACAACTACCTCACATTTTGAGCCAGCAGTGTGCAACAAGTGGCCAAGAAGGCCAATGGCATCCTGGCCTAGATCAGGAACAGTGTGGCCAGCAGGAGCAGGGAGGTCATTCTGCCCTGTGCTCAGCACTGGTTAGGCCAGACCTTGAGTCCTGTGTCCAGTTCTGGGCTCCTCAGTTTAGGAAAGATGTTGAGATGCTGGAAGGTGTCCAGAGAAGGGCAACAAAGCTGGGGAGGGGTCTGGAGCACAAGCTCTAGGAGGAGAGGCTGAGGGAGCTGGGGTTGCTTAGCCTGGAGAGGAGAAGGCTCAGGGGAGACCTTCTTGCTCTCTACAACTACCTGAAGGGAGGCTGTGGGGGTTGGTCTCTTCTCCCAGGCAGCCAGCACCAGAACAAGAGGACACAATCTCAAGCTGTGCCAGGGGAGGTTTAGGCTGGATGTTAGGAAGAAGTTCTTCCCAGCAAGACAGATTGTCCATTGGAATGTGCTGCCCAGGGAGGTGATGGAGTCACCATCACTGGAGGTGTTTAAGAGAAGCCTGGATGAGGCACTTGGTGCCATGGTTTAGTTGATTAGATGGTGTTGGGTGATAGGTTGGACTTGATGATCTCAAAGGTCTCTTCCAACCTGGTTAATTCAATTCTGTGCATAACTATTAAAACATCCCAACTGCAACAAGCAAACCAAAAAAGCATATAAAGCCTACATAAGAAAATACTTCCTTCAGCAACACAGGGTTTGTGTATTCTGTAAGTAAATTCGATTTTGCAGCTCATGTTGTGTTTTCTGGGTATCATCTTTGAGCAGAAAACAGCATAATAGCAATAAGATAACAAAATATAAGTGAAAATAATAGTAATTTCTGGGAAATCCTCTTAACAGTAGGGTTAACAATTTAAAAAGTGTCCAAATTTTATTCAGGGCTTCAGGACTGGTGTAAAAACTAAGCTCTGGGCAAGGCAGGCAACAGCTAACAAGACAGCACACACAACCCTGACACATTCCTACTCCCATTTTCTTTAAAACCATATCAAGACCATCACTGACACCAAAAGAAAGAAGTGTGCTTCGACACAGAAGTATTTGCTTAGCTGTCAGAAAGTTCCAGCTTACACATATAACCCTCTGGAACTAACAATCCAGCCATAAATCAGATCAAACTTCAGCTAATCAGGACTTGGATGCTGTAGATCAGCTGACCAGGTTTATATATCCAGTTTACAACCAGCATTTCAAAGTACATATTTGACAAGAGAAAGCGATTTGTCCTACCATAAGGAACACCAACCACACAGGGTTCTACCAAAGGTCTACCTTTTCCTATCAGTGTTTTATTGATGTTTATGTGGGGGACTATATCTCACACAACTACAAAGTCTTATGTTCACAACTTATAACCTGATTTTTGTGGCCTTTTTTTTCCCTTCCTTCCAAGGAAATCCAGCAAAACACCAAAGAAAAGAAACAGGCCTGCGTCTCTGCTCTGGATTCTTCAAGTATTTCATTTGCTCAGCTTCATATCAGAAGTGTTTCCCCAGGAGGGACAGCTGTTGCAGGCCATTTCCCTTCTTCCCCACATGGTGTGTGCTTCTGAATTGCACCACTTCAGAGAACAACAGCAACACTTTGAAACCAGACAGGAGTTTGCAGAGGTAACAACCAGTTCAGAAAACAAAACAAGAAGCAACTGAAGTCTTCAACTTTATTCAGCCATGGGAACTTCCTCACACAATCACAGCTCTCAGCTGGGAGGTACCATGGAGTTATTACAACATCTAAAGAGAGCTGCCAAATCATGTATTGCAATTTGGGCAACAACTTTTTAATTCATGCCACTGAAGAGGCAGGTTGTGGTTACTTCTAGCTGCATCACACTGTCAAAACTCCAGTTCCTGGTTTTGAGGAGTTAGGCTTAGCACAGTCAAGACAAAAATACTTTTATTATTTGAATACATGCTTCTATCTAATAATAGCAGCAAGGATCAGCCCTTGTAGGAAAGAAAGGATCTGTAACTCCCTATGTGCCATACTCCAGCAATTCTGAACAGGCTTAGCCTGAAGGAGAGGAGGCTCAGGGGTGACCTTATTGCTCTCTACAACTACCTGAAGGGAGGTTGTAGCCAGGTGGGGGTTAGTCTCTTCTCCCAGGCAGCCACCAACAGAGTAAGAGGACACAGTCTCAAGCTGCACCAGGGGAGGTTTAGGCTGGATGTTAGGAAGAAGCTCTTCATAGAAAGAGAGATTGGCCATTGGAATGTGCTGCCCAGGGAGGTGGTGGAGTCACTGTCACTGGAGGTGTTTAAGAGGAGCCTGGATGAGGCATTTGGTGCCATGGTTTAGTTGATTATATGGTGATGGGTGATAGGTTGGACTCGATGATCTCAACGGTCTTTTCCAGCCTGGTTAATTCTATTCTATTCTAAAATTCAGGTAGTTGAAGTAGAAAGAAAATTACAGTCAAGCAGCAGTGGATCACTGTGATACACTACACAATCTTGCTACTTACTTTAGAGATTCATTTTGGTCATGATACAAGGCCTGGAAGTGGGAACAGAGAGTCCCAACGTTTTGAAAGCTAAATATGAAATTAATTTACAAGCTCATACCAAATCAATGCAACACCCTACTTTCTCAGTCCCTTTGCAAGCTTTACAGAACAATCCTGCAGGCAGACAGGCAGCTCATACAGTGCTTAGTGGAAAATGCCTAAGTAAGGAGGAAAAAACTGTGTACCTTCTTAGCTCAAAGGGAAGTGTGACTTCCAAGGGGGTCCCCTTGAAACTGTGCTTTTCTCCAAACCCAAATTCAGCATCCTGTCCATTTACAGTCACTTTAAATACCTGTACCTCTCTTGTATCCAGCACCTGTAAGGAAGCAAATGTTAAACAGTGTTAAAGTAGCACCCATCAAAACCTTAAAACACAAGTCTGAAGGGGAAAAGCATTTAGTAAGTAAAACTAAAAAGAATTAGTAACTGTGTTGAGTGCTGGGCACTGGCACTTTAAGAGCATCACTGCACTCACACAGCTGGAGTGGGACAAGGAAGCAAACCAGCTTCTGACCACGAAAAGAGGAAAGAGGAGTTGCCTAAGCAAAGCACAAGGTAAAACACATTATGAGGGCCACTCTAGTGAGGAGAACGATGGAAAACCCCCTGCCACGGCTTCCAATCTGGACCAGCCACTATGAGTCACATTTTCATGCAAGAGAAAACCAATTAAACAACGAAGCACTCCCATCCGCAGCAGGAGCGAGGTTTTTTACTCATTGTTATTAACAGAATGGACTCTTCTCTTAATTTTAAGGATGTGAGGGAGCCAGCATGTAAAAATAACCCTCAAACTTCGCTTTATAAAGCAAAGCTGAAGAGGTTTATCTGCTTATTTGCGTAGCGAACCGCGACAGCAGCCGGCACAATAGAAGACATGGAAAAAGCTTCAGTGGAGCCTGCCGATAGTTTGTCCCCAGCTCTTGGCTATTTTAATGGGGAAAAGACACATTTCTGTCCTCCCGTTGCGGCAAGCTGGAGAGCCGGGCCGCCCAGGGACAGCAAGGGGGTGTTAGCCCAGGGGCTGACCAACGCGCCGGGTCCGCAGGCGAGCTCGGGGTGGCTGGGGCGAAGGAGCCCCACAAAGCGGAGGTGGTCTCCGACAGCGGGAGGGGAAAGCAGGACCCGGACGACGGCGGAGGGAGGCTGCTGAGGGGTGGTGGCACCGCCGCGGCGAGAAGCGGGGAGACCATGCGCCCCCGAGCACGGCCGCACGCCGCTCCCCCTCCGCCCGCGCTCGCCCCTCGCAAGCCGCGCCCGGCCGCGGCGGGCCGCACGAGGGTCGCGCCCCCAGCCCGTCCCGCCCCGCCCTGTCCCCGCCGTTACCAGGCGACGCAGCGCCTCGCGCTCGGCGCGCGTCGTGAAGGCCGCCGTGCCCCGCAGCGCCCGCGCGCCGAAGTCGACGCGGCAGCGCAGGTAGAGGTGGTACGTGCGGCAGCAGGAGGGCGAAGAGAAGGAGCTGGGGTCCGCCGCCATCGCTCACGCACCCCGCGCCGCGCGGCCGCCGCCGACACTGCAGCCGCCCCGCCGGGAGGTGGGGCGGGCCCGCGTGCTGGCCGCTGGGAGTCGTAGGTCCGTCCTCCGATCCGTACGTGCGCCGGCAGCGGCAGGAGAACTACAACTCCCGTGGCGGGGCGCAGAGCGGGGCACGGCGGGTTGCAGGGGGTGGGGTCAGTGCGTGCCAGTACGCGAGCTGTACGAACCATCTGGCCGCTGCTGCGGGAGCTGTGCGTGTACAGTTCCTCGTTAGTATAGTGGTAAGTATCCCCGCCTGTCACGCGGGAGACCGGGGTTCGATTCCCCGACGGGGAGGTACGAAATCTTTTCCTTCTTTTTTTTTGTGTTAACCCGAGGTGGCCTCTACCGCACGGGCAAAAGCAGGTTTTCAGGAAAGCAAAGCCGCTGCCAGACAGCGCTGCGGCTATTAAATAGGAAGCACAGAAGAAAAACAGCTGGATCCTGGCCGCATACCTGCCTCAGGTGCAGGCACAGGAGGGATGCGAGGCTTGAGGTGCAGTGTAAGACCAGCAGGTGCTTTCCGTGGGCTCACTATCTGGTGTCAAAGCTCATGGGCCTCATCCCACTGCCCCAGATGTCACATCTGGATGTGATCCTGAGATGAGAATGTGAGAACAATGTGAAGAAGAGGAGGTGTGACAGGGGGCATCATTCTCAGTGACAACCTGGAGCTGGACTACAGCCACGTGCAGACAACCCAGGCAGAAGAGAAAGGGAGTTCCAAGAGGTCTATCGTTGTGTTTGTTACAGAAAGAAATAAAAACAACCCAAACATTTTTCCTTGTGCAGTGCCTGAATTTCTTCCCATGCCCACTTCCCTTTATCAGGGTCCCCATAAATATGTCATCAGAAACACAAGGAAATGGATTTTGTTTCATAGGCAGTTTAGTTCAGAACAGAGGCTGGACCATAAAATAAGATGCAAGAGAACCTTTTAGTAGTTCCTATGTGTTGGCATCCAGTCAGGCAGTTTCAGCTGTCATAAAACAATAAGGTACTAGAAAAGCAATTAATTCAAAACAGAAATATGCTGACAGTGCTTTGCAGGCATAAAAAACCTCTTACAAGCAACTCTGTACCTGCTTAGTCAAGGGTCCTGTTTTCAGGTTAAGCTGACACATTGCAAACAACCCAAGAGGCAGTTTTGCTATAGAGGTGCAGCTCCTAGAGCCCTGGGAAGCCACTCTGGTTTGTGCGTGGGCAAAGGTAAAAGGAAGAGGAATGAGGAGCACTGAGCAGAGTTTTACAAGGCGAGCCTTTCTGCCCCTGCCTTTTCCTCTCCTAATACCTGACACCATGGAAAAGAGACCAACCTTCACTTCACTGCAACCTCCTTTCAGGGAGCAATGAGGTCTCCCCTCAGCTTCCTCTTCTCCAGATTAAACAATCCCAGCTCACTCAGCCACTCCTCACCAGCCCTGTTCTCCAGACCCTTCACCAGCTTGGTTGCCCTTCTCTGGCCACACTCCAACCCCTCTATGTCCTTCTTGTAGCAAGAGCCCCAAAACTGAACACAGTACTCAAAGTGTGGCCTCACCAGTGCCAAGTACAGGGGCACAATCACTTCCCTACTCCTGCTGGCCACACTATTCCTGATCCAGGCCAGGCAGTCAGTCATCCCATTCAGCTTGCCATCATGTGCATATGTTATTTTGCTCACCTTATCAACATCTCAAAGACAGCTGGTATCAGTCTCATGGGTGGGAGAGAAAGCTGTGGCCAAAAGAGCAAGGCAAGAGGGGGCTGGAAAGTAAACTATTGCTTGCAGCCTTGCTGACCACACAGCATAGTACCCAAAAAGTGCAGAGGGGAGGTCTGGGCTGGAGGTTCAGCCTGAGCATGGTAACAGCATCTTGGTAAAGCATGTTCCATGTCTGGGACACGGGAAGTTCCATCTCAACATGAGGAAACATTTCTTTACTGTGATGATGACAGAGCCCTGGAGCAGGCTGCCCAGAGAGGTTGTGGAGTCTCCTTCTCTGGAGACTTTCAAGACCTATCTGGATGTGTTCCTGAGTGGTCTGCCCTAGGTGACCCTGCTTTGGCAGGGGTTTGGCCTCAATGATCTTCAGAGGTCCCTTCCAACCCCTCCCATTCTATGATTCTATGTTCAAGCCCTGGGTACTGTGTAACCTGCACAGTCTCCCTCTCTGTGTTGTATCCATATGTGTATTTAACTAAGTGTGTTTTATATACACTTAACTCAGCCAAATGTTTTAATTAACCCTTGAAAAGAGTTCTGGAAGTTAAAAAAAAAAAATTGCTTGCAAATGTTGGGAACTGCTTTATGTCATCAGTAATGAGAAACTTATGAGTACTGAGAACCTTGGAAGTTTTATGTTGGTTACTCTCTAAGGGCAGGGAAGAAAGGACCTCCTTCTTAAACTGAATCACTATAGCAATAATTTAATGTTAAGCCTCATTAAAAATCAGTTCTTGGCAATTGTTCTAGGTGGTCTTAATGGGGGAAACTTAAGAACCAGCTACTGAGAATACACTCCTTGGGTTCTCACTTAGAAGGAAATTAATCAATAAACAGGGAGAGCAGGGAGAGCAGAGTACAAAGTGATGCTGTAAATGCTCAGGAAGAGCTAATAGCAGGAACAGGGAATGGCAGATTGTTCACAAGGTTTCTTGCAGGTCAGGACATCCAATGCGAGCATGATGAGCTGACACTTCACAGTACCACACAGTATCACAGTAACTAAGGTTGGAAGAGACCCCAAGGATCATCAAGTCCAACCTGTTCCAACAGACCTCACAACTAGACCATGGCACCAAGTGCCACGTCCAATCTCCCCTTGAACACCTCCAGGGACGGCGACTCCACCACCTCCCTGGGCAGCCCATTCCAATGACGAATGACTCGCTCAGTGAAGAACTTTCTCCTCATCTCGAGTCTAAACCTCCCCTGGCACAGCTTGAGACTGTGTCCCCTTGTTCTGGTGCTGGTTGCCTGGGAAAAGAGACCAACCCCCTCCTGTCTACAACCACCTTTCAGGTAGTTGTAGAGGGCAATGAGGTCACCTCTGATCCTTCTCTTCTCCAGGCTAAGCAACCCCAGCTCCCTCAGCCTCTCCTCACAGGGTTGTGCTCAAGGCCTCTCCCCAGCCTTGTTGCCCTTCTCTGGACACGTTCAAGTGTCTCGATGTCCTTCTTAAGGAGGATACAAGCCCTCTGCCCCACCTTGATTCTTCTGCAGATACTCCTGGTGCTAAACCTGTTGGCTGGTAGGGGGAGAAGGTGGCTGCTGCCCCTCAGAAAGTGCTGAAACAGTTTGCACAGGTCTCCCAGGCTTTGAGAGTGGTCTTCAACAAACCGTTGTAGCTACAGGTTGTAGCTGCTGTATGCTGCTGGTTCCTACCCATGGTGAACCAGCTGACCATAGAAATGAAATTTAAAAGGCATCCTGGAAGAATTTAATCTTCACTCAAGAGGTTTTACCCTGTCATTATTGGTGTCCACTAACTGCTGGCCCCAAGGACCTCAAGGAGCTCTGCAGTCTTCTCCCTGCACTGAGGAGTCTGGCACCGACGCCCCCAGCCAGCTCTGTCACGGCGCCAGCCCCGGATCAGCTCCTGGGAAAATTGCTGTGTGAGGATGACAGCTGGACTGTGGCTGTCCCTTGGTCGCTGCCACCATCCCTGCCCTGCTGCTTGGTGTGGGAGCTGTGGGGCTGTGCCCTTGTTAGTGGCAGCACAGCCCTGCCAGCGCTGCTGCTCCCATGACTCCCCTGGTGCAGGGTAGGATGTGATGCTGGGAGCACAGCGTGCCACCAAGCAGCTGGGGGGGGGAAGGCCTTTCACTGAACATTTCCAACCTCTTTACACAGGTTTGGGTCTTCAGCTGCTGCAGCCCCACTTGGGTGAGTGGAGCAATGCTAATCCAAGCCAGATGGGACTCCAACCTACTTGCCAATTAAAAAATACCTAGGCCACCATCAGGCATTCAATCCCAAGTCATGCTGTGGTTTTATGACTCCTCCAGACTAGCTTGGCATCCTTCCACACTAGCTTGTAATAAGGGTAAATTAGATGTCCACTTTCCCCCCTTATAGCTCTTAATGTGTTGAGCACTCAGTACTGATCTGTAATGATTGACAGGGAGCTGCTTAGTTTTGTACACCAACAATCAGTAATGGATCCACTTTCCTGGGACAGAGAGGGTGGAAAATACTTAAAAGCAATATCTTATTGATAGTTCATTCTGCATCTGGAGAAGAGGAGGCTGAGGGGAGACCTCATTGCTCTCTACAACTACCTGAAAGTAGGTTGGAGTGAGGTGGGGGTCGGTCTCTTCTGCCTAGTATCAGGCTGTATGATGTTTAAGGTTGCAGAGGACTGGCTTATTTCTTCTGCCTGGTTTACAACATTCACATCACCTGCAGCTTTCTGCTGCTAACACAGCACCAACCACTGGAAATTGTCACAAACCATTTGACTTTACACATCTGCCCTCTCTTACGTGTAGGCTTGAGGTGTGAGCTGAAGACCTGGCATTAGAACAAGGTTTATATTAATACAGATGCTTACCTGGTGTCGCCAAGCCCTCCAAATTCCAAAGGCTTTTTGTCTGGCACAGAAGACTATCAGGTTTTTAAGTGGGAATTTGCCCCTGAGACTCTTCTGGCAGCCCCATTGGCTTCAACTTGGAGAGGCCAAGCTGGGAAAAGGGAGTTATTCCAGCAGGTAACAAACTCTGCTTTTTGACAGCATGCAACGAAACATCTTTAATCAAACAGTACCTTAGTACAGAGGAGGAGCAAAAAAAGAAGAGGAAGGAAGCAAAAGAATTATCAAAAGAGGCACAAATAGAATAGAATAGAATAGAATAGAATAGAATAGAATAGAATAGAATAGAATAGAATAGAATAGAATAGACCAGGTTGGAAGAGACCTTTGAGATCATCAAGTCCAACCTATCATCCAACACCACCTAATCAACTAAACCACGGCACCAAGAACCCCATCAAGTCTCTTCCTAAACACCTCCAGTGATGGTGACTCCACCACCTCGCTGGGCAGCACATTCCAATGGCAAATAACTCTTTCTATGAAAAACTTCTTCCTAACATCCTAACAACACCTCCCCTGGTGCAGCTTGAGACTGTGTCCTCTTGTTCTGGTGCTGGTTGCTTGGGAGAAGAGAGCAATCCCCACCTGGCTACAACCTCCCTTCAGGTAGTTGGAGAGAGCAAGAAGGTCTCCCCTGAGCCTCCTCTTCTCTAGGCTAAGCAACCCCAGCCCCTCAGCCTCTCCTTCCAGGGCTGTGCTCCAGACCCCTCCCCAGCTTTGTTGCCCTTCTCTGGACATCTTCCAGCATCTCAACATCTTTCCTACACTGAGGGGCCCAGAACTGGACACAGGACTCAAGGTGAAGTGCTTTCTCAAGAACACTGGAAGATAATGTGAGTTTCCATCACTCCTCAGTCAAGGGCTGTGAGGGTGTGAACAGCAACCTCTTGTTCACAGTTTGTTGTCCTTATTCCTCCAACTCCCCTGTGCCTTTGCTTATCCTCATTTAAGCTGCAGGTTAACAACTCCCTCGGTTGACTCTGCAGGGACGAGCTGCTCCCCACAGATGCTCTTTGTTGGTCATCTCATGACTGAAGGGTTAAAACTTGGAGAGCAGAGCTCCAAGCACTGCTAGACTGATAAGAGGAGACTCTTAATCGCAGCACATGACCTTTCACCCTGCACAGCCTCACTCCCAAATTCATCAGAAGCAAGCAGCTACACCCCAGTTTTGACTTCAGCTTGCCTTTAATGGAAAGGTTGCACCCCGTGCCTATTCAAGCCTCAAATCATGAGGTCAGTCCCCACGATCACAAAGAGGTGCTTGAAGTTAAATTGCCCTTCTGGGCCTTGTGCCCACCAGCAGGTGAGATTTTTCCAGCTGTCAGTCCCACTCAAGAGGCACTCAGTGCTCACCCTTCTTATGCTGCCAATGTCTGGCAGGATCACAGATTTGTAGAATAGTTTGGATTGGAAGGGACCTTGAAGATCATCCAGTTCCAACCTCCCTGCCATGGACAGGGACACAGTCTCAAGCTGCACCAGGGGAGGTTTAGACTCGAGGTGAGGAGAAAGTTCTTCACTGAGTGAGTCATTGGTCATTGGAATGTGCTGCCCAGGGAGGTGGTGGAGTCACTGTCCCTGGAGGTGTTCAAGAGGAGATTGGATGTGGCACTTGGTGCCATGGTCTAGTCATGAGGTCTGTCGAGACAGGTTGGACTTGATGATCCTTGGGGTCTCTTCCAACCTTAGTTACACTGTGACACTGTGACAGGGACACCTCCTACCAGCCCAGGTTACTCAAGGTCTCATCCAACCTGGCCTTGAACACTTTAGGGAGAGGGCATCCACAGCCTCCCTGGGCAACCTGATCCAGGGTCTCACCACCCTCACTGCAAAGAATTTCTTCCTAATCTCCAATCTAAATCTGCCCTCCTCAAGCTTCAATCCATTCCCTCTCATCCTGTCACTACAAGCCCTTATAAGCTTCCTTGTAGGTCTCTTTCAGGTACTGGATCCCTCCTCCAGTTTTCCTCCACTTAAAGCCTGGATCACTTTGTGTGTCTGAGACAGACCAAAGAGGGAAGCATTCATCCAGACCTGCTTTTAAATAAAGACTTCCTACCAAACCCTAGAAAGGAGGAAGGAACATTGCATTGCCAATGCACAAAACAAGGCAAGAGGCTTGGCTGGACATAGTCAACTTTTGCTGCTGAAATAGGAGGCTGGACAACAGCCAGGAGAGGCTCCAACCCAAGTAATATGAAACAGGTTGTATGTTTATGTGAAGGCAGTGATAAAAGCTCAGGGAATGTGTTTTAAAACATCTTTTAATATAGATATCTATAAAAAAAAAAGTCACAAGTGGTCTGGAGAAGATGAGCTGGGAATGGTTATTTATTAGTCCTTGTAAAAGGAGGACAAGAAAGGCACCCAATGAAAATGTTGTTTGGCAAGTGGAAGAGAGCAGTTTTTCATGCAGTCAAATGAGGTACATGCAGGAACGTAAAGGATGAACCTCATTGTCACAGGGTGTTGTGAACACTGGGAGCATAAACAGGTTTGAAAGAGTTGAACAGTTGTGAAGCCTAGGTCTGACAGTGCCTTTAGAGCATTCTTGAGCAGGTGCAGCTTCCAACTCCTGAACTCTATAAAGTGCACATTTCTATAGCCTGGAAGATTATACCAGGGGGAAAACCACTCTGTGCTTCATCTTTCTCATGCCATCCTCCTCAAACAGTCAGAAGATGCTGAGTGAGGTGGCTCCTTGGTTTGGTTTTCATCTGGAGGCTCTTAACCAATGTCATTCTTAATTAGCTATATTAGATATATCAGATATCGTGGGGCTTCTGCAACCTCTTTGAATATAACTAGTTTAAGAAGCAAGGGAACACTGAAAGGAAAGAAACTAAGAACCTCAAACTGCTGGAGCAGGCTCAGAGGAGTCCAGGAAGACAATCAGAGAGCTGGAGCACCTCACCTATGTGGACAGGCTGTGAGAGTTGGGGCTGTTCAACCTGGACAAGAGAAGGCTCTGGGGAGACCTTAGAGCAGCCTGCCAGTACCTGGATGGGCTACAAGAAAGCTGGAGAGAGACTTTTTACAAGGGCTTTTAGTGTTAGGGTGAGGGGGGATGGCTTGAAGCTGGAAGAGGGGAGATTTAGGCTGGAGATTAGGAAGAAATTCTTTCCAGTGAGGGTGGGGAGACACTGGAACAGGTTGTGGATTCCCCCTCCCTGGAGGTGTTCAAGGCCAGGTTGCATGGGGCTCTGAGCAACCTGGGCTGGTGGGAGGCATCCCTGCCCATGGCAGGGGGGCTGGAACTAGATGACTGTCAAGGTCCCTTCCAACCCAAATCATTGTATGAATCTGTGAAGGTGGTAAGTAGGAGGAGAAGCCTATTAGCACAGGACCCTCACACTTTGTTAGGTCTGTGTAGCTTTCCCAACAGTAGAGGAAAGGCTGCCACATCAGATGGAAGGGTCTGCACAGTTTCAGGCCCAAATGAGCTCATGGGCAGCAGCTGGGGTGACAGAGTGCTCATCCATCAGCAGAGCCCCAACAGTTTTAACTGCACATTGTGACTCAGGTTCTGTCCTTCAGCTGCTTGTTTATGTTGCTAAGCAAATATCAGTTCCAAGAGGAAACGTTAACCTCGACTTTCCAAAGAAACCCTGGGGTTTTTGAAGGTGTTGAATTAATTGCAAAGCCACTGCCTGCTGCAGCCTGGCAACTGATCCCTCTGCCCTGCTCAGGGAGCTCTCTCCCAGCCTTCAGGGCGTGGGGTCAGGCAGCAGTTCCAGGAGCCAAAGACTTACAGGGTTTGCTTGAAGTTTTGGGTTTTTTAGGAAGCCAAGCTCGTGCAGACCTAATCTGGCTGATCTAGACATTTTGGCCATTGTTTCCAGTCTGTGAGGAACCCCCTTGTGCAAAGAGTTATTTAGCTCCATGCAAATTGCAGTGGGGATCACTGGTCACCCTCATACTGGCGCACAGTGGACAAACATTGCTGTGGAGTCCCAAATCTGTTTTGCCAAGCAGTGGCATTTGCTTTTCCTGACAGTTGGTTTGTACAAACAGCATTTAACTCCCTGCACTGCTCTCCCCTCTCATGAGGAAGCTATGGTGTATTATGGTACATGAGACAGAGAAAGTATCTTATTAATGTTTATGAATATCTGAAGGGTGGGTGTCAAGGGGCCAGGCTCTTTCCAGTGGGAAAGGGGCAACACATACAAACTGGAGCCCAGGAAGTTCCACCTCAACATGAGGGGAAATCTTTTTTGCTGTGAAGGTGCTGAAGCCCTGGAGCAGGCTGCCCAGAGAGGTTGTGGAGTCTCCTTCTGTGGAGACTTTCAAGACTGGTCTGGATGAATTCCTGTATGAGCTGCCCCAGGTGATCCTGCTTTGGCAGGGAGGCTGGACTCAATGATCTCCAGAGGTCCCTTCCAACCCCTACCATTCTATGATGCTATGGAAAGAGAATGTAATTCAGGCTTAGTTTTCTTCATGACACAGAACTAGCCATTTGGGGCCCTGTGAATCCACAACCAGACTGTGATCTCTTGCACAAGCACAGATGACATGAAGCCAAGCTGCATCATGTGCACGCTGATGGACTGCCAGGGGCAGCAGCAAAGGCTCAGTCCCAGCCATGAGTGGAGGACGAACCAAGAAGCAAGGCAAGAGAAGCAACATGAGGGCCAGGCAAAAGCCTCATTTTCCATTGTTGAGGCTGAACATACCTAGAAGCTGAACCTCAGTATCAAGAGTCTAAAACCAAATGGCTCTAGACACAGCAGAGGCTTTAGGGATCTGCCCTGTCTCATCCTGTACTACTCTCTCTGCCCACTGCAGCTTGATAGATGGAAAGATCTTTTAGTAGGAATATCTTGGGAGCTTAGAATAAAGGAATGCTGCATTTGCAATATGAGACCAGCCTTTCTAGACTTAGCTCCTCAGAAATGTACTGCTGTGGAGGGGTGACACCTAATGGTAGGGACACAATGCAAGACATGGGTACAGCAGTGGTGGAAACAAGCTAAAGTCTTCCTGGGTATGAGCTAAAAGTCAGGATAGCTTCTATGATTTACACCTCCAACAGTGCAGAGTTTTAGTGCCATGTCTCCTTTTCAGCCTTCACTATCTCAGTGTAATGTATTATTAAGATTCACTCATGGAAACCTCATTCCATGTTCTGATGCCATCCCAGCCTCTTCCTCCTCCTGTGTTATCCCCTGCTCTGCTGACTCTGGCCTGCTCTTTTTATTAAACCCTACAATTTGTAACTTGTCTTTGAGCAGCTTGTTCAGATTAGGCTTGCCTGGGGGCTAGTTTAAATTGCTCACATGACTTCTAGTAAGAAACATTACACACATGTTAAATTCATGAGCCAAAGTAGGCTTGTGTGTGGAGTGCTCTCCATTTCCCTTTGCCCTTTCCAGGTGGCTTTTTCCTCATCTTTCCACACCTTTCCCTCATTCCCCTTTGCCTCCTCCCTCCCCCTTCCCATGCCTCTGTATGGAAACAAAGAAAATCTCATCTCTGTACAAGGAGATACAGCAATGCAGCCCAGCTATTTCAAGGGTCAGAACTGGAACCTGTCCCTCCAACATCTGTTTGTAGATGATTGCAATACAGTATGCAAACATAGCTGAGATGTGGAAAGGGAGCAGAGGGAGCTATTCACATATCCAGTGCATTAATACATGAAAGAGGCTGTGGAAGGCTCAAAGCAAGAGTGGTTGCTCCCACTTCAATTTTGTTTCAGCTTGCTCTGTACTGCTCTCAGTGCAGAGCACAGCAGCTTTCTGCAGTCCTCCATCAACATGACCCCAACATATCTCCCAGAGCTGAGAGCAAGGTTCCTGCTATTCTGATTACTGGGGTACCTTGTCTGCAAAGAGCATCCCTGGAGGGTCACAAATGCCCACTTATGGCTCTGCTACTCTGCTCTGTCAGGAATGCAGCCTTCTGCTTCTAACTTTGTCTGCTTCTAGCTCTTTACTAGAAGGTTAGCAGGTGGTCAGTACAGTGGGGTGTGCAGAAGAGTTTGTTTAGCTTGGAGGTGAGCAGCTACAAAACAAAATCACTCTCAGTGTGCCTGAGACTTGGTATATATCAAGGGGTAACAACCAGCTGAGAATCACAGAAAGGTAGGTGCTGGAAGGGACCTCTAGAGATCATTGAGTCCAAGCCCCCTGCCAAAGCAGGGTCACCTAGGGCAGGGTCACACAGGAATGTGTCCAGACAGGTTTTGAAGGTCTGGACAGAAGGAGTCTCCACAGCCTCTCTGGGCAGCCTGCTCCAGGGCTCCAGCACCCTCACCATACAGAAGTGTCTCCTCATGTTGAGGTGGAACTCGACTGTGTTCCAATTTGTTTCCATTGCCCCTTGTCCTATCATAGGACACCAGTGAAAAGAGCCTGGCACCTTCTTCTTGGCACCCACCCTTCAGATATTTATAGACTTTTGTAAGATCTCTTTTCATTCTCCTCCTTTCCTGGCTAAAAAGCCTCAGGTCTCTCAGCTGTGTAGCCCAGCTGAAGAAATGATGGTCAGTAAAATTAGGTGAAAATAATTAACTGGGAAGGGAAGGAAAAGTCCATCCAGTGCTTGTATTGAAGGGAAGGCTGTGACACCAGGGATGTGTTTCCAGGCTTAGGGGCATGGTTTAGTGGTAGCAGCTTAGCAGCAGTGGTGAGATTGTGAGCTCGAGGCGAGTGGTTGGACTTGATGATCTCAGAGGTCTCTCCCAGCCTCAACAGTCTGGTGATTCTATTCTGTGATTTCACCAGTTTTGTGATTCTGTTCTGTGATTTCACCCTCTTTAGGCACCATGGAGGAGAGCCACTAGGAGCCATCTCTTCTGAACAAGAGGATAAGCATTTGCTCAGATTCCAGACAGTTCAAACAGGAGACACCACCAGGGCTTCCTGGTTCCCCCTCATTCTCCTGCTTCTAGTGGCTCTTGCAAGTGGCAATATGGCAATGCAATTAAGCCAGACATCCATCCCAGCTAGCAGAGCATGGGCAGAACATGTTTCCATGGTGGGGACAACTGGCTGAAGGACTGACACAGCCACACTCTTTTCCCATCTGGATGTAATCTGAGCTGTTAGTGTTATGCAAAACTGGATGGTAAATGGCTCAGAGGCTGGCCTTGGAGGACCACATCTTCTTTCACAGACCTCTGTGGAAACTCAGATAATTGGAGGCATTTTTCCTGAAAGTCTGTAAATTTGCAGCCAGGACCTCAGCTGTGCAGCACCCTCCTCCTGGCAGCCTGCAGTAACCCTTGCCTAGCTGATACCATGCCTCGATTCCCCATCTGGCTCAGCTGCTCTAAGCAGGCTGGGAAGCTGCTTTTGTGCCTTTTGGCCCTTTGGTCTAAAGCTCTTCCAAAGTCAAAATTCAACTACAGGGAGTTGTCTTCCTGGGAACCTTCCTACCCCATTTCCAGGGCTGGAAGCTTCTGCCAGCCTCAGACCTAGACCTCACACCTGGCAGCCCTGCTGTATCCTATACTTCCCTGCTCTTCAAAGCCTTCTTGCTGACCTAGGGTATTTCCCCAGCAGTTCAGGAAATGTAGTCTGGATGAAATCCCCATCCTTCCTACAAGAGCCTGCCAGCTCTGGGGCACAGAACTGCAGGCTGCATGCCCTCACTCCATAGCTCTTTTTGTTTCCCATGGCCTCTTCCTCCACAGATACCATTTCCATCTGCTGACACCCTGCCCAGTCCAGCCTCAACCAAGGCTTCCTGATGACAAACAAGTGATACTGTGCAGCTATAGTACCTCTTGGCTATATTTGGTGTTAGGTAGTTGAGGATTTCATAGGAAACTGTGGCTGCATTGCAAAGTATTCAGAGAGCACTTTTAAAGGCTTTAGGCTTCCAGGTTATACACAAAAGCTGGCTGAGAACTCATAAATACAGTTGGCATAGAGAGACTTCAGGAGCCATACATCTGGTACTGAAGTACAGGCAATAAATCATCTTTATAGTGCTATTAATTAGACTAGACTAGACTTGACTAGACTAGAATAGAATTAACCAGGTAGGAAGAAACCTTTGAGATCGTTGGGTCAAACCTATCACCCAACACTATCTAATCAACTAAACCATAGCTCCAAGCACCCCATCAAGTCTCTTCCTAAAACACCTCCAGTGATGGTGACTCCACCACCTCCCTGGGCAGCACATCCCAATGGCCAATCTCTCTTGCTGGGAAGAACTTCTTCCTAATATCCAGCCTAAACCTCCCTTGGCACAGCTTGAGACTGTGTCCTCTTGTTCTGGTGCTGGTTGCCCAGGAGAAGACACCAACCCCCACCTGGCTACAACCTCCCTTCAGGTAGTTGAATAGAATAGAATAAGAATAAGAATAAGAATAAGAATAAGAATATGAATTAGAATAGAATAGAATAGAATAGAATAGAATAGAATAGAATAGAATAGAATTAACCAGGTTGGAAGAGACCTTTGAGATCATTGAGTCCAAACTATCATCAGTCATAGAAAGCAAGAAGGTCTCTCCTGAGCCTCCTCTTCTCCAGGCTAAGCAACCCCAGCTCCCTCAGCCTCTCCTCACAGGGCTGTGCTCCAGACCCCTCCCCAGCTTTGTTGCCCTTCTCTGGACACCTTCCAGCATCTCAGCATCTTTCCTAAACTGAGGAGCCCAGAACTGGACACAGGACTCAAGGTGTGGCCTAACCAGTGCAGCGTACAGGGCAGAATGACCTCCCTGCTCCTGCTGGCCACACTGTTCCTGATGCAGGCCAGGATGCCATTGGCCTCCCTGGCCAGCTGGGCACACTGCTGGCTCATGTAATTCATGGTCACAAATATTGAGCAATGCAAGTTGATTTTATTTGAATTTATTATTTACTGCCTGGGGGTTTTGCACAAATAACAGCAAAAACCCCACCCCCAAACCTCCATCCTTTTCCTTATGGATGCCTCTCTGGAAAGACATAGTGTTCTAAGTTCCACTTCAGCAGGTATCATTGTGTACTCCCCAAAGATTTATACCCTGGGCATGTGTTTGTTGGACCTACTGACTTATTTGGCTTTGATGCTGAGGTTCTGCAGAAAACAAAGTATTTTATATTGTGATGTCCTGATGGTGGCAGCAGGAGATTTTACAACAGAGGCTCCAGAGATCAATGATCCAGCAGTAAACAGCCTCATTATGTCTTCAGGAAGAAAAGCTGCCTGACACAAGGTTCCACTGCTTGTTTCATGCTCTCCACTTCAGCACAGCTCAGGTGGCACGTTCTCATTTACACACACCACAGAAAGAGCCAGGAGTCAGAAGCTGTTCAAGAAGCACTGATAGAAGTGAGCTGCTGCCTGAAGCATGGAAATTTCCCTCTGTAAAGTTTTCTTAGAATGAGGAAAGAAGCATAAAGGAAGAGGAAAGCAGAAGACAGAGGATGCCCTGCAAGCCCTTTGGAGAGCAGAATACACCACACGCCACCTGATGGAGTGGGTCCAGAGAAGGGCCATGAAGATGATCAGGAGGTTTGAGGACAGGCTGAGGGAGCTGGGGTTTTTTTCAGCACTAAAATGACCCCCAAAAAAAGCACAGAAGTGAAGGTACAAACCTTCCACAAAGGCACATCAGTGAGTTGATTCCCACTCTGCCCTCTTTTTCTTCTGTAGCTGACACAGCTGCCGTGTTAACCAGGACTGATTAGTGAGAGACTTAAGCAGATCAACAAGTCTGCCAGATATTTGTGTCCTTAAAAATGAACCAACAGTAATTAAAAGTGATAATAGGGATTTAAGAGAGATTAAAAAGAAAAGGAAAAAAAAAATATCTCTTTCCAGTGAACTTCCAGAGACTCCTTCAAAATTCTGTTCCAGGAAGCAAGTGCCTGGAAGTGGAATGGAGTCATAGAATGGTTTGGGTTAGAAGGGACATAAAAGGTCATCCAGTTCCATCCTCCTGCTATGGACAGGGACAACTCCCACCAGCCCAGGTTGCTCAAAGCCTCATCCAAACTGGTCTTGAACACCTCCAGGCAGGGAGCATCCACAGCCTCCCTGGGCAACCTGTGCCAGTGTCTCACCACCCTCACTGCAAATAATTTCTTCCTTATCTCCAGTCTCAATCTCCCCTCCTCAAGCTTCATTCCATTTCCTCTTGTCCTATTACAACAAGCCCTTATAAAAAGTCCTCCCCAGCTTTCCTACAGACCTCTTCAGGTACTGGAAAGCTGCTCTAAGGTCTCCCCAGAGCCTTCTCCTCTCCAGGTTGAACAGCCCTAGCTCTCTCAGCCTGTCCCCATAGGGGAAGTGCTCCAGCCCCCTGATTATCTTCATGGCCCTCCTTCGTGGAGTAGAAGAGATGTAGTCACTACCCATATCACAGAGGCAGGCTCTGCCACACAGATCCTTGGGAAGAGAAGCCCTGAATGCCACTAGCCTAATCCTTATCCCGCAATTAGCCTGGTTTAAAGGAGGAGCAGCTCCACAGGGAGCTCAGGGAGTTAAACCTTCTATAAAACTGCTTTGCAAAGCCACTCTGCCCTGTGCTCAGCTCAGGATACCCAACTGAGGCTGATAAAACTCTTGCTGGGGCTCTTGTTGACAAAGTGACCTCGAACAAACCTGAGATAATGCTGGCCACTACACAAAACCAAACCCAGAATGTAGCAGGACCTTCATAACTGGGAACGTGCACCAGCTCCTGCTTCACAGGATGCAATTGCAAACCTGTATTAAGGCTACCAGCAAATGAATTCGGAGCATGAAATATTTATAAAGCCTTCCGAGTCCCTAGAAAGATCATTACTAGGCAACGTATGGCTGCGGTTCCCGTCACACGGCGCTGAGACGGCACGGCCCCGGCTCGGTGCCGGCGCAGCTCCCTCCAGCCTGGCTGCGCAGGAGAGGGAGAGCCTGCGGAACTCCTGAGGGCCATCAAGCGCCTCTGTGTCAGATCTTTGCTGCTGCTGCGTGGAGCATCGAGTCAGCAGGAGCCTGCTGAAGCCGGCGGGGTGGGAGCGCTGAGGTCTCCAGCTATCAGCATGCTGCAGGTTGAAGCACAGCCAGCCTGGTTCTTTCCCACATTGGCTAATCAGCGTAGCTTTGACCTTTCCTTTAATGCAAGTTAGCACTTTCCCCCTCTCTGTTCAGCAGCTTGACTCTAACACAAAATGCCCCACGGGAAGTGCTTCAGACGAGCAAGTTTCGTAAACCTCCTTCGACTCTGCAAAAGCTGAGAATTTCCCAGGTGCTGCTACAGTGAGGCTGCCCTTCGGATGGGGCATGCAGCTGGCTCGTTTGCTGCCGAGTGGCTTTGTGGCAAAGCACTCAAGGGGCTCCTCAGCCTCCTCAAGGTTCTGCCTCTCTCTTTCAGCCATAACACTGAATGTGACACTTTCTCTGCGAGAGCTTCTGTGGTTTTGAAGAGGGAGAAGTACTGCAGCCCCTAGTACAGGAAGGATCTGAAGGTACTGGAAGGTGTCCAGAGAAGGGCCATGAGGATGAGCACAGGATTGGAGCACCTCTCCTATAAGGACAGACTGAGGGAGCTGGGGGTCTTCAGTGTGGAGAAGGCTCTGAGGAGTCCTAATTGTGGCCTTCCAGTATCTGAAGGGGGCTCCAAGAAAGCTGGGGAGGGACTTTGGAGGGTGTCAGGGAGTGATAGGACTGGGGGGGATGGAAAAAAACCTAGAAATGGGTAGATTGAGATTGGATGTTAGGAAGAAGTTCTTCCCCAGGAGGGTGGTGAGAGCCTGGCACAGGTTGCCCAGGGAGGTGGTGGAAGCCTCCTGCCTGGAGGTGTTTGCAGCCAGTCTGGATGTGGCTGTGAGCAACCTGCTGCAGTGTGAGGTGTCCCTGCCCATGGCAGGGGGGCTGGAACTGGCTGATCCTTGAGGTCCCTTCCAAGCCTAACAATTCAATGATTCTATGAATCCAGTGCTTCTCAGAAGTACTAAAAAGCTCTGCTCCTCATATTTATGAAGTGCTTTCAGTTTTCAAGAGAAGGTGCAATGTGCTCTAAATGCAAATTATTAGTAGTTATTATTCAGGGAGGTTGTGGATGCTCCTTCCCTGGAGGTGTTCAAGGCCGGGTTGGATGAGGTCTTATGCATCCTGGGCTGGTGTGAGGTGTCCCTGCCCATGGCATGGGGGTTGGAGCTAATTGATCCTTACAGTCCCTTCCAACACAACCCATTCTCTGTTTCTTTGATTCTGTATTAATAAATGACCATTTTCCTTTGGCAGGTCTCAGATGAAGTGGAACAATCATGTCAAATTTGTGCTGTCTTAGTAACAGATGGGTGAAAGGAAAACCCAGACCCCAAACCCTTGGGACTGCCTTCGAGCCTACCCACAGATGCACTGCCAGAAGTCAGAGTTAGCTCTAAACCTCTGCTAAAGTGCTGCTCTCTCAACAAGGTTTATCACCAAAGGGCTGTTTTATTTCTTATGTCCTTAAATCCATTGCTTTGCATTCTATCAGTTGTTTTTAAATGTGTGTGCCCTCAGGAGCAGCAATTTCATCCCTCTGACAGAAAAAATCCTGCAGCTGGCAGTGGCTCCGGGCCAACAAAACACAGGATGTTCCAGCAGCCCTGTGTTCAGTGTTCCTCTGCCCCAGCAATCTGGATTATGTTTTTGTAGATTTATTTGGTCATGGCACTCATGAAACTGACAAATTAACCTCAGCAAGTAGGAGCTGCCATGGTCTCAGTGGATCTCACAGCATTTTACGCCGTGGCTTTCCTGCTCGGCTCGGGGTGGCCTCCTGGGCTCCTTCTTTCTCCAGGTTATGCTCCTTTCAAGACTAACACTGGTGCTGCACCACAGAAACTACAGATGCTTCTGGGGTGCATCATGAGGAGAGTGTCCAGCAGATTCAGGGAGGTCCTCCTCCTCCTCTACTCTGCCCTGGTGAGACCTCACCTGGAATAGTGCATCCAGTTGTGGGCTCCCCAGTTCAGGAGGGACAGGGATCTGCTGGACAGAGTGCAGTGGAGGTCTACCAGGATGATGAAGGGACTGGAGCACTGCCCTATGAGGAGAGGCTGAGAGCCCTGGGGCTGGTTAGTCAGGACAAGACTGAGAGGGGATTTAATCAATGTCTACAAATATCTGAGGGCTGGGGGTCAAGAGGGAGGGCACAGGCTCTGCTCACTTGCACTCTAAGATAGGACAAGAGGCAATGGGTATAAACTACAGCACAGGAGGTTCCACCTCAGCATGAGGAGGAACTTCTTCATTGTGAGAGTCACTGAGACCTGGAGCAGGCTGCCCAGAGAGGTTGTGGAGTCTCCTTCCCTGGAGACTTTTAAGCCCCATCTGGATGTGTTCCTGTGTGACCTGTGCTGGATTCTATGGCCCTGCTCTGGCAGGGGGTTGGACTGGATGATCTCCAGAGGTCCCTTCCAAACCCCTGGCATCCTCTGATCCTGTGATAAGAGAACCAAGGAGCTTTGAGCAATTTGACACTGGCTTGAAATCCAGTCAAGTTCCCTATAGCAAGAGGAATAGCAAATAATAACACCTCAGTGATGTAGTAACTGACCAACAAGCAAGAGCTTCATTAAAGCCTTGAGCATTTAAGAATACATTTTGCTGCATCCCTACTTTGCAATGCATCCCTGGCTCAACAAGGCTCTCAGCAACCTGATCTAGTTGAGGATGTCCCTGCTTTTGGCAGGGGAGGGCTGGAACTGGATGATCTTTAAGGTCCCTTCCAACCCAGACTGTTCTATGGCTCTATAAAAACTATTGATTGTCTTTGTTTATGCTTTAAGTGCAAAGTTCATAGAATCACCGAATGGTTTGGGTTGGAAGGCACCTTAAAGATCATCCAGTTCCAACCCTCCCCTGTCACAAGCAGGGACACCTTCCACTGGACCAGGTTGCTTAAGGCCCTGTCCAATTTGGCCTTGAACACCAGAGAGAGTGATGGAGTCTCCATCTCTGGAGTCACTCAAAGCTCACCTTGGCTCTGCCCTGTGGCACACCTCAGGCTGCTTCTACCAATGCTCATGGGTGCCAGGGTGCAGTTTTAAGCTCCTTCAATCCATTTGGGAGAAATCAGGAGCTAAGTGTGTGCTCTCCTCTGGCAATGGAGATTTGAAAGTCAAATTGTAGCAAAGCCCAGCCCACAATATATTTTCCTAAGAGGAAACCCCATCCCTGGAGGTTTTTAAGGCCAGACTGGATGTGGCTGTGAGCAACCTGATCTAGGGTGAGGTGTCCCTGCCCATGGCAGGGGGTTGGAACTGGATGATCCTTGAGGTCCCTTCCAACCCTAACAATACTATGATTTTATGAATGAAGATTCAAACAACTAGATTTCCCCAGGCACTTCCCTCTTCTGCTCAGCAATTGTGTTCAAACACATGTTGAGGCTTTTCCATGCTTTTCTCAGCTTCCCAGGTGTTTGATAGCTATAACTCACCATACAGCACAGTCTCAGAGCTGAGGCTTGGCCCTCACTACCAGAAGATGTGACCATACTATAGCAAGGAGAAGTCTCACCATCAGCTGATGGCAATGTGACTTGATGCTTTCTCTTTGGCGCCATCTCCCCAGTGTCACTCCCTGGGAAAAGTCACATCAGGGGATTCAGAAGACAGGATGATGCACTGAACTGCTCTGTACTGCAGGCTGCTGCACCAGATCACTGCTTCCCAAATGTAGTCTCTGAGCCCATGTGAAGGTGAGCCCATGGAAATCAGGTGGAAAAGAGAAAGCCCTGCAAAAATCAGTGCAACACCATAATAGAGTCTTGTAAACTGTTGAAGAATATGAGCCCTGCAAACAACTTCCACCACTGTTTGGAACTCAGAATGCTCAGCCAGCGCAGACAGCAGACCCTGGAGCTGCAGACAAAATATTTCTGAGGTATTATCTGGGATTTTGCCTCAAATTTCTGCCTGCATGGCACTAAAAAGTCTGATAAAAGGGCAGAAAGTAGAGGATCACACACTGTGGAATCCTAACCGAAGCTGGTGGAGAGCTTGTTGCAGGTGGGAAGATGGGAGAGCTGTGCAAGCTTCACACAGCTCTCTGATTTCAAGTGAGAGCTCTGGTCCTGTGAGCAACTAAGCATGGGCTGGTTCTTGAAAAAGGCATTGCCATGGTGCTCCAGCGGTGGCTTGAGCTGCAAACATCAAGACCCCATTTCCCCCCCTTTTCCTGGGATGACCACAATGTGTCTTTGTTGAAATGCAGAAATCTGTTGTAGCTTAGTTTTGGCCTCTCTTGGGAGCCTTGGAACAAGACAGATAGGACTGCTCTCTCCACACAAGGCAGAGCAAAAACACAGGGCTGGAACAACTGGAAGCTGTTCTCCCTGACCTCAGAGAGGAAACACCAAACTCCTTTTAGCTGTGTGCTGGTTTTCAGTTTTCACAGTTAAGTCATCCACATCACAAAGTCCTCCTGAAGGAGCTCCATCCAGCCTTGACCCACTCCAGGTGGCTCCAGAGAGGGGAGAGGAAGCAGTCACCAGCATCACTGACCTCACTGCCCTCTACAGCTACCTCAAAGGAGGATGGAGCCAGGTGGGGGTTGGTCTCTTCTCACATGACAGGACAAGAGGAAACAGCCTCAAGTTGTGCCAAGGGAGGGTCAGGTTGGATATTAGGAAAAATTTCTTCCCAGCAAGGGTTCTCAGGCACTGTTCCAGGCTGCCAGGGAGGTGGTGGAGTCCCCATCCCTGGAGGCATTTGTAAGATGTGTGGCTGTGGTGCTGAGGGATGTGGTTTCGTGGCAGTGGCTCAGCAGCAGTGGTGGGGCTGTGAGCTCTGGGTGAGAAGCTGGACTTCATCAGATGCCAAGAAGTGACGAGACCAAGAACTGATGACACTGAACTGTCTTCCCACTCGAGGTGAAAATCCAGCCATAAAGTGGATGAAGATAAGGGGATAAGGGTGGTGAGACACTGGAACAGACCATGGATGCCCCCTCCCTGGAGGTGTTCAGGGCCAGGTTGAATGAGGCTTTGAGCATCCCAGGCTGGTGGGAGGTGTCCCTGCCCGTGGCAGGTGGGTTGAAACCAAATGATCTTTGAGGTCCCTTCCAAGTCAGATCATTCTATGAATCTGTGAGGTACTAACATGGTTTCTACCCTCGACAAAATAGCTTAGAGACTCCAAAAACATTGTTCCTTCATCTGGCTCACCTGCCAGAAGGCTACACTGCTACAGGCACAATTGTGTGTGGAACTGGAGGGAAAAAAGCTTGCTGGAAATGAGCAGTGATTGAATTTGACACTTTGTCTGGGGCAGCTGCTCTGCTACTGTAAGAAGATGAATTCCTTGCATGCTAGGTTGTTATTTTTAATGTCCTGCAGGAGGTGTATTACCCAGGATTAGGGAACACAAACTGGTGAGCGATTTTGCAGGTCTGAGGGCCTCTTCACACTTAGAACATCCTAATTGCTCTTCAAAATGTGCTACAGGGAGGGTTTCACATGCTGGATGTGATGTGGGATCTAAAGGGGCCCATGGCAACATTTTCTGTAGCTTGAAAACAAAATGAGGAGGGGGGAAAAAAGGGTGGGGGGAGATAAAATAATAATGATAATGGTAATGATCATAATGATGATGATGATGATGATAATAATAATAATAATAATAATAATGAATATTAGAATCAATAAGATTGGAAGAGACCCCAAAGATCATCAAGTCCAACCTGTCACTCAAGACTTCATGACTACCAAACCTTGGCAGCAAGTGCCACATCCAATCCCCTCTTGAACACCTCCAGGGATGGTGACTCCACCACCTCCCTGGGCAGCACAATCCAGTGGCTAACAACTCTCTCTGGGAAGAACTTCTTCCTCATCTCCAGCCTAAACTTCCCCTGGTGCAGCTTGAGACTGTGTCCTCTTGTTCTGGTGCTGGTTGCCTGGGAGAAGAGACCAACCCCCTCTTGGCTACAACCACCTTTGAGGTGGTTATTATTGTTGGTGGTGTTGTGCAAATAATTTAAGCATTAATAAAAATAATAATTAAAAGCTTTTTAAAATCCAAGAAGAGAAACAAGGCAGAAGAATTCAAACACACAGCAGAAATGTGGCTGTACTGCTAATGACCCCTTGGATTGCTACATTTGTTGATCACTTTTTGAGGAGGGGGGAAAAAAAAGCAAGGAAGAAAAAAGCAAGGAAGGTAAAAGCAAGGCAGAGAAATGAGAGAGGTTGCCTCATGCCTGTTTCTAACGTGTTTTACTCTCTCAGAAACCCATGCTGAGGAGTCAGCACTCTGCTCTGCAGGACAGATGTGCTGCAAAATACAAATGACAGTGTCTTTTGTGGCAGAAGAGGTGAAGCCAAAACCTATCACAGGCAATTAAAAACTCCTGAAGGTTTCAAGGGGCTTTGGATCAGGAGCAAATTAATTGACAGGGAACCATGGGATCTCTGCTCCCTGCCCAGTCCTACTACAGGGCTCCCAGAGGACCCCATCAGCTAATTCAAGTTTTGTGCCTCAGTTTCCTTACTCTCCTGACTCTTCTGAAGTGCCTACCCAAAGGCATAGAATTGTCAGGGCTGGAAGGGACCTCAAGGCTCAGCCAGGTCCAACTCCACTGCCATGGCCAGGGACACCTCACACTACAGCAGGCTGCTCACAGCCACATCCTACCTGGCTGCAAACACCTCCAGGGATGAGGCTTCCACCACCTCCCTGGGCAACCTGTGCCAGTCTCTCACCACCCTCCTGGGGAACAACTTCTTCCTAACATCCAATCTCAATCTCCCCATAGAATCATAGAAGCATAATCAGTGTTAATGGTTTATAAGGTGCCTAAAAATACCTTAGAAAGTGCCATGGGACTGTAAGGTATTCCTGGTACCCAGCAAATGTTTTCTTTTATGGGTGCTTAAACACTTAACATTTGAGATATGAGGGGCTGGTGAACACAAGTGTTAATGACAGGTTCCCAGATGAGGTTTTCTGCTGTGGGTCTGCTTCGAACTGCGGTCCCGTGTTTGCTTAGCTGTGTGCATGTGTGTGCATGGCCCTGCACGCCAGCAAAGGGCCAGAAGTGCCCAGCCCCTCCCTGAGGAAGCGCTGACAGAGGATCTGTGCAAATGTGCTTCCTCTTCCTTTCACTCCCCAACCTTAAGGTCAGAGGATCTGGAAAATCCTCCTCCACCCTGTGACTTGATCTGACGATTGTAAGAGAGCCTCGGTTCCCCCATGCCTTCCGCTCCCCACCCTTCCCTCTGGCAGCCTGCTAACCCTTTACAGCCTCCTCCAGCTCCATGCCTGTTGACCCTGGGCTCTCAGGAGGGGGACAGGGGGACTGGGTGCTTGTGTTTTGTACCAACCCAGCAGCCCTGAGTGTCCCAGGTGGAAGGCTGTAGCTGTGACCCTCAGGGGCCAAGGCAAGGCAGAGTGTCTCAGGGGTGGTTCAGGGGCATTGCTTGCAGCTCCCAGGCAGGCAAGAGGCAAGCCTGGGAAAGACATCAATTATTAACCCAGTTGAAAAGAGTTAACTGCTTTTTTATTTATTTCCTTTCTTTTTTTTTCCCCCCACCATTCTTAATCTCAGATATTTGGATTCAGGTCAGCCAAGTCAGGAATTCCTGCCTTTGGCTTGCAGCATGAGGGGCCCCCAAGCTGGCTGGCAGCACCATGGCTGAAGCTGGTTGCCTGCCAGGGCACCGTTGCAGGGGTCCTGGCTTGGGTGGGCATCTCCCATCAGGGCACTTTCCCACAGTTGCTGGCACTGCCCTTGAAACAACTGCTTTGAGAACCCAGAAGAGCCTTCAGGGACCCCAGGGTAGAAACCACAGGAAAAAGGACAGTCAGCCAGAGAGGTGTTTCCGTGCCCAGATGTGTGTCTCAAGGTGGATGCCAGGGAAAGCCATAAGCAGCCTCTGCCCCAAGCAACCCTGACAAGGCAGCACACTTTCCACTGCCTCTCTGCTCATCATCACCCTGCTGCTGGGGCACACAGAGGTGGCCAGCTGCATTTTGGTCCAGAGAAGGTGAAGGCTGCTGTGCCCTGCTATGCAGCCACAACAGGGACCACCTCACCTTTGGAGACAGCTTGAATTAGCTTTCTTTGGGCTGGAGATTTCCAAGGGAAAAACCCAAACAAGCAACACAAAACCCCACCCCAAACCCAAACAAACCAACCAAACCCAAACAAACAAAAAACCCCCAAACCAACCAAACAAAACCCAATCACAAAAACTCCACAAACAAACAAACAAAGCAATAGCAACTGGAGTTGGTTTTGTATACCTTCTGGCTCCTGAGACTTTTAGTCCCATTGGGCTTTCCTCTGGCCCAATCAGAGCTAGAAAGTGGCTTTCTATTTTGAGTGGAAGCCATGATTTCCTCAAAGACAAGCTGAGGTGACCAACACTGGAAGGTGTCCAGAGAAGGGCCATGAGGATGAGCAGAGGGCTGGAGCTCCTCTGCCATGAGGACAGACTGAGGGAGATGGGGCTCTTCAGTCTGGAGAAGAGAAGGCTCCAAGGAGACCTAATTGTGGTCTTCCCCTATCTGAAGGGGGCTCCAAGAAAGCTGGGGAGGGACTTTTGAGGGTGTCAGGGAGTGATAGGACTGGGGGGGATGGAGCAAAACTAGAAATGGGTAGATTGAGATTGGATGTTAGGAAGAAGTTCTTCCCCAGGAGGGTGGTGAGAGCCTGGCACAGGTTGCCCAGGGAGGTGGTGGAAGCCTCCTGCCTGGAGGTGTTTGCAGCCAGGCTGGAGGTGGCTGTGAGCAGCCTGCTGTAGTGTGAGGTGTCCCTGCCCATGGCAGGGGGGTTGGAACTGGCTGATCCTTGAGGTCCCTTCCAACCCTAACAACTCTATGATTCTATGAACACCAGCCCCAGGCAGTGCAAGTGGGAGCACAAGCTGAGCACCAGCTGCAGCTGGAAGGTGTGCACTGTGGATGCAGGATGGAGTCTCCTTCAAATAGTGGCCATGGCCTTCCTGAGGAGAGCAGAGCTGACTCACAGCCCAGCATGCCCCTTCCTGCCATCCAAAGCCTAGTACTCCTGGGTGCCATGGGATTTCAGGCTGCAGATAGCCTTGGGCTTGGCCTTAGCTGCCATTCTTAAAAGGGGGTGCCCAGCAGGAGGAGGGGAGGCAGCAGCTGCAGCAGCCCTGCTCACACACAGCCTGCAGGGCCTCACCTTCTCACCCTCATCCTCTGGAGGACTGGGCTCCCATCCCTCCCCACATCTGCCTGTCTTTGGGAAGAGACCTCACAGCCATGAAGTGGCCACCAGCTGCCCGTTCAGGCTGCAGGTTCAGCTCTTCCTGCACGCCTGCCCTTGCAGGAGTTGGGGGTGAAGGAGGGGACACTGGGGATGGGATGGCTTGGCATGTCTCCAGTGCTAGCCTCTGCAGCTCCTTGGCTCATTTCAGTGAGTGAAGGACCACTCCCCTCTAGGCTGGAACACGGAAGGTGGCATTGTCCCACCTGCAGCTGCCATTTGTGGGTGGACACAGACACTAAATGCGCTCCCAAAGTCTGAAAGCACCCCTGCAAGCCTGGTTATTTCATAGGAAATATTTCATAGGATTTTTAAGGAGCCCTTTGTTGGTTTTCATAGAACCATGGAACAGCTGAGGCTGGAAGAGACCTTTGAGATGCTCGAGTCCAGCAGCTCACCCAGAGCTCACAGCCCCAGCACCGCTGCTAAGCCACTGCCACTGAGCCACAGCCCTCAGCACCACATCCATGCATCTTTCAAATGCCTCCAGGGGTGGTGACTCCACCACCTCCCTGGGCAGCCTGGGACAGTGCCTGAGAAGCCTTGCTGTGCAGAAGTTTTTCCTAATATCCAACCTGAGCCTCCCCTGGCACACCTTGAGGCCACAAAGCAGTCTGTATGCCTGTGACCTGACACATCTTGTGTAGACTTTGCCTCCTCAAAAGGAGCAGAAAGTACTCCCCAAAGAGCAGCTCCAACGTGTGCCTCTGTTTCTCCACTCAGTCTAGACTGAGTAAACACTTGAGGTTCTATCAGTGCTTGTGGTCTGCAGTTAAAAAGCTGAGACAGGTACAGGTTCGTCTGGTTCCTCTGCAGAGTGATTTATTACAGGCACACAGGCCAGGGGCTGCACACTGCTGCAGTATTGTCTGCCCCACAGAATAAGCACTTTCTAAGGTTAGCAGTGACCCAGGTGAATTACACAGAGATGGCTGCATAATTATGCCTCTTTGAAAGGCTTTTCAGTAAACATATATATATATATATGTGTACAAAATGTCTTTCATTTAAAGAACACAAAGTGTTTTGGGGTTTTATTCCACTCCATTTACACTAAGGAGCTATCACCACCCTTCTGTGGAGGTGAAACTACCCTGGGCTCCAGCCCAGGGTCAATCACAGGTGCTTGTGTCCTGCAGCAAACCTTTCTGGGTGCCTGCACCAGCATTTGCAGAGGTAATCCTGAAATGAATTACCAGGGGGCCACAAACCTGGCTATAAATACATGCACAAATCCCACATTTCCTGAAGGAGGAACTGCTATTTACTGTGTACAGCACCTGACACAATGCAGTCTTGACCTGGTTAGGGTTCCCGTGCTGTCCTGCAGTGAAATGGTAAATAAAAGAGCAGTAATGATGTTTTCTCCTTTCCTTCTGCATGGTGTTATTGCAGGGCTGGTTTTGTTTAGTGGGTCTAGCAGGCAAACTTGCAGAGCTGCTACTGAATGCAGAAAAAAACCCAGGAGGAGATTTGGAAGGAGGCCTCCCTTTGCCATTTGTGAATCCTGCCTGCTTTAAAACAGGGCATGAAATTTTCTAAGGGGAAGAAAAAAACCAGCCCACAACAACAGCTTTTTTTTTACAATAGTAATGAATTCTGTGCAGTGCAAAAGGTCACATAAGAAGCAGCAGGAGGACAGGATGCTGGGATAAAACACTGACCAGATTTACTTCCTAAATTAACATTTTTTTTTCTCTCTCTCTCTTTTCTTTTCTTTTTTTTTTTGCATTTACTCTCCCTGGGACTTTGTGGAATAACAGCATCTTGTGCTAGGCAGAGGAAATGAAAGAGCATTAAGTACAGGTACGCTGCAAACACGGTAAGCAACACAGTAAAGACAAAATACCAGCAGAAGAAGCCAAAGAATGGAGATGGACATGGAAACATGCAATTCAGCTTATCATAGAATCAATAAGGTTGGAAAAGACCTCAAAGATCAGCCAGTCCAACCTGCCACCCAACACCTCATGACTATCTAAACCATCCCTCCAAGTGCCACATCCAAGCCTTTTTTGAACACTTCCAGGGACTGTGACTCCACCACCTCCCTGGGCAGCACATTCCAATGGCTAACAGCTCTCTCTAGGAAGAACTTTCTCCTCACCTCCAGCCTAAACCTCCCATGGCACAGCTTGAGACTGTGTCCTCTTGTTCTGGTGCTGATTGCCTGGGAGAAGAGATCAACCCCCACCTGGCTACAACCTCCCTTCAGGTAGTTGTAGACAGCAAGAAGGTCTCCCCTGAGCCTCCTCTTCTGCAGGCTAAGCAACCCCAGCTCCCTCAGCCTCTCCTCACAGGGCTGTGCTTGACAGTTGATTCATTGTCAAATGTATTGGGAAGATATTAAGTGGGCAGGTATGTGGAAAAGCTGTCAAATATGGTCAAGAAGGAAGCAATTGCATTGATGAGAAAGCCATCTGCACCTACCCATGGAAGCAGTGCTATTATATCTGGCTATATATTTCCTGATTCTGAAGAGGCTGCACCAAATTCTTCTCTACCACAATTTCATCACAGCCTTCAGGCATTTATTAAGTTCATATTTGCCTGGTGCAAGGGCCTGGCAGTGTAAGCTCCAATAATGCACCAGTTCAGCAGATGTATGAAAGTTGGGTTTAATAAACTTAAGAGTCACACAGTCAAATGTCTGAGGTGCTTGGAAGAAGTTAAAGACGAGGTTAGCCCATTGCAGCAGCTAATGATTTGCTTGTACATGGTGTTTGTCTCACCTGGAATAATCCATGGCAAGGCATAAAATGCCACCACATAGGCTTTGAGCACCTCCCTGAGGTTACAAGAAAGGCCCTGTACACATTTGTCACTTGGCTTTACTAACTGAGCCCTTCTGCCTGCTCTGAGCTCTCGGGAGGACTCTTCACTCGGGTGCCCCAGGCCAGGAGGAGCACTGGGACATGCTGGTGGTGAGCCTTCCTCCCCAGATCAGAGGATCATAAGATCTTAGGGGTTGGAAGGGACCTTCAAAGATCACCAGAACTAGAACTAGAAATAAATAGAAGTAGAAATAACAGAACTAGAACTAGAATGAAATAGAAATAGAAATAGAAATAATAGAAATAGAAATAGAAAAATAGAAATAGAAATAGAAATAGAAATAGAAAAATAGAAATAGAAATAGAAATAGAAATAGAAATAGAAATAGAAATAGAAATAGAAATAGAAATAGAAATAGAAATAGAAATAGAAATAGAAATAGAAATAGGAAGAACTAGAACTAGAGCTAGAAATAGAACCAGAACTAGAACTAGAACTAGAAACAGGAAGAACTAGAACTAGAGCTAGAACTAGAACTAGAAATAACTAGAATGAAATAGAAATAGATAGAAATAGAAATAATAGAAATAGAGCTAGAACTAGAAATAACTAGAACTAGAATGAAATAGATTGAAATAGAAATAATAGAACTAGAACTAGAAATAACTAGAACTAGAAATAGAAATACTAGAAATAGAACTAGAATTAGAACAAGAACTAGAAATAAATAGAAATAGGAATACTAGAACTAGAGCTAGAATGAAATAGAAATAGAAATAGATAGAAATAGAAAGAGAAATAGAAATACCAAGGGAGAAGTGAAAAAGCTGCAAGACAGCGAAGTGTTTAAGTAAAACAAAGAGAATGATGAAATGAGAGAGAGAGTGAAGAGGAGGAAAATGCAGAAAAGAAATCATGGTCCCAAGTGTGTGGATAACTGAAGCTTCCACTGCCTCAGGGACTGAGTACTTCCCAGCTTAACAAAATCCTGAGGAGGATTTTGAGCTCAGCAGCACTCATTTCACACACAACCTGTTGAAAAGGATCCCAGCAAGACAGTGCTTTACAGAATGTGCTGGGAAACAGCTCTATCCAAACTGCAGCTCCAGAGCACAGAGAGAAAGAAAATTCAGTGCAGAGTGGTGGGCTTCAACATGCTGCCACTTTCTGCCTGGGCTTTTCTCCCCAAGCACTGGGAAAGTTTAGACCTTTGAAGATGTATGATGAGGGCACACAAATCGTATCCTCCTCTGCTTTTTTTCTTTATCATCTTCCTCCCAACCTTCCTCTCAGTTCCTTGGGTCAAAAGGGCATTGCTTCCTGTCTGCCTCTCCTACAACCAGAGCTTTATTTTTTGATTTTTGAAGCAAGAATGGGCTGGAGATGAATTTTGTTTTGCAGGCAGCTGAACAGGGAAACATTTGAAATACATAGGAGCAGAATTGGAGTCCTTTTCTGAAAGGGGGGGGGCGTGGGGGGGGTGGAATGCAAGCAGAGTGATTCCCTCAGAATACTTCAAACACAGAAGCAGATGTGAAACCAATCAAAATGTGGACATCAAATAAAATCCAGGCCTGTAAATCTTTTCTTCTTTTTTTTTTCTTTCCTTTTTTTGGTGTGGTTTTTTTTTTTCTAAGAAAGTCAGGTTTATTGCTGTATCTTCAAACCAGGGAAACAACACACTTGGCAAAGTGCAAAACAAGGTGAAAACAAAGCATCATAGGCATGAAAAGGAAGGCAGCAAAAAGAGTAAAGCAAGTGAGGATTTGCAGGAGCTGAATACATCATAGAAGCATAGAAGCATCCAGGTTGGAAAAGACCTCAGAGATCATCAAGTCCAACCTGCCACCCAACACCTCCTGACAACTAAACCATGGCTTCAAGTGTCATGTCCAATCCTTTTTTGAACACCTCCAGGGACTGTGACTCCACCACCTCCCTGGGCAGCACATTCCAATGGCCAGTTACTCTTTCTGGGAAGAACTTTCTCCTCACCTCCAGCCTAAACCTCCCCTGGTGCAGCTTGAGACTGTGTCCTCTTGTTCTGGTGCTGGTTGCCTGGGAGAAGAGACCAACCCCCACCCAGCTACAACCTCCCTTCAGGGAGTTGTAGAGAGCAAGAAGGTCTCCCCTGAGCCTCCTCTTCTCCAGGCTAAGTAACCCCAGCTCCCTCAGCCTCTCCTCACAGGGCTGTGCTCCAGCCCCTCTGAACACGTTCAGTGCCTCAGGATCTCCTGTGAACTGAGGGGCCCAGAACTGGACACATCACATGCACACCACCTCAGCACCTGGGTTGTTTCCAGGCTGAAAGATTTAGAGAACTCTACACTGATCTGTGAAGATAGGTAATATAAATTAATCCTCTCCTCCTTTCTGTCCCACTCTCCCTCTTTCCTTCTCCCTCTTTCCTTCTCCCTCTTTCCTTCTCCCTCTCCCTCTCCCTCTCCCTCTCCCTCTCCCTCTCCCTCTCCCTCTCCCTCTCCCTCTCCCTCTCCCTCTCCCTCTCCCTCTCCCTCTCCCTCTTTTCTTCTCCTTTCCCCTCTTTTCTTCTCCCTTTCCCTCTTTTCTTCCCCCTTTCCCTCTTCCTCTCTATCTCCCTCCCCATCTCTCCCTCTCCTTCTCCCTCTCCTGTTTTACAGAATGTGGAGTTTGCTTTAGAGCTCTTCAGAGCAGACCTCTTCCCTGCTGTGTACAAGGAGGCATAGGTAGCAGATTAAATGGGTCATATGTCCTTCCTGTCATCAATATTTTCTTTTCCATAGCCTGGAGGAATCCCATCCTCACTCACATGCAGAGCTCTGTCACCTCCAGGCAGATAATTCAGCCTAAGTCTTCCTTGAAGTCACTCAAACAGCACCTGGCTGTTACAGAGCGATTGAGATCTCATCAGCCCTCCTCTTTCTAGGCACTTTAATTGACCAGGCCAGCAGCTAAGGCCAGCTGCTCTGACATCTGAGGCTCCACCTCCTTCTCCTCTAAGTACAAGCACACATTTCCCAGGCAGATGACATCACTTTTTCTGCAGAGAGGAAAGGTGACAATAGAGTAATTTGCAACTGACTGAAAGATAAGGTTCCCTTAAACACATAAAATGTTCTCACAGTTTAGCAAAGATCTTAGAACAGCTAAGTTCGATCCCCATCCCTGCAGCAGAGGACTCTCATCAGTAACTGCCCATCCCTTCCCAGCACCCTTGCCATGAGACCCAGAACATCTCAGTTCCCTGTTTCTCCTCACTCAGCAGTCATGCAGGACTTGGAAGAAAGGGGATGTAGAAAGGTGCATCCTGGAGAAGAGGCACTGGCTCTGTTTTGGGAGAGCAGCATGGAAATGAAGTGGGTTTGTGAGCACAGCTCCTCGTTGAAAATGGCTGAAATGCAACCAGTCCAGATTTCCTTTTTGCCTAAAGGTCTCTAAACTGGCAGATCTACCTTAAAAGAAGCTGCAGTGAGGCAAGGCAGAGGTTATTCTTTCTGGAGAAAGACAGGCATCATAGAACTTGCTGTTTCCTCTACTCTACCACACATCCTCAAGGGCATCTGTTTCTAGATTATTAAATTAATCTTTAGCCTGTGACTCATTTTTGTTCACAAACATAAACTCCCTTGACAGCTGTTCTGCTCAACTGAGGCAACCAGCAGGCCCCAAAGGAAGGTTTTTGCATGTGGGAGAGAAATGGAAGTGGAAAGAGTGGAACCTGCAAGGGCTCTAAATACGACTTATAGCCATGGTTTAGTGATGCAGCCCTTGAGGGGTGTGGAGGTCTTGCAGATCATGCTGACTGGGGAAGTATGGAGAGGAGGAAGGAAACCCTTTCAGCAGCATGGTAAATGCCCAACTTGGTTGCCCCCCACAGGAGACACAAGTCAAGATTCTAGCTTCTTTTTTTTTTCATCAGTACACAGAGAATGAATCTTTTTAATCTGTCTTCAATTAAATCCTCACAGAAACACACAGAGATTATTGTGATTGTTATTATTATTATTATTATTATTACTATTATTTTAAATGTAATCAAATTATGAAACACAGGATCAGAGGATCAGAGGATGTTAGGGGTTGGAAGGGACCTCTGGAGATCATCCAGTCCAACCCTCTGCCAGAGCAGGAACATAGAATCCAGCACAAGTCACACAGGAACACATCCAGATGGGGCTGGAAAGTCTCCAGAGAAGGAGACTCCACAACCTCTCTGGGCAGCCTGCTCCAGGGCTCTGTGACCCTCACAGTGAAGAAGTTCATCCTCATGCTGAGGTGGAACCTCCTGTGCTGGAGTTTCTATCCATTGCCCCTTGTCCTACCATAGGGTGCAAGTGAGCAGGGCCTGGCCCCTTCCTCTTGACCCCCAGCCCTCAGATATTTATAAACCTTTATTAAATCCCCTCTCAGTCTTCTCTTCTTCTGACCAACCAGCCCCAGGACTCTCAGCCTCTCCTCATAGGAGAGTGCTCCAGTCCCTTCATCATCCCAGTAGCCCTCCCTTGGTCTTCCTTGAGCAGATCCCTGTCCCTCCTGAACTGGGGAGCCCAAAACTGGGCACAACTTTTACCTTCAGTAAAAAGTCTTTGGCTGGAGCATACTTTGCCCCTCAGTTTAGGAAAGATGTTGAGTTGCTGGAAGGTGTCCAGAGAAGGGCAACAAAGCTGGGGAGGGGTCTGGAGCACAGCCCTGGGAGGAGAGGCTGAGGGAGCTGGGGTTGCTTAGCCTGCACAAGAGGAGGCTCAGGGGAGACCTTCTTGCTCTCTACAACTACCTGAAGGGAGGTTGTAGCTGGGTGGGGGTTGGTCTCTTCTCCCAGACAACCAGCACCAGAACAAGAGGACACAATCTCAAGCTGTGCCAGGGAAGTTTAGGCTGGAGGTGAGGAGAAAGTGCTTCATAGAAAGAGTAACTGGCCATTGGGATGTGCTGCCCAGGGAGGTGGTGGAGCAGAATGACATTCCAAGAGCTAATTTTCACAGCATTTTTATGGAACTTAGTGTTGGTTGGACCTTTGAGACCATTTCTGTTAATTTAGCTGGGATGGGACAGCTGGGAGGACTGGCAGAGCCCGTGCAAGCACATCCAAGTGTGCCAATCTAGAGTCACACAGACACCTGAGCTCTCAGGGGGTGTGATCATGACAGACTAATCCGTATTTTAAAGTGGGATGAAGTGATGTCTGTCTCTCTTTGGAATTGGGAAGCCAACATTTCTTTCCAAAACACAGGCAAGGGCCTGCAATTGGTCATAATTAGCCCAATGAAAATTCAGAGTAACACCAATTATTTCAAGACAATTCTGTTAATTTTAGACATGAGGGAGACTGAGCAGAGCAGGAACTGGAGTCAAATCTATTAAGCACAAAAGCAGAATGCTCTAACACAATCAGAAAGGTTTGCCACATGCAAAAGCATCATTCTGGATGCTAACTGCAACTTTGTCATCTGCTTAGGGGAAAAACACTCAGCCTGCAGGGACCTTGTATCAGTTTTAAGCACATGGGGGGTTACAGGGATCACCCCTTGCCAGGTCTTAGCTTTCTGCTCAATTGCTTACTATGAAAGAAAGAAGTTTTGCAGAAATAAAGGTCAGGCAAGAGCACTGAGGCTTGAGGAGGGTAGATTTAGACTGGAGATTAGGACAGGCAGAGGTTGGTCTCTTCTCCCAGGCAACCAGTACCAGAACAAGAGGACACAGTCTCAGGCTGTGCCAGGGGAGGTTTAGGCTGGAGGTTAGGAGGAAGTTTTACACAGAGAGAGTGATTGCCCATTGGAATGGGCTGCCTGAGGAGGTGGTGGAGTCACCATCACTGGAGGTGTTCAGGAGGAGACTTGATGGGGTGCTTGGTGCGATGGTTTAGTTGGTTGGGTGGTGTTGGATGATAGGTTGGACACGATGATCTTGAAGGTCTCTTCCAACCTGGTCTATTCTATTCTATTCTATTCTATTCTATTCTATTCTATTCTATTCTATTCTATTCTATGGAATTCTTCTCACTGATGGTGGTGAGACACTGAAACAGGTTGCCCAGGGAGGTTGTGGATGCTCCCTCATTGGAGGTATTCAAAGCCAGGCTGGATGTGGCTGTGAGCAACCTGCTGTAGTGTGAGGTGTCCCTGCCCATGGCAGGGGGGTTGGAACTGGCTGAGCCTTGAGGCCCCTTCCAACCTAAACCATTCTATGAATCTAGGAAACATTATAATAGGAGTAGATATGCTAAACAACATGCAAGTGAAATAAAGGTTAAAGTGATGTATGCTTCTAAATCAGTTTGATAATTAGTGAAGGCACACATTTTAAATCATCAGTTTTGATGGCTTCATCCTTAATTATTTTTTCCCCTTCATACTATTAATTTCCTGCCTACTATTTCTACTTTTCTACTTTCCTTCATACTACTAATTTTCCTTTTCCTATCAGGGAGGTGGTTGGGGCCCCATCCCTGGAGATATTCAAGGTGAGGCTCAACAAGGCAACCTGATCTACTTGAGGCTGCTGCTGCTGACTGCAGAGGGGGTAAGAATTGGAATAGAATAGAATTAACCAGGTTGGAAAAGACCCTGGAGATCATCAAGTCCAACCTATCACCCCAAATCATCTGATCAACTAAACCATGGCACCAGGTGCCTCATCCAGGCTCTTCCTAAACACCTCCAGGGATGGTGACTCCACCACCTCCCTGGGCAGCACATCCCAATGGACTGGATGACCTTTGGAGGTCCCTTCCAACCCAGGCCATTCTATGATTCTGTGATGATTACAAGCAAAACCATTTCCCCTAATTCTCCTTGGCTGTTCCATTTAGCACAAAACCAAAGACAAGCATGCCAATAAAAAAAATACACATTACCAGGGAGGAAAAAATGGATGGGGGGGAAAATAAAAGTCTGATAATGATAAGAAACTTCTAACTCATCAGATCTGATCCATGCAGAGGAAGGAGTTTTCTTCCCTGTTACTTTAAAGGCAAACCTGAATAATCTCCTACCTATTTGCTATGCATTTCACCAAGTTGCCTGAAGCCTCTGTGTATTTTTCTAAGTCTCTGCCCTTTTACATGATTCTAGTTTGGCAGCCCTGTGGATCATTCATCATTTTGCACACATGAAGCTCATCTGAAATGAACAGCCAGTTTGTTTTCAGTCCTTCCCTGCCCTACCAAACTGCAGAATCATTCTCTTCCATCTTGACTGCCATCAATGCCTTATTCCTACTGCTAAGGAAGAGCTGCTAAATGATCTAAATGAGAAGCATACACTTCTCTGTGTGTGTGTGTGTGTGTGTGGTTGTCAGACAGGCTTCCAACACACAGAGATACTACAACAGCAAAAAGCTACCCTGACTGCTCAGGTACATGAGCTGTTAACATGAACCAAGCTTTTAAAGTCCTGTGCCTTTATTTTATTTGTAAGTATTGACTTTTAGACTCAATCAAGCCTGGAATTCAGATCAAAGGCCTTTACTGATTTCCTTATTTATTACTGGGGTTGAAGAAATTCCTGTAACAGTTCCCACAAGGATGCAGACAGAGTCTGGACAGACAGGCCAGGGAAAAGTGGGAGCTAATGAATATTGCCCTAGTGTCAGACAGGTAAAGCACTCCCCCCTTCCTGTTAATTCAGTCGAAACAATGAAGAGAAAAACCCAACCCACCCTTGTCTTGTTTGGCTTAGACATGAACCCTTGATAAGACTCTGGAAAACAAGAAACTTTGCAATGGATTTGTTAGCTACCTTTGGCTGAGAAACTCATATGTCACAGGAGAGCAAAAAAGCAGTGGTGTGCCTCTGCGCCTACTGCACGCTCAGCTCGATGTGCTGCAGACAACAGCACAGCAGCCAGATGAAGAAGAATGCAACATTACTCTCTCTTGCTTGCTTTCTTCTTTTTTTTTGGTCTTGAATATTACATACTTTACATTTCTCTCCAGAAAGGATATCCCAGCAGGAAGGAGAAAGGTGGAGCACAATCCCTGTAGCATTGCTTGTTCTGCATTGTACAAAACTTTTGTGGGGACACAGGAAGAGGATACGGAAGTTTCGACAGGAAAAGGGAGAAAAGCTCAAACGTATCACAGAATCAGTCAGGGCTGGAAGGGACCACAAGGATCATCTAGTTCCAACCCCCCTGCCATGGGCAGGGACACCCCACACTAGATCAAGCTGGCCAGAGCCTCATCCAGCCTGGGCTTAAAGACCTCCAGGGATGGGGCCTCAACCACCTCCCTGGACAACCCATTCCAGGGCTTCACCACTCTCATGGTGAAGAACTTCCTCCTCACCTCCAGCCTGAATCTCCCCACCTCCAGCTTCATTCCATTCCCCCTAGTCCTATCACTGATATCCTGAGAAGTCCCTCCCCAGCCTTCTTGTAGCCCCCTTCAGATACTGGAAGGCCACAATTAGGTCACCTCAGAGCCTTCTCTTCTCCAGTCTGAACAGCCCCAACTCCTTCACTCTGTCCTCATAGCAGAGCAGCTCCAGCTCATCCTCGTGGCCCTGCTCTGGACACCTTCTAGCACCTCCAGATCCCTCTTGTAATAGGGGCTCCAGAACTGGACACAGTACTCCAGGTGGGGTCTGATCCACTTCACACTGGATCAGGTTGCCCAGAGCCACATCCAGTCTGGTCTTTAAAATCCCCCAGTGATGAGCCTTCTACCACCTCCTGAGAGGGATGACAGGCTTATAGCCACAGACCTGGAGCAGCCACACTCCACTGGACAGTGTCAGTGGTGGGATACAGCCGTGCCAGGCATTTCTGCAGGTTTGTGGTGTGTTGAATTTATGCTAAGCACAATGTAAGATGATCACAGGGAGCACAGGCTGTGAGAGTTGGGTCTGTTCAGCCTGGAGAAGAGAAGACTCCAAGAAGACCTGAGAGATGCCTTCCAGTACCCCAAGGAGCCTACAAGAAAGATGGGAAGGGACTTTTTGCAAGGGCTTGCAGTGATAGGATGAGGGGGAAAGGACTGAAGTTTAAGAAGGGTAGATTTAGGCTGGATATTAGGAAGAAATCCATTACAGAGAGGGTGGGGAGACACTGGAACAGGTTGCCCAGGGAGGCTGTGGATGCTCCCTCCCTGGAGGTGTTCAAGGCCAGGATGAATGAGGCTTTGAGCAACCTGGGCTGGTGGCAGGTAGGTGTCCTGCCTATGACAGGGGGGTTGGAACTGGGTGACTTTTAAGCTCCCTTCCAACCCAACCTATTCTGTGATTCTTTGAGAGCACATAATTAACTCTGAAGAGCTTGTTTAGTAAGTACAGCCATAGGCTTGTGTTTACAATCTTCTGTTAGGTCTGTTTATGAAGGAGCCCACAGTCTGCATTGAAAAAGCTTTCCATGTAAACGTGACAGCTCTTGATAACACCCAGTCAAAAGCACACAACAACAGCCAAGTTGTTGTAGCAGTTTTGGCTGCACATCAACAATCTTCTTAGCACTGTAACTGTCACTGGTATCAGATGGGCAAATGGCTATCAGCTTTCCAATGTGTACATTTAAGGTCCAGGCAGGACTAAGTCCTGATCTAATAGAGAGCAAATCAGGGTATGAAAGATGTATGAGGTGGGAATTTCTGCAGGAACAATGTCAAGCTTGTATTGCAAGCCTGAATTACTTGAGTTTTTCAGAAGGATCAAAAAGCTGTCCCTTTTAAATGACTTAGGTGGGAGTATGGCTACACTGAAAGCTTTTTGTACTTGTAGTTCAAATGTATAGCATAAAACCTCTGCATATAATCCCCTCACAGGCAGCTGGAAAGGGATTCCACATTCCAGCTGCACAGGAGGCAGAATGTGAATCTAAAGGATCTCTGTATCTCCTAACTTGAAGCACCTAATTTGGGCAGCTAAATTAGCTGGGGGAGGCTTCCTAGGATCCCTGCCACAGTCAGCAAAGAAAAGCAGACATCTCCAGATCAGTCATGGCAGGCTCCTAACTTACATGCTTCAAATTGTTTTCTGAAGTCTCTCTCTGTCACCATTCATCAAGAAAAATAAGTGCACAGGCATATTTAAGGTAAAGGTATTAAGGAGACATTCATCTTTTAACATTTTGTGTAATGTGACTATGGAAGAAGGAATTTTCCAGCTAGCAAAAGGCAGCTGAAGTTATGCTAACAGCAGACCTTTCCCACATAATGCATGTGCTTTGTGGTCTGCACCAACCTGAGGTTAAGGGGTTAGCTTTGACTTAAAAATAAAACAAAATATTAAATATATATATATAATCATAGAATTGTCAGGGTTGGAAGGGACCTCAAGGATCAGCCAGTTCCAAGCCCCCTGCCATGGGCAGGGACACCTCACACTGCATCAGGTTGCCCAGAGCTCCATCCAGCCTGGCCTTAAAGACCTCCAGGGATGAGGCTCCCACCACCTCCCTGGGCAACCTGTTCCAGTGTCTCACCACCCTCATGGGGAAGAACTTCATCCTAACATCCAATCTCAATCTACCCATTTCTAGTTTTGCTCCATCCCCCCCAGTCCTATCACTCCCTGACACTCTCAAAAGTCCCTCCCCAGCTTTCTTGGAGCACCCTGCAGATACTGGAAGGCCACAATTAGGTCTCCCTGGAGCCTTCTCTTCTCCAGACTGAACAGCCCCAACTCTCTCAGTCTGTTTCCATAGCAGAGGAGCTCCAGCCCTCTGCTTATCCTCATGGCCCTTCTGTGGGCTCCAGAACTGGACACAGTGCTCCAGGTGTGGTCTCACCAGAGTGGAGCAGACGGGGAAAATCACCTCCCTTGACCTTCTGGCCACACTTCTTTTGCTGCAGCCCAGAATATGATTGGCTTTCTGGGCTGCAAGGGCTGCAAGTGCACACTGAAGATTTATTTCTGTGCTTTTCCAAACTGTCTTTCACATGAGGTTCATAATTATGGCTATGGAGTATGAGAACAGGGAGAGGTTTAAGAAAACATTGATTGCTTTACTGGAAAATGCACAGCACCAAGAACAAGCAGAATTAACTCTGTAACTGTAAATACAGCAACACAATCATTGCAACATTAGAATAGGATAGAATGGAATGGAATGGAATGGAATGGAATGGAATGGAATGGAATGGAATGGAATGGAATAGAATAGAATGGAATGGAATGGAATGGAATGGAATGGAATGGAATGGAATGGAATGGAATAGATACATAGAATACATAGATACATAGAATAAACCAGGTTGGAAGACACCTTCAAGATCATCGCGTCCAACCCATCAACCAATCCAACACCACCCAAACAACTAACCCACGGCACCAAGCACCCCATCAAGTCTTCTCCTGAAAACCTCCAGTGATGGCGACTCCACCACCTCCCCAGGCAGCCCATTCCAATGTGCAATCACTCTTTCTGTATAGAACTTCTTCCTAACATCTAGCCTGAACCTCCCCTGGCGCAGCCTGAGACTGTGTCCTAAATAAATAGAGTAGACCAGACCAGGTTGGAAAAGACCTTCAAGATCTTCGAGTTCAACCTATCACCCAACAACATCTAATCAACTAAACCATGGCACCAAGTGCCTCATCAAGTCTCCTGCTAAACACTTCCAGTGATGGTGACTCCACCACCTCCCTGGGCAGCACATTCCAATGGCTAAACTCGCTCTCTATGAAGAATTTCTTCATAACATCCAGTCTAAAGCTCCCCTGGCACAGCTTGAAACTGTGTCCTCTTGTTCTAGTGCTGCTTGCCTGGGAGAAGAGACCAACCCCCACCTGTATACAACCTCCCTTCAGGTAGTTGTAGAGAGCAATGAGATCTCCCCTGAGCCTCCTCTTCTCCAAGCTAAGCAACCAAAATACACAGCAATGAGAAGAGGAAAAAGGGGGGGAGGAACCCCAAAGAACCAAACCCCAAGCAGCTGTCATTTGCACCTAACAAAAGTTTTGAAGTAGGAATGCCTCCCAAAATGTGTGCCACACTGAGGAGCAGAAAAGCCACGAGGTGGAAGACAAAATCTGCACCATTGCATTTGTCATCTAAGAATCACAGAAGGAAGCGTAGGCTGACTAGAAGTGACAGTGAGCTGACCAAAAGCATTTGAAAGCAGCAAAAGCTAATTATGCTCTGATGCTTATGGGGGTATTTGGCAGGAGAAATATCTTGGTTAAGTTATACTCTGAGGTTAGGTTAGAATAAAGCAGACAGATGGGAGACAGGGAGTGGGTGCAGGGTGTGCGTGTGTGTGTGTGTAAATAGAGACCAGTAAAACACAACTGAAGTTCTAGCTCAGCCCTTTAATTAATTAGCCTGGGAAAGAAATTGCAGTAGAACAGATTGGAAGGGTTAAGGGAATGCTGCACAGTGACCTCTGAAACAGTTAATCTTTGCAGTTAGATTATTCAAAGATTCACGGAATCCTCTTTCCCTGTTTTCATGGACTGCTCATTTAGGTGCTCTAAGCTCTTCCAACACACAGCAGCACAACGTTCCTGCCAGGGCAAAAAAAACCCACCCAAAACCCCCAAACCATAGGCAATTGCACTGCACACAGGAGGTAATTCCTTGTAAATCTTTCACTACGGAGGCGAACCGAATGAAATCGAACATGCAAGTGATGCCTGTGCTCCAAACGTGTTGGGTCATGTGCTTTCTTCCACAACAACACACGGGGAAAGCAAAACGGTCAGGAAAGCAAACAAAAAAAAACCTGTGCCAGAGGAAGAGGAGCATAAAGGCAGCGATTTCCCTCCCCCCAAACACCGCTTCCTGCCCTAGCATCGCAGCCCGCCGGGGGTTGGGGAGGGTAGAAGAGGAAACTCTCCCGGCATCTCCAAACATCATTCCCTAAAGACCGAAGGCAGAGTTCTGACTGCAGCCCAGCAGCAATTCTCATTCACAGCCCCTGTCACGAGGAACTGGAACTTGTTCCCTGAGGGAAAAAAAACATCCCTGGTGATAGAAGAGGCTCCTGCTTTCATGCCGGGGCCCTGGCATCTGCACGGGATACTTGTTTCACGGTGCGAAGAAGCACTCAGCTCTTCAGCCTCTGACAGGAAGCATTTTTTAGGTGAAACCTTGCAGAATCTCTTTGTTCCAGATGATGCAGCTCCACGTTTTGAACCTTTTGATGATGTGGTCGTTATTCCCACTGAGCTGACCCAACTTCAAACAAGAGGCTTCTCTGTGGTTCTGTTGATGTGTGCTATCTAAACCCTTCTCTGAAGCTCAGCATTTTACTTTAACGATCTCAGTAAAAAAGCCCAGGACCAAAAAAAAAAAAAGAATAAATAAGAATGCTTGCTGGGGAATAATTTGCAGCCCAATCTCCAGGGCTGCAAGGAGTTCAGAGGCAGTGTCACACCCTGGAGGTAGCACGGTACAGTAGTGCACGCAGCACTTCTCTTGCCAGTGAAGCTGCCTGAGAGATGAGATAAAACCGAGGACCTGACCACTTTGTGAGCACTATGGATCCCCTGGGACTGTTTGCAGTAATTAAGTTGTTGGCTCTGAAGCCTGTGTTTATCCAGCTACAGGAAAGTGTGAAAGAGAAAAGCCAAAGCTGCTAGGGGGACATCCAGCGACATTGACGCAACGTTTGCAAGGCATTTAAACAGCGAGCAAGAATCCTAGATGAATTAGGCTGTCGTTCCAGCTCAGGTAATTAGCTCCTCTATACCCACTCTCCAAAATCCCCTGGAAATCCCCCTGTGATCTGGCAGGTGGTTATTCAGGCCACAATTACCAGAAAATAAGAGAGGAGAAGGCTTAGGAGAGATTCTCCCACGGAACCTCTTGTGTTAGTTGTCACCGAGGCAGACACAAACCTGAAGCCTCTTCACTGCAGAAGCTGCCATCCAGAAAAGAAAGACCAAGTGTTTAGAGAGGGTGAAACAAGAGATGTGTCCATTAAATATATCCACAACTGATATGCTAAATGAAACAACAATCATTGCCAACCACTTCCAGCCTTGGTTCTTGATAATTACACCTGGTGATAAGCATCTATGTCTAGTGAAGGGAAATCTGTGCACCACAAAGTGACACCACAGTTATTTAATTTCATTTGATAACTTAATTACATTGGGATTCAAGGTGCAGAGGGAAATTAGGCTATAGCCTGACTAACAGAGATAGGAGCCTCAGCCTGAAGAGCATAAGCAGGGATCTGGAGCAGAGCAAATCCACCTTGATTTTTTGTGTCTTTTGGTTTAGAATGGTATGGAATGGAATAGAATAGAATAGAATAGCAATAGGAGTAGGAATAGGAATAGAATTCACCATGTTGGAAGAGACCTTTGACATCATTGAGTCCAACTTGTCACCCTACACCATCTAATCAATGAAACCATGGCACCAAGCACCCCATCCAGGCAGCACATTCCAATGGCAAATCTCTCCTTCTATGAAGAACTTTCTCCTCATCTCCAGCCTAAACTTCCCCTGGCACGGCTTGAGACTGTGTCCTCTTGTTCTGGTGCTGCTTGCCTGGGAGAAGAGACCAACCCCCACCTGGCTACAACCTCCCTTCAGGGACTTGTAGAGAACAAGAAGGTCTCCCCTGAGCCTCCTCTTCTCCAAGCTAAGCAGCCCCAGCTCCCTCAGCCTCTCCTCACAGGGCTGTGCTCCAGACCCCTCACAAGTTTTGTTGCCCTTTGTGTGTTTCCTGCTTTCAGAGTGGGTAATGACAGCAGCACATGAGATTTATGAAGGGTTTAAAAAGAAAAAACCATGGGAGAAACGATCTGGAAGGACAGCCAAAGCCTGCTCTCTTAATTGATGTAATCTAATAAAAAGGAGGCAGAATGATAGTCACTATACTTAGGAATGCTCTGGGGCAATGCTTTTTCACCAGGACAGGTTTATAAATGCAGGCTCTCCTACAAACTGCACTGTGCTTAGACAAACAACAGGACGCAGAGACATCCTGGGTGCATGTGTTTGTTCAAGCACTGCCTGAGCCCACCAGATTAGGACTTCCAGCAGCAGCAACCTGCCTTACCGGTCTAAAGGAAGCTGTCTCTGGCTGTTAGTCCTTTAGAGCCTGACAGCTGTTGTCTGGACACACTCCGAGCAAGGAACAACCATTTCAAAAGCTAACCCCCACCCCCAGATCTTCACTTCTTGAGGACAGGACTAAAGCTTTAGCAATTAAAGGCTGTAATGATAATATGTGCTGATGAATGGGCACGACCTGAGACACAGATCTTGACTGGTGGCTCTAGTAAAAACATCATTAGCATTTTTATGACTACTCCAACAAACAACTTTTCTGACTGCAACTGCTGTGGCAGAAGAAAGAAGCTCCCTACACAATACAAACCTGCAATTTTCCTCAGTCATCATCTGGTGCTTTTGCAGCAGATAATCCTTAAGGATAACTGTAAATCTAGATTAATTTAGCCTAGCAGGTATCACAGATGAGAGAGTTCCAGCAAGTGTTCTGTAAAGCACAGTACTTCTATCAAGCACACGAGCACATAAAAAGTAGTTTCCAAATCTGTTTTCCTGATGCCTTCTCCCTGGGAGTGTTCAAGGCAAGGCTGGATGAGGCCTTGAGCAGCCAAGTCTTGTTGAGAGGCATCACTGCCCATGGCAGGGAGGGAGGTTGGAGTAGGTGATCTCTGAGGTCCCTTCCAACCTAAGCCATTCAAGGATGATTCTATGATGATGATTCCATGATGATGACTCTATGATGATGGTTCTATGATGACACCCACAGTGCCAGAACCAGCAGCCCTGGCCTGAAGCTCCCATTTTCTTCTACGTCATGAAGCTTCTTGAGTGCTTTCTGAATTCCTCCTGCTCCCAACACATCCTGGTGGCTTTATTCCATGAAACAAGTTCTGCACTTCCTTCTCCAGCATCCTTAGGGTAATGTGAAGAGCCTACATCCAGTGGCCACCCAGTCTCCAGCATGGTAGCTTTACTTAGGCTTCTGTCTCTCTATCTAGGCAAAAAAAGACTGGTGGTGTAAAAAGAAATTCTAGTGCTGGCAAGCAAGTTACAGCACAGTAAATAACAGAAACATTCTAGAATATGTTTTTAAAGACACGATATTAAACTGGGTTTGAGTTTGCTCTCTTTGGGTGTCCACACCAACAACCAGCCAGGGCAACTCTGGAGTATCTTAAGTTCTTTAAGCTCTTAAGTTGAAGTGAAACCTGTGCCTTGGTTGTACCCATTGCCCCTTGTCCTATCCCTGGGCACCACTGAAAAGGGCACAGCCCCATCCTCATGATCTCCACCCTTTAGATTATTTATATCAGTTGGAAGAAGATCCCTTCTCATTCCATGCTAAAGAGCCACAGGTCTCCCAGCCTCAACTAGAAAGATTCATTACACATTTAGTTATTCATTTTTAATGGTGTATTTTGGAGACAAGCATGAGAAGTTTCCATTTTCTGCTTTAAGACTTTTCATACCACCACAGACTCAAAAGATCCTTCTTCCTACCAAACCAAACCAAACCCAATTCCCAAACTTTATAGTTAAGGGTAATCTGAGACTCTACTTCTTCTCTTGTTCACAGAAATAATGAAAGCTAAAGGCAGAAGATGAATGCTGGTACCCTGCCTGTCCAATGCTGCTACCATTGAAAGCTTCTCTGGCTGCCTTGGTTTTGCCAAACTGGGGCTGCAGTTTTAGTTCCCAAAGAAAGATTAATTCCTGCCTCCCAGTGACTTAAACCAAGGCTTGAAGTCCCTTGGTGATGGACTTTGTAGGGTGTCAGGGAGTGATAGGACTGGGGGGGATGGAGCAATAATAGAAATGGGTAGGTTCAGATTGGATGTTAGGAAGAAGTTCTTCCCCAGGAGGGTGGTGAGAGACTGGCACAGGTTGCCCAGGAAGGTGGTGGGAGCCTCATCCCTGGAGGTTTTTGCAGCCAGGCTGGATGGAGCTCCAGGCAACCTGCTGTAGTGTGAGGTGTCCCTGCCTATGGCAGTGGGGTTGGAGCTGACTGATTCTTGAGGTCCCTTCCAACCCTAACAATTCTAAGATTCCATGACTTCGCCCACTGTGCATTTTAATCCGGGCAAAATACTATTTCAAGTCAAACATTTTAATGCTGCTTTGTTTGAGAAACACAAAATGAGGATTTTGCAGACCTCAGGTCTCTATTTTTAAATTTGGAATGCCTTCTAAATGGCAACTATTAAAGGAAAATCACCAGGTTACACGGTCTGGTGTGCCAATACCACGCTATTCTTGTTCCCGCACGGCATGTTAGAAGACAAGAAGGAAGAAACCTGATGGACTTCCACAAGGGACTTGCAATTTTCTCTGTGCCAGCTGTTGAGATGCTATTGAGTAATGCTCAGTGGCCAGCTGTGGTGATCTTTTTAATTCCATCAAGGCATGCTTTTATTCCCAATGACAGCGTAAGCAACAGCCCCGAAGCGCGATGAAAACCAGTCACAGCTTCTGTGTCACTGCACGTCAAGAGCATTCTGAACTGCACTTATTGTGCTGAAATGCTAGATCCTGTGGCTGTCAAAGGATGTAGCAGTGCTCTACTGACTTTAGGGACCATCACCGATGAACTGGGCAGAAAGAAACTCATGTCACTCACTCTGAGAATTCCCAAATGACCTTAGAAACGGTACAAGGTAGATGTCTGAGACACAGGACACAAAGGATGTCAACTTCAAAGACCAGCAAGGTGTCCTGCTTAATAAATCCAAATCATCAGCTTAGAGCTGAGGTCTACAGCTTGGGGGTCAGAACTTCAAACCCAGTCAGCAAACCACTGCTGGCCTCTGAGATATGATCCAAAGCTTAGATTTGATGATTTGAAGACCCTTGGGCTTTCAGGATGTCAATTCCCTCAGTGCATGTTGTGCCACGTCGTGCCATTTCTGTGTTTTGCAGTCCAGGTGATGTCAAGCTTGGGAGAGCAGCGTATCCTGCACACCACCAACCTCTCAGCCTCCACTGACACAACTCAGAGGTGCCCAGTGGTCTTAGGGTGATGGCTGGACTCAATGATCTTAGAGGTCTTTTCCAAGCAAAACAATTCTATGATTGGAGGTTGAAAAGAGGTTGTGGTGAAGTGGGGGTTGGTCTCTTCTCCCCACTAGCAGGTGACAGGATGAGAGGAGATGGCCTGAAATTGTGCCAGGGGAGGGTTAGGTTGGAGATGAGGAAGAATTTCTTTGCTGTGGTCAGGGATTGGCACAGGCTGCCCAGGGAGGTAGTGAAGTCCCCATCCCAAGAGATGTTCCTGAAACCTGTGGCCATGGCACTTGGGGACATGGTTTAATGGTCACAGTGGTGTTGGGTTGAGGGCTGGACTCAAACATCTTAGAGGTCTTTTCCAACCCAAACCATTCTATGACAGTACTTGGCTCCCGAGCCCCCAGCTCGGTGGGACATGGGTGGCCACCTCTCCTGGGGCCAGCGCAGCTGCTCACCACGACCTGGGGGAATGAAACACCACTTCCAAGGGCTCCCCAAGCATCTCACAGAATCACAGAACTAACCAGGCTGGAAAAGACCCTCGAGATCATCAAGCCCAACCTAGCGCCCAACACCACCTAACCAACTAACCCACGGCACTAAGTGCCTCATCCAGCCTTATTTTAAGCACTTCCAGGGACGGTGCCTCCGAGCCACCACGGGCGGCTGGTAGCCGTGCGCGGCCGGTGGGCCAAGCGCTGGGCTGCCGGGGAAGCTCCTCCCCAGGGGTGTAGCACAGGAAGAGGTGGAGGTCGGGGGAGCTCCTTGCGAGCCGGCGGAGTTACCGTTACTCGTTTTTTACTATGTGTGTGTCTTATATTACAGCCATGCTGCACATCAGTGGCCAGAGCGAGGGGAGAGGGGAGGAAAAGCCTGTTTACACAGACTGCAAACCGCCTGGGGAATAATGCAGGAAAGGAAGTGAGCCGGCTCTGTCTGACTGCTCTGACTTCCTGCTCGCTCCCTCTCACACACACACACACACTCACATACACACACACACAACCCGGCCCAGAGAGAGGAAAAAAAACCAGGGGGGGAGAAAAAAAAAAGGAGGAAAAAAAAAATCAGGATCTCATTACAAGAGCAACAAGAGCGTTTGCAGGAGACTGTCAGCATGGAGAACCAGGGGATTTTACCCAGCTCCCTCTAAACTACCAGGAGAGAGCGGAAAAGTCCCTCAGCCCCTGGGTAGGTACAAGTGGTGCCGCGCTTGCCCTGGCCGCTGCAAAGTTTCGGGGGGCTTCGGGAGAGGGAAGGGGAAGCGGCCGGCGGCTGCTGCTGCTGGGAGCTGCGGGGCCGGCGTGTGCCTCTCGCCGGTGGGGCAGCGTGGGGGGAGATCGTGGGGGCGAACCGCGGGCTGGAGGTGAGGAGAGCCGGAGGGCAGCGCTGGGCGAGGGGCTCGGAGCCTCCTCGCAGCCCCGTTGCTCCTGCCCCGACGGTCGGGCCCGGCCGACGCGGCGGTACCGAGGGGCAGGGGGCGGCGGTGAGGGGTGCGGAGGTGGAGGACGCTGGTGGGGAGGGGTCGTCATGCCGCCTCAGGGGGCCCCCAGCGCCGGTCCAGGGCTGTGCCGGGGGCCCCGCCGTCCCCTCGGGAACTGCGGGCGTAGGTGAGGGGGACGGAGCGTGTGGGGGGAACGAGCCAGGGTGTGAAGAGAGGCAGGGCCGGGAGGGGGACACTGCCTGACAGGGCGCAGTGGGGAGCTCGGGCACCCCGTCGCAGCCCCCTCGGTGATGCCAGGACGCATCCTGCCCGTCCTCGGCCGTCGGGACGGTGCGGGCCTGCCCGGTACGAGCGGTATCGAGATAACAGCGTTTGGGGCGGTGGGAGCCGCCTGGGTGCCTGTCAGGGGGTGACCGGGGGCGCACCGCGGGGTCCCCAGCGCCGCTGCGATGTCGAGGGGGGGCCGGGGAGAGGGGCTGGAGAACGAAAAGGAAGGCTCCTGCTGAAACTGCAAAAGGGGCTTTAAAAAAGGGAAAAGAAAAAAAAAAAAGGCCAAAAAAAAAAAGTGTCGGGAGAGTTTCTGGCTTGTCTGGAAACAGCAAGACTAATTGCCATGCGCTTCCGGTTTGAAACTGGCAGCAGACAACATCTTGAAAATGAGTCACTGCAGCTCACAAAGAAACTCTGTGGTTTTCTCCCTCTCAGGTTTATGTATTTGCTCCTTTTTACAGTTTCCTTTGTAGTCTTCTGCCTCCTCGCCGGCCCCCCCCGCTTTTCATAGCCAGCCCCCTGCCCCAAGACCCCTTGGTGGACGTGGATCTGAGAAAACACTAAAAATGTTTGTAAGGGAAGGGGAAAGGAAAGGGGAAGGAAAAAAAAAGGAGTGAGAGAGAGAAAGGGAGAGAAAGTGGAGAGTTGTTTTTGGATCTGGCTTTGCTGAAGGTTAGAGGGACTCTGATGCTGCAGGGGGAAAAAGTTCCCTGAATTTTCCACTGGCTGCAGGAAGAGAGCCCATTTAGTCATGGCTAAGTAATGTCTGCACACACACCAACTAATCTCATTAGGAGTTTCCGTTCCCTAACACAGGAGGGTTTTGTGAAGCCCTGTCAGCCTTTCTAACGCTGCAGTTGAAAGGGAGACAAGTTACATCTTTATTTACTTAGGGGTATGGTGCTAAAGACCGGTTTATACAATGCAGCATCTTGTCAAGTCAGGACTCCAGCATCGAAAGTCAGTGGCTTGCATTTAATTTCAAGCAGGAAAAAAATGCAAATTAAAAAAAAAAAAAAAAGAAAGTCATGCTTCATCTCATATTTTGCTCATGCAGACTTTTTGATTATTTCAGATTGTGTGTGTTTGATGCCTGAATGGTTTCATAGGGCAGAGTGCAGGAATGGGGTAGGCAGGAGGCTGTGCTACAGTAAGAACGGCCCATGCGTCTCTGGTGGTTGTAACTACACGGATGGAAAGCACCATGTGCCAAGATGCCGAGGGGATGGGCATGCTGGAGAAGTATACTCCCTCCCATACCCTTCCTGTGTTGCTGCTTTACATGCCTCATTTTCAAGTGCTTTGTATACATCATCACTTTTGACTTGGTGGTTTGTGTCATTATTTCACCACGATTGCTTGTCGTCGCCGTCCCAGAATCAGAGAATCAATAAGGTTGGAAAAGACCTCCGAGATCGTCACGTCCAACCCGTCACCCAAGACCTCATGGCTACTAAACCATGGCTTCAGGTGCTATGAAAGAAATCTCTGTTCAGAATTAGAAAGACTTTTTATTCCCCCCCCCATGCCCCACTACTCTTTAATTGTAAATGAACAACTACTTGAATTAAACAAACAAACAAAATTCTGGAGCAAGCCAAGCAAACGGAGTCTTGCTTGCAAGTGGGGTTTTAGCTCAAGGAAACGTCAAACTGTGTGAATAAAATTCCATGTAATAGGAAGTAACACCTAGATACTTAATGGAGTTGTCATCTGATAGCATTGAGTGAGTGACTATTGTGCAAAAAGGTGGTGCTTGGATAGAGAGCTGATTGCAATTTACCACATGTTTACCTTTGAGGATCTTCAGGGTTTCCTGTCCAAGCTGCACAGAAAAGTTCTTCATTAACATCACTTTACAGAGGACTTTTATTAGTGGATTCTTGACGATCTGCAGGCACAGATACCTCTTGAAATCCTAGAGCAGTTGTTAGAACAGTCTGCAAAACAGAAAATGCCTAATCTCTGTTTCAGGCCAATGCAGTCAACAGGTGAGGAGAGATTTTATTCAGAGTTTTTGGAGTTTTCTTTCTTTTGTGAAATTCTGAATGTCAGAGGGGTGCATTACTGGGCATAATGTCTCCAAGGAGACCTTAATTTGGCCTTCCAGTTTCTGAAAGGGGGCTCCAAGAAAGCTGGGGAGGGACTTTGTAGGGTGTCAGGGAGTGATAGGACTGGGGGGAATGGAGCAAAACTAGAAATGGGGAGATTGAGATTGGATGTTAGGAAGAAGTTGTTCCCCAGGAGGGTGGTGAGAGACTGGCACAGGTTGCCCAGGGAGGTGGTGGAAGCCTCATCCCTGGAGGTTTTTGCAGCCAGGCTGGATGTGGCTGTGAGCAGCCTGATGGTGGTGTGAGGTGTCCCTGCCCCTGGCAGGGGGGTTGGAATTGGATGATCCTTAGGGTCCCATCCAACCCTAACAATTCCATGATTCTGTGTTCGAAACTCTGTTGGGTTTGTTGTGGAACAGTTAGTGTGGCACACATCAAAACTGAAGAGCATTTCCTAACTCCTGTTATCTCTCTTTGAAACGTGGGCATTGAATTGTCCACTTATTGCTGGAATTTGTGTGCCACCTGCTGATTCAGTGCACGTGAAGCACACATCTATAGGAGAGAGTCTATCTATGCTACATAAATTAAATCTATTGTATTCACCCAGCATAAGTAAAACCATCTTGATGTCCTCACAGAAGAGCAGATGTAGTAGTAGCAGTGTTGTGTGTTCTCATAGATGTGTTAAAAATGCAGCAGAAGAAAATCCAGATACCAAACTGTGCATGTTGGTTTTCACTCAATTAATAAAGATGTTTTGGCTGTAAGTATGGTTTTATTCTTTACCTGGTTTAGTCTGCAAAATGTGTGAGTGTGTGAGAATAATGGAGACTGTCTGCTGAGGGAGGAGATATTATCATCCTTGCATATTTTTCCAAAGCACCTCTGTGAGTTTTTCCTTAAAAAGAAAGGAAAAAACCCAACCCTCCAAGCTTATTACCTTTCCAGTGTCCCCAACTCCACCCAGATGCAACAGCTGAAATAAGCATCACCCTCTCAGGGGGGGGAGAAACCCAACTACAGCTTTCCTTGTAACTTTGTTTATAAGCTGCTACAGACATGGGTGCTTTTATGCCTAGAAACTAAAATCTGCTTTGTTTTAGTCATTAGCAGTTCCCTCTGCTTACTGCTTCGTGGTGGTTCTTTGCTCCTCTTACTTACTGTTACCTTGTTAAATTGCAAAGACAAATCGAGTATCTCACTCCAGTGGCTGAAGTATTCCCTTTTGCTGTGCATGAAGTCCAGTTATGGACTAGAAGAAATGGTGGCAAGGTTTACCAGGGGAGATTGAGGCTGGATATTAGGAAATATTTCTTCACTGAAAGGGTTCTCTAGCATTGGAATGGTCTGCCCAGGGTGGGGGTGGAGTCACCATCCCTGGAGGTTTTCAAGTGGTGTGTGGACATGGTGCTTAGGGACATGGTTTAGTGGTGACCCTTCAGTTCTGGGCCTAGAGTTGGACTGGATGGTCTTGGAGGTCTCTTCCAACCAGACATATTCTGTGAGTTTTATATCTATCTATCTGTCTATATCTATCTATCTATCTATCTCTATCTATCTATCTATCTATCTATCTATCTATCTATCTATCTATCTATCTATCTATCTCTATCTATCTCTATCTATCTATCTATCTCTATCTATCTATCTCTATCTATCCATCTATCTATCTATCCATCTATCTATCTATCTATCTATCTATCTATCTATCTATCTATCTTCTGTAAACTTTACCTCCTGGTTGTAATGCCTTTCTAGGGATGGAGGCAGTCTTCTGATGGAAGCATTCCTGTGGGAAGGTATTAATGATCAAGTGACTTGTTATAAGTGAAGCTGGCATCTACCTTTGTTTAGAAGTCTGTTGTGGATGACTTAGGACAGAAGGAAAGTACTTGGAACAGGTTGCCCAGAGATGTGGTGGCAACCCCATCCCTGGAGACATTCAAGGTCAGACTTGAAGGGGCCCTGAGCAGCCTGATCTAGTTGGAGATGCCCTTGCTCACTGCAGCGTGGTTGGACTAGGTGAGGTTTGAGGATCCCTTCCAACCCAATGCATTCTGTGATTCAGTGATGCTGTGACAGTAATTTTGCAAGTACACCAAAGTGCATGGAGCTTGTGCTTGCTCTGCTGGCCACGTTTGCATGTAGGAGGACACATATGGATGTGGAGGTCCATCAGCTGGTTAGGAGATACAAATCTTAGCCTTGGATGTGCAATCACAAGGTAACACCTTGCTTCAGAAGAATTAGAGGCTGAACTATACAGACATTAGCCTACTGAAGTTAAGGGAGGGTGGGATGAGCGTAGGAGAACCAACACACATTAAGGGATGTTTATAAAACTTTATTCTGGCTAGTGCATGTCGGTGACAGCGTCTGAAAATTGCAGCCTCACATAGTCACTCTTATCTCTGTGAGTGCTTCTCTGCCATTGTACTGACTTCAAGATAGCAAAGAACTGATAAATCAGCTAGTACTTCCCACAAAGATAAGGCAGGTCGGACTCCTTTGTGCAGCTCAGGCTATTTATCAGCCCAGGGTTTTCTCCTGGCGGTGGCTGCAGCGTGCAGCACGCCGGGACGCTGCTGCTCGAATCCATCTTGGAGCTGTGACACTGATTACAGGACGCCGTTAGCCTGGGAGCGCTGTTGGGTTTGAGCTGCTGTCTATCTGCTGTAACCACACCCCGTGGGTCCTGCAACAGGCTGCCACTTCCCTTGGCCTTTGAAGAATCCTGTTGGGCTGTGTGTCCTGGGCTTGATTCACCGTGGCTTTCTCCCTGGTGTTTCCCACAAGAGGGAATCTCACAGTCTTGAATCATTAGACAGATGTTTACTTCATCTGCGGCTGGTTAAATGAATCAGCTGGATTCTGGAGGCAGCTGAGAGCTCCTGAAAGCCGGAATGTGCCCGATCTCATGCTGAAGTGTTTCGTTGAATAAAGGATGATTAAAGGATTACTCAACGATTTGGAGGAGAGTGTCAAGGTGTGTAGGCACAGGAAGTCCAGCTCACTGCTCTGCAGAGCAGATGAGGCACGAAGTACCCCTGATCTGTGCACTTCACAGCAAGAGAATGCATCTTTGGCCTTGAAACTTTAACTCTAGGGGTTTGTGTCCCAGGAGTTCTATCAAGAATTCCAATTCTTGAGAGTTTGCTGTTGAGAGTGGGTTTTCATTCAAGAGCTCTTTGAGGGAGACTTGTTAACTTTCTGAAAGCAAAAGAAAAATCTAAAGGAAATTCCTGCCATCAAAAGCACGGAGATGAAAATACCACTAAGGAACTCTCTGCCACCCAATTCAATGCCAATTAATAACTGGAGAGTCATTCTGCAGCTTTAACCATGTGGTTGTTTTGGCAGCACCAAAAAGTACCTTGGAATTGGTTGATCTTCTTAGTAAGGGTAATCCATGGTCGGTATCTCACAGTGTACTGCATAACTTTCAATCATCTAAAGGTTATATGGCAATTAAGAACATCCTTTTGGACTTGATGGTCTTAGAGGGTTTTTTTCCAACTAAACTAACATCAGAGGCCAAATTAGTTTTGCAGTGCCCAAAGAAGTTACAACTCAGCTGAAGTGTAGACTTTTTTACACCTGTGGAGTTACAGGTACCAAGATGATGTTCCATTTTGGTCTGCCTGCTCAAGTAGAATAGAATAGAATAGAATAGAATAGAATAGAATAGAATAGCCCAGACCAGGTTGGAAGAGACCTTTGAGATCATCGAGTCCAGCCTATCACCCAACACCATATAATCAACTAAACCATGGCACTGAGCATCTCATCCAGTCTCTTCCAAACACCTCCAGTGATGGTGACTCCACCACCTCCCTGGGCAGCCCATTCAGCATGGCTGTGTCTCTCTAGAGCAGTGAGGTTTGTCCTTTTTGTCTGTGTGGATCCAGACTGATTTTTGAGCAGGTGTGCAAATGCCTGTGTTGCAGTTGAGCCTGCTGCAGTAGTACTGTTGTACTTTGGGAGAAATCTCACAGTATGTCTGGTTGGAAGAGACCTTCAAGAATATCCAGTCCAACCCTTGACCCAGCACTGAAAGGTCAACACTAAACTATGCCCCTAAGCACTAGGTCCACATGCTGCTTGAACACTCCAGCACTGCCCTGGGCAGACTGTTCCAATGTTTGAGAACCCTTTCAGTGAAGAAGTATTTCCTGATACCCAGCCTCAGCCTCCACCCTGGTGTAGCTTGAAACCATTTCCTCTAGTCCTGTCACTTGCCACTAAGGAGAAGAGGCTGCCCCCTCCTTGTTCCAGTCTCCTTTCAGGTGGTTGTAGACAGCAATGAGGTCTTCCCTCAGCTTCTTCTTCTCCAGACTGAACAACCTCAGCTCCCTCAGACGTGCCTCTGAGGATGTGCTCAAGGCCCTTCATGAGCCTCATCGCTCTAATCTGTTCCAGCACCTCAGTGTCCTTCCCAGAGTGAGGGACCCACAATACTTGAGATGTGGCCTCACCAGTGCCAAGTACAGGGCAACGATCACCTCCTTGTTCCTGCTGGACACAGCATTTCCATTGACTCCTGCATCCCTGTTGAGAAGTGCTCACCTGTGTGGAGACCCTTAGGGACTTCTAAGATAAAGATCAATCAGGTACATAAAGGAAAGTTCCTAAAGGTGATACCATGTGCTCTGCCTGCATCTGGGCAGTTAGGTGTAGCTCAGGATCCTCAGGAAATGCACTTTGTAGGAAGCCACAAACTTAACTTTGTTTTGATCTTTCAAAGCGCTTAGGCAGGGATTTGTTTCTGAACGTGTCAGCACCGAGGGCAATTGGCCTGGTGCAAACATTTAAATGCTGCCTTAGACCTTGAGTGTCACTAAGGCACTGGAATATCTCTTGGTTGCTCTGTGTAAGTGTCCCCCTAGTCTTTGCTCTTAATTTTGCAGTGTCTGGATATACTCTTGGAAGGGTACTGCCCATTCTGTGGCTTCTCCCAGACCATTTCAATCATATCTGCATCTCTGCTTCCCAGTTTTCTGCTCAATATTTGAATGTTTGGATTACAGCTTGGATAATCTTTGGAAGTGCCAATGTTAATGCATTTTGGCTCTCATGCAGAACAACCCTGGCTTAGTTTCTTCATCTTTAAAGTATCCATTTTTAAAATCTTGTGGATCCTAACTTGAAGATCATTTGAGATGCTGGGAGAGGGAGGGTTGTGGATTCCTCCTCCCTGGAGGCGTTTGAGGCCAGGCTGGATGAGGCCTGGAGCAACCTGGGCTGGTGGGAGGTGTCCCTGCCCATGGCAGGGGGTTTGGAGCTGGGTGATTTTTAAGGTCCCTTCCAACCCAAACCACTCTGTGGTTCTGTGAGAAGAGAACTCCAAACCTTCGACATTACTTTTCAGTTACATCATCAATCATTTGGGTGGAATTTTTATGATTCTCACCAATCATTCAAAACTGGTAAAAGCTTTCTAAGCACCAAACCTAAGCCTGAAGTCCTGATAATACAGTTTTACAAGATAGGTCTTTGTCTGAAAGCTTTAGTGAACAAGCAAAGGAGTTTGTGTAAAATACACTTTCCCAGCTGTACCAAAAAAGAGCAGACTTGGCTTTCTGTGCTTCATCTAAAGTACCTAAATGCTTTAAATCAAATGTCCTCCTATAAGTTTCCCATCCTCACTTTGCAAAACAGCTGACAGGTCATCTGGAGAACAGATTGCTGTTGTGCATGCACTGGCTCTGCTGTGGTGACAGCCCCTCTTTACTGTATGCCTGTATTTTTCTTAATCTCTCTTTTCTCCCCCCTCCTCAGTATAGAATCACAGAATCCTTAGGGTTGGAAGGGATCAGTTTAAGCTTTTTGGGAAGGATGCTAATGGGTGTTATTGCTTTAAAATGTTCACATTGTGGTGATGTAGAGTGGCCTCTGCTGTATCAAGTCACCATACAGCACAAACAAAAGGTTTCTAGACTCGAGCACCCCTATAATTTCTTCCCAGCAATTCACAGTAATTCACGGGAAGAAACAATCTGTGCAAAGCATGAACAAATTCCTGCTTTCTGGAGAAAGCTGACTGCCTTCAGAGGATTTCTTCCATGCTATGCCAATATAGCTGAGGTGGGAACGTGGGGTTAGATTCCAGATCTAGACCTCTGTGGAGTTTGGTGACTCAGAGCAGACTCAGAGCAGCTGACGTGTGTGGTTAGTGTAACACACTGCTGGTGTAGAAAGTAGGACTTCAGCGCTGAAGCTCTGCGATCCGATTGCTTCCAAAATGGAGCAGTATCAAAGCTGGATTGATTCCCTGGGAGTAAGGTGCAGTGAAATTGACTGTGCAGCCTCATCCCAGCTGAGGGAGAGGGGATAAAGTCCTCTTTATTTGAACATGGAATCTTATCCGGGATTTAGCATCCAAATCAAATCGGTGGCTGTTCTATATCGTGCCCAGCAGTGACACAAACCAGTTGGTGTGTTGATGTCACTTCTAAACATAGGCAGTCTAGGCACTTTGTATGCAGCAAAGCTTGCTGTGATAATTACAGTAGTGTCCCATTTGTCTCTCCTTCATTGTTCACAGCAGTCCTGGGAATCACTTTTAAGTACGCAGGACAGAGACAGTGCAGGAGGGTAGCAACCAGATCTTCTGTTGGCTGAAACCTCATCTGTTTTATGATACATTCTCTTGGGTATTCCAGTGCTTAATGAACATGGTTAAGGGAAGTGTGTAGGTGTGACCTTCAGGTTCTTGCTGGTGTAATAGATAAGGGAATAATGTCACGAGATAAGAATCTTCTAATTGGGTTTCAGTTTAGCTTAGTGCATGATAAGCATCCAGATCAGAGCTTTGGTTAGCACTGGAAGAGATCTCGTGAAAGTTGGACGTTTAAGAGTGATTCTTAATTTAGGTTTTTACTATGAGACCACTGTGCACACACACAGACACACACACACACACACAAATAATAGCTTTTGGAGTGGAAAATACAGACCTTGACTAATGCTGTGACTGGTTGCTCACTTTTTATGACTAAGGGGCTTGGCTCGAGCTGCAAGAGCTGTTGCAGCAGTGCTGGTGTTTCGTGAAGAAACTGTCCAGGTGGAATGTCTCTGTGGGTTGCCATCTGCTGAATGGTTTTACACCATTTCCAGTATCGTGCTGTGAGAGGCTCCCCTTGCAAGATGAGAGCACACAGGTACTCCTGTCTGCTATTTGATAGCTTAATGGCTCGTTTTGCTCATCTGAAGATTCAAGGTGCAGAGGAAGGCGAGCTGTGGGCTGCCAGTGTAAGCTGGGATGGCCTTGCTGTGCATCAGGTCTCATGGAAACTGCCAGCCACTTTGTTTTGCCCGAGTAGAGCTCCCAGGACAACATTTCCTATCCTTTTGGCCAGGTTCCTCACTGCTCACAGTATTTAAAAGCCCCACGTGTTTATTTGAGTTTCTAATCGAGGAAGATCAGTTGAGAGGGGAAGATGAAAGCCTGAATATGAAACGCATTAGACAGCAACATTCGAGGTGGTTGATAGTATTAATACACCACTGAAAACATTAGAGCCACTAGCATAAGTTAGAAAGCATTCAGCCTGCTGTCCAAAAATGGTCAATTTTAATGCTTCAGTTTAAGGAGACAATACAGATCAGGACAAGACATTTACATTTGATATGTCAAGTAAACTTTCACAGCAATCAGCATTCCTGGAGGTTGTATCCTCTGTCCTCTTTACCTACTTCTCTTTGTTTTCATGCATGTTTCCTCTGAATTACCCTGCTCTGGCAGTGGGGGGGGGGGGGTGGACTAGATGATCTTTCAAGGTCCCTTCCAACCCCTAACACTCTGTGATTTTGTGATTCTGCGAATTTATCAAAGGGACTACCAGAAATTTCCTCTAGGGCAGTCAAATAATCATAATCCCTGTCCTACTGATGCTGACAAAAATGTAAGGGAAAATCATATGGGAAAAATAAACATATAGGGCTGGCTTTGAAAAGCAGCAGTCCTTCCAGTTGCCAGCGTGCCACAGATGTGCACCACATGAGCAGACAGAAAGCTGTGTGAGGAGTCTGAGCTCATTTTAGGTCTGTCCCAAGGTGAACGGGTGGAGCCATTATGGATTGGTCTGGATTTGTTTGTGGACAGCTTTAGAAACACTTGATCTGGACGGGGTTTTGTGGGGTATTTTTTTTCATCCTTTCACAAGGGGGGCAACTGCCTATTATTCCCTCTTGCTAAGGCCTTTTGCTCCAGCCAAGTCCAAACTGTTTCTTGAGCTGCACCCTGATGGAGAATCTGAAGACACTCGTGTTTTACAGGCGGTGTCATCACACCTCTGCTTGGCAGGTGACCAGTCCTTTGTTGTAGTAATTTGAAGGCTGCAGAACTCTCTTCCTTTGGACATCTGCCTCAGCCTTTGTTTGACTTAGTTTAGGGGGAGGAAAAAAAAAAGAGAGAAACTGCAGACATTGTATTACCAAATGTACCTACTGGAAGCATTACTGGACGTGTGTGTGAGCACTTTTCTCTCCTGCAGTGAACTTGGTGTTGTCCTAAAATGTTCTGCTAGATCTTGCTTGCTGTCTCTTTTGTGTTGCTTTTAAAACCACAAGAGTCTTTATGTTGAAAATTAGTTTCCTTTTCAAGTGTGCAGGGCCAGAGCTGTGGGTATTCTGGCTTGGGAAGAGGACCCTTGTAAATTATTACTGTAAATAATCTTTCAAATGGGGAGGTTGTGGATGCCCCCTCCCTGGAGATGTTCAAGGCCAGGCGGGGTGAGGCCCTGAGCAGTCTGGTCTAGAGGAGGGTGTCCCTGACATTGCTAGGGGGGGGTTGGAAATAGATGAGCTTCAAAGTCCTTTCCAACCCAAACCATTCTGTGAATCATTCAGATATCAGGAACAATTTCTTTACTGTGAGGGTAGAGGAGCACTGGAACAGGTTGCTGGGGGAGGTGGCCCTATCCCTGGAGATCACAGAAGGGACTGCCAAAGCTCATCCAGTCCAACCCCCCTGCAGTCAGCAGGGACATCCCCAACTAGATCAGGCTGCCCAGAGCCCTATTGAGCTTCAGCTTGAATATCTCCAGGGGTGGAGCCTCAACCACCTCCTTGGGCAATCTGTTGCAGTGTTCCACCACCCTCATAGTGAAGAACTTGTTCCTGATATCCAATCTAAATCTGCCCTTCTCTAGTTTGAAGCCATTGTCCCTTGTCCTGTCACTGCAGGCATTTGCAAACAGTCTCTCTCCATCTCTCCATCCTTCCTGTAGCCCACTTAAGGTATTGGCAGGCTGCTATTAGGTCTCCCCAGAGCCTTCTCTTCTCCAGGCTGGACGCCCCCAGCTCCCTCAGCCTGTCCTCATAGCAGAGGTGCTCAAACCTCCTGAGCATTTTCATGGCCCCTCCTCTGGACCCAGTGAGGCTTGACAAGGCTCTGAGCAACCCAATCTAGTTGAGGATGCCCCTGCTGACTGCAGAGGGGGGTTGGACTAGGTGACCTTTGGAGGTCTCCCTTCCAACCCAGACCATTCAATGATTCCATAATAATCTATGAATATAAAGTTAAGAGAAGCCTGTGCTGCAGGGTGGGGGTCAGAACAGGCATAACCTCCTGTGGCTCTCTGAAGTACATCAGCCCCTGATCGCCTGCTGAGCTTTCTTGGCAAGGCTTTCAGAGCAGCCTGGGGTTGTGTGGCAATATTGCTGCAGTTTTGCCGCGGGTCAGCACTTGTGTGCCTTTGGTTAACTTTTTTCCGACTGTTTCCACTGGGTGGTGCTGCAGGAATTCCTCTTTTTTTCTTTTTTTTTTGTTTTGTTTTTTTTTACCTTTTATTATTTTTTTTTTTCACTTGAATCTGCATTTCCCAGAAAGACTCCTCGAAAAATATAATGGGAGGAAGTCCTGATTTAGAAAGGGTTTTTTTTCTTTGCAGTTTCAATACAATGGGAGAACTCAGAGGATGCTCAGGCAGGAAATGTCCTGGTTGCTGGATGTGGAAAAATGACCAAGGCTCTGTGTCGTGCACACAGTTCCCCTGGAGTGCTCTGGGTATGGATTTCCACCCTTGGTTTGACTTACTGCCTGCAACAGAGAAAGTTAAACCAGGTATATTTACACACTTAGTTGTGGAGCTTGTTTTTTCAAGGCCCATGAAATTACCAGTAAGATCTCCTTTGATGAGCAGTTAAGAAGTTTCTGAGTAAAACAAACTGGTATTTGTTTTTCCTCCTTTGCTGGCAGAAGCACCAACTTTTCACCAACCACATCCTATTTATCACCCTTGAAGCATCTCTGTTGAGAAATAAAGTGCGAGGGCTGACTCAGGCTTTTGCCTTGCTCTTCCAGGCGGTTCTGAGCAAACATTTGGGCAGATCTGGCAGTTCTCTTGAAGCCTCTCATCCTCTGCCCATTGTTGTACAGAGGAATTGGCAGTGGAAAATGTTCCAGATGATGATTTTTTGTTATGATTGTAATTATTCTGGTTCTATTATTTTTATTGTAATTATTATTATGGCTATTTTTGTTATTTAATTTATATTCTAAAATTGTTATTGTTCCCATTTTATTCTTATTTTTCCTATTTTCATTTTTTCCTATTTTCATTTTTCCCATTTCCATTTTTCCTATTTTAATTTTTCCCATTTTCATTTTTTCCTATTTTCATTTTTCCTAATTTCTTTTTTCCTATTCTCATTATTTATTTCCTATTTCATTTTTCCTATTTTCTTTTTTCCTATTCTCATTTTTTACCATTTTCATTTTTCCTATTTTCATTTTTCCAAATTTCTTTTTTCCTATTCTCATTTTTCCCTATTCTCATTATTTATTTCCTATTTCATTTTTCCTATTTTCTTTTTCCCTATTCTCATTTTTTGCTATTTTAATTTTTCCAAATTTCTTTTTTCCTATTCTCATTTTTCCTATTCTCATTTTTCCTATTTTCATTTTTCCTATTTTCTTTTTTCCTATTTTCTTTTTTCCTATTTTCTTTTTTCCTATTTTCATTTTTTCCCATTTTCTTTTTTCCTATTCTCATTATTTCCTATTCTCATTTTTCCCATTTTCATTTTTTCCCATTTTCATTTTTCCTTTATTTTCATTTTTTCCTATTCTCATTTTTCCTATTTTTTTTCCTATTCTCATTTTTCCTATTTTCATTTTGCCCTATTTCCATTTTGCCCTATTTCCATTTCCCCCTATTTCCATTTCCCTCTATTTCCATTTCCCCCTATTATTTCCATTTTTCCCAATTTCCATTATTGTATTATTATTTATTATTCTAGCAGAGCTTCTTTTCTTGCTCAGCACCCTTCTGCTTCTGTTGTAAGAGGCAGAAGAAATGTTCTTCAATTTATTGATTGTTTTGTATAGCAAATAAAATGTTCAAGGGAAAAAACGTGCCCTCGAGGATTTGCAAGCTGTTCAGCTTTCCCTGCTGCCATTCCCTTCAGAGCTATGTTAAAAGTTACAGAATACAGAATTAACCAGGTTGGAAAAGACCTTTGAGATCATCCAGTCCAACCTATCACCCAACACCATCTGATCAACTAAACCATGGCACAAAGGGCCTCATCCAGGCTCTTCCTAAACACCTCCAGTGATGGTGACTCCACCTCTTCCCTGGGCAGCACATTCCAATGGCCAGTCTCTCTGGGAAGAATTTCTTCCTAACATCCAGCCTGAACCTCCCCTGGCACAGCTTGAGACTGTGTCCTCCTGTCACAGGTTGTCTGGGAGAAGAGACCAACCCCCACCTGGCTACAGCCTCCCTTCAGGTAGTTGGAGAGAGCAAGAAGGTCTCCCCTGAGCCTCCTCTTCTGCAGGCTAAGCAATCTCAGCTCCCTCAGCCTCTCCTCCCAGGGCTGTGCTCCAGACCCCTCCTCAGCTTTGTTACCCTTAATGTATACAGCTGAAACACCTAAGAGATTTGCCTTATTCTGTGCTTTTTCCTCTCTTTGGTATGTGGCATTATGGAAGGAAGCACAGAATTGTTTTCAGCTGGAAAAGACCTCTGAGGTCATGGAGCGTCCAACCATCAACCTAACACCACCATAACCACAAAACCGTGTCCCAAAGTGCCATGGAATTGTTTTGGTGATTCCCAACCAAAGATTTTTACAAAGCTCATGTAACTGTTTGTTTTGTAAGCATTAGGATCCTTTAGAAATGTGCATGGCTTAGCAAAATCTTGCTTCCCAGTACTGAGAGGCAGTGGTTAAATGAGAAAATGATGACAGAACCCTCGCATCCTTGGCAGAACAGCCACGTTCTTCCACATCTTACTGCAAGCAGTCATCTCAAGGGTTAAAATGAACCTGAGACACTTAGAAAAATAAAACCAGAGCTGCTATTACAAACTGGGACAGATGTAGGAGGCCAGGTTTCCTGTGGCCCATTTTCCAGTTTCCTGGCTGCAACCTGCAGAAATAAAGGAAGCCGAACGCTAACGTGAATGAGAGGCTAACAATGCCCCACGTCGGGCTGCTCGGAGGAACGTGCTGTTGGCCAGAATTAGGACACAAAAGCAGTAAATGGACTTGTAAAAAAGCATACCCACGTTTAACAGGGGGGGCAAAATGTAAGAGAGAAGGAGAAAAAGGCATCTGCTTGAGAGAAATGGCTGTGTGCTTGCAGAAGCACACCCTTGCCTCTGAGGGGAAGATTAGTGGAGGTATGTGCTTGCTGTGGAGGGGCATTTGCAAAGGAGCTGAATCTTTTGCAGCTGCTTTGGCTGCAGAAGGTATCTTCGGTTTCTTCACACACTGAGGGAAATTGATTTTCCTGCCACAACTCTACCTCTTAATCCTTTCCATGTACATGTCCATCGCCATCTCTTTTATGGCTACCTGTAATGCATAATGCTGGCTCACACCTTTTATGTCTTCCTGATTTAATTGATCTCCAGCTCATTTCTTCAGCCTCTGGACTCCCCAGCCAGTCTGTCCCTCTCAGTTGTCCCTCTTCTGCCCCAGGTCCCACAACCTAATTTATACCTTAGAGTCCCAGATGTTCCTTTGAGGGCTGTCCACAGCAACAAGGGGCCGGTTTTGATCCCGATGTCTGGAGGGATTCCTAGTTTTAGCCTTCAGAATTTGCCCCTGTGGGTTGTCCAGGATCAGCAGTATATCTATTTTAGAAAGGCTCTCCACGTAGAGTGGAGAGAAAGAATCCAGGTAGGAAGCATGGAGTTTGTGGGAGAACAGTAGGTTAAGAAGAAAGCTGTAATGTAGATGAATGGAAGCTTAGGAACACTGCAGAGGTCCTGGATGCTGTGGAGCTTCTTTCCAGCTTTCTGCCTTTTCCTTCTAGCTTCTCCTATGCAACAGTCTTACAAAACTTTATTCTCCACAGTATCCTACTTAACTCACAGCTGATGTCATAAATCTGACACTGAGCTTTTTATTTAGGTGGCTTTGTCTCTGAGCCTCCTGGGTTTCTCCTGCCTGGATCTTAAGGTGGCTTGCTTTAGGGGTTTATTTTGTCCAGAAGGCTAATGACTTTATTTTGGACCTTAGTGCCACTTCACTGAGTGGCTGAGGGAACTGGGATTGTTTAGCTTGGAGAAGAGGAGGCTGAGGGGTGACCTCATTGCTCTCTACAACTCCCTCAGAGGAGGTTGAAATGAAGTGGGGGTTCACCTCTTTTCCCCAGTATCAGGTAATAGAATGAGAGGAAATGTCCTGAAATTGTGCCAGGGGAGGGTTAGGTTGGAGATTAAGGAAAATTTGTATACAGAAAAGGTTCTCAAGCATTGGAACAGGCTGCCCAGGGAGTCACCATCCCTGGAGGTATTTAAAAGCTGCATGGATGTGGTGCTTGGAGACATGGTTTAGTGGTGGTAGCTTAGCAGTAGTGGTGGGATGGTGAGCTTTAGGTGAGTAGTTGGGCTTGATGATCTCAAAGGCCTTTTCCACCCTCAACAGTTGTGTGATGCTATTAACTGTGATGTTACAGATAAATAATCTGATAGAGGTGTTCATACTTGCAGACCTGGGGTAGTTTAAAGGAACTTTAAAAGCCTGTGAAGCCAATATATAGCTTCCAGGTACATTTAATTTTAGCTGTAGCCTCTTTTCATGCCTTGCTCGAACTGTGTGAGAAAGGATTTGTATAAAGTGATGAAAAATGCAATGAAGCAAATGCAGGCTTGGGAGAGACAAATCATCCCTCAGCTGGCTCTGTGCTGTTCCTTGTGGTGGCTACCTAGAAGCCTTCTGCCCTCTTGTGGTCACCACGCCAAGGGAGACGCAAATGAGCATCTCTTAGGTAACAAAATGAGCAAGGAGGTTTAAAATCATGAACTTGTGCAGATAAAGACCAAAAATAACACCCCTTGTTACACATACAAAGGTTAGTCAGCTAATAGTTAGCCCCAGTAGCACCACAGTGCCACAACCCAGTACTACCAGTATCTTTAAGTCTGTATTAGATAGACATAACAAGCCCAAATTAAGTATCAGAAGAGGCCAAAATACAGTGTCTGATACAGGCTGGAAATGTTGTCTAAAGTGGGAGGGAAATCTCATTTTGTAGTCTTGTGGTTGAAAAGGTCAATTTTAGCTACATAAAATCATAACATGGCTTGGGTTGGAAGGGACCTTAAAGATCATCTAGCTCCAAACCCCACCACAGGCAGGGACACCTCCCCTTAGACAGCTTGCTCAAGGCCTTGTCTAAAGTAGCCTTGAATACCTCCAGGGAGGGAGCATCCACAGCCTCCCTGGGCAGCCTGTTCCAGCATCTCACCACCTTTACTGTGAAGAGTTTCTTCTCAACCTCCAGTCTAAATCAGCCCTTTCCCAGCTTCAATTCATTCCCCCTTGTCCTGTCACTACAAGCCCTTGTAAAAAGTCTTTCCCCAGCTTTCTTGTACACCCTCCTCACATCTTCCTTACAGTAATAAACTGTCTGCAGTGGCAATGCTCCCAAGTTTTAAGCTGTGCATGTGCCTTTGCTGAGTTGGAATGGAGGCATTTATGCTTCTGTTGCAGTGCCTGAAAAAAAAACAACCGAAAAGGTTTATTTTAGGGAGGGTTTAGCAGCACAGGCAGTTAGCAGAGGAAAAAAAAAAGGCATTAAAACAACCTTAGAAGTGAGAGCCAGGCACTGGTTAAAAATATTCCTGGCTCTCAGATAATGAAAGGGCAGCTCCCTGTTAGAGAAAGCTTTGGGGTAAACATCACTCACTGCACTGTGCTGAAGTGTGCTGAAGCACTTTCAGCATCTCTGCAAAGCAGATGATATCTTCTGAGCTGTTTGACTTGGCAGACAGAAGCAGCGAGAGCCGTTTCAGGCCCTGGAAGAAATGAAATGTGTAAAGGCCGTAGGACAGGGGGAGGTGGGCGGAGGTGTAGGAGGGGGAGAGCCTGCCTCTGGTCCCCTAACCAAAGGCAGCTGCCCTGCCCTGCCCTTTTCCTCTTCTTCACAGTGACGTACCCAAATGAGTTCAGTGTGCTTCTCATGACAGTAAGCAGCAGGTTTTGGGCTCATTTCAGTGGATAGGTACATCAGGACCCTCCCCACCCCCAATATAGAATAGAATTAACCAGGAAAAGACCTTGGAGATCATTGAGTCCAACCTATCACCCAACACCATCTAATCAACTAAACCATGGCACTAAGTGCCTCATCCAGTCTCTTCCTAAACACTTCCAGTGATGGTGACTCCACCACCTCCCTGGACAGCCCATTCCAATGGCCAGTCTCTCCTTCTGGGAAGAACTTCCTATCATCCAGCCTAAACCTCCCCTGGCACAGCTTGAGACTGTGTCCTCTTGTTCTGGTGCTGGTTGCCTGGGAGAAGAGACCAACCCCCACCTGGCCACAACCTCCCTTCAGGTAGTTGGAGAGAGCAAGAAGGTCTCCCCTGAGCCTCCTCTTCTCCAGGCTAAGCAACCTCAGCTCCCTCAGCTTCTCCTCAGAGGGCTGTGCTCCAGACCCCTCCCCAGCCTCATTGCCCTTGTCTGGACGCCTTTGAGTGTCTCAATGTCCTTCTTAAACTGAGGGGCCCAGAGCTGGACACAGGACTCAAGGTGCGGCCTAACCAGTGCTGAGCACAGGGCAGAATGACCTCCCTGCTCCTGCCGGCCACACTATTCCTAATGCAGGCCAGGATGCCATTGGCCTTCTTGGCCAGCTGGGCACACTGCTGGCTCATGTTCAGCCTACTATTGACCAGTACCCCCAGGTCCCTTTCTGCCTGGCTGCTCTCCAGCTGCTCTGACCCCAGCCTGTAGCACTGCATGGGGTTGTTGTTGCTTTGAAGGGTGGTTGCATACACCGGATTGAAGACACCGACTGGAGATGCCCCTTTGCCACGTGAACTATGCAGGCAATGCTTTCTGAATCCTTACTCTGTTCTCTGTGTCCCTTCAGAAAACAGCAGCAGCAGAAGAAGCACTGAAAAGGGAGTGGGCAACCCTTGGCCTTGTGGCGGTGTGGTTGTGAGTGACGTCGCAGCTTTGCTCCTACGCAGAGCGTACGACCCGAGTGAGCGCTGGGTGGATCACCTGCTCCCACGTGGTTTTTCACACTGTTGCTCTCCTTTGTCCCTTTGTAGGTATGGAGAGTGCAATCACACTGTGGCAGTTCCTTTTGCAGTTGCTGCTAGACCAGAAACATGAGCACCTGATTTGCTGGACGTCTAATGATGGCGAATTCAAGCTACTCAAGGCAGAAGAAGTGGCTAAGCTGTGGGGCCTCAGGAAAAACAAAACTAATATGAACTATGACAAGCTGAGCCGGGCGCTCAGATACTATTATGACAAGGTAAATTTTGTTATTCTCATGCAGACTAAGCCAATAGCAACACTTACCATTTGCTCTTTCACCTCTCTCTGGAAGCTAGTCCCACACCCCTCTAACTTGGGTTTTAACAACGGACCACAGCAGTGCTGGAAGGGCCATGATAGTTGTGGTGGGTGGAATGGAATGGAGTGGAATGGAATGGAATGGAATAGAATGGAATAGAATGGAATGGAATGGAATAGAATAGAATAGAATAGAATAGAATAGAATAGAATAGAATAGAATAGAATAGAATAGAATAGAATAGAATAGAATTGAATTAACCAGGTTGGAAAAGACCTTTGAGATCATCGAAGCCAACCTATCACCCAACACCATCTAATCAACTAAACCATGGCACCAAGTGCCTCATCTAGGCTCTTCCTAAACACCTCCAGTGATGGTGACTCCACCACTTCCCTGGGCAGCACATTCCAATGGCCAGTCTCTCTGGGAAGAATTTCTTCCTAATATCCAGCCTGAACCTCCCCTGGCACAGCTTGAGACTGTGTCCTCTTGTTCTGGTGCTGGTTGCCTGGGAGAAGAGACCAACCCCCACCTGCCTACAACCTCCCTTCAGGTAGTTGTAGACAGCAAGAAGGTCTCCCCTGAGCCTCCTCTTCTCCAGGCTAAGCAACCCCAGCTCCCTCAGACTCTCCTCCCAGGGCTGTGCTCCAGACCCCTCCCCAACTTTGTTGCCCTTCTCTGGACACCTTCCAGCAACTCAACATCTTTCCTAAACTGAGGGGCCCAGAAGTGGACACAGTACTGGAGGTGTGGCCAAACCAGTGCAGTGTACAGGGGCTGAAATTTCCCCCAGCATTAACTTTTAGCCAGACTAACTCAGTTGGAAGCAAATGAAAGCTGCATTTGCAAGCAAAACCTACGCTCTACAATGGAATGAATAGGTACAAAATAGATAGGAGTCACAATATTATACAGATATTTACAATTAGCAAATAACACAGAAACCCCCCTGGTCAAAAAAAGACCAGGGAAGCTGCTGCACTACTCCCCTAACCAACCCCCAGACCCACCCTGTACCAAGAGAGAGAGGCTGTTGAGAGAGAAAGCAGTGTTAGTCTTCTCTCAAGGCCAGCCAGAAACAGCACGTTACCTCTCGGGCAAAGACCCAAAACAGCCAAGATCAGAAGAGAAGAGAAAAGGGATGGGAATAGAAATGAAATGTGAAGAATTGTTATGAATTTGTGTAGAATAATCTGGGTTTTCCCTTTTTACACCCAATAGTGATTTAGTGATACTTTCCTGCTCGAAATCTGCAGCTAATTTTAAAGGCATAGCCTAAAACTACCACAAACAGTGGAGGTAAGAGGGCAGCTCCAAGATGCACAGGGAAAAAGAGCACTGCAGGTCCCAGTGCCCGAGGAGGGGAGGTTTTGACCTAGGTTTTAAACTTGTGATGCTTTCATGTGTTTGTGCATTTGGCTACCCAATCTTTTCTGTAGCTTTTGACAACAATAAAACAACTGTTGATAACAGAGAACTGTTTGGTTATTGCAGCCTGCTTAGGATCTTCTGGCAAGCAGGGAGGTGGCAGCAGGCAGTGATACTGCAGTGCAGCAGGCAGTGATACTGCAGTGCAGCAGGCAGGGTGGCCAGCAGGGATCACCTGTGTCAGAACAAGATAAAGACAACCAACCAACCCACCCAGCAGTGCAGAGGATGGGGTTGAGCTGTCACAGTTTTCATGGGTCACATCTTTTGGAGCATAGATCTCGTTGGCCAGGTTTTGGCTTTATGGTAAATCTTTTCTCCCTTGAGTTGACCAAGGCCAGGTTGGACATGGCCTTGAGGATCCTGGTCTTAGTGAAAGGTTCCCCTGCCTGTGGCAGGGGGATAGTAACTGGATGATCTTTAAGGTCCCTTCCAAACCAAAGCTTTCTATGATTCTGCAGTGGTATCTACTCTTAGATTATTAGCTGGAAAGACACCACTGTGGCAGTGCAGTGTTACCTCAGCAGGACCTCACTGGAGCTATTCCTGTGTTAATGTTTCTAAGGCTTTGGGAATTTTCTGCTGTACATCTTTTGGGACAGAATCTGTGTTAGCTTCAAGAGTAGAGTAGATCATATTCTGTTATCATTTAGCATGGATGAGAGAGCACTAATCTGACGTCTTGCTGGGGAGGAAAGTGCAGAGTAAGAGCGGCAAGCAGAGAAAAGCAGCTGTTCAGATGGTGGGGGTCAGAGCAGTGATGTGTTTGGGTCTGTTTGCCAAGGCAGTAGTGTCATGCTGAGCTGATCTCAGGTGAATATTGTATTTGCTGCAGAATGTTAGATTTGCTCACACTTGGGAACTTATCTTCTGGCTCTCTCAAGTCAAAACAGCAGAACACATGCTTTGGTAGGGGTTTCTTCATCCGATTTTCCTGCCCTTGCAAGGCCTAGTGAATTTTGCCTTGACATCTGTTGAAGTTTGATAGAAGACCCAAGGAGTCAGGCAGACAGTGTGCAGAGCTGTGGAGAGCTCCACTTTTCAACTGCTTTATTCAAAGCTGAAATCTGAAATAATAAGCTAGTGAGCAGAGTAGTCTGGAATTACTTAGCTCGTTCCATTTGCTTCTGATTTGCAGACATTATGAGCATGCCCACAGGCTAGGAGGGGTCAGTAGAGGTTACTGGTAGCCAGCACCCCTGAAACTAGAACTCTGAAGTTCATAACATCACTGTCACTCTTCTGAAACCATCCTTCACTTTGACATTTATTTAGTCCTTGGTTTATTCTTCAGCATGAAGCAAAGTGGCAGCAGTGCAACAGAGAATGCAGAAAGGAGGACAGGGAGTAATGAGAATATCTGTCAGACTGCAAGAGCTGAACGAAGGGAATCTCAAGATACTAGATAGAAAAAATAGATAGAAAAATAGAAAAAAACCATAGAACAGAAATGCAGAGATGCTAAATTGTCTTGCATGTTCACCTTTCTCAGTTTTAGACTCCAGCCTATTCACCTTTCTCAGTTTTAGACCCTAACCTGTTCACCTTTCTTAGTTTTAGACTCCAGCCTGTTCACCTTTCTCAGTTTTAGACCCTAACCTGTTCACCTTTCTTAGTTTTAGACTCCAGCCTGTTCACCTTTCTCAGTTTTAGACCCTAACCTGTTCACCTTTCTTAGTTTTAGACTCCAGCCTGTTCACCTTTCTCAGTTTTAGACCCTAACCTGTTCACCTTTCTTAGTTTTAGACTCCGGCCTGTTCACCTTTCTCAGTTTTAGACCCTAACCTGTTCACCTTTCTCAGTTTTAGACTCCAACCTATTCACCTTTCTCAGTTTTAGACCCTAACCTGTTCATCTTTCTCAGTTTTAGACTCCAGCCTATTCACCCTTCTCAGTTTTAGACCCTAACCTGTTCACCTTTCTCAGTTTTAAACTCCAGCCTATTCACCCTTCTCAGTTTTAGACCCTAACCTGTTCATCTTTCTCAGTTTTAAACCCTAAGCTGTTCACCTTTCTCAGTTTTAGACTCCAGGAGTTTCCAAGCTGTTTCTCCATTTGCTTTTGGATGAACATTATAGAATATATATTTTTTTCACTAGCTAATATTAAATCATGAATAGTTCTGCCTTAAATGGGTATTTTTTCTACCATGCCTAAATGAATAGGTTTCACTGTTTCCTGTGCTCTTGAAGAGTGAGCAGTAAAAAACAATAAGATATTTGTATTTTAAAAAGGAAAACTTTATAGCCATGCTCAGTGGCTCTGTTCTCATCTTGATTTTCAGAAGAAGCCAATGGGATGAGGGAAGATGACAAAACCAGAAGTGGGTGGATTCAGTTTGGATGTCAGGAAGAAGTTCTTCCCCATGAGGGTGGTGAGAGCCTGGCACAGGTTGCCCAGGGAGGTGGTGGAAGCCTCATGCCTGGAGGTTTTGAAAGCCAGGCTGGATGTGGCTGTGTGCAACCTGCTGTAGTGTGAGGTGTCCCTGCCCATGGCAGGGGGGTTGGAGCTGGATGATCCTTGAGGCCCCTTCTAACCCTAACAATTCTGTGATTCTATGACCCAGAGTGAGTAACGCCCAGTGTCCAGCACCACTGGGGCAAGCTTGCTGCCTGCACAAGGCAGAGGAAACTACATCCTGTTGCTGAACTGAGCTCAGAGCACTGTTGTTGTAACCTAGTATTTGTGGTGCACTAATTCTTGAAGGGCACAGTGGGGCTGGACCCTGTGCAGTCAAACATGACAATCAAACCCCAGGCTGACTGCAGATTCAGTGTGCACAAGTGGCTGGCCAGACTTGGCATCGCTCACAGTGGAATTTGGAAGGACTCTTTCCTCTCCTGGAAGAATTTATTTGCTATTGTTGTAAGTTCTGCCACAAAATGGTTTTAGTGTTTTGTCCCCTAGAAGTCAGCTTTTTTTTTTTCCCCTCCCCACTTGACCATGTTTCAAAGGTGGCCTGGGAAAGCACAAAGGGATTGAGAGAGGACAGTGCAACCCCTTGTGCCAAGCGGTTGCTGTGATGAATTCCTCTTCGCCAAGCGCTGAAAAGGCTTCTGCTCAGCGAGGGGAAGCTCACCTCATTATATGGCTCCAGCCCCTTTGATTAGAAACTTCACTGGGATCAATGGAGACAGTGTGCCTGCTGGTGAATGAACAGCAGCTGCAGGCAGAAACCAAACACACGGTCAGGGACTGAGCAGACCGCTTCAAAACCGCGGCCCGGCTCTTTGTTGCGCTTGTCCCTTGAGAGCTCTCTCATCCCTTCAAATCAATGCATGGTAATAGCTCCTTACTTGAGGCTCCCTTTCCTCTTTTATCCCTTAACCTTTTTTTTCCCAGTTGTTATTATTTTTTTTTACCCTTGTACAGTGTTCAGTGCTCCCCTCTCCTCCCCCAGCACACTCACACCTTTGTTATCTGTTCTGTCTCTGCTTGTGCAGCATCCACCAGAGGTCTGACTGTACAGATTCTTCACCAGGGCTCTGGCTGAGGTGGCTGCTTGCTGTTCTTACAGCTGCTTTCCTGGGCTGTGCCTTGTGGCTGCAAATGTGCTTATTTATTTATTTATTTATTTATTTCCCAGAAGAAGTTCTGCAGCCCAATGGAGGTTACAGCTCCTAGAAGAAATGAAGGTTAAGCTTTTTCTTCCCCAAGTATTAAGAGCAGAGTTTGAACCTGCAATCCGTGGCTATTGCTATTTAATGTGGAGTAATTCCTTTAGCAGAGAACAGGGAGAGCTTCTCACTCTGTGTGGGCATGGTGGGTTGTGTCCTGTTGGTGCCCAGACAGTGGAGGATGGTGGATTATTAGGAGAGTGTAGAGGGACAGGGGAACTTGCTGCAGGTGCTGAAGTATGAGAGCTATTGCCATAAGACAGCAGATAATGAGTCCTGGTAGGCTGGCAGGGGGTGCTCAGCAGTGGGTTCAGTCCCAAATGCTTCTTCTGCCTTCAGTTCGGTCTGTGCAGCATAGCACAGAAAGGGCAGAAAGCAAGGTGGGAGGCAAAGGCTTCTTGGCATTCTTCTTTGTCTTCTGTGTAACCAAAGGGGAAGGGCTGGTGAGATGAAGGGCTCTCTCTCAGGCTTTTGCACTTCTCTCCCCTGGGCCATTTGCTAGACCTCGAAAGAGCCTTCTGATGTACCTGGAGGTATTTAAAGGAGGTGTGGATGTGGTGCCTGGGGACATGGTTTAGTGATAGTGGCTTTGCAGTAGCAGGGGGATTATGAGCTCTAGGTGAGTGCTTGGACTTGACCTCCAAGGTTTCCTCCAAGCTCAGCAGTTCTATGATTCCTTGATCCTTGTCCCCACCTTTGCTGTCGGCAGCACTGACTGTGCTGGCAGCTGGATGTGGTGGGGCAAATGGGTGCACACAGAGCAAATGGGATAAACATTGTGCTGCAGGCTGGAGAGTGGCAGCAGGAAGGGCAAGAGGCAGAGCTTTGGACAGGACTTTGTTTGGGTTGTGGAATTATCAACGGAGATTTCTCTTACTTAGAGCCCAAGAGATCTGGCAGCCTGTGTGTCTGAGGCAAAGGGCAGTGATTGTTTTTAGAAGTGATGGTGGCATGGGCTCAGCCTTCCTTTCTTGGGCTGCCCTAAGCTGCTGCTGCGTGCAGCTGACTCTACCCAAGCTGCTGCTTCATGCTTTGTCTTTGAAATTACTCACCGTGGAGAAATGAAAACTGATCACTGGGTGAATGGAGGTTTATGAGCTCTGCCATTTGGCTTGGGGGGGAACACTGCCTTGTTAAAATTCATCATTTGATTCATCTGAACTTAAAAGTAAATTAATTCCAGTACTGTGGAAAGAATAACACAAGTGGGACAAGTTCCTGAGCCGGGCTTGGGAAGCCAGCATGAGCTGCTGTGGAGGCTGGTGGCTGGATTTATGTTGAATGCACACATCAAGCAGCCCAGCAAATGCAGAGCCTGGCACGTCCTGATTGTCCTTTGCTACCACCGTTCTGCTTTCTAAAGGTGTGTGGATAATCTGAAGATTTTCCATTTCCTCTTGCAATTGTTACCCAAATTCCCCTCTCCTCCATTTCTTTCTGATGCATTTCCCCTGCTGCCTCAGCAGAGCAGCAGAACAGATGACAGATAGCGCTGAGGAAGGCTTCCTGCATTCCATCTACCTACAGCTTCAGCCACGTGTCCATCATGTCACACACTTCTGCTGCTCTGAAATCTCTTGTCATGCTTTCAGACAAGGAAACCCTTCACATCTGTTCCCACACAGAGCACTTCAGCTTGATGTGTAGGATTAAAATACCTTTCTAATTAGGATTAGGAGGTTTCTTTGTGTTGAAGTTGCCCAGTTACTTTGTTTTGTCTGATAGCTGTAATGACAGATCCTGTTTGGAAGCCTCTGCAGGCTTCAGGGCTGCTAAAGGGAGACCTCAGAGCAACTTGCCAGAAGCTGAAGGGGGCCTAACAAGAAAGCTGGGGAGGGACTTTTCTCAAGGGTTTATAGTGCTAGGATGAGAGGCAATGGCTTTGAGCTGGAAGAGGGCAGATTTAGACTGGAGAGTAGAAAGAAATTCTTTCCAGTGAGGCTGGTGAGACACTGAACAGGTTGCTCAGGGAGGCTGTGGCTGCCTCCTCCCTGGAGGTGTTCAGGGCCAGGTTGGATGAGACCTTGAGCAACCTGGGCTGGTGTGAGGTGTCCCTGCCCATGGCAGGGGGGTTGGAATTGGATGATCTTTCAGGTCCCTTCCAACCCAACCCATTCCATGAATCTATGACAAGTCCCCCAAGAATATTTCCAGACTACAGCCCAAGAGGAGTTTTCCCCGTGGGGTTTGGGTGGGTTCTGTGAGGGAAGGGAGGCAAATCCAGGCAATTCCATGCAGACACCAACATTAATGGGATGGAACAGTTGTGGAAACCAAGCCCTCAGAAGTCAGGGCATGCAGGAATGGCAGTTCCCTGGGTAACCTTAATGCTTGCAGGAGTTATGCTGCATCTTTAATTACACAGTCACACACTGTGGCGATGAGCAGCCATTCAATATTTTTTGCATCCTCTCTGAACAGTATGTGGCCCCAGGCTTGACTCAGTGAGTGCTATTCAGTCTGCCTTCTAAAGACAGAATAAATCATTTCAGTTGCAGTTAATGGCTGCCTGCTTGTGTAGATGGGTTGGCAGCATGATTTATAGCACATCAACAATGCAGGCTGCTTTGTGCTTCGTGGAGTGCAGGGGACAGAGCTGCTCAGATGCTTTTAGGACTCAGAGATGCCTGTGACATTCCCTTCCCTCCCATAACAGGTCAGACCCAGCAGCCTGGTTGCTAGTTCCTATTTTTGATGCCCAAGTGTGGGAGGCAGCATGGAAGGATTGCTTTGAGAAGAGAGGGTCTTCTGACAGAAGACCCTCTCTTGGTCTGCTGACAGAACTTCAGGGTAGAAAGTGACAATGGAAACAATTATTTTGCTCTTGGGAAGGTCTTCTCTTGAGTAACCTCAGGGGAAATAGAATATTGCAGTGAAACAATAGCAGTGTGATGGTGCAGGTGAGAAATGCTATAAGGAACTACTTGAAGGAGCATCAGAAAATAGCTTTACAGAGAATTGGAAGGAGCTTCTTTCAAGAGTGATGTCTGCAAGTCAAGAAAGTGCTTGTCTGAAATGGCATTAAAGTGTTTGCTGAGAGCTGTCCTCATTGGAAGAGGGGAGTAAAGAATTTGATCCTCAGTGAGAGGTGATGGCTACAGGAGAAAACCCAAGAACTGCCCTGAGAGGATGACAAATAGCTCTTATTTGATGTGAGAGGGAAGGGTGCCCAAGTGAACTGGAGCAGAGGGAGTAAAGAACCTGGCCAAGGGTGGCAGCCAGAGGAATGGCCTTTGCCTTGCAGATGGAGGTGAGTGAGGAAAGACTGAAATCCAGCTTAAATGAGAGCCTTGTGCTTCCAGGTGCCAGTGCACCAACTCTAGCTCCCATGCACACAGTCTGATCAGCAGCAGTGCATAGAGCATGATGCTCACAAGAGTCCTCCTGCCTGCATGTGCTGATGTGGACACATAGCCTGTTGGTTTTGGAGCCAGCCACGCAGCCACAGGTACCCCCTGCCAGCAGCCCTCTCTTTCTGTGGGGTTCCCATCAGCTGGAGGCAGCCTGGCTCACTCCTCAGAGTCCTGTGAGGAAGCCGTGGCCTAAGCATCCCACACATTGCATCCCTTGGTACCCCTGGAGCCAGGGAACTTGTAAGCAGCTGTTACACCTCTGGCCCTTCTTCTTTCCTGGGCAGAGACATCCCTACACACAAGTTGATCCTGTTCTGCCTGAAATTCTGAGATCTCTGGCACCCTGATTACAAGTCACTTCCTAGGAGGAGGAATAAAGCCCCTATCTGCTCTTCCTGCCCCTGAGGCCCCTCATTAGTCTGCAGCTCGGCTAGGAACAGGGTCCCATTTCCCAGCTCAGTTTCCTGAGGCACTCCTGCAGACTTGCTAGCTAGCAGGTTTGAAGCCAAGCCACTAGAATCCTTAGGGCACACTGGTGGTGTAATTACACCTTGACTCTAAATGGCTCCAACAGTGAGTAAGGCAGGGCTGATGAAACTAAAACACAAAGATATGATAGATGAACCAAAGCCTGAGCTGCACCAATGCACAGGAGAACTGGGGGGAGGGAGAGAAGGGGGAAAAAGGAAAGAAGCCTGGAGGTCACATGTTGTTGAGGTCACCTACTCTAAAAGTAGTAGTGTGTGTGCATAGCTGACTCAGAGAAGCACCAGCCACGGTTAAGCTGCAGGGGGAACCAGGCCACCAAGCCTTTGGCATCTCCCTCAGCCAGCTGCTCTGTGGAGAAGGATGGAGGAGGGGGGAGACTCCAGCTGGTGCTTGGGAGCGCTTGGGTAAGGCTGGGTTTGGAGGTGCTCAGAGAGTGGGTGTCTGAAGTGGTGTGGTGTGAGCTGCTGATGTGCTGGAGCAGATGTTGGGCTCTGCTGTACCCAGTTCCTATTAGCAGCTCTCAAAGCACTTTGCCATGGGGGGTGGTCATGTTTGCTGGAGTGTACAGACTGGGGACAGGGGAGGGGAAGTGTAAAGCGTTCCAGTGAGGAACAGTCAAGAAGCTAACACAAAAGGGGCATCCCCAGCTCCCTGCCCTCTTTCTAAATGTCAGAGAGTGCTGTCTCTTGATAAGATTCTTTTTGTTTAAGCTGTTGGACTGGAGCCCCTGCCCAGTTCTCCTCCCCAGCAGCTGCACTAGCCCAGCACTGGCTTTCCCCCAGCAGTGCAGCCCCAGAGCTCCTTGCAGCCCTGGCTGGCAGCCACCAGCACTGTTTGCAAGCCTGCTCATGAGGGAATTTGCCTAGGAAATACAAACAATAACCCAAAGAGGCTAAATGTGCACGTACAGCTGCTGCCCTTGCTGGTGCTCTAGTCTCCCTGCAAATGCAGGCCCTACCAGAAGGAAGCCTTCTTTGCCCTCTCAGAAGTGAGGCTGGAAAACCCCTGCTTGTCATGATGCTTGCCACTGTTTTCTGTGGTTTGAACCACCATCCACCTCAGAATTGCTCTGGCAGGGGTGATGGTAAAAAACGAGCTGCTTTTTACCTTCGCTTCAGTTGTTTGTCAAAAAGGATTCAGAGAAAGTCAGTGGCATTTCAGAGGTTCTTCATTAATTTGGATCCTTATTTTCTCTTGCACACTGATGGAGATTTCCTCAGGCTCCACATTTATGAGACCCTTGCAAAGTGCTTGAGGGATCTGCACTTGAATCCTTTTCATCTCCAGCCATCATTAAGCCTGAGTCAGAGGAGCCACACTCAGGAGAGCTTCTTAATGCATAACTATTTAATAATCATTGAATCATAGATTCATGGGATGGTTTGGCTTGGAAGGGACCTTAGAAATCATCTAGTTCCAACCCCTCTGCCGTGGGCAGGGACACCTCCCACTAGCCCAGGTTGCTCAGGGCTTCATCCAACCTGGCCAGGGAGGGAGCATCCATGACCTCCCTGGGCAACCTGTTCTAGTGTCTCACCGCCCTCACTGCAAAGGATTTCTTTCTGATACCCAGTCTAAATCTTCCCTGCTCAAGCTCCAATCCCTAAGAAAGGAAATACAAACTCACCAGCCCCTTGGCCTGCTTTTTATAGCAGTGTTCCCCTGCACTGGTGTAGGAGTGCCACCCTCAAACACATCTAATCTTTCCCTGCTGGGAGTCACGTTTTCCAAAGCAGGATCTCAGCTGCCAGTGCTTGATGTAACAAAAACTCCCAACTGCCAGCAGCAGAGGGGAGGTATTATTGAAAATGTAAAAATACATATTAGGAGAAGAAAACCCAAGCCAGCAGAAGTGCTGCTTTTCATCTGTGAGTAGCTTGGAGGTTTTGCCATTTTCAAGCAGAATGCAATAGTGAGAGTGCAGACAAAGTGCATCCAGCCAACGCTCACCTAATTAGCAGCCAGAAGGAAAAGGAAATCTGGGCCAAGCTCAAAGCCATGGGAATTAAAACTCAGGCAGACTGAGATCCTCTGGGCTAACTACATGTCCTGAACCTTTGGAGGGCAGAATGGCTAGGCAGGACCTACTGGGTGGGTGAATCTGTGATTAGCAGTATTTAAGGAGTCAGGATGATGGGGCCAGCCTCTTCTCAGTGATCCCCAGTGACAGGACGACAGTTTGAGCATAGGAAGTTCCATCTAGGCATGAGAAGGCACTGCTTTACTTTGAAGGTGGCAGAGCACTGGAGCAGGCTGCCCAGGGAGGAGGTGGAATCTCCAGCTCTGGAGACTTTCAAGGCCTGCTTGGATGTGTTCCTGTGTGAGCTGCTTTAGGTGATCCTGCTCTGGCAGGGGGTGGACTGGATGAGCTTCAGAGGTCCCTTCCAACCCCTATCATTCTGTGCTGCTGTGACCTGTGTGCAGTTCCTCACTGAAGGAGGCAGCTTTGTGCCTTTAGTGTGAGCTTGCTGAATGTAATTCTTGCCCTTGCTGCAAGCTCCCTGTTATCAACTTGCAAACCAACTTTCTCCACTTGGTGCCACAGCTCCTGAGCTGTGAAGCACAGCTACATCCCAGGGCTCTTTGTAGGATCAATTTTGTATTCAGGAAGGTGCCTCAATGAAATGCCAGGACCTTCAGAGAGATGAATTCCAGAGTGCAGTAGCTCAGCTGGAAGACAGAAAAGGTTCTGATAGCCAAGTGCAGACTCTTGTTTCCCAAAATGAGCTTTGCTTTTGTGACCAAAGAAAAGAAGGATTTAGTGTGAGCAGAGCAAGCACCCAGCTGATATCAATGGGGATGATGCTTGTATTCCCTTTTTCTCTATCTATTTGTCCATTTTCAATCACTATAACAAATGTTTCCTCTGCTGTTCTCACAATCTGGGATAGAATGGAAAAAAATAATTGGATTTTTAGGATTCTTGTCAATATTTCCATACCCATATGGCCAAGAAAGCAAATGTCTGTGTGCAGAGCAGCAGCTGGAGGTGCAGCAGATGTGCTGCACTAAAGGGAAGCTTCTTGGAGAGAGTTTTTCAGAGGGGTCTTAAAGACAAACTCTTCACCAGGGGTTTCAAGAAGAGAGAAATCACCAGGGATGTCTCAGGAAATATTATGTCTTACCTTGGTTTTGGGTGGTAAATGTTCCAGCCCTTTTGCTGGGCCAGGCCAGCACCTGCTGCCATAAGTGCCTTTGTCACCTGGTGTCCCTGGGGACACCACACACCGTGTTAGAGCAGGCAGCACAAGTGGGTTTGCAGGCAGAGAGCTGGAACTGCAAAGGGAAATCAGTTCCTTCCATAAATCATAGAATGACTTAGGTTGGAAAGGACCTTAGAGATCATCTTCTCCAACCTCCTTGCTGTGGGCCATGGGCAAGGACACCTCACAACTAGCCTCAGCTGCTCAAGGCCTCCTCCAGCCTGGCCTTGACATTGTTGTGATGGCAGATGTGAAGCAAAAAGAAAAGCAATAGTTCTATAAATCTTTGAGAGCTTTGGGATTTTTCCCAACAATTAATCTCAATAGCCAGTTTAGGCTGATGAAAACCTCCTGCCTGCACCAGTGAGCATCCTCAGCCCACCACAAAGCTGGAGATAGGACAGAGGATACAGCAGGAGACAAGCAGGGATGTCCCTGCTTACTGCAGGAGGGAGCTGGACTAGATGACCTTGAAAGGTCCCTTTCCCCCCCAAGGCATTCTGTGATTCTGAGTGATTGCATTTATCACAGACATGGTTCATGACTGTTGAAAGGAGGACAGCCACTCTCAGCCTACAGAGTTCTGCACGTGGGCTGGAAGGGAGGGCAGACAACTGGAACAGGGAGCCTGGGGTGGTTTTCCTACAGTCATAGGATTGGTTTTGTTGGAAGAAGACCTTTAAGATCATCAAGTCCAACTGTCACCCTGAGAGCACCATGGCCATTCAACCATGTGCCAGAGTGCCAAGGCCACACATTTCTTGAACACCTCCAGGGACGGGGACTCCACCACCTCCCTGGGCAGCCTCTGCCAATCGACGTTCTGAGAGGATTTCATACTCAGGTTTGTTGTCAGCTTTGGGAAGCATAAGGGAAGGAGTTTACCATTGCTGTGAAGCACAAATGGTGGCATGGCTCCAGCCTGCAAGGCAGCAGGATTGTTTTTACTGGAAAGAAAATATTCCCAAGCTACCTCAGAGGAAGCAGGAGGAAGACAGCCCACCAATAGGTCTTTGTTATCACCTAGGGATGGTGATTTTGTTAGTCCCCACGAGAAGCAGGGAGTAGCCTCCCTGGCTGAGCAGAGCTACAGGAATGAGCCAAGGATGAAGTAGTGTTAGGAGCCCCACTGGAATGACCTCAGCTCGAGGAGGGAGCGGTGCCCTCCCCACCTTGTGACCCTCTTTGTGTCTGTTGTCCTCCATGCCTCTGAGGTGCTGATCTCCCTAGCATCTGCTCTTGTCTTTGCAGAATATCATCAAGAAAGTGATCGGGCAGAAATTTGTCTACAAGTTTGTCTCCTTCCCTGAGATCCTCAAGATGGATCCCCACGCTGTGGAGATCAGCAGGGAGAGCCTTTTGCTGCAGGACAGCGACTGCAAGATGCCTTCGGAGAGCAGGGAGCAGCACAAGCACAGCTTGGCGGCGCTGAAAGGCACGAGCCGCAACGAGTACATCCACTCCGGCCTCTACTCCTCTTTCACCATCAACTCCCTGCAGAACCAGCCAGACCCCTACAAGCCAATCAAAACAGAGAAACTGGAGGAGAAATCGGAAGGGAGCACGGCAGTGGAAGAAGTTCGGACCGTGATCAGATTTGTGACAAACAAAACAGACAAACCGGTCCTGAGGCCCGTGGTGTCCTTGCCTTCCACTTCCGAAGCAGCAGCTGCCTCTGCTTTCCTCAGCTCCTCGGTCTCAGCCAAAATCTCTTCCTTAATGCTACCCAACAGTGCCAGCATTTCATCTCCATCTTCATCTTCCTCCAGGTCGCCGTCTCTGTCTCCCACCTCCCCCCTCCCCGCAGAACACAGGAGCCTCTTCTTTGAGTCCACTTGCCACGACTCAGATTCCCTGGAGCCTCTGAACCTCTCCTCGGGCTCCAAGGCAAAATCTCCATCTCTTCCCCCAAAGGCTAAAAAACCCAAAGGCTTGGAAATCTCTGCCCCACCCATGGTTCTCTCCAGCACTGACATCGGTTCCATCGCCCTCAACAGCCCCGCGCTCCCTTCGGGATCCTTGACTCCAGCTTTCTTCACTGCACAGGTGAGACCTGCCTGGCTCCTATGCTTTGGCTTTAGCCAGGTGTGGTGGGTTGGAATTCCACCCCCCTCCCCAACATTAAATTTGCCAGCCCAGCCCAGTTGGAAGCAAATGAAAGCTGTATTTGCAAGCAAAACTACAATCTACAATGGCATGCAATGAATATGTACAAAACACTCAGGAGTTACAGTATTTACAGCTATTTACAAGGAATAAACAGCACAGGGAACCCCTGGGCAAAGACCAGGGGAAGCTACTTAGCTTCTCCCTCCTTGCTCCCCCTCACCCCCCCTGTACAAAAGGGAGAAGAGACAGAAGTTAATCCCAAAACAGCGCAGCCAAGGTCAAGCAGAAGCGAGTTAGGATCTCTCCCAGAGCCAAGAAGTGAGGAGAGAGAGAGAAATTATTTGGGGACAACTAGTTTCAGTCCCTTATCTCTTCCAACAGGATTGTTTGGAATTATCTTTATTTTCCTTTTCACACCCAGCAGTGATTTATTTACATTCTACTGCTTTCTGTTCAAGAGCTGTGAAAAAATGCTTAAAGGCACAGCCTAAAGCTACCACACCAGGGTCTCCTCCTGTGTTAGCTCCATGGCTCTGCCATCACCTGACAGGAAAGAAAAACATGTGGGGAAGAGGCCTGAACATGGTTAGCTTCCAAGAGAGATAACTCAGATTTTGCTCAGTAGCTCCTTCTTTTGTAGATTATTTAGAATCACAGAATCAATAAGGTTGGAAAAAGACCTCAGAGATCATCAGGTCCAACCTGTCACCCAACACCTCATGACAGCTAAACCATGGCTCCAAGTGCCATGTCCAGTCCTTTTTTGAACACCTCCAGGGGTGGTGACTCCACCACCTCCCTGGGCAGCACATTCCAATGGCTAACAACTCTCTCTGGGAAGAACTTTCTCCTCACCTCCAGCCTAAACTTCCCCTGGCACAGCTTGAGACTGTGTCCTCTTGTTCTGGTGCTGGTTGCCTGGGAGAAGAGACCAACCCCCACCTGGCTACAACCTCCCTTCAGGGAGCTGGAGAGAGCAAGAAGGTCTCCCCTGAGCCTCCTCTTCTCCAGGCTAAGCAACCCCAGCTCCCTCAGCCTCTCCTCACAGGGCTGTGCTCCAGACCCCTCCCCAGCTTTGTTGCCCTTCTCTGGACACCTTCCAGCATCTCAACATCTTTCCTAAATTGAGGGGCCCAGAACTGGACACAGGACTCAAGTTGTGACCTAACCAGTGCTGAGCACAGGGCAGAATGACCTCCCTGCTCCTGCTGGCCACAGAGTTCCTGATGCAGGCCAGGATGCCATTGGCCTTCTTGGCCAGCTGGGCACACTGCTGGCTCATGCTCACCCTACTATCAACCAGTACCCCCAGGTCCCTTTCTGCCTGGCTGCTCTCCAGCCACTCTGACCCCAGCCTGTAGCACTGCCTGGGGTTGTTGTGACCAAAGTGCAGCACCCACCACTTGGACCAGTTGTTTTTGTTGGCTCTCCCTTGGCCAATGTGACTATCAAATCTGGGCTGGTTCTTTCCTTCAGGCTCCTACACTGGTAACACCTACAGCATGCTGCTCGCTTCCAGACAAAGCAGTGTGCCTGCAGCCAGCACGTGCCGGGGCTGTGTGGCATCCAGATACACCACCCAGGCTCCAGCAGGTGCCTGACAACCTGGGAAGCAGCTTGCAGGTGGCAACTTGTCTGCTTTGTGACAGCTAGAAGTGACAAGAGTGTGTTTGCACCTGCTCTTTGGCGGAGGAGCCAGCAGCAGCAGCAGCCTCTCTGTGCAGGGAATTAGCTTCTATTGAACCTGCTCTGTGCTGAGCTCGGAACAACATTTTTCAAGCAGGATCTTCTCCCTGGGTTCCACATCTCACCCCAGCTACACAGCTGCATGAGGGCAGCAAATGAGGTGACCTATCAATTTCCTCCTGTAATTTAAGGCTAGTCTGTGCTGTGGTGGTGTTTACACTTGGGATACCTCGGGTGGTTCTGGTGCTTGGCTGGTGGTGATGCTGAGAGCCACCCTGGGAGGCCCTGTGCTCTTCCTGCATTAAACAGTAACACATTCGGAGGCTTGCTCTGGGTGGCTCTTGGTGCTGGCAGAACTTCCTAGAATCATGGAATGGTTTAGATTGGAAGGGACCTTAAAGCTCATCCAGTTCCAGCCCCCTGCCATGGGCAGGGACACCTCCCACCAGCCTCATCCATCCTGGCCATGAACACCTCCAGGGAGGAGGCATCCACAAGCTCCCTGGGCAACCTGTTCCAGTGTCTCACCACCCTCACTGGAAAGAATTTCTTCCTAATCTCCAGTCTAAATCTGCCCTCCTCAAGCTTCAAGCCATACCCTCTCATGCTGTCACAAGAAGGTTGCAGATGTTAGTGCTCTGCTTAGCAGAGGACCTGAGCTTTTGCCTAGCACTGTTGTTAGCATGTTAACACATTTCCAGAGACAAGTGGAGGACAGCTTAGTTTCAAGCCTCCTCTCTCTCTGGAGACTTGCCCTGGCTGTATCTAAGGTAGGAATAAACACCTCCAAGTTTTCTTCATCATTTCCAACAGGGCCTCTCAAGAATTGCATTTTCAGTTCTGGGTATCTGCAGCTTCTTATGGATGTGAAGACCTGAGGTGTAAGATCATTGTAGCTCTTCGTCGTTTGGTCTTGCTGCTTACACCTTTGGGTTTAAGATTAGGAGGCTCTTCTGTAAGCAGATCTCTGGGTTTTCATCCTGACCTAATTCAGTGTGTCCTCTGTCAGTCTCCCAAATCCCTATCAATAATGACCTGCTTGTGGAGCATCAGCTTGCAATGCAGCATAAGAAAGGTGCTCCTGGTGGTACTGCTGCTTGGAGTGGTCATGGGCAGGAGGTGTTGGTGAAGGAGCTGTTCACAAGTGCCTGCTTGTCAAGTACATTTTCTTAGGTGTCTTGACAAGAGCTGTCACTTGCTGAGATCAAGATAGAAGCTGTCTGCTTGCCAGGCCTGCACCCACTCTGCCCTTTCTGTTGCCATCCAAATCTATCCAAGCTCTGATCTCATGGGCACTGCTGTGCCACCAGACCTGCTGTTGTCCTGCACGAACATCTTGTGCTCCCTAGCAGGTTTGTTATTCCTTGGGACACAGCTGTGGTGTTTTGTGGTGTGGTTTTTTTTTCCCCCATGAGATTTGGTGTTTCTGAGCTACCTTCTTCAGCAAAAGGGAGCTGACAGTGTCCTTTCCCTCTGAATTTCTCCATGAACCCCTCTTTGAGATTCCTTAGAGCAAGCATCCCCTGCTGGAGCAGCCAAGCTGCCTTTCAGCCATCCTGGGACAGAATCACTAGGAGGACCTTAAAGTTTGTCTCTCCCACCTCTTCTGCTGCTGTTATCACTGATTGTTTGACCTTGTAGTGAACTCCAGTGCGAGCATGTCAGAGTCGGTCTCAGACAGCGCAGCCAGCCCCTCAGGCACTGCTTTGCAAGTCCCATCTCCCTCATACTTGAAAATCCACATCAGCTGTGGTGCCTGCTCTCCACAGGCCTGGCAACAGGATGTGGCAGCCTGTGGTGCAAGCAGTTGCTAGGAAAGATCCCTGGCTGCACCTCCCCGTGTGGGAGTTTGTATTGCTGGCCTGGTGGGAAGCCAGCAGGTACCAGAGTGCCTAACCTGCCTGGTACTAGGGGGAGATACTCACAGCATGCATCAGGTGAGAAGGGGCTCTCAAAAGTTACCTTGTCCAACCCCCTTGCAGTCAGCAGGGACACTTCCAACTAGGTAGGTTGCTCAGGACCCCATCAAGCCTTACCTTGAATGTCTCCAGGGCTGGGGCCTCAACCACATCTCTGGACAACCTGTTCCAGTATTTCTCTACCCTTAAAGAACTTCTTCCCAATGTGCAATCTAAATCTCATTTAAAATCATTGACCCTTGTCCTATGACTTCAAGCCCAGAGAGTTCCTCCCCAGCTCTCCTGTAGGTCCCCTTCAGGTACTGGAAGGCTGCCAGAAGACCTCCCCAGAGCCTTCTCTTCTCCAGGCTGAACAGCCCCAACTCTTTCAGCCTGTCTTTGCAGGAGATGTCCTCAAGCCTTCTGATCATCTTTGTGGCCTCCTGTGGACCTGCTCCATCAGGTCCATGTCCTTCTTGTGTTGAGGGCCCTGGACACAGCACTCCAGGTGAGGTCTCCCCAGAGCAGAGCAGAGTGGCAGAATCCCCTGTCTGGACCTGCTGGCCACGCTGCTTCTGATGCAGCCCAGGATGCCACTGACCTTCTGGGCTGCTAGTGCCCAGAGTTTGTGTTTTCTATCTTGTCTTCTCTTCACAGATCTTAAACCCTGGACAAACTGATCCTTCAGCTCAGCAGAGCACTGAGGCCCTTGTGCTACACAAGTGAGAAGTACTCAGTTGATAAAGGTGTACTCAGATTCCATTAACTGCTTTGCTAACTAGGGTTGATTTTGACAACTGGCAGCAAGATTGCCTGTGAGATTAACTCATTGTGCCAAATGTTTTGTTCTTTCCTTCTGAAAGGTACAAGTTCCTCTGGAGGCAAAATAATTCATAGGGGTTCTTCCTTTGAATGGATACTTCCATGGGCTTGAACTCTGCCTCTCCTCCCATTGTGTGGAGAGCATCTCAGCAATCCTGTGCCATGGCACTGGAAGGAATCAAGAGTTGTTTTGGTTGGAAGAGACCTTTAAGATCATCAAGTCCAACCATCAACACCACCATGGCCACTAAACCATGTGCCATGGCCACAGGTTTCTGGAATGCCTCCTGGGACAGTGACTCCACCACCTCCCTGGGCAGCCTGTGCCAATCATCTCTAAGTTGGCAGAAGCCATGGATTCTTCCTTCTTGCCATTTTGGTTCTTTTCAAACCCATTAGCTGTGCTCCCTGGGCACCCAAGCCCTACACCTGCCTCTTGCTGCATCAGTCTGTGTGCTGCCAGCTTCTTGAAACTTCCATTTGGAAGAGGTGCCATCAGAGGAGTCAGCTTCAAAGGCTGGCAGTGGCTCTTTCGCCTTCCCAAGCAAAGGCTGCTGTCAGTTCAAGCCATTGCTGCCCTTCAAAAGGTAGAAAATCCTTCTGCAGGAGCCCAGGCTGTGTTTATGGACCCTGGGGCACCCGTGGTATTTCACAGTTGCACGAGCATGGCTCAGGAAAACAGCAACTCTGCTGCTCCTTCAGCAAATGGCAACAGAAATGAAATCAGTTTGCATTCTGAAGCAGCACTGGGATAAAAGGAGCCAGTAGGTGAGGCTTAAGACTTCAGTGGTTGTGACCTCTGATATGGAGCTGTAAATCCTGAGGCATGCATCATGGGTTTTGGTCTCTTTTCTTTCTGTCTTGCAGACCCCAAATGGATTATTGCTGACCCCAAGCCCGCTGCTATCTAGCATTCATTTCTGGAGCAGCCTCAGTCCTGTTGCTCCTCTGAGTCCTGCCAGGCTGCAGGGACCAAACACTCTGTTCCAGGTAGGTCTTTCCACTGTCCAGATTTCATTTGTGAAAGCACACACGTGGGAAGAGGCATCAGGGGAGCACCTCCTCACATCAGTATGGAGCTTTTCAAACAGGTTAAGCAAACACTGGAGCGAACAGGCACTTTAAAGCCTGCTTGCTTGTACCCTCTTAAAACCCTAGGCAGCACAGTCAGACCCTCCAGGGCAATGTCTGCTGCAGCAAGCACACACATGTTGCATGAAGGAAGCAGAAATAAATGCTGGAGCCCACTAAAAGTAGGTAACTGAGCCCTCAGAGCTTCAGGAAGAGAGTGCAGAGCAGTGAGGAACCAGCCAGGAGAGGGGTGGCACATGAACGCTGGGAAAACCAAGACCAGCTTGGGTCTCACACAGGAGGTGAGTGTAGGGTTGTCTTCTGTATTTCTGTATCTGGGGCTGTTCAGTCTGGAGAACAGAAGGCTCCAAGGAGACCTTAATTTGGCCTTCCACTATCTTAAAGGGGCCTACAAGAAAGCTGGGGAGGGACTTTTTGGGATGTCAGGGAGTGCAAAACTAGAAAGGGGTAGATTCAGATTGGATGTCAGGAAGAAGTTCTTCCCCAGGAGGGTGGTGAGAGACTGGCTCAGGTTGCCCAGGGAGGTGGTGGAAGCCTCATCCCTGGAGGCTGGATGTGGTTGTGAGCAGCCTGCTGTAGTGTGAGGTGTCCCTGCCCATGGCAGGGGGGTTGGAACTGGCTGATCCTTGAGGTCCCTTCCAACCCTGACAATCCTATAAGTCACAATAAGGGCACTCTGAACCTGAAGGCTCCATGTCCAGTTCTGCAAATTAACCACCTGGCCTCACCCAAGCTACTTTGTACCTCTGAGCATGACCTCTGCCTGTGTAACAGCAGAAAGGTAGCACTCTCCCCTCTCTCTCATGGGTTCTGGGAGTGGAAAAGAAACTCTTTAAGTTTTATAGAGCTGTGATAAATACACAAGTTAAGTGAACTGTGATGGCCACAGAACTCAGCTGCAGCCTCCAGGCTTAGGAGGAGGTTGGTGGGGATGGGATGAGCAGCTCCAGCTGTAGCTGCTCCAAAACAGCTGATTCAGTGAATCACGGAAGAAGTGATCCTGATCAGCTGCTTGGCAAGAAGCACAAGAAGCTGATGGCCATCTGAGCAGCTGAAGAATGCAGGAACACCCCTGGAATAAACTCCCTGACTGCTGTGGAGGGCCCACACTAGCAGGATTTAATCTCTGAACCTTCATGGAGCCTGCCTAACTCCAAGGCTGGGCTTCAGCTCAAGTGCTCTGCTCAGGTATGGCTCCCATTGGGCTTTAAGAAGTCCTTCTGCCTCCAGTGGGGACAGCTGGGCATGGAGCCCTACAGCTCCTTCTTTGTGTTTCAGATAAACTCAGTTATCATAGAATCAACTGGCTGGAAAAGTCCTTAAGATCATTGAGGCCAACCATAACCTAACATCTCCCTGTACACAGCTGCTAGACCATGTCCCTCACCCAGGTGCCCTTTTAACACCTCCAGGGATGGTGACTCCACTTCCCTGGGCAGCCTGTTCCAGTGCCAAGTGACCCTTTTGGTGAAGAAATAGTTCCTAACATCCAATCTAAACCTCCCCTGGTGCAGCTTGAGGCCATTTGCTCTTGTCCTATCACTTGTTACCTGGGAGAAGAGGCTAGCCCCCACCTTCCTATAACCTCCTGTAGAGAGCCATGAGCTCTCCTCTCAGCCTCCTCTCCTGAAGGGGCTGAACAAGCCCAGGTTCCTCAGCCCCTCCTCACAGGACTTGTGTTCAAGACTCCTCACCAGCCTTGTTGGCCTTCCCTGGACAAACTCCAGAGTTACCCCTCCTGGACCTTGGTTTTGCACAGGTGGTTAAAGGCAGCCAGAGGCTGCACTGGAGAGGGAAGTGTCTGCATCCTGGCCTGGAAGGGGCTGGTACAGACACAGGCTGACCCCTCCCTGTGGCAGCTGAGAGCCAGGAGTGGCCTTGTCCCTTCTGAGAGACCCAGACAATGTTTGGTTCAGGCAAAAGCCACAATGAGGAGCCTGTAGAGTATGAAACTTGAACAGCAAACAGGAAGGAACCACCACAGCCGAAGCCTTCCCAGCCCCACCAGGAGCTGCTGGGCCAGCCCCCACAGGCAGCAGGGCAGAGCCCTCCCTGGGCTGCTCTGTGTCAGGGGATGGGGGAAGGAGCTGGAGCTGATTCCCAACCTGCTCTTGCTCTCTCCTGCTCAGTCATGTTGGGAGCTGAGAGAACATTTGGTCACTGAGGGAGTCACAATCCTGCCAGCACCCAGAGGCCAGGGCAGCTCTGCAGCTGCCCCTTCTGCCTACTGGTGTGCAGGGGGGGAGCAGTCAGGTTCCATTTCTCTTTTCTCTCAGGTGTGTGCTGCTTTTCACTATGCTTGGCTCTGCCCACAGGTCTTTTGTACTAATCTTTGCACAGTACAAGGGCCAGGATGGGAGCTGTGTCCATGCCCACGGTCCCACCAAGCACAGGCCAAGCTTGTAGTAAAGCACAGTTCCTCCTTCGCTGGACCAGGACTAGCTTGTGCTGGCAGTGCTGGGCACAGCTGCATGCAGTAGTTTTGATCCCCACTGCGCAAAAAAAGATGCAGACAGGCTGGGAAGTGTCCAGAGAAGGGCCATGAAAATTATCAGAGGATTGACAGCCCTGCCATGAGGGAAAGGCTGAGAGAGCTGGGGTTGCTCAGCCTGGAGAAGGCTTGTGGGAGACCTTAGTGCCATGGACCAGGACATAAAAGGTGGCTACCAGGTGGATGGAGACTCCCTTTTTACAAGGAGTCACATGGGGAAGGGGTGATGGAGACAAGTTACTGCTGGGGACATTCCCATTGGATTCCAGAAGAAGGCTTTTCCCCATGAGAACAGTCAGACATTAGAATCATCTCCCAGTGGGGGTGGTGGATTCCCTTACAGTGGAGGTTTAAGACTCAGCTTGGCAGGGTGCTCAGGGCCAGCTCATTTCAACCCCACTATTACCTGGAAAGGTTGGACCAGATGATCCTTGGGGTCCCCTTCCAAGCTGGCATGTTTTGTGTCAGAATTCCCATCTGTCATCAGCCTGGGAAAGTGAACACTACAGAGCAATGTTTGCCATCCATGCTGCTTCCAGAAAAAATGTTTTTCACTCTGCAAATGGTAATTAAAATCCTGGCTTTTCATCTGCCCTTCATAAAAGCTAAGCAGGAAGGAGCTTTGCAGAAGGGAAAGTGCAGATGCAGGCTTAGGGCAGCTGTGTATTGCCAGCTCCTGGCAGCAGCCTGGCTGTAAGTAGCCTGCAGTGACAAGTATTGACTCGTCCTTAACAGCTGACCTAAGAAAAAGCCAAGCAAGTGGGTGGAATGAACTTGCTGCAGCATGAGGTGGGAATTATCCCAGTGGCAGATACTGATCTGGCCTGCAGGCCTGGCCCCATGAGCCACGCTGGGTTTCTGTTGGCTTGAGACAGAGCTGAGGCACAGAGCTCCCGACTCCACCTCCTGTGTTTTTGTCCCTTATCAGCTCAGGCCTTCAGCAGGCAGCTGTGGTGTAACCAACCCCACCACGTGCTTGTAATCTCCTTACAACAGGATTCCTTTCCCCCTAGGATGTGAGTTAACGATCCCTGCCTTCCAGAGCTGATGAGCACGGCCAGCAGCACGGCTTGGCAGCATGCTGCGGAGGGCTGGCAGCAGCAGCCAGTGACAAACTCACACATCCCTGAGGTCTGAGAGCCCTGGGGCTGGTCAGTCTGCAGAAGAGAGGCTGAGAGGGGAGCTGATCAATGTCTGTAAAGATCTGAGGGGTGGCTGTCAGGCTGTTTTTTGGTGGTGCCCAGGGATGGGACAAGGAACAGTGGGTACAAGCTGGAACACAGGAGGTTTCACCTCAGCATGAGCAGACACTTTGCTGTGAGGGTGCTGGAGCCCCAGGGCAGGCTGCCCAGAGAGGTTGTGGAGTCTCCTTCACGGGAGACTTTTAAAACCTACCTGGATGTGCTCCTCTGTGAGCTGCCCAGCTTTGGCAGGGGGGGTTGGACTGGATAGTCTCCAGAGGTCCCTTCCCACCCCTCCCACTCTGTGACGCCGAGAAGTTACCCAGGCTTCCCCCTCCACTCACCCTTCCTGCTGGCTGCTGCAGGCACTTGGTGTGTGTATCACTGTACAGAAATGCCAAGCCTCCAAACCCAGCTGGAGTGTGTTGCTAAGGCTAAAGGCTTCTGCTTCTGGGCTGAAGGCTTCGAGACAGAGAGAGTAATTTTTTTTCCCCCCTCACCTTTTGGCCTCTTCCAGTTTCCAACTCTGCTGAATGGCCACATCCCAGTACCACTCCCCAGCCTGGATGGAGCCTCTTCTCCAGTCCTGCTTTCTCCCAACGCTCAGAAATCCTGATGCTGCCTCCTCCCACGCCAAGGACTTGTTGGTGGATTGAACACTTCATTCCTAGGGGCTAGTGGTTGTTTTTTTCCCCCCCTCCCCGTGTCATGAGAAGGACATTTGTGAAACCCTCTTCTTCCTTGTTGGTTTTTTTTTTAGGTTTGCACTTTTTCATTACCTGGATAACCTTTTGTTTCCCTCCCTCCCCCCTTTAATTATTATTGTTATTGGGTTGGGTTGTTTTTTTATTACTATGTTAGCATTTTCCATTCTTTTTTTTTTTGTTTTAAACAGTGTTTATATATATCTCTATCTAAAAATATATATAAAGCTGTTTTGCATTAAATGACTTATAATTGTTGTTTTTAACATGCCATAGCTCTCAAGTGTTGAACACTTCTGTTGGTGATGAAGTACTCCATGGATTGCAGCAATGTATCTAATAAGGATGTGAAGCTTCTCTTTTGTGTTGTTGTTGTTGGGGTGGTTTTTTTAACTCTTTTTGTTTGTTTGTTTTCCTCCTCCCCTCCCCTCCCCCCTCCCTGCATTTATGCATTGTGCTTGTGGAAACTATAACCAACCAGCTGTGCCTTCTTTTGCATAATGTCATGTAAATGATTTATATCTTTTCTAGTATTAAGAGTTGAAAGGACAAAAAAAAAAACAACCCACCCCCACAAAAAGCCCCAAACAACCCCAAACCAAGCCAAACCCCTAGTATTGAACAGCCCTACGGTAGGATTTCACTCTCTCCTCCATGGTTAGGAAGTTCTTCCCCAGGAGGGTGGTGAGAGCCTGGCACAGGTTGCCCAGGGAGGTGGTGGAAGCCTCCTGCCTGGAGGTTTTTGCAGCCAGGCTGGAGGTGGTTGTGAGCAACCTGCTGTGGTGTGAGGTGTCCCTGCCCATGGCAGTCTTTCCTCCATGGTTAGGAAGAAGTTCTTCCCCATGAGGGTGGTGAGAGCCTGGCACAGGTTGCCCAGGGAGGTGGTGGAAGCCTCATCCCTGGAGGTGTTTGCAGCCAGGCTGGATGTGGTTGTGAGCAACCTGCTGTAGTGTGAGGTGTCCCTGCCCATGGGATCCTTGAGGTCCCTTCCAACCCTGACAATTCTATGATAGGCCAATATGATGCAGCATATTCATGTTTACTACTTTGTATTAAGTGCTTTCCAATTGTATCAAAATAGCCTTAGGAGTTTTTCTTTGCTGAAGTGAAATGCAGGAGGTGCATTGTTAGGGAGCAAGGAAGCCACACCGAGCCCCGAGTTCCTTTGTTGAGCTGCAACGAGGGAGGAACTGGGCTGTGTATTCTTCTTCATGAGACCCTTCCAGCATTTGAGAATCCTTCTGTAGAAAAGGAGATGTTGCTCAGAGTTTCTTTGGCCTAGTATTTCTCACTCTCTGTCAACATGACAGCTGGGAAAAAAAAATCCCCAAACCGAAAGACTGCAGGTAATCTCTGTCCTCCCAGGGAACGAGGATCATTCCTGAGGGAGAATTTCCAGGTGCTTTGTTCAGTCGTGCCAAGTGCCTTCTACTATTTCCCTGGAAAGAGTTTTCTAGCTACTAAAGCTCAGAAGGTCACATTCCCCTTCCCCCCCTCCCCCCAAGCTGGAGAAGTTAGGAGGAGTGTAGCTGAGGGCCTGGTGCTCGTGCAGAGGCAGGCTGCACACGTGGGATGTTTGTGTATCAACACCCGAATCCTGGATTGAAAACCAGCACTGTGCTACTAGAGACTTGCAACTTGAACTTACTGGCTGTGTCCTCTACCTTGAGGTGATGCCTTAGTCATCTAAATGCCAGGTTAGGATTGGGCTAGACTCCCTGGCACCACGGAGTCTAATCTTGGTAGGGCCGATGCAAATCTTCAGCGCTGTTCTGAGGTGGCCGACTGGGTTGGACACAGCTTTACTATGTTGGTTTTTCAGATGAGTCCTTCCAAAAGAAAACCAAACCCAAACCCAAATCAGAATCCTGTTGGCTACAGGTCACGTGGGAGCTTCTACTTTGCTTTCTGGCCAAGCAGCTGGCCAGAAGTCCGTTCTCTTGGAACTGTATGCAGCGAGCTGTGTGCTGCTCTTCTGCCTGGCTGCGTTTCAGTGATGATGTGTGTAGTTCATTGTAAAGTGCTCTTGGATCCTTCGACCTGAAAGGTGCTAAATAAACATTTTATTAATGCAGTTCTGATGTTGAAAAGCCATTCTTGGGGCGGAGGGAGGCTGACAAAAGCCAGCAGGACTCGGGCTCCTGGGTTGCACAACCACAAATGACTCCCTGCTTTCGCTGGCGGTAAGGAACGGGATGAAAGCCTGCAGGATCCGTGTGAAGCACCAGTGCTGACAAACACAGCAAGCAGATGCAAGGCAGAAAGAGGACCAATGGAACACACATGGCTTGATTCAGCCTTTTTAAGAGCTCCAGGAGGTACCACCCCATGGGGTCAAAAGCAGAAGAACCTATGCAGAACCAGTGTGTGAAGGGAAATTTGGTATGGTGGAAAAATAGAACAGGTTGGAAGAGAAGGCAGCCTGTGATGGATGGGAGTGACTAAGTCCAGTGCAGAGAATGGCTTAGCTTGGGCTGTTCAGCCTGGGCAAGAGGAGATGCCAGGGAGAGCTTAGAGCTGCCTTCCAGTAGCTGAAAAGAGCTACAAGAGAGCCGGAGAGGGACTTTTTCACAAGGGCTTGTAGTGATAGCATGAGGGACAATGGATTGAAGCTTGAGGAGGGGAGATTTAGACTGGAGATGAGAAAGAAATTCTACACCTACTCGCCCCCAGCTTCAGACCATTCCCCCTTGTCCTGTCTCTAGATACCCTTATAAAAAGTCCCTCTGCAGCCTTCCTGTGGGATCCCTTCAGGTATTGGAAAGCAGCTCCAAAGTTCCCCCAGAGTCTTCTCCAGGCTGAACACCCCCAGCTCCCTCAGCCTATCCTCAAAGCAGAGGTGCTCCAGCCCTTGGGTCATCCTTGTTTACCCTTTATTCACACCTCAGCAATGCACACCAGGTTTTCAATACTCCACAGTCTGGCTGCACAACTGGGGCACTGTTGGCTTACCTTTATACTGTATTGTCAGAAGAGCCTGGTACCCAACCAGCAGGGCCACAGGGTTGCTTTGCTAAGAGATTGCACCCATCTTCTGCCCTGGCACAGGTAAGTGGCTTCAGATGTAAAGAAAACTTCCAAGGTGTGGAAAAAAACCCCAGTGATGTGTGATAGCAAACTAGAGAGAAAAGAAGATTTGACACACATCCATTATGTCAACAAAGAACAATTTGTTTTGTCTGAGTCAAACGTGTCTCATCAGACAGGCACTTGCCCATCTGGAAAGAAGTAATGAACTGTCAACAAGATGATTGTTTGAAGGGGAGATGGTCCTTCCAAGCAGGCTACAGCACTTCATTTCAGCAGAACAAGTCTCTAGCTGAAGCAGCTGAGTGATCTTGTGCCTACAGGAAGCATCTTCAGAAGCTGTCATGACCACCAAATGCATTTAGGAAAGGCACAGCGAGTGCTATGTGGGAGCACTGCTGTTCCCTTCTGATCTCGAGCCTGTCTCTGTGTGCTGTAGGATAAACAAACAGGAGCCACTCAGATTTGACCAAACCTCTGTGAAGTTACCAGAAAACAGCAACTTCTAAAATCCCTTTTAGGCTCCAACTGCAACTGCTCTCACCCAGAAAGACGTGGGTGCCCTGCCTGTGCAGGTGGAGCACAAGCCTATTTCTGGAGGGCAAGGAGATTGACAGTGTTAGTGAGGAGGAGTGTGAGGTTATTTAAAGGAAAAAAGGAGACTGAACCTCAGGCAGGACTCTGGAACAAGGAGCATGATTGGTCTGCCTTGGGTTTGGGAGCTATTTATAGAGAAGCATCCTACAAGAGCTGAGCTTAGGAGATGCTGAGTTGCTTTCTTGACTGTTCCACCTCAGTCTGTGTTCACCCTGCAAGAACTGCAAATGCATAAACCTAACCTTCATAAAACTGCTTGGATAGGGAAAGACCTCCAAGATCAGAGCCCAACCACCAACCCAACTCCACCATGGCCACCAAACAAATGTGCCGTGGCCACACACTTCTTGAACACCTCCAGGGAGAGGGACTCCACCACCTCCCTGGGCAAAATCCCTAACAAGGATTTTGTTGCCAGCTGCCTCCTCCTGCAAGTTAAAGAAAAGGGCATGGAAAAGGCCAAAGTCTTTGAAAAAGCAAGCTCAGGGTGTGAGAGAGGAGGAGCAGGCAGCACTGACACCACTGTGCAGGGCTGGAGGGAGGTGCTCAACAGGAGCAAGTTGGAGAGGGGGTAGGGAGGGGCATTGTCCCCCATCTGCAATCTGCAGTGATTCCATCAGGCAAGAAGATCCCACTGGCAAGAAATGAGGGAACTTCACAGCTGTCTGGGGAAAAGGTGTTCCAAGGTGTGGCATCTGAGCTGAACAAGAGTTGTATTCCATCAGGAGGACCATAAAAGCAAGCTGCTCAGGCAGAGCTGCTTCTGAAGGGGTTCTGGAGAATGCAGCCAGGGCAATAAATGGAGCAGTTCTTGACAAGTGAGCACGTGTGTGCACTCACACCTAGTGCTGGCTCCAGAATCACTGAGTTTACAGGAGGGAAGGGGTTGGAGATGAAAATAATAGAAAATTCTAATGGCCATGGTGTTCCACTGCCATCCACCTTTCTCTGTCAGCTAACAAGAGAGGCACAGCACAGCTCACTGAAAAAGAATCACACACAAAAGATTCAAACCATCCAGAATGGCTAAGCTCTAATCCTAGTTCTGACAACGTGAATCCCCAGGGTGGCCTAGAACAGGAGTGTGATGTCTGTGCAGCTCAACTCCCCAGATGAAAAGGCTGCTATGAATGACAAAGCTCATTCTCTGTCTACTTGAATCATGGCATCCTTTTGGTGGGAAAAGACCTTTCAGACGATCAAGACCAACAGTTCTCTGACTGTACCTAGTCTGGGGCTAAATCATGTTCCTCAGCACCACATCTCTGGGGCTTTGAAACACCTGCAGGGATGGGGATTCAGCCACCTCCCCAGCCAGCCTGTTCCAGACTCTGAGGACCCTTTTAAGTAAAGTTTTTTCTGATGCCCATCCTAAACCACCCCTGGAAGAACTCGAGGACACTTCCTCTTGTTCTATCACTTGCTCCCTGGGAGAAGAGACTGACCCCACCTGGCTCCAGCCTCCTTTCTGGGAGCTGTAGAGAGCCAGAAGGTCTTCCCTCAGCCTCCTTTTCTCCATGCTGAACAACCCCAGGTCTCTCAGCCCCTTCTCTTGTTCTCAAGACCCTTCACCATCTTCATTACCCACCCCAGCTCCTCAATGTCCTTCTTGGAGTGAGGGGCCCAAAACTGAATGCAGTACTTGAAGTGTGGCCTCACCAGTACCCAGTACAGGGGGACAATCTCTTTCCTGGTCCTTCTGGCCACACTATTCCTGATCCAGGCCATGATGCTGCTGGCCTCTTGCCCACCTGAGCACACCCTGGCTCATCTGCAGCTGCTGTAGACTAGCACCCCCAGATATTTTTCTGCTGGGCAGTTTCCAGCCACTCTGCCCCAAGCCTGCAGCCTTCATGGGGTTGTTGTGACCCAAGTGCAGGACCCAACACATGGCTTTGTTGAACCTCATCTCATTGGCATCACCCAGTTGATCCAGCCTGGCCAGATCCCATTGCACAGCCTCCAACCCTCCAGCAGATCAACACTCCCTCCCAGCTTGAGGGGAGACACAAAGCTCCTGTCCCACAGAGCCTCCCAAACCCTATTTCTTTGCCTTTTCTCCTTTCCAGAATCCCCCTACCTGTGCAGCCAGAGCTTCCTTTCCACTGCAGCCCTTAGCTGAACACATGTACAGTGCTTCCTTGATGTTCCATAATCTATTACTTCTTATCTTGCCCATGCCTTCAACAGGTCTGACATGGATGTTGGTGAAAGAGATGCAAACTGCTGACCCACACCTAGGCCAGTCAGCAGCATTACATTTCTAACAGCCCAGTCTCTGTGATGAAAAAAAGAATCTGTAGAAAGCAATCTGTAGAAAGTCTCCCTCTAAAAAGTAAAGAATGTCACAGCAATGTTGTTGCATTTGTTTGAAAGGCAAAAGGAAACAAAGAGAGGTAACTGGTGAAATGTGCTAACAAGACGGAGAAATGATTTCAACTCTGCCTGTTAAGTGACCTGAGAAAATGATCACATCTCTGTGACCACATGTGGACACAGACAAGGGAAGTTCTGCCCGAGGCAGGGGGGGTTGGAACTAATGACCTTTAAGGTCCCTTCCAACCCAAACCATTTGATGCTTCTGAGTCCCACTCTGATTCGGTGCCACTATGTCTCCAGCTGTGCGTTTCTATACCCTCATTTGTTTGGATTCAAGCCTGACCTTAATTCCAGGTATTTCCTGGGTTTACAAGACTTAGCTTGGGGATGTTTACAGCATTACCTTTCATATATTTTTGTCCTCAATAACTGAATGTGCTCTTAACCTTAATTCCATCTTAGCACTGCCAAACAGGAACAAGGTACCTTTATTGCACTGCAAAAACCCTCATGCACAGAGCAAGCAGCGAGCAGCCCGAGGAACGCTGCCTTGCAGGTCTCCAAATGATTTGCAAATACAAAGAGTGGTGATTCTTTCACAATTGTTTATTTTCACTTTTATTGCCCAATTCAGGGATACACTCTGGCTACTTAATGCTGTGGTAGAGCAGCACAAAAATAACACAGCTGTGTTGAGATGCACGTTCCACTGGAGCATTGCTGGGCAGCCGGTTTGCCCCTTCAACCTCCCACTCTCTCCTGCCCTGTAAACCTCTGTCCTCCACCTGCTCTCTCTCTCTCTCCCCCCTTCAACCCTCACCTCCATGTACTTGCAACCTCATCACCACCTGCCTCTTTCCTGTCTCCAAGCCCACCTTATTCCACACCTGTACACACACCCTGGCATTCCCACCCTGGGGGTAAGGTGGGATGCACTGGGTGCCTCCTACAGCTAATTGCTGAGCAACAACTTGCAGGCCATTTCTCCTTAACTGATCACTCATCTTCAAGCAAAGGTTGTCATACCAAGTAGTGGAAGTCATCCCTTTTTTAGCTTGGTTTTTGTCATGGTTGAGGTCTTCTCCCAAAAGGGTTCACACTCCCTAGAGTCCTTGGGGACACTGAAACCAAGCTCATGGTGCCTGATGCTGCCAGAGAGGAGGCAGAAGACTGAGCTGCACAAAAAGGATGCCAGAGAAATGCCCAGCGACTTCAGACTCGCTGTCTGCAGCTCCAAGCAGGCAGCTGCCACAGAACTGTCCCTGCTGATGCAGGAATTTCAATTACAGATAACTAGGGGGGGAAAAAAAAAAAGAAGAAGAAAAAGAAGAACCTACCTTGACCACATCTGCCAAGTTCTTTAAAGCTACCTGCTAAGGAACCAACTGATTTGCTTGCAGGTCCTTAACTCCCCCCCCTCCAAAAAACCCCCATCTCTTTAGAAACAGAGTGCTCCAATCTTATGGAAGATCTTTTCATCTGTAACAA